>NW_004443951.1:10925082-10940374 GCF_000243295.1 Trichechus manatus latirostris | reverse complement strand
CGCAGAGAAGCTCCTAGTCTGGGGGAACACTGATGAGAAGGCCGAGAGAGAGAAAGCTTTCCCCTGGAGCTGACACCTTGAATTTGGACTTTTAGCCTACTTTGACTGTGAGGAAATAAACTTCTCTTCATTAAAACCATCCACTTGTGGTATTTCTGTTGTAGCAGCACTAGATGACTAAGACAGGGTGGGAATAGAAGCAGAGGTAGAAGGAACTCTTATATTGTTTGAAATGTTTATTAGCATGCATTATTTTTATAATTATTTTTTAAATCAAATTTAATAAATAGCTTGAGAGGAGGGTTTGGAACACTTATCAAGATACACAGCACCTACCTAGACAAAGCCTATGACCTTTAATGAAGCACACCTATCAACCCTTTGCAATGCAGCTGACCATCAGCAAGACAATATATAAAAAGTTAGGGCATCACTCACCTTGAACACTTCAGAGAAGAAGCCAGACCCTATTTTCTCACAGGTGAAATCATCCAAACGTGTCAGTCTGGAAAAGGCACTTATAAGAGCTCGATATGAAGATGGCCAGACTCTTCCCACCTGGGTCACATTCCCATCCCCTCCACCGCCTCCTTCAAAATCTTCAAGACGCTCCACACGTGGAGGAAATCCTGCAATTGAATTCCGTTTGCTCCGATCCATAGTTCCAATAATCACTTTTTTTCTTCTTTTAAGAAGGAACTCCACACATATTAATTATTTGTTGAGTTTTACTTCTGTTCTGGTTTGACACTAAACAAGAGATAGAAAAGACATCTCATTAAAACCATCAACATGCAAAGCAATGAGCTCTCACTACAAATTTACATTCTAGCTGCAGATTTTCAGATCTAAAAAATATACTTCTACCTTCAAAACGCACTAATTTATTTAAAGCCCAAGATGTAGCCAGGCTTTAAACATCAATTATATTCTAAATAACAAAATACCAATGATAATTAATGTCTATCATTCATTGAGCACCTACTATTTAGGAAACAGTATAAGAGCTTTACATATGTCATCTCATTTGATTCTCAAATAATCCATGAAATAACATTATTACGTTCATTTCACAGAGAGGTCAAATAATCATAGTCACTAAATGGCAGAGATAAAACTAAAATGCAAGACTGATTGAAAAGCCTGTGCTCCTACCAATACTCTACACAACCTCAACATTTTCTCTTCATTTGAAAAATTATTAAGTCCAAATATATAAAAACAAAGATAGCAGGGAGCATTCAAAATTATTATATAATTTAAAATATATATATATCCAAAAGTAATTTTAAAAATTCACTGTTGATTCACCAGCACAGTCCCGCAGAAGCGACTATAGAAGGCTCCATACATGTGGTACATGAGTAAGAATAAAAGCACCTACCAACTTTTTTCTTTTAGCCCATCTCTCTATTTCCATTTCTTTTCCATGAGAATTGATTATAAGGGTTCTATACAAAATACAGAGCCCTGGTGGCACAGTGGTTAAGAGCTCGGCTGCTAACCAAAAGGTCGGCAGTTTGAATCCATCAGCCGCTCCCTGGAAACCCTATGGGGCAGTTCCACTCTGTCCCATAGGGTCACTGTGAGTCGGAATCCATTCGACAGCAACGAGTTTGGTTTTCTGATACAAAATACAACATGGTGACCCTTCAGTTAATGAGATCCTTTCATAAATGTGGTAGATACCTACCTGCCTCACTCCACCACCTCCAACCATGGAGTAGTGGCAAAGTTCCCAGGGCCATATTTACAACATGACTCTGCCTCCCTAGCCATAGCCAGAAGTGGAGACTCTACCCAAAACGGACCAATCACGGTTCTTTCCTGGTAATTTGGAATTGGAATTAAGAAAGTCCAGCCTCAGTCTGGCTGCTCTTCTAAAACAGAGGCTTAGGCTATATAAAGTCAGGAGCTGTTGGCCATGGCCATTTTCCACCACGTAGCCTGGAAAGCAGCAGAAGCCTAAAGACTGAGGCAGACTTGCCAAAAAAAAAAAGAGAGAGAGACAGAGACAGAGAGAACTTCTTGATTTCTCTCCTGTGCTCTAGTCCCCAATTCCTGGGGCCTAACCGTATCCTGGTTTAGGGTTCTATGAGATATCCCTGTATCTTTAAAATAAACTATTTTTGCTTAAGCTAGCTCCTCTGGAGTCTTCACAGAAGGAAGAATAATCTGAGTTCCCAAAGAATAAAATATTTAAGTATCACTATTGTACCTGTGAGGAGCCCTCGTCGTGCAATGGTTAAACTCTCAGCTGCTAACTGAAAGGTCAGCAGTTTGAACCTACCAGCTGCTCCATGGGAGAAACGTGGCAGTCTGCTCCCGTAAAGATTACAGCCTTGGAAATCCTATGGGGAAGTTCTACTCTGTCCTACAGGGTTGCTATGAGTTGGAACTGACTCAATGGCAGTGGATTACTGAACCTCTGCCAAAAAGTGGCATAAGGGTCACAAGACCAAAAATTTAGGGTCATAAGACCAAAACTTCTTAATTTTATAGCTAGTACAGACCATAAAGTCTAGTCATTTATTTTATATTTAAGGAAACGTTAGGCCCAAAAAGTGGAAATGATTTGCCTATAGCTGTAAGTTATTTGGAGCCCTGGTGGCACAGTGGTTAAGAGCTTGGCTGCAAACCAAAATGTCGGCAGTTCTAATCTACCAGCCACAGTCTGGAAACACTATAGGGCAGTTCTACGCTGTCCTATAGGGTCACTATGAGTCCGAATCAACTCGATGGCAACAAGTTTTGGGTTATAAGCTATTTGGGGGCAGTGGTGGTTCAGTAGAACCATCAACTTCCATGTGGGAGATGTGGGTTCAATTCCTGTGCCTGGGCAATGGACCTCAAGTGCAGCCACCATCCGTCCGTCAGCAGAGGCTTACGTATTGCTATGATGCTGAATAGGCTTCAGCAGAGCTTCCAGACTAAGACAGACTAGAAAGAAAGGCCTGGTGATCTATTTCGAAAAACCAGTGAAAACCCTATGCATCACAATGGTCTGATCCTGTTGTGTATGGGGTTGCCACACATTGGGGGCTGACTCAAAGGCAGCTAACAAAAACAGTAAGCTATTTACTAGCAAAGTAGAATTGGAACCAAGAGTGGTGCATTTTTCAAAGTGTACCCACTGGTCATCTGCTCCAAAATTATCTGAGGACCTTGTTTAAGACCCAGATTTCAGTTCCTGGGTGGCACAAAGGGTTAAGTGCTTGACTACTAATCAAAAGGTTGCAAGTTTGAACCCACCCAGAGGTGTGAAAGGTTAATGACATGAAAAAAACATTTAAAACCAAGATTCCTAGGTCCTACTGTTGACATGAATCAGAATCTCTTGGGCAGTGAGACCTGGAAACTTTATCAAGCTCCCTCCAATGTTCCTTGGATATTTCTTATGTACACTAAGAGTTGAGGATCCTCTGCCGCAGGGAAAGGGAATTAATAGCTTTTTTCAAACGCCAGGAATTTTCCAAACATTTCCTCATTTAATCCTCAAAATGTACCACCAAGATAGGTACAATCTCCATTTTACAAAAAAAGAAATGTAGGCTCAGGATGTTAAGTAACCTGCCTAAGGATACACAAGCTGGTAGAACCAGAAGTGGAACTGGGTCCATCCAACACCAAAGCTCCAGCTTTTTCCATTTCGTCATTACTTAGGTTCAGTGTTTTTCCACTATGAGAGCTGTAAGGAGTTAAGCTAGTCGTCTGTGTAGAAAAGAGGACCAGGATTTACATGCAGAGGAAAGACAGGCCGATTATAATTTGAAAAAGATAGAAAAAAGGAAAAATAAACTAAACTTTAAGGAAAATAAAATACAAGATATTAAAGTTGAAATCAAATATATAAAACATAGTTGCCTGCTAAACTACCTAAACAATTTGATAGGCTTGCCATCTACCGACTTTTTCATTTTTTGAAATATATTTCATGTTGAATAAAATACATTGTTAACCTCCATAAGCCCTCAGGGTTGGAGGGGAGGAGTTGCAGATCCTAGTTCTCCATACTAAAGGGTGAAGACAGAATTGTTCACTGCAGCTCAGCAGGTCTGGTTTTACATTCTCAGATAGGTGGGAATAAGTAAGGAATTGCTAATTGCCAACTAAACTGGTTTGGTAGGAGTCTGTTACAAGTTTCAAAAGAGCACAATAAATAGACTGGCAACTTTGATATTTTTATTTTGAAAATATGACTTTGTGTTTTGGCTCACAGCACTTTCGGGGGGGGAGGGGAGAAGTATTTCTAAAAAGTTATGTGCTAAAATCACACTGATTAAGGGTAGAGTTGCATAGCCAATTACTGCAATTGCTGTCAATAAGTTGTATACCAGTAAAAAGTTGAATTGGCAAAAGTTGCGTGATAGATATATTTACAACGACAAAAAAAAGAGTAGCTGCTGAGGCTGCTTATGTACAACCAAAAATGTCATGGGATTTGGCTCCTTGGTTTGGAGGCTTAGGGTCATGTTTTCCTGGGATATCCCAGTTAATTGGCCTAATAAAGTGTTTTGTGCTTTGGTTCTACCTCCTTGTCTCCTAGTTCGTTGTGTAGCTCCTGGGGTCTTAAAAGCTTGCAGGCAGCCATCCAAGGCACAATAATTGGTCTCTATTTACCTGGAGCAACAGAGAAAGGAGAGTCAGGAACTGGGGAATGAAATGGAATGTGTGGCTAATTGCCTCCATGAACAACTGCCTCCTTTGCCATGAGCCCAGAACTGGATGGTGCCCAGTTACCATTACTAAACATTTTGATCAAGGATTCTATAGAGGAATCCTGATCAAAAGAGTGAAAATGCAGAACAGAATTTCAAATTCTCATGGACTCCAGACTTTCTGGAGCCATGGAAGCTGGATGAACCCCCGAAACTACTGCCCTGAGATAATCTTTATACTTTAAACCAAAAATATCCCCTGAAGTCTTCTTAACACCAAACAATAGGTTAGCTTACCTAGTTAAAAATGTCTGCCTTGAGCATTATGCTCTTTTAAGAACTGTTTATATTGGGTCAAACTGACAACAGTAACCTGAAAGATTAGATAGGAACCTTATGGGGCAGTGAGTTTATGTTAATGGAGGAGGAACAACTCAGAAAAAGAGGGTACTATGGATTGAACTGTGTCCCCCAAAAATGAGTATCAACTTGTCTAGGCCATGATTCCCAGTATATATGGTTGTCTTCCATTTTGTATTGTAAAATATGTGTTGTAAATCCTAACCTCTATGATGTTAATAAGGCAGGATTAGAGGCAGTTATGTTAATGAGGCAAGACACAATCTACAGGACTAGGCTGTATCTTCAGTCAATTTCTTTTGAGATATAAAAGAGAGAAGCCAGAAGAGAAGACAGGGATCTCATTATCACCAAGCAAGAAGAGCCAGAAGCGGAGCATGTCCTTTGGACCTGGGGTCCCTGCACTGAGAAGCTCCTAGACCAGCTGAAGACTGATGACAAGGACCTTCCCCTCAGAGCCACCACAGAGAGAGAAAGCCTTCCCCCAGGGCTGGCGCCCTGAATTCGAACTTCTAGCCTCCTGAACTGGGAAAGAATAAATGTCTGTTTGTTAAAGACATCTACTTGTGGTATATCTGTTATAGCAGCACTGGATAACTAAGACAGAGGGTGAGAATGGTTACACAATTTTAAGAACGTAATCAATGTCACTGTATTGTACACGTAGAAACTGTTCAACTGGTGTATGTTTTGCTGCATATATTCTCAACAACAACAAAAACCAAACCCACTGCTGTCAAGTCAACTCTGACTCATAGCAACTATACGGTAGAGTAGAACTGCCCCAAAGAGTTTCTAAGGCTGTAAATCTTTATGGAAGCAGAATGCCACATCTTTCTCCCACAGAGAGGCTGGTGGGTTCAAACCACCAACCTTTTGGTTAGCAGCCAAGTGCTGTAACCACTGCACCAGCACAGCTCCTTACGTTCTCAACAACAACAAAAATAAATAAAAATTTTTTAAAAAGGTTATATGCTTAGAGAAACTCTTACACAGGAATATGTAATGGGGGGAGAGGGGAAAAGAAATAACCCAAAGTTCATCTACAGGAGCAACAGATTAACTAGCATATTCATTCAATAAAATATATCGCACTTACAATGAATGAACTGCATCTAGTAATATGGATGTATTTCAAGAGCATTGTTGAATGCAGAGAAAAAGCAAACTATAGTAGTGGTATAGAGTACCTGGGTGGTGCAAACAGCTAATGTGCTTAGCTGCTAACGGAAAGGTTGGTGGTTCAAATCTACCCAGAGGCATCTAGGAAGAAAGGCCTAGCAATCTACTTTCAGAAAATCAGCCATTGAAAACCCTATGGAGCACAGTTCTAATCTGATACAGATGGAGTCACCATGAGTTGGAATTTACTCAATGACAACTGGTACCGTGTGTGAATAGTGATCTCATTAGAATTTAATTCAAAAAAAAATTTTTTTAATAAGTTACTGGAAAAAAAAAATTGTAGGATTACCTCTAAAAAAAAAATCTCACAAAATACAACGTATTATAGGGCAGTAGTATAGCATAGTGATTAAAGGTATGGCTTTTAGAGCCAAACAATCAAAGTTCAAATCTTTTCTCCACAACATACAGTTATATAAACTCAGACACATTATTTAACCTTTGTCTCTATTTCTGTACCTGTAAAATAGAAATAAAAATAGTATCTACATATGGCATTTTATACATGTTAACTCATTTAATTCTTGAAACAACCATAAAAAAAACAAAAACCAAACCCATTGCTGTCCAGTCAATTCTGACTCATAGCAACCCTACAGGACAGAGTAGAACTGCCCTGCCCCATAGGGTTTCCAAGGCTGTAATCTTTACAGAAGCAGACTGCCACATCTTTCTCCCATGACCTTTCCTCTATCAGCCAAGCACTTTAACCACTGCATCACCAGGGTTATTGATTAAATGAGTTAATAGATATAAAGCACTTAGAACAGTGCCTGGCAAACAGTAAGCATTCAACTCATGTTAGTTATGATAATTATTATATTATTATTTCAAGATAAATATTTATAGTAAATGTCTAAATTTACGAAATTCATGATAGCAGTTGTCTCTGTAAAAAAGAAGACAAATGAGACAAGGGAGGGGAACAAAGGAAACTATTGCAATAATGTTTTGTTCCCTTTTATTAAAAAAATAAATCTGTAGCAAATAACATAAAATGATATACTTGCTAATTTTGTAACTTTATCAATATTTGTTAATTCTGGGAAGTGGTTATTATACTCCTTACAGTTCCATAAATTTTTTCCAAATTTAAAAAAAAAAGTCTATTGCCAAAACAACAGCTATGCAGTATGCTTCAGCCCAAGAAAATTGTGCAAGGAAAGCCTCTAGATTCTCAAACTTTCATTCTGTAAGCATTCCACTATAGTTTTCAGTCCAAGGAATACATATATCCTATGCTAAAAAATCAAAAGCATTGGAGGACTTTTTGGAAAGTGTAAATTATTCAAATCCACAAACATAAAATAAAAAGAGCTCATAACAAACAACGATACTTGTAGAATCCCTATTACATGCTAAAGTAATTCTAATTACTAGACAGCTGAAATGAGTGGTAAAAAGTGCAGTCTCCTTTATGGGAGTGAGAACTTTATTAAATCCCTTTTGGAGAAGTGCAGAGCAAGGAAAACTTTCAAACCTTGCCTTCTGCTCCCTTGGCCAGCAAACTAATGACCACATTTTAAATGAAATCAGCCAAATTAGTAATGGCTTTCAATTTAATCTGACAAGTTTTAATTAGCCATAGAAAGGAGCAAAGGTGTGTCTGAAAAGACTAAGACCACACCCTAGGTTTTTTTTTTTATCTGAAACTAATTCATCTGTGTTAACAATTTATTAAAAAATACATTATTTAAAATGTGTGATGTTCTCAGCCTCTGGATTACCTCTTTTCATCTTATTTATGGAATATTACCTTTTGAAACTAATAGTGTCCCTTAAAGTATACATTTTTTTGGGGACAGAGACAACTACAGTTACCCTCACATTTATTAGAAACATACAATGATTAAAAAAACTACAGGCCTATATCTAAAGAGGCTGCCTGATTCAAGAGACTACTTTGTTGATAATAAGAATAATTAATTATAAGCTTGTAAAAACTTGGAATTATTAAATGAAAACTGATGATATTATGATCTGCTCCACTAAAAATATTGCAGCTAGAGCTCCAGTGGTTCTCAGCTACAACAGTTGCGGTCGAGTGGATTCCAACTCATGGCAACTCCATGTGTGTCAGAGTAGAAATGTGCTCCACAGGATTTCCAATGGCTGATTTTTCAGAAGAGGACTCCAACCTCCAACCTTTTGGTTAGCAGCCAAGGGCATTAACCATTTGCACCATCCAGGGACTCCAGTTCTCAACTAAGGGCATGTGAAAATTTAGTGGAGGGGGGAGTCTTGTCAGGAGGATACTGTCACAATAGTGGGGATGCAGGGGTGTAAGCGCTACTGGCATTTTAGTGGGCAGGGGCCAGGGAGGCTAAATGTCCCACAATGCACAAAACAGTACTGTACAACAATTGTTCCGCCTTAAATACCAATAGTGCCTCCCTTGAGAAGGACTGTGTTAGAAAAGCTTAACCACATTTGTTCTTAAACTAGGAAATAGCCATTAGTAATCTTTCAAAAATGTCAAAATTATGAGGCTTACAAGCAGACAAGTTTTAAGTAACTGTGCTCTCAACTTCAATATTTATCAACTTGAAAGCTCAAACTATTTTTCTTTCTATTCTACATCTAAAAAAATAAAAAATAAATCCAACCAAACCCATTGCCATGGAGTCAATTCCGACTCATAGCGACCCCATGTGTTACAGAGTAGAACTGCTCCATAGGGTTTTCTTGGCTGTAATCTTTACAGAAGCAGATCACCAAGCCTTTCTTCTGCAGTTACACTGGGTGAGTTGAAACGGCCAACCTTTAAGCTAGTAGTCAAATGCAAACCATTTGTGCCGCCCAGGGACCCTTCTCTTCTACACAGGCTTTGTTTTCTCAAAGGTTAATTTTCACTTGTATTGGAATTGATTTATTTTTCACAAAGAAGGTAAAATAGTTTTTAAATTAAAAGGTCTGATTGGTAACATGGGGAAATTTGAAAAGTTACCAATAAAAAAGTTACTGAACTAAGTAGCCTATTAACAAAAAAAATCAAACCTGTTGCTATCAAGTTGATTCCAACTCAAGGCAACCCCATGTGTGTCAGAGCAGAACTGTACTCCACAGGATTTTCAATGGCTGTAATCTTACAGAAGATCACCAGGCCTTTCTTTTGCTGTACCGCTGGTTGGATTTGAACAGCCAACCTATCAATTAGTAGTCCAGTGCAACTCATTTGTACCACAAAGCGACCTTAAATATCCTATGCTATTGTCAGTTGCTGTTGAGTCGATTTCAACTCATGGCAACCCCATCTATATAGAGCAAACTTCTCTGTAGGGTTTTCCAGGCTATGACCTTCTGGAAGCAGATCACTAGGCTTGTCTTCCAAAGCACCTCTGGATGAACTCAAACCATCAACTTTTTGGCTAGTAGTCATGCGCTTAACCATTTGTGCCACCCAGGGACTAAATATCTTATACCCAATATTATATATTTTATCTTTCCAAAGTAGGAATTTCACAAATCACTTTCCAGAGAATCAAGGAAATTTTTTTAGGACTCCTAATCAGACTATACTCCTGTCTGAAATGCTTCTGGAAATAATAATAGTTGCAGCCACCATTTACTATGGGCCATGTATCCTACCAAGTGTTTTACATATGTTACCTCTTATCTTTATGACAACTCTGCAAGGTAAATATTATCATTTCCAATTTAAAGAGGAAGACTCTGAAATATTATATGACTTGCCCAAACTCACACAACTAGTAATAGACTCAGAATTCAAATCCAGTAGTTCTAAATCCAAACACTTCCCACTATGACACTATGCGCCCTCTCCAGAAATACAGCTAAATTTCTGTGGAAAATGATTTGCCTATTAGCTAGATAGGAAGCTACTACTATTCCCCATGCTCCCCTAACAGTGGAGACTAAAGAATATACAGATGATGGTTCCACTAGCTTCTACAGCAAAAGCCTTCAGTCATTCAACCATATTCTACAGACATAAAAATTATCATTAATTTAAACAGACTTCCCAAAGAATGTATGTGCCAATGTGACAGGAGAGATACACCAACTCCCAATCATGCCTTCTTTTCCATTTCAGTGTACATTATTTGTTGTTCCTTATCTCCTTCACTTCACAGAAACAAAGTATGAAACTTCACAATTGTGTAGATGCAAATAAAATTCAGCGTTGCACAGGTATAAGTTAACAGGTAGCACAATATTGCCTAGTGTCAGTCAGCAACGGAAACTCTTCAATGTCCATCCAAATATGGAATCATGTGTATATAAAGTTGGTAATGAAATTCCACAAAATGAGTAAAAAAGGATTTTGGAGATTCAGTGAACTTTTACACTAGGGTACAGTAAAATCTGTGAAAGCCAGAACCTGTGTAAGGCGGAACCTGTCAGAGAAGGAAAACTCAAATATTTTCTACTAAAACAAGCAATAGAAAAGTGGTAAGACTGCACTCTGTCAAAGGTGGAAAACTTGCGAGATCCAGAAAAACAAGACAGTCCCGTCAAGTTCTCTTACAGGTTTCACTGTACAAAGAGTAGAAAAATAATGCAAATGTATATCCTAATGCCACCATATTTTCTTTCTGTAGCATAAAAAGTTCCTAACTAATCCAAAATAAAACAAGAATTCATTTTAGGGTGATATGTAGCGCAGAAAAGCGGCCATGTCCCAGAATAGGAATACTGACAAGTACATTAACTGTGTATCAAGACCAACCACATGGCAAATCTACATGACAGGTCAGCTCAGCTGTTACCCATTCAATGGACCAACACAGCAAATACAGACACATTTCAGGATGATTGCCTAATTAAAAATAAAAGCAATACTGCTGAGCTTGCCACCCTGCTGTTAAATAATGAGTTGCAGTTTCCTTTCAAACCAAAGGCACTCTAGCATAAAAGCTGGCATCCCTTATTTAATTAGCCAGGCACATACACAATAACATATATTAGTGCCGGGCAGATCAAAAGCCAGTTCTTAAAACTGTATTATGCTCTTTTGGATAAGCATCATATTCGCTGTGTAACTACAATCCATCAGGCCCTGGACCATGACACAAAACAGAAAATTAGATTGAAAGTTGTAAAGGCAATTAGAGGCTATAACTAGTCTAACCTGTTGGCCAATTCAGGAATCCCCTCTATTAATTGATTCAAATGTTAATTGGGTTCCCACTAAGCGTGAGGCATTATGATAGGTGTTATAAAGTTAATATTTACTGAACATTTACTATATTCCAGACACTTTTCCAAGTGCTTTATGTTTAATACTCATAACAGCCCTATAAAATAGATACTATTATTATCCCCATTTAACAAATGAGGAAACAGAGGCATGAAGGAATTAGTCAACTTGCCTAAGCTCTCACAGCTAAGAAACGGTAGAGTCAGAATTCAAACCCAGAGCCTGTACTCTTAATCACTATACTAATACTGCCTCCCTGGTAAAAGGATATACACAGTGGAATAAAACATGACCGCACTCCTCCAGGAGCTTAGTTTCCTGGGAAGACACATGTAAATCAACGAGTACAACAGATTAAAAGTAAACACCCAGCTGCTGTCAAGTTGATTCTGCCTCATGGCAACCCCACGTGTGTCTGAGTAGACTGTGCTCCATAGGGTTTTCAATGGCTGATTTTTCAGAAGCAGATCACCAGGGCTTTCTTCCGAGGCACCTCTGAGTGGCCTCTAACATCCAGACTTTCAGTTGGCAAGGAAGCACGTTAACTGTTTGCACTACCCAGGGACTCCAGATTAGAAGTAGGGCTTAACTAAGGCTAGGGCAGTGAGGACCGAGAAGAAAGAACGAGATTAAAAAGGTGATGAAATGGAAGTAGGAGGTAGAAGAGGTACCTAGGATGACTCCAAGTTTAACTAGAATCCCTCTCATCTTTCTGGTTTGGGTGATTGGGGGAATGAGTGAGGAGATGCAAACTCTCTTCTGATTTTACCGAATCTGAGGTACTTAAATACCAGGTGATGATGTCCAAGAGGCAGTTGGAGACACCAGGCTGGAGCTTGAGAGAGGACTAGACTGGAGATACAGATCTGAGAGTCACCAGCAGTTCTAAAGAGTTTCCCAAAGTAGATAATATGAATAACAGATAGTATTTTCTACTAGGTGCCAAAGCCCAGGTTTCTTCGATACATCCTTAGGTGAGAGCAGATGAGAAGCCAAAGGAACATCGATATATACAGGACAAAAAAAAAAAGGAAGAATCTACAATGAGACTGAAAAGGAACAACAGAGGCAAAAATAAAACCAAGAAAAAGTCTGTCCACACACCAAAGGTGGAAACAGGAAACATATAAATAGTAGTTAAATAATACGAAGAAAAATGTCCAGGGGACTGAATACTGCAGAGGCCAGAGTCAGCTCAGCCTCCTGAAATAAAATCAGGAAAAGGAACTTACTACTTCCCTCAAGGAGCCTGTTCTGTTATTGGAAAGTTCTGATCGTTGTAAAGTTTTTCCTTTCCAAATGTAGGAAAAATATAGGCTTTGGATTACACAGTACTGTGTTCAAATCCTGCTTCTGAAGGAGACTTAAAAGACACAACTAACTGCAATGATGATATTTCTGATTTGAACAAACCAGCTATAAAAGACAACTGAGGAAATTTTAATAAGGAGTAGTACTATTAGATGATAACAGGAAAATACTATTAATTTTATTAGGTATAATAATGATATGAAAATTTTATAAGATTTTTGGAGAGGCACACAGCAACAGGGGTGAACTAACATGTCTGTATTTACATTAAAATATATCAGATAAAAAATAGATGTAGCATATTTTGTAAAATGCTAATAATTGTTAAATCTGGGATTTGGGTAAATGGGTATTCATTATATTTCTCCCATAATAATAACAAACAAAAGATGATAAACTTTTTGTCAAGGAAAAAAAAAATAATCCACCAAGTATACACAGAATATTGTTGTTATGTTGTTGTCAGCTGCCGTCAAGTTGGTCCTCAACTCATGGCAACCCCCCGTGTGACAGAGTAGAACTGCTCCATAGGGTTTTCTTGGCTTTAATCTTTAAGGAAGCATATTGTCAGATCTCTTCTTCTGCAGAGCCCCTGGATAGATTTGAACTGTCAACCTTTAGGTTAGCAGCTGATCACAAAATAATTTGTGCCACCCAGGCTCCTCTGAATAAAGCATAAAGATCACAAATAAACACCGACACTAGAAATGAAAAAAAAAAAAAAACCAACTGTGTGAATGAGTACTTGTTGCTTGGAATAAAATTTCTAGTGAAGTAGTACATACATATTCAAAAAATACTGTATCTCGAAACAGCTTAGGTGGAAGAGCATATGATATACCTTGGGAACTGTGCTAGATAATTCAAAAAGGATCAAGTGATGACAAAGACATTGAAACTGAAAAAGCATGCTGAAGACATTGGATACAATGCACTTCATGAAATGAGAGAAGGGAAGAGCAGTATTTTTAAAATACTGTGTTACATAATATTTAAAATATATTATGTGTAACTGAAATAAGTTAAACAGGACAAGTTTCAAAATTCTGATTTCAATTTAATAGCTAAATGACTTTGGCATGTTACTTAACTTCTCTGAGCTCATTATAAAACAGAGATAAATATTAACTATATCTTACTGAGTTGTCATCAGAACTAAATGAGAACCTACTAAGGGACTGAAGGATAAAAATGCATATATAAAGCACTAGGCAGAGTGCCTGACATACAGTAAGAACTTAATAAATATTAATTCCTTTTCCTCTCCCCGCACCACCCTTAATCCTAATTCTGACTGCTGCAAATAAGTATACAACAAATTAAGTCTGTATTTGTTTTTCTTATGACAGCCTTTCAGTTACGAAGTCTTCCCCAGAACAAATATGTCCAATTCCTCCACGTTTCCCATGGAATATGGGGTCAAAATCACCTTCTTTCAGGTTCAGCCTCAATTGCCCTCCAATCTGTCAAAGTACTTCTAAAACATGATAGCAAAAAATGAACACAATATTACATATATGATCTAACTACTACAAGACTCTGTGGGACTGTTTTCCATAATCTGGACATAAAGAACACTGTTTCTGATCTTCTAAGCACACTAAATATACCTATAACTTTATTTGCTAGAACATGAAACTTGACACAAGATAAACTTACATTGGACCCCATTCAAATAAACTGAAATACAAAAATACTAGGAGTCCTGGTGGTGCAATGATTAAGCACTCAGCTGCTAACCAAAAGGTCTACAGTTCAAACCCACCCAGTGGCTCCATGGGAAAAAAGACCTGGTGATCTGCTCCCATAAAAATTACAGCCTAGGAAACCATATGGGGCAGTTCTCTTCTATCTTACAGCGTTGCTGTGAGCCAGAATCAATTTGACAGCACACTACAACAACAGGAGGAGTGAATGAATTTCCAAGATCTGTATCTCTTTTCACAAATATTCCTATTTGATTTTGTAAAACCCTAAACATGACCACTTAGGGCAGACAGGCATTTCACTTTCTTCTGGTAAGGTGAGGTAGAAGGCTGTTTCAGAGATGGTGGAAAAGAAATCAAGCAAGAGGGATGAGGAAGTTAGGTTCCTGGGGTTAAAGCAGGCTGTTGTATAGTCAAAGGAGGAATCTGATAAATGGGGAAAAAAATAACATGAGGATTATCTAAAGTTCACCAAAAATATTTTTATTCAACCTTGTTTTCTTTCTCAAACGAATAAATATTTTTCAGCCATTAAAAATGAGTTACTATACGATAAAGAACAATGATGAATCCGTGAAGCACCTCATAACATGGAGGAATCTACAAGGCATTATGCTGAGTGAATTTTGTCAGTCACAAAAGGACAAATAATGTATAAGACCACTATTATAAGAACTCAAGAAAAGGTTTTAAACACAGAAGAAAACATTCTTTGATGATTACAAGGGTGGGGAGGGAGGCAGAGGATTATTCACTAACTAGATAGTAGACAAGAATTATCTTAGGTGAAGGGAAGGACAGCACACACTACAGGGAAGTCAGCACAACTGGACTAAACCAAAGCTAAGAAGTTTCCTGAATACAACCAAACACTTCAAGGGATAGAGTAGCAGGGGTGGGGGTCTGGAGAT
>NW_004443951.1:10883802-10924982 GCF_000243295.1 Trichechus manatus latirostris | reverse complement strand
AGCACAACTGGACTAAACCAAAGCTAAGAAGTTTCCTGAATACAACCAAACACTTCAAGGGATAGAGTAGCAGGGGTGGGGGTCTGGAGATCATGCATTCAAGGGACATCTAGGTCAACTGACATAACAAAGTTTATTAAGAAAATGTTCTGCATCCTACTTTGGTGAGTGGCGTCTGGGGTCTTAAAAGCTAGCAAGCGGCCATCTAAGGTACACCAATTGGTCCCAATCCACCTGGAGTAAAGTAGAATGAAGAACACCAAAGTCACTAGGAAAGTATTAGCCCAAGAGACAGAAGGGGCCACATAAACCAGAGACTGCATCAGCCTGAGACCAGAATTAGATGGTGCCCAGCTACCACCAATGACCACCCTGACAGAGAACACAACAGAGTCCCTGATGGAGCAGGAGAAAGGTGGGGTGTAGAACTCAAATTCTAGTAAAAAGATCAGACTTAATGGTCTGGCTGAGACTGGAGGAACCCCAGAAAGCCCCCTGGACTCTCTGTCAACCCAGAACTAAAAGCATTCCCAAGGCCAACTCTTCAGACAAAGATTAGACTGGACTGTGTGATATAAAATGATACTCGTGAAGACTGTGCTTCTTAGCTCAAGTAGATATATGAGATTAAATGGGCAGCTTCTGTCAGGAGATGAGATGAGAAGGCAGAGAAGGTCAGGAGCTGGTTGAATGGACATGGGAAATCAGGGGTGGAAAGGAGGACTGTGCTGTCACAGTATAGGGAGAGCAATTAGGGTCACATAACAATGCATGTATTAACTTTTGTATGAGAAACTAACTTGAATTGTAAATTTTCACTTAAAGTAAAACAATTAAAAAAAAAAAGTCACTATAGGTGGGGCAGTGGTTAACAGTTCAGCTGCTAACCAAAAGGTCAGCAGTTCAAATCTATCAGCCGCTCCTTGGAAACCCTATGGGACAGATCTACTCTGTCCTATAGGGTTGCTATGAGTCAGAATCGACTCAACAGCAACAGGTTGTAAGCATAAATGTACAAGAATATTAACTTACACACTGTTGGTAACAGAAAAACGGGGCAACCCAAACGTCCATCAACAGGGATAGCTAAATAAATTACATCCATATAACTTAATATTACTCATTAAAAGATGTCCAAAATTTACTGCTAAGTGACAATAAAACCAAAACCAAACCCATTGCCATCAAGTCAGTTCCAACTCATAGCGACCCTGTAGGACGGAGTAGAACTGCCCCATAGGGTTTCCAAGGAGCCCCTGGGGGATTCGAACTGCTGACCTTTTGGTTAGCAGCCATAGTTCTTAACCACTATGCCACCAGCGTTTCCTAAGTGACAACAGCAAGTTGAAAATTAGAAAGTATAGTGAGATCTTGTTTCTGTTTTAATATAATAATAATAAACATTAGTATATGCCTAGAAAACAATTTAGAGGAATACATATACTAAACTTTCATCTCAGTCAGGGAGGTGATTATGAGAGACTTTTTTTTTTATGTAATACATTCTTGTAAGGTTGATTTTTTTTCTACAATGGTCATGTATTACTTTTGATTAAAAATTGAAGAAAAAAGGTTAGAACAACTTAAAACCATCTCTTCTCTCATCTCCATATTGTAACTTAGACTGTATCCAGCTACATGAAATAAAAGTTATAATATTAAATGGGTGAGAAGGGAAGAGAATGTAAAAATTAAATAATCAATTATTATAACTATTATGCACTGGAAATTACATACTGGGGAAAAAAGGAATTAAACAAAAGTGATGATGCTTATTTGGGGGGGAGGGAGTATAACTAACTCTTTACTTGTATTTTATAACATTCTTGTATTGTTATATTGTGCCCATAATTATAAAATAGAGTAATAATTTATTGCCATAATAAATACAGCATAGCACACATAATTTCACAGTCAAGGTATAATGATCCTGAGTCTTTTAAAACATTCAGTTATGAATCTACAGAAATACAAATGCAAAAGATACAGGCATTAAGCTTAGGTAGTTCATATTAACTGCATAGTATTACCTGACATTTCTTTAAATAGATTTATGATAGAGGTTTCCTTCCTTGAAATATTTTCTTTCTGACAAAAGTTCAGGAAAAAAAATTCCAGTTCTGGTTAAAAATGTATTCTATAATTATAGAGCTTTAAAAGAGCTTTTAATGTGATTTCCCTAAACTTGTGGAGCCTCAACAAGACCAGACTTAACCATGCATGCTAGCAGAGTTGTCTGATCTTAAAAGACAAAAGGAGACAGCATAGAACTTTTATTATAAAAGGTATTTTCACATAATGTCTATTTTCACAGGTCTTTGCTATATATTTATCTCTTTTCAAATAAAGTCATTTTTCACTCTAAAATTTCACTCCTTTTAAAATATAATTTTCTTTGATAATATTTCTATTATTTCATAGGCATATAAGATTTCAACAGCATTTCAGACTAACCGGAAGGAAGCACACTGCAACTTGTAACAGTTCACATAACACACATGACAGTTACAAATCTTCAATGACATTCTGTTGCTAATAAAATTGCTTAGCCTGGGGCAACATGTGTACCAACTGTTTAATGAGAAACTATTTTGTTCTGTAAACCTTCATCTAAAGTGAGAATAGCAGCACAACTGGAAGAACGTAATCGATGTCACTGAACTGTGCATGTAGGAATTTTTGAAATCGTGTCCCTTTGGCTATGTATATTTTCACCAAAAAAAAAAAGTCAAGAAGGGAGAGGGTTGACATGTCGTGGGGTTGTTAACCAATGTCATAAAACAATATGTGTACTGACTGTTTAATGAGAAACTATTTGATCTGTAAACCTTCACCTAAAGTACAATATAAATAAATAAATACCAAAAAAAAAACATTCCTTAGCCTGGTATTCAAAGCCTTTGCTCCACTGAAACTGGCATAATCACTAGCTCCCGGACTTAGCCCACCTTCTGGGTATAGACTTCCCTTACTATCTCAGTTTACATGATGTTCACCTCACTCCAGCTTTTATAGTACTTACTGACTATACTAGGAACCCTGGTGGCACAGTGGTTAAGCGCTTAGCTGCTAACCGAAAGGTCTACTGTTTGAACCCACCAGCCACTACGCATGAGAGAGATGTAGCAGTCTGCTTACATAAAGATTTACAGCCTAGAAAACCCTATGGGACAGTTCTACTCTTGTCAGAATGGGTTCAGTTTTAGGTACTGACTATAGATAATCCCCAACTTATGACGTATTAGAGTTACTAAGTGCACTTGTCTGTTTTTTTCTGGTACATCTTATCTTAGTAATTTGTACTACATATAATGTCAAAATATATCTGTAAGTTTATATGTAATGTTTCCCATCCCCAAAGGCAAATAAGGATCGGATTTATAAAGACACTGACAATAAAACATAATAATAATGAAAACTGAAAAAAAAAAATGAGGTATTCGACCTATGTCAGAACTGACTTACAACAGAGTCGTCTGAATGGAACCTGGTTGTAAGTCAAGGACTACCTCTACTACTCACTTGGTACTCAACTACTAATGCCTTCTCCATCTTCCTATCTGCACTCTCACATCTTTTAATCCATTCTCCAAGCTCAGTAAACTTTCAAGTTTGTATGACAATACAAAGGCTCTTCCTCATTTAGCCCCTACCCATATCTCTAGCCTCATCTATCTCTATTCCTCTACCTACAGACACTATCTACTCCAAACATAAAGAACTACCTGTACAGCCTTACTCACGCTTCAGTGCCTGTGCATATATTCTTTCTGTCTAGTGTGTTCTTCCCAACCTCTATCACATGGCTCTCGCAGTAATCATTTCACATGGGAAGTGTTCTATGATCCCTCGATCTCCTTTTTCTGTGCTTCAATAATGCCTTGCACAAATCTCTATTATCACAGTTATCACAGAGTATTTTAATTGTTGCTTATCTGTCTCTTTCACTGGACTATGAGCTCCATGAGGGCTTGGACTCTAACTTACCTCCAAATTACCTATGGCATTCATATTTTAATAGTAGGATACGAATCAAAGTTTACAGTGGAGGAAAAAAAAGAAGATAAGATTTTTGTTGTTGTTGTTAGGTGCCACTGAGTCGGTTCCAACTCATAATGGCCCTATGTACAACAGTACGAAATGCTGCCCAGTCCTGTGCCATCCTCACAATCATTGCTATGCTTGAGCCCATTGTTGCAGCCACTGTGTCAATCCATCTCCTTAAGGGTCTTCCTCTTTTTTGCTGATCCTCTACTTTACCAAGCATGATGTTCTTCTCCAGGGACTAGTCCCTCCTGATAACATGTCCAAAGTACATGAGACGAAGTCTCGCCATCCTCCCTTCTAAGGAGCATTCTGGTTGTGCTTCTTCCAAGACAGATTTGTTCATTCTTCTGGCAGTTCATGGTATATTCAATATTCTTCTCCAACACCATAATTTAAAGCCATCAATTCTTCTTCAGTCTTCCTTATTTATTGTCCAGCTTTCAATGCATATGAGATGACTGCAAACACCATGGCTTGGGTTAGGTGCACCTTAGCTCTCAAAGTGACATCTTTGCTCTTTAACACCTTAAACAGGTCTTTTGCAGCAGATTTGCCCAATGCAATACATCATTTGATTTCCTGACTGCTGCTTCCATTGGTGTTAATTGTGGATAAAAGTAAATAAAACCTTTGATAACTGCAATCTTTTCTCCGTTTGTCATGATGTTGCTTATTGATCCAGTTCTGAAGATTTTTGTTTTCTTCATGTTAAGGTGTAACCCACACTGAAGGCTGTAGTCTTTAACTTTCTTCCGTAAGTGCTTCAAGTCCTCTTCACTTTCAGCAAGGAAGGTTGTATCATCTGTATATCTCAGGTTGTTAATGAGTCTTCCTTCAATCCTGACGCCACATCCTTTTTCATATAGTCCAGCTTCTCAGATTATTTGCTCAGCATACAGATTGAATAAGTATGGTGAAAAGATACAAACCTGACGCACACCTTTCCTGATTTTAAACCATGCAGTGTTCCCGTGTTCTGTTCGAACAACTGTGTCTTGGTCTATGTATCAGTAGGAATAGGATACCCAAAATAAATGCGCAAATTTGCAAACCACTGCTAATTTGTGAGGAAAACAATTTTTGATAACTTTTAGTCAGATTCTAATTATACCTAACACAAGGAACAACAAGACCAAATTATGCAAAAATATTTCAGAATTTCTACAGTACCTAGTTTTAGAAAAGATCCCATGCAAATTGTCTAAGGAAAATACCGAACACAAGATCAATATCACACTAGTTTTCCAAACTGCAGAAAGAAAATTATGTCATTCTATCCTATTTAATGCAAGAAATGACAGCCTCTATAAACTTGTTCAGAAGACAATAAATAACACTATATTTCATCTGTATAATGATTTACAGTTTACAGTTCACGAAGCACTTCAACCTTCACAATAATTCTGTTTTCGTGATCCCACTAGATAAATTTAAAAAACTAAGGATTGAAATAGGGAAGGCCTTACTAACTATGACTCAAAACTCAAAAGCCGTAACAGAAAAAATCAAGAAGTTTGACTATATAAAAATTTAAAACTCCTGCATGGGAATAAAACAACAAAAGTAAGCGAAAGGACAAATGTCAAAAATGGGAAAAAATATTTGCAATACATATCACAGACAAAAGCACGCATATTTGTGCACGTGTGTGTGTGTGTATACAGAGAGAGACCTACAAATCAATAGGAAAAGGTCTATCATTCAACAGGTAAACAGGTAAACGATTTAAACAGGTAATTTATAGAAATGGAAATGCAAGTGATTTTTAACATAGAAAAAGATGCTTAATTTTAACATAATTAAAACTACTCTAAGGTATAATTTTTTTCTGTCAGACTGGTGAAAATTCAAGTTTGATACCAGCATAGCATAATGTTAACAGCACTGATCTTGGAGTCAGAATGCCTGAGTTTGAATTTCTGCCACTCGGTACCTGTGTGATTTGAGCAAGTTACTTATATTCTCTATGCCACAGTTTATTTATCTGAAAAATGGAGATAATAATAGTACCTACCTCAAAGGGATGCTATTAAGATCAAATGAGTTAATGTACATAAAGCACTTAGAAGAGTAGCTAGCACATCGTAAGCACTGTATTAACTACAATACAGCTGCTGCTGATGTTGATGAATAAATAGGCAATGTATACTGGAACCACCCTTAAGGAAGGTAATTTGGCAATATATTTCATAGTTACAAATGCAGATATTTTTGACTTAGAAATCTCACTTCTGGGAATTTATCCCACAAATACCCTTGGCACAGAAGTAAAATGACATATGTTGAAAGGTCTTTATTACAGCATGCCTATAAGACAGGAAACAACACAAATGTCCACCAATAAGGAACTAGTTAAAATAAATTATGATACATCCGTTCAATAGAATACTATGCAGGTGTTAAGAAGAAAAAAAAAAAAAAGAACGAGGAAGTTCTCTGTGTTGTAATCTGGAAAGGTCTCCAAGATATACTGAGTGAAAAAATAAGACTGAGGGGGGGAGTGCAGAACAGTGAGGAACCTTTTGCATGAAAAATTGGAAAAATAAGATTATATATTCATATTTGTAAGTGTTTGCCTACAAAAAGACTAAAAGGATATACAAGAAACTATTAAAAGTGGTTGGGAGGGGGTAGGACAGTGAGTCGATGGAGGATAGGCATGAAAGTGAGACTTTTCATTGTTCACCTTTATATAAAATATATTAATACTTATATTTATACATAAATATGTTCTTATATTTAATCATTTGAATGTATTACCTATTCAAAAGATTAAATTAAAAAATAAACTAAAGCTCACAGAAGATAAGAAATTTGCCTAAAGTAATATCAAACCCAAAAACCAAACCCATTGCTGCTGAGTCAATTCCAACTCATAGAGTCCCTGTAGGACATAGGTTTCCAAGGCTGTAAATCTTTTTCAGAAGCAGACTGCCACATCTTTCTCTCACGGAGCGGCTGATGGGTTCAAAATGGCAACCTTTCGGTTAGTAGCAAAGTGCTTAACCACTGAGTTCCCTTAAAGTCATATAGCTAATATTAATGGGGTTGATTACAGTTAGGACTTCCAATGTTTTTTTCCTTATACCACACTGCCTTTCTGAAATTTTCAGGAATGGAAGATTTAAAAATTACCACAAGTAGGATTTTTTTTGAAACAAACACTCTGAGTGCTCAGCAAAAATAACACTACTGAGACACACTGAAGCCATCTCCATATGATGACTTGGAAAATAATGTAATACTGATAGTTGTTCCAAAACATTCACCATCACCCACAATATACAGTGTAATAGCTGGACTTCATCTATTAGAAAGAGACAAAACCCATAAAAGCTCCTATCATAGGTTTCAAATTCTAACACAAAATTCATTTTGCAGAACAAAATGAAGTGTATAACACTAAGAACACATCTATAAAAACTTTCACACAGGGAAAAAGGCATAAAAGCAAGTCAGCTTTGTACTCTAGTAAGCCAGGGAATGAGCAAATATAAATGTGTAGTTCGCTCTTTACAATGAACTAAAACCTAAATACAAAATGTTATTGGGGATCCTAGGGTGGAGACCCTAGCCTCCCAGCACAAATACCTTTAAACAAAATCAAAGCTCATCATATGCCAAATCGCAAAGGATTTGTGTTTGACAGACCATTTCAAACATACACCTATATGAGAGAACAACGCTTCATACATCCAGAGCACCAGGTATCTAGGATCCCAGTGTTAATTTACACACAAACATCTATACCATAGTACTACTTTCTAAGAAGCGCCAAGGAACCCCCAGCCCAACTCTGGGACCCTCCTTGATAAGCAGCTCCACCTACAGGACCTAATATCTCCTCTGCTCCATCTCCTCATCATACTGCCAAACTTAGTAACATCCATATTGATTCGTATACGTATTCAACCCACTTCACAGCTCCTTAACTTCCTACTACTTCAGTAACCTACACTTCATTTCCCTTCAACAGCACTGAGACTGTTACACCTTATTTTTTGTCTTTACCTTGAAATACTGTACTCTGGGCTTTCCCATTCTCTATTTCCTACAAAACCTTGTCTTCAAAAACACTTCTGGGTTCATTCCGGGTTTTGACACCAAAAAAAAAAAAAAATTCTGAATGTCTCATTATCCCAGTACACTAGACCCCCTGCAGGTTTTACTTCTTATAACCCCAGTTTAGACACTAGAATCAATCACATCCCCACACTATCTCCAGCAGTGTAAAGGTGTTCTCCATTTTATCTTTCTGTTTTGCCAATTCCAAATCTGGATCAACCCAGCCATCTTTTTGGCCCCCTTGATTTTAAGTTGCTTGAGAAAATGTAAAACCCATGCTATTCGGCCCTATTACAAACATATTTCTAACTTTAACTAGGCCTTCAGTGTAGTCAGCAATCCTTTTTTTTTTTAAATCCTTAATTCACTCCCCTTTCATTATCCATTACAGATTTCCGTGACCACAATACTCTATCCTGAAACTCACCATAGTTCCTTCAGTCTCCAGAGATAACTGACTACACCACAGTTACTGATCACATCAAGAAAATAAGGCCATCTGCCACCTTTTTTCCCTTCTACCACATCATTATCCATTTGACCTCTACCCTTTTGGTGTCAAAGACAGAAATGCCATCACATATTTCCTAAGTAAACCTTCTTCTCCTCAACCTACAAAATTAAGGTTCAACCATACTAAAAAGAAAAACAAACATGTGTCAAAGTGGAAAGAACACAGGTTTTGGAGCTAGGCAGACCTTGTTCAAATCCTTGCTACAGTCTTCCCAACTGTAAAAGAGGTATACTGATACCCACACAACAGAGCTATTGTGATCTATGTAAAACAGCTTCTTTATGGACCAGAAGGAGCATCACTGTTTGAAGGGTAATAGACACTGGCATATAGTATGTTCTCAGTAAAGATTAGTTTCACTTCTGCCATCTCTCCTTCACGGCCACTTGCTGAAAGAGTAATTTCACTCTCTACCTCGCATTTACTCCTCAGTCCATCATAATCTAGCTACTGCCATCACTGCCACCACCATACTATCAAAACTGCCTTTCAAACTTAAGAAGTGACCTCCGAATTACTAAATTTAGTGGCTTCTTTCCAATCCTCATTCTACTTGACCTCTGGAGCAACTGACACTAATGATCACCCCCTCTCTTCTTGAAACCTTTTCTTCCTTTGGCTTCTATCATAATGCCATTTCTGTTCTAGTTCTTGTCCCATTCCTTTATCCTCTCTTTCTCAGTATCTATTACCTTTCAAACAATGATGCTCCTTCTGATTCATAGTTCTTTTCTTCCTTTCTTTCAGTATTACCATCCCATACTAAGGCTTCAAATATCACCCATATATTCTCTCTTGACTCCCAATGTATGTATTCAGTTCCAACTTCTATCCCAATTTTCAAACCCAAATTTCCAGCTACCCACAGTGATATCTGAAAAGCACTTCAAACTCAGCTTGTCCATAAGCAAATTCTGACTCTTCAAGGCTGTGACCTTTCAGAAGTAGATCGCCAGGCCTAACTTTCAAAGTACCTCTGGGTGGGTTTGAACCACCAACCTTTCAGTTAGTAATCCAGTGCTTAACCATATTCTCCACTCAGGGACTCCCTCTAAATTCATTACCTTCACCAAAAACTGCTTCTCTATGTTCCCTATTTCAGTTAACACTACCAATCTATCCTATCAGACAAGTCAGAAACCTCTCACTAATCCTCTCAACTCTTGTTTTTCAAACCTCTTGGAATTATGTGCCCTTCTTGTCATTTTCTTGCCACTATCCCAGTTCACTCTTCTCACCTGGATTAGCAAACTAGTTTCCTGGGTAGGCTTCCTGCCTCCACCATTCACTTTCAATTTTTTCTCTCCTTCCACCAGAGGTAATCCAAACTTTTGTCTACAAAACTTTCAGTGGCTCCCTATGCCAACAGAATAAAGTCTCAATTCTTTAACAAGGTTTTTCTTAGGATATAAATTGAAATGTTTTTAAATTAGACAAATCTGAGTTTCATTTCTAGCTAAGTCTGAATACTGGCTTAGTGTAGAGTCTTTAAAGTGGAGGATAAAAAGCAGAAGAGGAAAAACGAGGGGAGGGGAGAAGGGAAGGCAGAGGAAAACAGTAGTGTCTGAGGTGAGAGAAGTATCTTTTGAGGGTAGAGTGGATGTTTTTGAAGGAAGAATGTGTTTGAAGGAAGTAAGAGAGTCCAGAACTCGGGGGTGGGGGGACGTACTGAGGAGAGGGAGGTTTTTGAAACAAGACTTTTCCGAGGAACTGAAGGATTCCCGAGTCTCTGAAGTAAGGAAAATCCCTGAGAGGAGTCAGGGACCAGGTATCATATATGAGAGAACTTCTAATGGGTTCCCGGCCTTTGACCGGAGTAAGCGGGGGGCCTGTCCAGGGACCCTGAGGAAAGTGGAGAGGGACAGGGAAGGGGAACGAGGAGAGGACTGTCCCCAGGCGCTGAGGAGAGTATCTCTGGGAAGCGAAGTGGGTCCCGTCCGCTTAAAGCCCCGAGCACCAACGCAACGCGCGGCCGAAGCGAGTGTGGCAGGTCCGCGCGCGGGCCGGGGTGCTCGGGTGTGTGCCCCCACGCGCTCTCCTGGCGTTACCTGAGCCGGGACAGGGAAGCCACAGGGGTGCCTGCGCGGGCGGGAGGGGGAGGCGGCGGCAAAAAGGGCTCATAGTAGCCCTCACAGCTCAGTGGCGGCAGCGGTTCCTTAGCCTGCGGAGGCGGTGGGGGTCCCTCGCGCAGAAGCCGGCGACTCGGCGGGGCTAGCGGCGGCGGCGGCAGACGAGAAGGCTACTGCCATGGCCTCGCAGACGGGGCCGCTC
This sequence comes from Trichechus manatus latirostris, assembly GCF_000243295.1. Taxonomy (NCBI): domain Eukaryota; kingdom Metazoa; phylum Chordata; class Mammalia; order Sirenia; family Trichechidae; genus Trichechus; species Trichechus manatus. The sequence continues at coordinate 10,914,085 of NW_004443951.1, read as the reverse complement.
CCCCCGCCGATTTGGCGGGGCCAGAAGGATGATCCGGCGGGTGAGCCAGGAGGCAGCTGTAAGCTCCGCTAGGCTCCCGGGCCGCAAGCGACTAGAAACGCCTGCCCAGAGGGGCAAGGGAGCTAAGGGCGGGGCCTCAAGGGGCCACACCCCTCTCCTCGAGTCCTCCCCCAGAACAGCCAATCAATCGTCAATCCTTGATAAACGCGCTAGTGCAATTGCCCAATTAGCCTTAGGAATGCCACGTGGTATGGGGGGCACAATGGGCGTCCAGAAAAGCCAATCAACAGCCCTAAACGCCGACCCGGAGGACAAAGGGAACCAATAGGAAGGAAGTAGAGGTAAAAACAGAAGAGGCAGTGTGTTGAAAAGGCGGAACCGAGGAGGAGCGAATACACCTGGGGAAACCCTAGTCCAGGAACCTCTCAGAGGGCGGGACAGTAAACACAAGATGGACCAATGAAAATGCCAGCTACAAAGCGATTGGTAATTGATAAAGCCAGTTGAAAATGGTCTAGACTGGCGCGGCTTTTGGGTTGGTGCAAGTTTAGCTGAGTAAGGAAAACCTATATGAATGTTGTTGTCCTGCAGGATCTCAGTATGGGGGCGAGGGAGTTGAACTGATACATAAATAATTATTAGTGACTTGAAATAGTAAGAGCCAAGGGTAGGGTTTAACAAAATGCTAAGGTAGCAATTCATCTAGACTGAGATTCGATTCGATGAAGCCTTCTTGGAGTAGGTAACACATAAGCTGGCTTGAAAAGAGGATTTTAAAAGAGCTAGGTGGAAAAAAAAAAAAAAAAGAAGTGGGTGGGGGATAAGAATTCTATTCAGTCGTTCAACAGGTGCATATTTCCTCATGCTTTCCTTATGCCTAGACCTCAGGAACTTATAATCTCATGCCTGAGCCAACTGAAACAGGACAAGGGCTTCAAAGACAAGAGCAAGCAAAGGCCTTCTTGCAGTAGCACTCCCTGCAGGTAGACACCTCCATTCAGACATCTTTAGACTTCTCTCCTGGAAGGGGGTGGGAGGCGGGTCTTGAAAGATGAGTGAGATTTGAATAGTTTGATTGGAGTGTAGGTGGTGTGCATTCCTGGTGGCAATGAAGTTTAAGAAGGATGTGTGGTAGGAGATAAGGCTGGAAAAAGAACAGCCTGAATGTGGGTTGAGCTTCAATGCCAATTTTGTCCTTCTTCCTTTATGCTGTGAGAGGTATCCAAGGTTCCTGAGCGGGGGAGTAACCTAAACAAGGCACTGTTTTAAGATCAGTTTGGTAGCTCACAGGATGCTAAACTGAAGAGAGAAAAGAAATCACTCCAGCCCAGACCCCCTGGCCTAAAGCCTTTTCAGTACTATTCTTCTGGCCACAAATCATGTGCTGCCACCTGGTGACAGTTTAAATACTACTGTTCCACATTACTACTTAATGTTTATGTTAGAGCTCTGGCACCCCTGCAAGCCTGTCTCCCACAGAATCTGAGGCAAGTAATTGATAAACAGAGTACTAGAGCAAGCAGAAATGAATAATGCCACCATGCCAGATGATCACCTGCCCAGTGAATGGTGTAAAAGAGAGAGGTTTCCTTGCAGCTGCTTCAACAGGAAGATGGCTCTTAATGGGAAGGTTTTTTTAAATATTTTATTGTGTTTTCGGTGAAAGTTTACACAGTATATGGGAAGGTTTGTTTATATGTTTTTTTTAAACAAGGGTCTGTTTGACCCAGGTCTGATCTCTACCATTCCACTCTCACCAGCCTGCCAATGCCGAGGGAAAAGAACCAAGGAGGACTGTGTAAAAATGGTATGGCAGCGGTGTCTGACCTCCTCTAACTTCACAAGGACGAGAGAGAATCACCATCAGCATCAGCCCAAGGCTGATTCCTATGAAGGACATACCTCTTCCCTCCAACTTTTTTACCCGTTCTGACACCAACTGGCCCTCCCATGGCACTCTCTACTTCTCTGCTGTGTTCGATAATTCATAGCAATGGTCACAAAGAACTCACAGGCAATACTCATGATTAAGGGGTTTATTAGGGAACAGGTTAAAATTCAAGATCAGAAACGGCTCAGGATACAGTTCCTCAATCAGGACAGCCTCTTCTCAGCCTTGCCTGCAGGCAGGCCTCTCCCTGGCCCCCAGCCCTTGGCCCGCCTCTGCCCTGCTCAGGCAAGTGTTACAATGCTCTTTAGTTCCACCGCCAAGTGCCCAGAGGCATCCAACTCCACCAGCAAGCTTCTTGCCGGAAGGCACTCAGCATTCTTTCTGTGGGCTGGGAAGCCCAACAAGCAGTCTCCTACCATTCTCCTGGTTCTGCTGCCGCTGCTTATCGCCATCTTGTGCCATCTCTGGTGTGATGGCTCTCTTTCTCTGTCTCCTGTGTCAGGAGATTCTCAGCACAGGGATCCTGGGTCCAAAGGACTCGCTCCACTCCTAGCTCTTCTTCTTTGTGATAGTCAGGTCCCCCTCTGCTCTGGGATTGACACTCTTTTAGGCCTAGCAGAATAGCAGAACTGATCAACCCCCTCATTAGGATTCCATACACCTTATTTATATGGTCCCACCCACAAGGGTGCCATGCACCTTATTTGTATTATCAGCGAGCTGACAATTCCCTTGATGGGCCATGTCTTGTTTGTCTAGTGCCACTATAACAGAAGTACCACAAGTGGATGGCTTTAACAAAGAGCAGTTTACTCTCTCACAGTCCAGTAGGCTACAAGTCTGAATTCAGGGCGCCGGCTCCAGGGGAAGGCTTTCTCTCTCTCTTGGCTCTGAAGGAAGGTCCTTGTGATATATCAGTCTTCCCTTGGTCTGGGAGCATCTCAGCGCAGGAACCTCAGTTCCAAAGGACACGCTTTGCTCCCGGCTCTGCTTTCTTGGTGGTCTGAGGTCCCCATGTCTCTCTGCTCGCTTTTCTCTTTTATATCTCAAAAGAGATTGACTTAAGACAATATCTAATCTTGTAGGTCTCATCAATGTAACTGCCACTAATCCATCTCATTACATCATAGTGATAGGATTTACGACACATAGGGAAATCATATCAGATGACAAAGTGGTAGACAATCATACAATACTGGGAATCATGACCTAGCCAAGTTGACAGATATTTTGGGGGTACACAATTCAATCCATGACAGACCACAAGTAACTTATTTGCATAGTTCCACCCAATCTTTTGGTGGGACTTACAAGACCATGGCTAGAAAGGCCATATAAAAGCAATCCATCACACTGCAATTGCTCTGTAGCTATTTAGGCGTCAAGGCTCCCTCTCTGTGACCTAAATGCCGTCCATAACTGGAGGTAGTTCCTGCCCTACTCACTTCAAGTTTTCATCACGCTTTTATTTCAGATAACTATCTCCTCTCCCTAGCTAGACTGAGCTAAGGCCTGGCATCTTTAAATGAACCCACTGTACATCTTCACTCAGGACAAATGAATACAGGGAATGTTCAATAAACACCCAGTTGGTAGATGGATGGCATTATCTTTTGACTAGATTTAGCAGTGGTGGAGGTCTCATGAGGTCTCAGTGAGAGGCTGTGGCTTCTAAGGAAACCCTGGGCTGCACTATCTAGAACACAAAGCCCAGGTAAGGAGAAAGGAAAGCCGCCTTGAGTTTACCCAGGAGGATAAACTCTCCAGAAAGCAACCAAGTGGTGGAAGGATCAGAAGCCATGAGGAATTTTTTTTTAATGAAATGTAATAGAAAGTATCAGAGTGTATTATACCTAGTAAGAATAAGCATTAAAGCATAAAATTTTCGTTTCAGTTAATAAATATACATATTTGTATTTACTAGGTCACACTGTATTTATTGCTGGAGGGTCACAGTCAAAAAATTCTGAAAGCCACTGGATTAGAGGCAGAGAGACTGAAAGAAGAGAGACCAGGGAGGAGGCTGCTGCAAGAATGGAGGCAGGATCGCTGAGGATGAGGAGTGGAGAGGGTGGATTGAATCGCAAAAGGCAGAAAATGAAGACGAGGAAAAGTCTCCTATTGCCCAGCTCCAGGCCCACTAGAATGTGGGCATCCCCACAGCACTACTGTCCCAGAACATTTCCTGTCTCATTCCACCAACCAGACTGTAAGCTCCCATCTCCTTCCAAGTCTGATTGAGCACAGGGCTTTCACTCAGAAGGTACAGCTATAAATGTCTATAAACTTGGATTTTAAAGGTAGAGGTAGCAGGAAGCAACCAAGTAATAGGACGAACAAAGGGTATAGCTGAGTATATCCCATGTGTGTGCTGATTTACAGAAAACACAACACACCAAGGAGGATTAAACCGTTTTATTGTAGATGGGGGGTGAGGGGGACAGGCAGTAAGAAGCTTCAGTAGGGAGGGCAGCTAGACCAAGAGCAGAAAGGCAGGGGACTCAGAAACTTAAGGCCCTAGGTGGGTACAGAAGGATAAAAAAGGCTTCATCCCACTACTCCTACAAGTCCTTACAGGTCACTCATGAGGACCTTGGGGCCCTGAAGGGATAGGTCCTCCTGCTCAAGACTCTGGGCCTGGAACTGAAGGCTGTTGGGCTCCAGGTTAGAAAGGGTGCTTCTTGGGAGATCTGAGGGGAGGGAAAAGGGAAGAGAGAACAAACCATCAGCAATCACTGTGATAGGCACAGAATTCAGCCCTGGGTCTATCTGATAGGTAGAGACATACAGGCCTGACTTGGGATAACTAGCAACAGAGGTTGATGGATCCATAAAGAAAGAAGCAGAGACTCCACTCTACCCAGTGCCAATCAGGCAGCTGGCATCCAGGCACCATTCAGATTCAGCCAACCCCAGAACTGGAGTCCCAGCCCTTACCCCCACCTAGCTTCCTTAAAAGTTCCCAGCTACTGTTACTGTCCAGAAGACTGACTTCAGAGCTAGATGAAGAAAGGGTCATGGCGAAGGTGGTAGTCAGGGGTAGCTTGGATTGGAGGACATGAACGGAGGTTCTGGAAGGGAGAGAAGAATCAGAGGCAGAGGTGGTGATGGTGGGTCAGGGAGGCCCTCCCAGCAGAGAACTGTCCTCCTTCTCAAGGTCAGGACTCCAGTCTCCTCCCCCTTTATCATCCAAAAGTATAAAGATACCTCAGTGACTGTATCAAGTGAAGAATGCTCAATACTGCCCCTATAAGCAGCAACCCAGATACCCATACTACTCCTACCAACCCAGGCTAAATCTAGGATAGTGAACTTTGGTCCCCAGTGCCTGACGTGTGTGAGACAAATTCCCTCCACTGCCACAGCACCCACATCCCCTGACCTGAGGAGGTCCAACTCCTGCCGGCCATCCTGAGCCTCTATCCTGGCAGCCTCCTGGGCGTGACCCTTGCCCTCCTGGCCACTTTGTAGTTGCTCCAACATCTGCTAGACCATGGTCCCAGGTTGGGCCAAACTTCTCCCTCTCCAGAGGGAAACCCCCACCCCATGATTGGCCTCTTCAGCACACTTGGAACCCTACTGTGGGCAAGGACAGTTACTCATGGCCTGGGGAGAGGGATTGGGAAGAAGAGCTTTGGAGGGAGGTGGAGTCAGCACAAGGAAGAGAAGGAAAGAGATGAAAGGGAGAGGGTGTCCTGGCCTGCCTGCAGAACAGATAGACAGGGAAAGGAAGGAGCGCTCATGGAGAGATATGAGGAGACAGATACAATCCTCATCCTACCTTCCAGCTGCAGGCCTGAACCTGCCGCCCCTCAGTCATCTGTTTCAGCAGCAACTCCTGGTGCTGGCCTGCAGATGAGAGAGAATGTACAGGGGCTGTTCCCCAACCTCTTTCTTTCCCCCTCCCTACCTTTGCCCAGCCTGGTGCTAAAAACCGAGACAGAAGCATTCTGGTCTAGCTGTTAGGAAGCTTCCAAGCTGACTGGGAAGACTATACTCACACCATGAAAGGAAAAGAGCAAAACAGCTTTCCAGAAAAGGAGAACAAGAAAACACCACCCACAATCTTTTACTTACTCAGTTGGTCCTGCAGCAACTTCAATTCCTCCTGCAGAACCTCTGACTCCTTCCACAGCAGCTGCCGCCTGCAGGGATTACAGCAGTGTCATTCTAGAGCCAACCAGCAAGCCCAGAGGGAGGAAGCCACCAGCCTCCCAGAAATTCAGAGGCCTGAAAAAGGAAGGGTCTTACACATCACTTACTCATTCTGCAATTCCTGGTAAAGGCCACTGGTAGCACTGTACTTTCCTGGTCCTGGTTGCTTCTGGGCTTGAGCCTGGGCCTGCTCCTGCACTTGGCTCCGAAGGCCCTGCAGTTCCCTTCTAAGTCCCTCCAGGCCCCTTCTAAGTCCCTCCAGGCGTTGCTCAAGGAGAAGGACCCTCCTCTCTGGGCCCCCCTGCAGCAACCTTAGTGATGCTGTAGTAAGACAAGTTAGGGATCAGCCCCTTAACAACTTCCCACATGAGCCCAGAGACTCTATTTGCAAATCAAGACTCATGCGCACACACAAGTGTGCATCAAAATTGTTTGCATATTTGTGAGGGTGTGTGTGTAAAATAACTGGCCAGCCAGATACCTTCCAGGGCACAGATCTGGTATTTCTGATGCTCTCGTTCTTCCAGAAGGCCCTGCACAGCCTGCCTTAGTGCCTCAATCACCTACGCACGCAGAAGAGCCACATGAGCAACTGTGTAAGGGGCTTCACCAACCCCACACGCACGTGCCCCCCCACACACACACTCCTAGGGTTCCACACCTCACCTGCGCCTGGGATCTAAGTTGAGATTGGAGAATAGTAACTGCATCCCAGACAGAGGATGGACTGTGGGCTTCAGCCCAGCTCAGTCCCTCTGGGACAGTGGGAGGAGTCTTCAGAACCCAGGGCTGTTGAGCTCGGACTCCAGACTGGGGAGGCAAGTAAACAGGGGAAGTCCACGTACCAGCCAGGTCCCCTGCTGAGGGAGCAAGGAAGAGACAAGTCCAGGGCCTATCTGTATGGTGGAACAGAGTTCAGGAAAAGAAAGAGCTGGAATTTGTAAGAAGTAGGAAATTGTACATGCACTGGAAGAAAGCAGATCCTGGAAAGTGAGAAGGCTTGAGGATGGAAAAGGGGCACCACCTACCTGCGGTGGAGACCCCAAGGGGATATAGCCGCCGCTACAAAATAAACAGATGCACAGTCCAGTGAGCTGTCTGAGATCCCTTAACCTGATCCGCAGACTGGGGGTTTCAGGCGCCCCCTCACCTTAATTCGGGCCACGTTTCCATCAGTGGCATTAAGAAGCACGTCGAGCTGCTCAGACCAGCTCAGGCTCCTACTCATATCCTGTGGCAGAGGTCTGGCTCCTGGAATCTTGTGCCCTTGCTCTCCCAGCCAAGGATACCGAAGCACGGCCCAGGAAAGACCACAACCTCACATCAGAAGAAAAGGGTGGGGAAGCGGTAATAGGGGTATGGATGCAATACCAGACCAGAACTGAGACTCTGGGAACTAGACAGGGGAGCGGCGCTCTTGGGGAACTGAGGAAAAAGCAAAATACCTTGATAAGCGGATGTCAGGTGGGAGTTGAAGGCGCCAAATATTGCAGACCTCCCCAGATCCTGGACACAGACGCCATCGCGCCGAACCGGTGCCAGAGAACTATTGCCGCCACGGGTTTCAAACCCTCTGAGAGGTCGGGAAAAATCAGACTTCGGAATGGCTACCGCAGTGCCACCTGGGAAACTGAGTTCGCCTCTCGCGGAAACATCCGGCGATGGAGGCGGCGGAACTACGTTTCCCTAGAAGCAATAGTGCAGTCACACCCCTTGCCGGGAAACCGAGTTTTCCTTACTCTGTAGCGTTTGGTTCTGAGGACCAAGTAAACTACGTATCCCAACATGCATCACGCAGAGTCAACAGGGTCCCGCTGCTTGTCCCGGTAGATCCTGGGAAATGGAGTCCAAGTTACCAAGAAATTAACGGCTCAATTTAGCCTAGAGACTCCATTTCCCAGCAAGCTTAGCGTGTAGCGTGTACTATGGAGCCGCAAGTCGCAGAGCTGAAGCAGAAGATTGAGGACACGCTGTGCCCTTTTGGCTTCGAGGTTTATCCTTTCCAGGTTGGTTATCCCTCCTGCGGTGCTAGGGCGAGGCGTGTCATTGGTCTCGGTCCGACCGCCGTGAGGACCCGAGAGTCTTCTGATCTTCCCTGAGAGCCTCTGGCCCGTGTCCATCTGACCGACTGGGGCAGGGTGTCAGTGGGGACTTGGGTCAAAAAGCTAGAGAAGCGGGCGCACATTTGTCCTTTTACGCCCGTGTAATACTGAACTGATAAATGAGAGACACCAGATGATCCAGTAACCTGTGTGGCCCTGATTATTACTTATATAGTTTATAGGAAGACAGGGACACGTGGAGCCAGAGTCACCTTGGAAGCTTCCAGAGGGAAATGGGAGAGAGCACGGCCTAGAAAGTTTGCATATCTAGGATTTAGGTCAGCTGAGGAGGGAAGGAATTGAACAAGGAAACAATTGGCTGGTTTGTTTCATCTACCAACAGAAGGATAATTCATGATGTAGCCAGTCACTACCTACCGCTGGGCTGGGTAGAAATTCTGTGCACTCGCCTGGCACAGAAGTCTCAACATCACCACCCCCACACTTATTTACATAGGCCCATTTCCCTGTCATCAGTGCTCCCTGCACTGAGCAGCATGCTTGGACACAGAGCTAAGTCAGCTTGAGTTCTTTGCCTGACGCTTAAGAAACAGCCCACTCCCCACCCTCTTTACTGAATGTTGGACAGGATGTAGACGGAGAGAGATAAGTTGGGTCTAACTTGAGCAAGCAGACTTCCTAGGGAGTATAGGATTGAGCTATAAATCTGAAAAGATGGATTGAAAAGGAGGAGGGTTGTGTATATCCCAAACATCAGAACAACTTGAGTAAAGGTGTGGAGGTAGTGGTGGGTGGTGGGTGGTGGGCATGGGGGAGAGTGAGGACGACCTAGTACACTGAACGGAGACAGCAGCAGCCCTACCAGATGCGCTAGGCTCCAATCTCACTTCCCCAACCCCACATCCAGTCAGCCATCAAGACTTACAGGCTGCATCTTCTAAACCTCTCCCAAATCCATTTCCTTCCGTCCCACCCATCTCTGCTCTGGTCTAGGCCACCATCCTTTCTCATTTGGATTACTGCAGTAGCCTCCTTCCTGTCACCTTGGCTCCAATCTGTCCTCTACACTGCAGCCAGATTGATCTTTTAAAACTGAAGTCAGTTTACTCCTTATGTCTTCTATGGCTCCTTATTATTGCCAAATTAGATTCACCTTAAATTGGTGTTCAAAGACAGTCACAATGTCACTCCTCATCTCTCCACCTTCTTTCCCTCTACTCCCCTCTACAGACCCTTCCACTAGACAATTTGCTTTTCTCCAAATATGCCCAATACTTTTCTGCCTCTGTCTTTGCTTATGTTGTGACCTCTGTTTAGAATACACACCAGATCCACCTCCTGATGTTTGCCTGTCAGTTTCCTTCCCAGCCTTCAAAATTGAGCTTCCGCAAAAGTGTTTCTAATTTCAGAGGATCTCATCTGGCCATGTCATTGTACAAATCATTGTACAATCAATTTCTGTTGTTCTTAGTTGTTCATGATCTCTCTGCCTCTCTAAACTCCTTGTCAAATTCAGAGTTCCCGATACACACACATCAGTGAATTCAGTAATAAGATGGAGGCTGGGGCAAGGTGTATAAGGCCTTGAATGTCAGGCTAAGGTAGGCCTGGCTAAGGCATAGGTTGACCCTCCTGACTTAGGGGCCAGAGTGCCCAGCCTGTTCTAAACTTTTTCTTTGCCCCAGGTGGCATGGTACAATGCACTCCTGCCTCCAGCTTTCCATCTGCCCCTGCCCGGACCTACTCTGGCTTTCCTGGTACTCAGCACACCTGCCATGTTTGACCGGGCCCTCAAACCCTTCCTGCAAAGCTGCCATCTGCGAACACTGATGGACCCTGTGGACCAGTGTGTGGCCTACCACCTGGGCCGCATTAGACAGGTGGGCAAGGCTCCTGTCCTCCCCCAGCTCCCAAGCCTGTGCCTGCTTCCAGCTCTTCCAAGCTGAATCATGATCTAGACTTAGAGCTAGGAGCCACTTCCCAGATGGAATGATAACCTAAAGGCAGCCTTGACATTCTGTGATCATTTCTCCCTGCTGTGCCTTCTCCAGGTTTAACCACCTTCCTCTGGCAGCCCCCTAGATCTGAAATCAATCTCACTCACCTAACAGATGGGCGACCTTTATATGAGCCTCCAATTAGGCTTTCCTTAGCCTCCAACTGCAATAGGAATAAGCCTGACATCTCCAGACATCCCTCTCCTGCCCCAAGCATTATTCTGTCTTTAGGGCTTTTGAGGACAGAAATATCCCACCACACAGAAACATATACACAGACATACTCATACACGTTTTCGGTTTCCCCACAGCTGGGCTATGTCTTCCTCCACAGGAGCTCTTGAGAACAGGGCCAAGTCACCCATCACAGTGGAGATTTCTGAGCAAGACCTTGTGTGTTTCCCTTCAAACATGGGCTCTCCAGAACAGAACTGTAACTTTCTCCACACTGGAGCCTCCCTCCCCCAGGTTAAGATCATGTTCATCCCTTCATATGGGACTTGAGGACAGGACATTAACACAGAATTAGGGCTCCCAAGGTCATCACTCCTCTCATGTTGACAGGAGCCTCCATCTTGTCCTCTATCCCAGAGCCTCCCAGAGCTGCAGATCGAAGTCATTGCTGATTATGAGGTACATCCCAACCGACGCCCCAAGATTCTGGCTCAGACGGCAGCCCATGTGGCAGGGGCTGCTTATTACTACCAACGAAAGGACGTGGAGGCTGACCCCTGGGGGACCCAGGTTAGAGGACAAGTGTGAATGGGTGGGTACTGTGTGAAAATGGTGACAGCCCCTCCCACATTCCTGCCTCTTCTGGATGGAGGAGTTGGTAGACACAATCCAGCACAAAGAAGCTGTGCCTTAGCCACAGGTCAGCCCCACAGCCTACTTTCTGGAGTCTACCTGGGGACACGTCAGGTCAGAGAACCTGGTATGTTCTTAAAACAATGTCTTACAGGGCTATTCCAGGATGGAGGGGGCAGAGCAGTGATCAGACCAGTGGCATGACTGACAAGTTGATAGAGGCTCAGCCTAAGGAGCCCTTCCTCATGGTCAGAGTGAGCTTATGAAAAGGGTTGTTCAGGAGAGGGCAAGTCCAGGCACAGAAAGGACAAGCTTATATGTAGGCAGGAGGAACCAGTCCCTGGAAGACATCATGCTTGTTAAGTAGAGGGTCAGCGAGAAAGAGGAAGACCTTTAATGAGATGGATTGACACAGTGGCTGCAACAATGGGCTCAAGCATGATTATGAGGATGGTGCAGGACCAGGCAGTGTTTCATTCTGTTGTACATAGGTTCGCTATGAGTCAGAACTGACTCAAGGGCATCTAACGTGGAATCAGCATCCACTGAGTGATTTAAGTGAACAAGACTAGCTTGCAGTAATGGTGAGTGGACCTGGTGTCAAGGTGATCTCTATGACCTTGCTTTTCTTTATCCTCTCCCCAGCACATATCAGGTGTGTGTATACACCCCCAATATGGGGGCTGGTTTGCCATCCGAGGGGTGGTACTGCTGCCAGGAATAGAGGTGCCAGACCTGCTACCCACGAAGCCCACTGACTGTGTTCCTACAAGAGCTGACCGCATCACTCTGCTTGAAGCCTTTAACTTCCATTGGCGTGACTGGAGTTACAGGGATGTTGTGACACCCCAGGAGCGCTACTCAGAAGAGCAGAAGGCCTACTTTTCTACTCCGCCAGCCCAGCGCTGGGCCCTGTTGGGCTTCACTCTGCCTGCAGAGGAGCATAGCCCAGTATCCCCTGAGCTTCATCCCCTTACCACACTCATCCCTAAGCCCCAGACTTCCAGCAGAGTACGGGGCTGGCTCAGTCCCAGAGTGTCACCAGCTGCATCCCCTGGCCCTTGATACCATTCCTCCTCTGTGGGACCCCTATTTATGACAATGGTACTTGCTAAAACTTTCTTGGCTTTGACGAGAGGTTTTATTTAGGGTACAAGATGACTATTTTTGATAATATAGGTAAAGTTCAGGGAAGTTAAGGTTTGGTTAAGACAGTAAGTCAAAGATCAAGACAAATCCAGCATTCCCACCTATCTTGGAATATGGGAGTATTAATTGCCTGTTACCATTTCTTCACAGTGTACCAAGATACTAGTTACAGAGTCTGAGCAGCAAGCATCCCCTAAATAAAGAGTACCCAGATCATGGGATTGTTGTGTGAAGAATGAATAAATTCACGTAAAGCACTATTGAACAGTGCCTGGCATATAGAAAAGTGGTGAGTTGGCCATTATTAAAGGCTTCAGGAATCCTGCACTGCTGCTCTTAGCTCTAGTCTGGGTTCTGGAGGACTGGGCAGGTTAGCGTAGCTGAAGGAAATAAGTGTATGGAAGAACACCCCATGACACACTGAAGGATCCTCAGTTCTGAATCTGTCCTACAGTCTCAAGGACCCATGAGGAACCCAACTTTTCCCCACCAGCAACCCTCTCAGGATAATGATATGGATGAGGGTCAAAAAAAAAGGACCAACTATCCTCTAATTATAAAGGCCTGGCTTCTACTGCTTAAAACAAGCCGATGAAAACCTAGATCTCAACAGAGCATTGTCCGACTTGTTTGCTTTGGACGACTCATCATCAGAAGGTATCAGTCCCTGGAAGGGAATGTCTGGTGAAATGAAGGGCCAGCGAAGGCAAAGGAGACCCTCGGTGAGATGAACTGGCAGAGCAGCCACAACAGTGGACTGGAACACACCAGGGATCCTGGGGATGATGCAAGACCAGGCACCCTTTCATTCTGTTGTATAAGGTCACCATGAGTCAGAAACCACTCAATGGTAGCTATCTATCCTCTAATCAAGGCTATAACCCAAGAAAGGTGAGATGTGCTCAGGACTGTTCTGCTACTGAAAGCCCTACCCCAAGGCCACCAACCCTGTGTGTGTCTCCCTCTTCCTTTCAGTTCCAAAGGTACAGGAGCCTACAACTCTGTTTTTACAGAGCTAGCACCAGGCATTTAGCAGAAGAGGCTAAGCCTCTGGTTCTCACACAGCCCTCCCTACAATCGTGTAAACGGAGATACCCAGGCAATCTCATAGGGGTCTTACCTGCAACCCAGTCTGCAGTGTAAGTTCAGTGCCCTGGCCAACACTATTCCAGGGCTAGTTCATCTCCAGATGTAGTAAAATAACATACGACACCATAGCTCAGTTACATTCCCTATGTTTACCTGCATTTCCCCTCAATATAATTTCCTGATTCTGACGTAGCTCTCACTCATTTTCCCCTTCAAGAGGGAAAGCAAAGAGTAAATTTTTCTTAAAATCAATGGTAAATACCCTCTAAAATGAAGAAACATCAAAGTCTTGGTTCAAGTTTAATAGGAACTACAAGAAATCCATGGGCTCATGCTCCACTACCGGTACATGATACATGTTAGCTGGCCCACAGCACAGAGCTCAGGCCATTTCCACCAGGGTAAAGAAAGGCTGCCCTCCCCAACCCCTGCAGAAAAGGCCTATACCTATTCACATATCAGGTCTCAGCCAAGTATAAGGCTTTGTATTTTATGCATGAAAAGAAGTACAAAAGGTTTTTGTTCTCAAGGCTGCCCACTGCAGGCCGGCACTAAAATGGCCCAGCGCTCACTTCTGCTTGGAGAAATACTCTTTGCTTTTCTGGACATCAGGCTTGATGGTATCACTGCCAGGCTTCCAGCCAGCTGGGCACACTGTAAGAGAAAAATGCTACTCATCAGTAACCAGCTCAGTGGTGGGCACCACCCTCCTCTCATGAACGAAGGACCACCTCAAAACCAGATCTCAGCCCAAGGAGCCTGTCCTGCAATCTGTTAGAGATCATTCAGCCTTTTTACTCCAAGGCCAACTACAAACATAATTTAATCCTCACCAAAACCCTACTGTACTATTCTACTGAATTTATTCATGAGGTACACCTGAAATTTAAAGTAACAAGAGTTTCAATAGTTGATGCTGTGTTCTAAAAATAAAGTCTGTCTAAAAGCAAATATGGCAAAATATTAAAGTAGGTAGACAAATTGGTATTAATAATGTTCTCCATACTTGTATGTGTTCTTCAAATACTTATTTAAAAAATAATAATAATAATTTAAATGACTTAACCTAACTTCTCCATACCCACAAAAGAAACAAACTAAAAAAAAGACAAAGCTAGGACTAGGTCCCAGGTCAGTCCTTGAAAGCTTGTATTTCTTAAACCTTTAACATTAAGCTACTATTTCCCCTTTGGCAGAAGTTTAGAGATCTGAAGGCAATAACCAGTCTGCCTCCTCAAGAAGAGGATACCTACCCAACATCTTTCAACTCTGCCAAACTAGATAGCCTGAACTCCACAGAAGGGCCAGGTTGTCTCACTAAGTAAAAATACCTTCTACTCTAAGTAAAAGGTCAGGGTTTAGATCTTTCACACACTATGCAGAAAGCATAGCCTTCAACCATTTCCTACAATGCTGAGCGAGCTATACTCCTTGAGCTAGCCTGAGGAAAGTGAGGCAAAGAGAGTTCAAGCCATTATCTGATTTGCTGTTTGTCTTCTACAAAACATGTAGGCACCAAAGTCCAGTAATGGAGCAACAAGAGTCTCACTTGCTCAAGTAAGAGAAGGAAGCCCCTTTATATTGGAAGATGTCATATAGCCGTCAGAGTCTAAAACCAGCTCTCTGGGCACAACGTATGGATGGAACAAGAGCTAAACAGCAGACCCAGCTGCCATTACTTTCCTGAAATCTCCATCTAATTGTTATGTAGTTATTTGTGCTAACACCGAAGGGTTAAAATACAGGTCCCTTAGCATCAACAATGGAGCCCTGGTGGCGCAATGATTAAAGCACTTAGCTGCTAACTGAAAAGGTCAGCAGTTTGAACACACCAGCGGCTCTGAGGGACAGAAGACCTGGCGATCTGCTCCCGTAGAAAAGCCAGACAGAAGCTTGGAATCAGGTATACTAAAAGGGTACCAAAAAAACACAAAGCTTTAGAATAGCCCAATTGTAAATCATGACACAAAGAGCTGGGCCTCACAGCTAAGTAGGAGGAATAATGAACCAGAAAGGATGACCTTGCTAACTCCATCTCCTTGGCACTTGGGCTTCACAGCACTTAAAACCATACCAGTTTTAATGACAGGCAGAAAGATCAACACTTAAGAGAAGTTTATAAGAATCAATATGGAGCCCAGCAGAACTAGCAGAGTTTCACATAAACCAGCCTTTTTAAAAGTGCAATAGAAAATGACACCATTCATAGTAACTCCAATATGAGAACTACTCCAGCACAGAAGGCCCGAAGCAATGTCTTTTTCAACATCTTTAATTACCTAAAAAAAAAAGTGAATTTGGATCCCAATTCCACCATTTACAATGAATAAATGGTGTGTTTAAGTATTGGTTTACTGGTCCTTAGCAATAGCGGTATTATTTGTCAAATGAACATTACAGCATTCATAGGCTCTCAAATGGGGACTATTATATTACATGCCATAAAAGACTGTGCCAGGACTAATGGGATAGGAGGTAGCAGAAACCAGTACAGAATATGAAGAAGCAAGTTTTACAGTGTCACAAGCTTGGGTCCAAAGAGTCTAACCTATATGCAAGGCCCTAGGGAAGTCCAGGAAATGGCCGACTTTACCACTCCCCCTCCTTCTGCCCTGTGGCAGCACCTCATCCCCCCACCAGGGGGCAGCCTCAGGTGTCTGTCTACTCCTGCAATCAGCCAGGCTAAAGCCCAGACATGCTTCTGCAAATGGTGCCTCCTGGTATCAGTGCTCACTGACCCTATTATTCAGCCTTTCACTCTAACCACTTTTGGGTCCCTCAAACACAAACCACTTATCCAAACTCTTAACAACTTCATCTCTTCACAAGATCAGAGCTGAAATGAATCTTAGAAGGCTACTCTGAACTGTTCATCTTCCAGAGAAAAAAGTTTAGATGTAGTAAGGGAAGAAATTTGTCCAAGGTCATGAACCAAACCTACCTGGGCCTTGATCTGAAATCAGTAGCATTTAATCACAATTACCTTGTCCATAATTACATTAAGCTTGGGATGGGTCAAGACTCCCACTCTCCTACATACCCAAAACCAGGTACCTCAAGAGCTGAGTCCTTAAAAACTAAGCCAACTCTTCATTAGGATAAAATTGTCTGACTCCAACAACAGATACAAAGAGGAAAAAGAAAAATCAAAAAGCTATACAGCCTTACAACTCAAAAGTTGAGATCAAATGGGGCTCTACTTTACCACAACACTGCAACAAGAACATGTAAGGACAGAACTACTATTTCTGGGGCAAAAGGAAAAGAAAGGCTCATACTCTAGCAAATGCTACACAAAAATCAAAAGTTGAATGTGCTTGGTCATGTTTAGGTTTTATAGGGACAGACTTATAAAAACAATGCCTTTGATCGTGACAATTCCAGAATATAGGTATTTCATCGAATCCTCCCCACTTTTTAAACATTTTTACATTAAACATTTATATAAACTTGATATACAATAACTGATTGTACAAATACCATCACTGTACAACAGAATGCATTTAAAAAATAAAAAAAGTATGAAAACAGATGTGTTAACTACATCTATCTACCTATTATCTTTTGCTAAGTTATTATCTTAGTCCTATTTTTATTTTCCAATTTTCAGAGCATATATATTACCCTTTATGTATTTTTAAAACCCCAGTAAAAATAAATACTGACTAGAGGGTAAACTCTTCCCACCACACTTGTCAAAAATGGCACAATTCATCTCTAGATGCAATTCTCAACCTTTTGTTTTGCTCCAACATACCCAGAGATCCTCTCCTACACTCCCTGTAAAATCTGCAGCCGTGAGTGATTCTAAATGAGCAGGGTAGAAGCCAGGAGTATTTACTTGAAACAAAAAACCTTTATATTCTTCCCAAGCTTTTCCATTATCCCCACCTCCTTGACCCATAGTAATACACAGAGATTTCTATTTTTTGATGAGACATAAATCACCCTTTCTTTTTGTATCTGACAAACTTTGTTGCGCCACTTTTCCTACCCTACCACCACGATTCTGCTGTCTGGTCACCAGACATCTGGCTCACCTTCCCCGTGTTTGTCCGTGAACTGGAAGGCCTGAACAAGTCTTAAAGTCTCATCCACAGAGCGGCCAACAGGGAGGTCATTTACAGTGATCTGCCGGAGGATCCCTTTATCATCAATAATGAAGAGGCCTCTGGAAGAGATTGAAGGATTGAGGGATGAGGCAGTACAGGTTTAGTAATTTGCTCAGTAAATGGCGCTGGTCTCCAAGACCTGAAGTGGCCTTGCCTTAGTGAGGCGGCCCCTGCATGAAGAATGGAATGAGGCAAGAGTATCTGCAAATCAGGGCTCTAGTCTTCTCCAAATAAATGGCTCTCAGCCAATCCAACAATTCTCCTGATGAATGTCAGCGCCCCCAGCAGGTATTTACCTGAATGAGATGCCTTCGTCTGCCTTTAAGACCCCATAGTCCTGAGCAATAGTGCGCTTGGAGTCTGATACCAAAGGAATGTTCATAGGTCCCAGCCCTCCTTGTTTCTTGGGTGTGTTGATCCTACAAGCAAAAGGCACACACATACAATCACATTCATTTAAAGTCTTGTGTAGCCAGAGCATTAAATGTACCCATTCCTTCCTCTTTCCCATATTCTTATCTAACTCTCCCAATACTCAAGTCTTTCCACCAGCAAAGTGAATGGCTGAAAACAGTTAAGGTCACCAGAGCATACTCAGCCGCAACTCAAGCTGCCGCTTATCTGCATCAGGTGCTAAGACAGCAACAAGAGGAAGTCAAGAGCCTCTGTACTCTGCTCACAAGAAGCCAGAAGTCAACACTTAAGAAAGTCTACTGCCAATGTCTCCCAATTGCTGCTTAGTTACTATACTAAGTCCACATGCCAAACAGACCAAGAGATTTACCAAGCCAGATGACAGAAGTGAGAATCCACAGACGCACCAATCACTTGGCAGTTGAGTTTCTTAAATTCTTCTGCCCTGTCACTAAAAGCAATGATCTCCGTGGGGCACACAAAGGTGAAGTCAAGAGGATAAAAAAAGAACACAATATATTTTCCTGAAAAGAAAAGGATTCACAGATTAGCCTTATAGAGAATGAAAACCTAAAGACACATTTCCTATGAAAAAGGCCTTTTTAAGTTGATAGTAGACAGACACACAATTGTTAACTGGCAAGACCAGGTCGTCGAACCCCTGCTGAGAATTTTCACTTCACCCCAGATATACTGAATCGGGACCTACACTTCAACAAGATCCCCAGGTGATTCTTACGTGTAATAAACTTTGAGAACCAATGTTGTACTAGTGGTTCTGACTTGGTCCGTAACCAGCAGCATCAGCGTCACCTGGGAACTTGTTAAAAATGCAATTCTCCGCAGAAGTTCGAACAGGAACAAATAGATTCAAAGCCCTATGCAAGACCTCTCTAACATAGCTGTCTCCTAGCATCTATTTTAGAACTTGTTGCAGCAGGAGGGTCTGGGGACTCATGCATCTAAATGGGAAAAGTTCTTTCTAGCTCTATGCTTTATTCTTCTGCCTCCACATTAGCTGCCAACTATAAAATTACTTCTATGGGTGGCTAAGGCAAGAGTATAAACACCAAGTTCTTACTCCAATGAAAGAAAGCAAAATGCAATTATCACTTTTAACTGGGTGGCATATTGCCAATGCTTAAAAAGACAGCCCAGAAGAAGCTGAACTGCTAAGTTCTCTGCTGCCAGATGACAAAAAACCAACAAGAGGAAGTCAGAGCCTTTGTACGTCTTCCACAATGAACACAGTGATGGGACAGGTAAGGACCTGTAACCACCTGAATCAACACAAACTCGTTCCTAACAAACCTTACAAAACAAGAGATAAAGATCTTATAAGGAAAGTTTCAAAGATCCCGGTAGGTTAACAGAACTTCTAACTGGAATTTTACTGAAGTCATTCAGATTACCAGTTGAAGTAGAGCGTCAGTCTGTCCAGAAGTCTCTCACCACACCTAATGTGCTAAGCTATGGAATAACTCCAAACCTTCACTTCGTTAACAGGTAGTGGCACTGTTCAGAGAGTCAAACAAAAGGCCTTTTTTTGACATTTACTTTGAAAAGCAAAGTAACTAGAAAGTGACTCATCTAAATAACTCCTCCAGGGCTTTGCCTAACAAGCACTTTGAAGCCTCAGCAAATCAAGCCCTGGAAGGCAGAGAGCAGCTCCTCCTAGACCTAGTACCTATACTCTTGGGCCAAGGTCACCTACCTCTGGTGTCATCTTGTTTGTCAGGAGAAGCTTCCCTCCATAGGGCCCCACTGACTTGCTCTCATCACCATCTAACAAGTGTGATGTGTTAGGAAACCTAGTTCCAAGTTCTACCCAAAAGCCAACTCCAAAAACTGATACTACAACACTAAGAAGGAATTTTTATCTCCAGTTGTCCCCCGGAGACCCAGCTGCTACAGGACTGCAAGAAAGGAATAGCCTCATTAGAGACTGCCAAGTGTCTGCATGTAACTATGACAAGAGAAAAGGGAGTTGTTTCAGCTGTGACATCAGCTCTTCTCTAGGGAGCAAAAACAGTCGAGGGAATGGGCCTGAGCCCTCTGCCTAACAATATAATGGCCGTAACACACACATTTCACGAATGACCACTAAACAGTATCAGAGCCGAAAGACTTGATAATATAAGGAAAAAACCAAACCCGTTGCTGTCGAGTCAATTCCGACTCATAGCAACCCTATAGGACAGAGAAGAACTGCTCCATAGGGTTTCCAAGGAGTAGCTGTTGGATTTGAACTACCGACCTTTTGGTTAGCCACCGCGCTCTTAACTACTGTGCCAGGCCTCTTACGATAAGAGATAATGAGAATAAACAATTCAAGAGAAGTACTGAAAAAATCAAATTCAACTAATACGGTTACATATAATGAAGCATGTGCCTTCTCCAGAAGAGGTGTGGACCTAGATATCTACTCTCAACACTGATCATCATCCTTTCACGTCAAGATAAGCGTAACAAACTCCTGCTCTAAAGGCCTTGTCCTAGAAGATATAAAGAATTTTAAAATCAAATATAACATACAGAAATTCAACAAGTTATCTCTGGATTATAAAACAATTCCATTTTAATGAGGCCAATGTAATCACTCTTACCTTTGTAGTCAGATAGGCTGATATCTTTGAACTGACCATCTGGCATAACAGCTGTAGCTTTGAAGTTGGGGGCAGGGTGCCCAATTTTAGCAGTTCCTGAAGACATCTTGTTATCACCTGGAAAAGATACAAGAGAAAATGAATTAGAAATAAGTCTTGTTTTTCTAGATAAAAGGTAGCCTTCACCTACTTAGGGACTTAGCTGTAGAAGAATCAAGAAAAATCCTATCCAGTGGCCCTGAATACATAATTTTTATATTAGTAGTGCAAGCTAGTAGCCAAGGGTCACAATGGAAGGGCTACAATCTAAGCTTCCCAATTTCTGGGGCAAAATCAGATGTTACAAGAGTCTCTGAATCTCAGCCTTTGTTTTCATTTAAAGAGCATCATTTTTGTGTAAGTCAAAGCCACCTTTTCCACTTTTTTAGACATTTATGAAACGGCATTTTTTTCTTCTTTTCCGTTATACACAAGAAGAGAAGGGAAGGGTAGGGTGGAAGCTCTCAAACCAGAACCCAAGTGCACAATGCACAAAGCCACCAACACTGACTGCCTGACTCCCACAAGCCATCATGTTGCCCTTCTGCGGACTGCGCCTCACTCTTTAGAACATGGAAAGCACATACGAACTTTCTCCAGGTGGATTTGCCCAAGAAAGCACATGCCCTAAACCCAATCCAGACCGAGGTTCTGGCACCTACTCAACTTAAAAACTTTCGGTGTTGTTTTTAGCCCTAGAAATTGTTTCAAAAATGGGTTTCTGGCCTCGGGGCCGAGATCCCAGAATAAAAATCAGTAGAGCCAAGAATTCAGTTTAATGCGTAAGATTCACCCAACTCAACTCCAAAATAAGTAAAGATTTAACTCAGCTAAATCATCGGTTTGAAAGCCCTAAGAGACTAATTTTCCAGTAAGTCCCAAAGTTCTCGGTTCATAATACAACCAAAGGAAACGTGCACACGCCTAGAATCGATCGTCGCAAAATTTTCACAGCCTGTTTAAAAGAACAACTGTTTTAACACCATTCACCATTTAACAAAGAAACTGTAACGTACACTGCAACTTGACGACGGAGTGTGACCCTAACAAAAACAGGCTCCAAACCTGTTTTTCCAGGTGGCCCCAACACCACAGAAGCCTGACCAACCAATGGGAAAGTACGCTAGACTTCCGGCCGATGCGGCCCCCTCAGGAGATACGCCCCAACAGCTCCTGGAGAGGACCACGCCTCCAAACCCAGTTCAGGTACCTTCTCGCCGCTCCCGTCACCCTCACCGTAGTAGTCCGAAAAGCACCAGCAGAAAAGGTTGTGCAGTCTTCAGCGAGGGCATTTCGGGAACTTTCACAGCAAATCACAGCTCCGGACCCGCACCGCTTTTACCCCCACCACACAACGGCCGCTTAGCCTTCTGCAGCCACAGATCAGGTTCCACGTTCATTCCAGAAGCTTTCTGAACTCGCCCTGCCCCGCAAGCGGCTAGCCGAGGAGATTCCACCCCACCTCACCCAGCAGCCGCGCCAAGCCAACTAGCACCCTCTGCTCGAGGAAGAGACTGGAGCCGGTGCTAGCGTGGTGGTTCAACCAGGACCCCGAAACCACAAGAGCAAGGGCAACGAGGGGTGAGCGTACCACCCAAACACTCTCGGGCGCCGGGACCCACCGGGCTGCCTCACCGGTCACAGCGCCTGCAGCAGAACCTGGGTAGGCCCCAGAGAAAAGCAAGAGAGCAAAACGCAGCAGCGGGTGGGGTGGGGTTTGCGAGGCCATGCGCCCATTCACTCACCAGTACTTACCAGAACGTAGCGAGACCAGGCAGGAAATGAATGAGCGAACTCTTCCCGGGGCGCTGCCTTTATAGTCTCTTGGGCTCTCGCGAGAGCCAGAGTGGGTTAGGGGTGCCGGAGGAGGAAGAGAGGAGGGGGATCAGAATGACTCAGCGCTTTTCCTAGCTGTGCGGCGGGAGTGGCCACAGACAGTACTAATCGCCCCCACCCATCGCCGCTGCCGTCAACAGCTGAGGTCGGAGAGTGGGATGCCCCCTTGGCCGCCCTCAAGCCCAAAGGCCTCAATTAATCTATCATCTCAGTGGGGGTAGGGATTCCCTTACTTCTAGGACCCTCTGCGCCCTGTGCCCTTAAAACCCAAACCAGGTTTAAGGGTCCTCGCTGTCGCTCACGGAGGACATCGTCTAACTCCACACCAAGCCTTGAGAGAAGTATCTAAATACTTCTCAAGTCGTCCCAGTCCCCGCAGCATCTGCCAGATGATCAGCATCCCTTACTGCTGTACCTTAGAGAAAGCTGCTTTATTATTCTTATTATTGGCTTACTGTTTTCCGTCTCCCATACATCCCTTCCACTATAGTTGGAGGGAATCTCTTTTTTTTATTTTATTGTACTTTAAGTGAAGTTTACAATTCAAGTTAGTCTCTCATTCAAAAATTTATACATTGTTATGTGACCCTAATATTACTCTGCCTATACTAGGCCTGCACATTTCTCCCTTCCACCCGATTTCCCGTGTCCATTAAACCAGGTCCTGACCTTATCTGCCTTCTCATTGGAGGGAATCTTTCCGAAATGTGATCGTGTCACTCCTCGGATTTGTGATTTAAAAACCCGGCTCTGTAGTCAATTCCCCGAGTTAAAACCGATTTTTTTTTTTAATTGTGCATTAGGTGAAATTTTACAGAGCAAATTAGTTTCCCATTTGAGGGTTTGTACATAAAGTGTTCCATGACATTGGTTTAATTCCCCACAATGTGTCAGCACTCTCCCCATTTCTGCCCAAGCTCCAGTTTCCTTTCCTCCTGATTTTTTACCCCTCCCTGCCTTCTCATCTTTCCTTCTGGGCAGATGTTACCCTTTTGATTTTGTGTAATTGATTGTTCTAAGGAGCATGTTCCTCTCGGATGTTTTTATTTTATGGGCCTGTCTATGGTTTTGCGGAAAGATGGTCTCTGGGAATGGCTTGCTGTAGGGGGAAAAAAAAAATCATAATGTTTAGTAAAGCAAAAAGAAAGGTTTTATTCGGCATATATTCAAAGAAGAAAAAAGTGGGAAACGGACAAGCATGCTGTTGCAGCCATGTCTGCACAAGTCCAAGGAAATATTACAGAATAAGCAAAAGTGCGAAAACGGACAAACATGCTGCTAGAGCCATGTCTGCCCGAGTCCAAGGAACATTACCGAATCATCAGAATATATTAACGTTACAAATGAGGAAAACCATTGAAAGCTTCACCTTTTCACAGATTGGCTAGCAACTGTGATCTATATTTTGAATTGTCTTTCTTAACAATCATTGGTACAGGTTTCAGTAATGACAGTCAGGAGGGTCTTCATTGGTCCAACAAATCTTACTATTCACTAAATGCTAGTAGAAAAAGATAAGAGTGGAAAGTATGTGGGCTTTTTGTGTTGTTTTATTAGCTTATGTGGAAGGTTCCCTAAAAGATGTTTCCCAAAATTGTCCTAGCTATTGTCTTTATACCTCCAGGCCCAGTTGATGTGTCCTTGTGAGTCCAGCTCCAGCTGGGTCACATTCTAGGACAAGGAATAATGGTTCCAATATTATCTATTAAATCATTCCCTCCTTTTGATTAGAGATTGGAGATAACAGCAATGATTAATAATGATCAATACCTGGACTTAGTCGAGTACCTAGATGGTGACCATGGCACGCTCTTTAAACTCACAGTGCTGGTTTTCCACCAGATACCATCAGGTTCTTCACCAGGCTCTTAAGAGCAATGTTCTCATCAATCGCATTGCCGAAGTGAATGGACTCAATGTACATCAACATTTTAACCCGAGGCCTTCTTTTGCCTTTTAGGTGTGTAAGACAATAGAAGATAAATTTTATTATGCCTAATACTATCAGGATGCAGACTAAGAATATTACTATCCCTTGCAGTAGTGATCTAACCCATGTACTTATTCTGGATGGTAACCAACCAAATAAATCTGGTATTCGTAAAGGTGTTACAATGTATAACCAAGTAGCTTGCTGTCTAATTCTACCTATATCATGTTCTACTTCTCCTGTGTTACTTATCCAAATGCAACAAGAGGTATTTGCTAGAGCACAGATTATACTTTCTTGGACTAATAAAAAATCTGAGGCTATTCTGTTATCTCATGTCACCTTGGTTTATGGGAAAAGAGATCCCTGTCATGTTTCCATCCCATTAGCAACTTCGTCTGCTATTAGTCCCATAGTGATTGATAAATTTCTTAAAAGATTTCTCCAATTCAGCTATACCATAAATAGGAATTAAAGCTACCAACCAGACCCTGTGTGCTGAACCAATGAGTTTTCTTTTGACTTTCATTTTACCATGTGTAACAATTTAACATTACCTTTCCAATATTTACTGGCATCGTTACTATGAATATTTAAAGGTAATCCTAAAATTCCCAAAGTGCATTGCCTATGCATTCACCAGAAATCTAAACAAGAGATTGCCCACGTAAATTCACTATCAGTTGGAAAGGGATCATCTAAACTAGTGTAGTTGGATCTACCACATAAAAACATATCCATAAAGAACACACACAGTTTGTCTAGAGAAAATAGAAAATATAGAAAAATTTACATGTGACAAGTTTCCATTAGAGAATTCATGATAAGCAAGATAATACAGGAAGGACCTCTCCTACTGGAGGTCTTTAGTTAATCTCTTTAAAACATACTAAGTGTTCTTCCCAAGTGCAGGCTGCCCCTCCTTGGTTTATCTATTAACAGTCATGGGTCACTTTCTCAGAAGCAGAAGTGGAGCCTAAGACAAAATGGAGTCTGAGCCATGAGGTCGATCTCTTCTGAGAGCCTGGTTTCTTTAAGATACATAAATTTCTGCATAGTAAGAGGGTGAGAGTTTGATTATAAACATTAGACAAGTATTTCATATGACACTGTCTTGAAGACCAATTAAACTGATTACTGATTTACCCTAAACATAACTCTCAGTCTAATCTTTGGAGTCAGTTTCCCAAAACAGACTGAATTCTTCAAACAAGCACAATGCCCAGAGCCAAACGCTCTCACTAGTTTATCTGGACCATTGTGTGACTCAAAAGTGGCTTCAGGAACCAGTTTTTTTTCTCAAAGCTGGAGGTTCAAAAGGACACCCAAAGGCAACAGCCTGTGTAGGTTACTCTAACCTCCATGAAAGCCAGAAATCTGGATTCCAGGAGAATCACAACTCTTTCATGGTACTCTCCTTTGGATCATGATCTTGCTATAGAATCTTTGATCGAAAATGCTCAATAAATGGTAATTGGGCATCATCTGTTTTTTAAGATCCCAGGCACCATACAGTGAACTAGGAGGTAGAAACACTTAATAATATTAGGCCAATTATCTGAAATAACCAATGAAACCATGACCCTAAGTTCTTTGAACCAAGGAAACAAATCTCACGAGGTGTTTGTTTATACATAAACAGCATCAGTAACTGCTTTTCACGTGCCTCAGCAGCAACTACATTCTGCAAAACCTCAGATTGCGTATTAACATAACTACATCAACATTTATCCATGAAGGCACAAAACTGTTCCTTGAGAGACTAATAGGGAATCTAACGTTGTTCTATTTTGTAAAATTACAGCTCGAACTTCAGACACTTCTCTGGTTATGATATTTACAACTTTGCTAAGTTGACCAACAGGAACTTCTAATTCAAAAGTTAAAATATCCAACTCCTAGATAATTTAGGAGAAAGGAAAAGATTTCTTGTATCCAGAAAGTAGGACCTTAAAACATCAACAATACTCCTACATAAAACCCATAGTATCCTCTAGTTTACTCAGTCTTAATGTAGTTAATTTCTTTTCCATGTGATTCTGGATCAGCCCAAGTCTGTGAACCCATCAGCTTCTGCATAAGAGTTCTGGTAGTTTTATTGAGTCTAGTCACAGCCCTTTTCACAAGTCCAATATAGTCCATCGTTTTCCTGAGACATTTTGGTCAAACGTTTTCGGCAAATCAGCAAAATAAAAACTTATCTGCAGATGACAAAACTTAATATGGCCATAATTAATTTATAAAAATAATACTCTTAATTGTGAAACACCTTATAGAAATTAATTACAAGCATAATGCAAAGGTCAAATAAAATCAGTTAAAAACACTTTAGATAAAAAAAATTTCTAAATATAATGATTAACCTTATTTTCAAAGAGCTTCAGATATAATACATAATAATCTTGAGACATAATACCATATAGTCAGGATATACCAAGATTATCAAGTCTCTAAATACCTAAATAGTAATAAAAAAAACTTCATAGGTAAATGTTGTGAATTCCCCAGTCAAGCCATTAGCTTTGATAAAGTCGTGACCAAGTTAGCAATTAAGAAATAATAACAAAATTATGACATATTATATGTTTATTGTCTAATATTAGGCAAAAACATAAGCAGAAACACTAATATATAAATTTTAACCCAAAGAGAATCAGGCACTTCTCTTGATTCTGACAACACGTTCCATGTAATTTATAACATGTTAAGCAAAACTTTTTAGCACTTTTCCTTTATAAAAAAATTTTTGTGGCTTTCCATGAAGTTTCAAGGTTGTCAGGCGTTTATTAAAGGTCACCAAGAAACAAAAGTTATTTAACCAAAGATTTTAAAGGTAAAAACCTTTGCTTTTTTGTTTTTTCCTAAAGCCACGCGGCTTGGTTTCTGACTCAGGAATCTTACTCTGAGTGGCTAAACCTTTGTCTTCGAGGCAGATTACACAAATAAATTAACTCTTCAACTCAGAAATCACAGAAAATTTTGTTATTTAACAGCGAGAAATCTAATTCTTTGTTTTTTATATGCTAAGTAACATTAAAGTTCCTAAAATCTCATAAATTAAATTTCAGTCAGACAGATAAAACTTTTGACCATATCAAGTAATTTTTCCTTAATAAACCTCTTAAAACGCTGTCTTTGTTGCATATCTATTATAGTGCATCTCTTTAAAATGGCAAAAATCAACACATTCATTTGCAGACTTAAGTATATATATTCTTTCTCTTGTGGCATAAAAAAGCAAAAGTATACAAACTTAAATAATGACAAATATCTATTTACTCAATTAATAAGTTACCTAAAAGGTCTTGGAAATTATTTTAAGCCAGTACGCTATAAAACATAACTGTAGTTGAAATAAAGTCTGTTTAAACATTCTAAATTTTCACTCAACTTTTACTATTTCCCGAATTTTCCTAATCTAATTTTAGCCTTTAAAGATTTTATCAACTGATTTTATCACAAAATCTCTGCTCAGCTGATTAATTCATTGATACAGATATAACCTTAAGTCTCTGGCTAGGGTTGGAAACATTTTCCCAGGCCATTTCAGATGTGTCTAATTGTGATTCCTAATTTTTGGCTTCTCAGAGTTCTCCTACAATAGAGAGAACTTGTTTACAGTTCTTTTATGATTGGGATCCACCCAATTTCTGATACTATAGCAAAGCAGCAATTTTTCTTTTCTTATCTTTTGTCTAAAAAGGGTTTCCACCTAGTTGGAAGTGGTCTTTCAAAAGCTTCTCTGGAGCTATATGACCTCAGAGACTGGGGGGCTGGGGAGGACTGATCCTGCCCTGCCCTCCCTATTTTTGACTCATGGTAGAAGACGTGATTAGGTCATTCCGATTCATTTACATATGTTTAAGCTGACCTACAAGTTTGTAGGAAGCTATGCCACCTGTATTCAGATACCAGCAGGGTCACCGATGGTGGACAGGTTCCAGCGGAGTTTCCAGACTAAGACAAACTAGGAAGAATTATTCAGCAGTCTACTTCTGAAAAGAATTAGCCAGTGAAAACCTTATGAATAACAGCTGAACATTGTCTGATATAGTGCTGGAAGATGAGCCCCCAGGTTGGAAGGCACTCAAAAGATGACTGGGGAAGAGCTGCCTCCTCAAAGTAGATGGAGTCAAGCTTTCGGGACGTGGATGGAGTCAAGCTTTCGGGACCTTCGTTTGCTGATGTGGCATGGCTCAAAATGAGAAGAAACAGCTGCAAACATCCATTAATAACTGGAATGTGGAATGTACAAAGTATGAATCTAGGAAAACTGGAAATCATCAAAAATGAAATGGAATGCATAAACATCCGTATCTTAGGGGTTAGTGAGCTGAAATAGACTGGTATTGCCCATTTTGAATCAGACAATCATATGGTCTACTACGCTGGGAACGACAACTTGAAGAGGAATGGCGTTGCATTCATCGTCAAAAATAACATTTCAAGATCTATCCTGAAGTACAACACTGTCAGTGATAGGATAATATCCATACGCCTACAAGAAAGACCAGTTAATACGACTATTATTCAAATTAACGCACCAACCACTAAGGCCAAAGATGAAGAAATTGAAGAATTTTACCAGCCTTCTGCAGTCTGAAATTGATCAAACATGCAATCAGGATGTATTGATAATTACATGTGATTGGAATGTGAAAGTTTGAAACAAAGAAGGATTGATGGTTGGTAAATATGGCCTGGGTGATAGAAACGACGCCAGAGATAGCATGATAGAATTTTCCAAGACCAACGACTTCTTCACTGTAAATACCTTTTTTCACCAACATAAACAGTGACTATCACGAGGACCTCGCCAGATGAAATACACAGGAATCAAATCAACTACATCTGTGGAAAGAGACGATGGAAAAGCTCAATATCATCAGTCAGAACAAGGCCAGGGGCTGACTATGGAATAGACCATCAATTGCTCATATGCAAGTTCAAGTTGAAACTGAAGAAAATTAGAACAAGTCCACGAGAGCCAAAGTATGACCTTGAGTATATCCCACCTGAATATAGAGACCATCTCAAGAATAGATCTGAAGCATTGAACACTAATGACTGAAGACCAGATGAGTTGTGGAATGACATCAAGGACATCATACATGAAGAAAACAAGAGGTCATTAAAAAGACAGGAAAAAAAGAAAAGACCAAGATGGATGTCAGAAGAAACTCTGAAACTTGCTCTTAAACATCAAGTAGCTAAAGCAAAAGGAAGAAATGATGAAGTAAAAAAACTGAACAGAAGATTTCAAAGGGTGGCTCAAGAAGACAAAGTAAAGTATTATAATGACATGTGCAAAGAGCTGGAGATAGAAAACCAAAAGGGAAGAACGTGCTCGGCATTCCTCAAGTTGAAAGAACTGAAGAAAAAATTCAAGCCTTGAGTTGCAATAGTGAAGGATTCTATGGGGAAAATATTAAATGATGCAGGAAACATCAAAAGAAGATGGAAGGAATACACAGAGTCATTATACCAAAAAAAATTGGTCGACGTTCAACCGTTTCAAGCGGTAGCATATGATCAGGAACCGATGGTACTGAAGGAAGAAGTCCAAGCTGCACTGAAGGCATTAGCAAAAAAAAACCTCCAGGAACTGATGGAATATCAATTCAGATGTTTCAACAAGCAGATGCAGCACTGGAAGTGCTAACTCATCTATGCCAAGAAATCTGGAAGACACCTACCTGGCCAACCAACTGGAAGAGATCCATATTTATGTCTATTCCCAAGAAAGGTGATCCAATCAAATGTGGAAATTATCGAACAATATCATTAATATCACACACAAGTAAAATTTTGCTGAAGATCATCCAAAAGCGGCTGCAGCAGTATGTCAACAAGGGACTGCCAGAAATTCAGGCCGGATTCCGAAGAGGATGTGGAACCAAGGATATCACTGCTGATGTCAGATGGATCCTGGCTGAAAGCAGAGAATACCAGAAAGATGTTTACCTGTGTTTTATTGACTATGCAAAGGCATTGGACTGTGTGGATCATAACAAATTATGGATGACATTGCGAAGAATGGGAATTCCAGAATACTTCATTGTGCTCATGAGGAAACTATACATAGATGAAGAGGCAGTTGTTCAGATAGAACAAGGGGATACTGCGTGTTTTAAAGTCAGGAAGGGTATGCGTCAGGGTTGCATCCTTTCACCATACCTATTCAATCTGTATGCT
>NW_004443951.1:10875400-10883549 GCF_000243295.1 Trichechus manatus latirostris | reverse complement strand
TGCAACAATGGGCTCAAGCATAACAATGATTGTGAGGACGGCGCAGGACCAGACAGTGTTTTGTTCTATGGTACATAGTGTCACTATGAGTCGGAACTGACTCAACAGCACCTAACAACAACAACAAGTTTACCTAGGCATTTTGAAAGGCAAAAGATAACTAACTTCTTTTCCTTTTACTATTCTGTTGGTAAGCAGTTTTGCTTTCTCTTTATCTACCCAGTAAATACCAAAGGTCTTTTTCTAGCCTTGTCCTATGCCTCCTTTTTCATACCCCGGAACTGCTAGTTGTACTTAGAGACAAAATTATTCTTTTTCCTTAAATAAAACACATTTCATATAATATGTACTTTGAGAGGTTTCGCTTTTAAGATAGACATAGTACAGAACATAAAGATCTTAGTGTACTTTTCAAACAGACCAATTTATATCAAAGTTTCTCCAATTTTAGCTACTAAAAATCTAAAGCATAAGATAGACACAAGACGTAGTTTTTCTTGGATGAGGAAAGAACTGAGGTTCTAAGACAGCCTTACAAAAACAGCAATTCTCAGCCATAGCCTACAACCTGATACTAAACAGAAACTTAGAAAGAACGCTCTAGACCAGAAGGAAGCTCTCAGGAAAAAAAGGGACAGAAAGACCACATAAACTCACTGAAGAATACCACACAAAACGAGGATATGGGGATCCTAGTTTCTTAAAGTGTATATAGCAATTTTTTGTATTGCTCAATTCAACTCAATTCAACGGAAAAAACAGGTTCTAGATAAATCTTACTAACTTTCCAGGGCCTCAGATGGAGGAATATTAGACCTTTTGACAAAACCTGAGAATCAAGCAAAAGTTCCCCAAAGAGGAAAGAAAGGACAACACAAGTGTAAAGCTCATTTTCCCAAAGTAGTCACTGAAATTCCAAATTACTTCCAGTATATTCAGTTTAGTATTTTTAAATATGAACCCCAAACCAGTGTCTTGGTAGCATGGGGAAAAATCCAGGCTCATTTATCAAAGATGTTAGGGTCTAAGGTTTAAGCATTTGGTTTCCTTCTTTTTGAACTTAATTCATTCTGCTGACTAGAGACCTAGTCTCTTATTTCAGACCTTACATATACTAGCTCCTCCAATCTGGAAAGTACTTTAAAGTAGCTACTGATGATATTTATTTTAACACTGTGATTCTTTTATTGAAAAACTGTATCAAAAAACAGGTACGGAGCTACCACTTCTCCCTTAAATTTCATAAAACAGGTCAGGAGCTGCCACCTCCCCCTGCAAATCTGGCAAAACAGAGCACTATTTTCCAGATTTTCTGAGTCACACAAAGGCCCAAATTTTGCGGCTTATGGTGATCTAGATCTCTTTGAAAACAGAATTACCTCTTTAATGTTTCAAACACCCGAATCCGAACCTAAACTGCCGTTCACAAAAGAGTTACTAAATGTCACCCTTAACCAAATGATCAAGCAAAAATCTACGAAAGATTCTTCTTAATCAAACAACCAGTTTTTCAAACAAATAAATGCCAAACAAAACTTAAGAAAGCATGAGAAAGAGAACAAAAAAAAATAAGCAAAGGCTCATTTTCCAAGAGCACTTACCCTATCAGTGTCGAACGGACATTAGTGTGAATGCTTGGGTCCAGAAGATAGGACCTCTCTTTGCCGGCTTCTGCTCCGCAGTCCAGGTCTCCTCGACGTTGGCTGGATTTGTAGCTTCAGAAATCCTTGACAACTGCACCATTAATTGTTGTAGGGAAAAAAAAATCACAAAGTTTAGTAAAGCAAAAAGAAAGGTTTTATTTGACGTATTTTCAAAATGGCAAAAGTGGGAAACAGACAAGCATGCTGTTGCAGCCATGTCTGCACAAGTCCAAGAAAATATTACAGAATAAGCAGAAGTGGGAAAACAGACAAGCATGCTGCTAGAGCCATGTCTGCCTGAGTCCAAGGAACGTTATAGAATCATCAGAATATATTAACATTACAAATGGGCAAAACCATTGAAAGCTTCACCTTTTCACAGATTGGCTACAAACTGTGATCCTACGTTTTGAATTGTCTTTTGTAACAATCACTGGTACAGGTTTCAGTAATGACAGTCAGGAGGGTCTTCATTGTTCAACAAACCCTACTACTCAGTAAATGCTAAGAGGAAATGATAAGAGTGGAAAGTATGTGGGCTTTTTGTGCTGTTTTAGCGTATGTGGAAGGTTCCCTAAAAGATGTTTTCCAAGATTGTCCTAGCTATGGTCTTTATATCTCAGGGCCCAGTTCATGTGTCCTTGTGAGTCCTTATGGGTCGTTGTGAGTCCAGCTCCCAGCTGGTCACATTCTAGAACAAGGAATATTAATATTCCAATAATATTATCTATTAAATCAGGCTTCAGTTCCAGTTCTGAAGGGTATCTTAGGACTATAGTCTCAGGGGTTCCTCCAGTCTCTATCAGACCAGTAAGTCTGGTCTTTTTTGTGAATTTGATTTTTTATTTTACAAATTTTTTCTGGCTCTGTCCAGAATCCTCTGTTGTGATCCTAGTCAGAGCAATCGGCAGTAGCAGCTGGCACCTCTAGCTCACACAGGCTGTAGTTAGTGTTGTCCGTTAGTCTTTTGGACTAATTGCTCCCTTGAGTCTTTGGTTTTCTTTACTGTCCTTTGCTCTGGTCACAATCATTTTATGTGTGACACTGGAGCAAGATTTTTGGTCCCACTAAACCCCACTTTTCTCACCTATAAAATGGAAGTACAGAATAGACTTTATGTCAACTAACAATAACAATATTAATACTTCATGGTATTGTTATGAGAACTGAGATAATCTGTGTAAATCATTTAGTACAATACCTAACTCTTACTATACTTTAGAAATGTTAGCCATTATTTTTAGTATAACGCCTCCTCACTTGTAGCACCTGAACCATGCGGAGCTGTTTCAAGGCTTTTGTTCAAACTTTTGTTCTCCTAGTTGATCTAGAGAAAACATCTTTCAAGACAGCTCAAGCATTACTTCCTCTGAAGCTGTTCTTGCTCTTCTCTAATCCCCAAAATTGACCATTCCCTCCTTTGTGACAAACAATAGCCTGTATAGCCAAAAAAAAAACCTTTAAAACTATTTTACTTGTTTACATGTGTTCCTCCCTTGCTAGACTGACTTTCTGGGAGGACAGGGCTTGGGTCACATCCACCTCTGTGTGCCCAGGTCACAACACAGCACCTGATTTAAAAATAGCTCAGTCAGTGAGTGTCTAATAAATAGTATTGTGTTTCCTTCTCTGGGCTTCCCTCCACTCACTATCCTACTAACTCCCTTGGAGTTTATGGCAGGGATAAGAAATGGGGAAGTGCTGTGTCATGCTGGCTGCGCATCTTGGTTTTTTGGTATTTATCATCCTTTCCTGCAAAAATAGCGCTTTTTTAATTTTCTTCTTCTTTTACTTCCTGAGGCGGAACAGTTATTTGGCATTACTTATTTCCTTGGGGTACGGGGGAATTGAGTTCAGGGTTTAATAGTGAATGGTTATTGCTATGGGCAGCCTAACCAACAACACACAGCCCTACTTCAGCCAGAAGAAAATTACCATTTATCGCATCCACTATTCATCAGGCCCTGAGCCGGGCACTTGGGCTTATTTTGTCTCATTTAAGAATCATTAAGAGTTATCCTGGCCCAGGGAAATGTTAACAATCTACCCCCTTGGGTATATAAAAAGTGAATTAACCAGAGCAAAGTCATAGAAGCTTCACAGACACATCCAAATGCCCTGAGAGACTGAGCTACTGGGCTGAGGGCTGGGGACCATGGTCTTGGGGGATATCTAGCTCAACTGGCATAACATAGTCTATAAAGAAAACATCCTACATTTGACTGTGGTTAGTAGTGACAGGGGTCTTAAAAGCCTGCGAGCAGCCACTTAAGATATATCTACTGGTCCCATTCTGGCCAGAGCAAAGAAGAATGAAGAAGACCAAACACAATGGAAAGATTAGTCTAAAGGACTAATGGACCACAACTACCACAACCTCCACCAGACTGAGCCCAGAACAACTAGACGGTGCCCAGTTATCGCCACTGACTGCTCTAGCAGGGATCACAATAGAGGGTCCTGGACAGAGTGGGAGAAAAATATAGAACGAAATTCTATAAAATTCACACACACACAAAAAAAAAAGGCTTACTGGTCTAACAAAGACTAGAGAAACCCCAGGAATATGACCCACAGACACCCTTTTAGCTCAGTACTGAAGTCACTCCTGGGGTTCACGCTTCAGCCAAAGATTAGACAGGTCTATAGGGCCAACAATAACACACTTGAGGGACTTGCTTCATAGTTCAATCATGTATATGAGACTAATGGGCACACCAACCCAAAAGCAAAGACAAGAATGCAGGAAGGGACAGGAAAACTGGATGAATAGAAACAGGGAAACTGAAGTGGAGAAGGGGAGAGTGTTGACACATCGCGGGGTTGGCAACCAATGTCACTAAACAATTTGTGCATTAACTGTTTAATGAGAAAGTAATTTGCTCTGTAAATTTTCACCTAAATGACCATAAAAATACAATTAAAAAAAATGAAATAGCAAGATATAGTTCTGAAAAGAGAAGAAATCTGTTAGATACTTTTCTAAAGTAAGTGATTGTAGGAAGACCAGAAATGCAGGAGAGGGCTTCCTCTTTTAACCTCCCCCAGGACTTGGTACATACTTCTAGCTCTATTTTTACACATATCCTATGTGATTTCCTCACAAGTTCACCAGTAGTCTGGGAAGGATTCTTCCTGTTTTATTTGTCTTTATAATATCAGAATGTAGCAAAAGTAAGTGGCTTAGGAAAGTGCTTAATAAATAGAATGTACTGAAGATTTTTGAGATGTGAAATTAAATGATTTGAACTGTGTTTTAGGCAAATGACTCTGGCAACTGTGTGATGGATGAACTCAGTGAATAGAGAGACAAGAGACAAAGAGACCAATTAGGAGGCTACTACAATGGTCCAGAGAAAAGAAGACTCAGAACTGTAATAGGACATTGGCAGTGGGATGGGAAGAAGGAAGAAGTACAAGCGATATTTTCTTTCTACAGGACTTGGGATTAATTATGAGTCAGAACTGACTCGACAGAAATGGGTTTGGTTTTTTTTGTTTTTTTTTGGGGGGGGGAGGGGGTGTGTCTTGGTCATCTAGTGCTATTATAACAGAAATACCACAAGTGGATGGCTTTAACAAACAGAAATCTATTCTCTCATAGTCTAGTAGGCTACAAGTCCACCTTCAGGGTGTCAGCTCCAGGGGAAGGCTTTCTCTCTAGGTCGGCTCTGGAGGAGAGTCCTTGTCATCAATCTTCCCTTGGTCTGGGAGCATCTCAGCACAGGAACCTCAGGTCCAAAGGACATGCTCTGCTCCTGGTACCGCTTTCTTGGTGGTATGAGGTCCCCATGTCTCTCTGATGGCTTCTCTCTTTTATATCTCAAAAGAGATTGGCTTAAGACAGTATCTAATCTTGTAGATTTCATCATTGTAACTGCCACTAATCCATCTCATTACATCACAGTGATAGGATTTACAACACATAGGGAAATCACATCAGATGACAAAATGGTAGACAATCATACAATACTGGGAATCATGACCCTAGCTAAGTTGACAGATATTTTTGGGTCACACAATTCAATCCATGACGGGGGATTAACTGGATTTAGAGTGAGAGAAAAAAGTAAATTAAATCTGATTCCTAGGTTTCTCTTATCTTGGTGACAAAATTAATAAGGAGCCTATTAACCAGTGAGATAGGAAACATTGCAGGTGAAGCAGGTTTGAAGTTAAAAATAATGACAAACATTTACTGAATACTACCTGTTTTACAGATGAGGCACCTGATGCTCAAAGCATTTAAGTAACTGTCCAAGGTCACAGTTAATGGGTAGTAGAGCCAGATTCTATCCCACACAATACAACAACCTGTGTAAATGTGGTATATACATAGATTATATTGTGAATGGTGCACTCCTGGAGATGTGCCTCACAGTGGTCTGGCCAGCCTAGATTGTGTGACTCTGGAGTCTACCCTATTACTGCCTCCTCTCTTTAAAAAAAAAAACAAAAACAAAAACCACAAAACCTGTTGCCATCGAGTAGATTTTGACTCATAGTGACCCTACAGGACAGAACAGAACCGCTCCTTAGGGTTTCCAAGGAGCGGCTGGTGGATACGAACTACTGACCTTTTGGTTTGCAGCCAAACGCTTAACCACTGCACCACGAGGGCACTGCCTCTCTCTCTTTTTTTTTTTTTATTGTTGTAGTTTAAGTGAAAGTTTACATTTCAAGTTAGTCTCTCATACAAAAATTTATACATACATTGTTTATGTGACCCTAATTGCTTTCCCTATACTGTGACAGCACACTCCTCCTTTCCACCCGATTTCCCATGTCCATTCAATAGCTCCTAACCTTCTCTGCCTTCTCTTCTTACCTCCAGACAGAAGCTACCCATTTAGTCTCATGGATCTATTTGAGCTAAGAAGCACACTCCTCACGAGTATCATTTTATGTCCCACCGTCCAGTCCAATCCCTGTCTGAAGAGTTGGCCTCGGGGATTGTTTTAGTTCTGGGATGATAGAGAGTCTGGGGGCCATATTTTCTGGGGTTCCTCCAGTCTCAATCAGACCATTAAGTCTGGTCTTTTTACCAGAATTTGAGTTCTGCACCCCACCTGTCTCCTGCTCCATCAGGGACTCTCTGTTGTGTTCCCTGTCAGGGCAGTCATTGGTGGTAGCCAGGCACCATCTAGTTCTTCTGGTGTCAGGCTGATGAAGTCTCTGGTTTATGTGGCCCTTTATATCTCTTGGGCTAATACTCTCCTTGTGTCTTTGGTGTTCTTCATTCTCCTTTACTCCAGGTGGTTGGGACCAAATGATGCATCTTAGATGGCCACTTGCTAGCTTTTAAGACCCCAGACGCCGCTCACCAAGGTAGGATGTAGAACATTTTCTTAATAAACTTTGTTATGCCAATTGACCTAGATGTCCCCTGAAAGCATGTTCCCTAGACCCCACCCCTGCTACTCTTGAATTGTTTGACTGTATTCAGAAAACTTCTCAGCTTTGGTTTAGTCCAGTTGTGCTGACTTCCCCTGTAGTGTGTGCTCTCCTCCCTTCATCTAAGATAATTCTTGTCTACGATTTAGTTAGTGAATAACCCTCACCCTCCCTCCCCACCCTCATTACCATCAAAGAATGTTTTCTTCTGTGTTTAAACTTTTTCTTGAATAATTATAATAGTGGTCTTATACAATATTTGTCCTTTTGTGACTGACTAAATTCACTCAGCATAACGCCCTCCAAATTCCTCCATGTTATGTTTCACGGATTCATAGTTGTTCTTTATTGTTGCGTAGTATTCCATTGCGTGAATATATCATAATTTGTTTATCCATTTGTCTGTTGATGGGCACCTAAGTTGTTCCCATTTTTTGCTATCATGAACAGTACTGCAATGAACATGGGTGTGCATATATCTATTCGTGTGACAGCTCTTATTTCTCCAGGATATATTCCAAGGAGCAGGATTGCTGGATCGTATGGTACTTCTATTTCTAGCTTTTTAAGAAAGAGCCAAATCAATTTCCAAAGTGGTTTACATTTTACATTCCCACCAACAGTGTATACGTGTTCCAGTCTCTCCACAACCTCTCCAACATTTATTATTTGGTGTTTTCTGGATTAAAGCTAGCCTTGTTGGGGTGAGATGGTATCTCATCGTAGTTCTGATTTGTGTTTCTCTAATAGCTAATGATCGTGAGCATTTCTTCATGTGTCTGTTAGCTGCCTGAATGTCTTCTTTGGCAAAGTGCCTGTTCATATCCTTTGCCCATTTTTCAACTGGGTTGTCTTTTTGTTGTTGAGATTTTGCAGTATCTTGTAGATTTTAGAGATTAGACGCTGATCGGATTTGTGTAGCCAAAAATTTTTTCCCAGTCTGTAGGTTGTCTTTTGACTCTTTTGGTGAAGTCTTTTGATGAGCAAAAGTGTTTGATTTTTAGGAGCTCCCAGTTATCTAGTCTCTCTTCTGGTGCTTGTGCATTGTTACTTATGGATCGTGTTCTGTTTATGCCAGGTATTAGGGCCCCTAGCATTGTCCCTATTTTTTC
>NW_004443951.1:10873150-10875046 GCF_000243295.1 Trichechus manatus latirostris | reverse complement strand
GTTCTTCTTCTTCAGTAATGCTTTACTTAACTGGGGCCTCTTCCCTTTCCATATGAAGTTGGTGATTTGTTTCTCCATCTCATTAAAAAATGCTGGTGGAATCTGGATTGGGATTGCATTGTATCTGTAGATTGCTTTGGGTAGAATTGACATTTGGCCCCTCCTCTCTTAAAGGAGAAGATACTTTGGTTTGAGGCAAACAACATTTGAGATGCTTAGCAGATACCCAGGTGGAGGTGTCCAGAGGTTACCATTAGAGATGTAGATTTTCAGATTAGCAAATCAGCAGCACAGAAGTTGAATTAACACATATTTATTGTGCTTCTATTTATAGTAGGCCTAACTCTGCTAAGTACCAGACATGCAAAGTTGAATTAAGACACCATTTACTAAAGTGTTTTGAAGGATCTCTACAGAGTTAGCTAAGGAAAAGGATCTTAAAGGATTTTAGAGGAAACTATGGTATATTTGGGGAACTACAGATAGTTCAATACTAAACCAAGAAACAAAACCCACTGCCATTGAATCAATTGCAACTCATACCGAACCTATAGTTCCATAGTAGAATGTAAATGAAAAGGACTAGAATGTAGAGTGAAAGAATGCAGACAGAGATGGGTCATGATGTACCTCATAAACCAGGCTAAGGAGGCTGGATTTTATCCTAGGAGGTGAGATTGAGTATGGGAGTATAGAAAGAGGTTTAAAAGTTTTGAATAGGAGAAATGACCACATCAGGTTGTATTATCGAACATTCTGGCAGCTGCATAGAGAGTAGATTTAGGGGACAAAAAAGATATAGGATAGGGCAATCAGTAAAGAAGGTGTTACCATAATCAGAAGAAAGGCGCTCCTGAGCCTGAGCAAAGGCAATAGTGCCAAGTGTGGAGAGACAGGATTAGGTGGCAAATTTTGCAAGATTTAGGAATCTGATATGGGGGAGTGTAGGGTAATGCTATCCAGCTATATGCATTCCCCTCCTAATGGCCACAGCTTTGCTCCCTCAAAGCATGCTGGGGATGAAATCAGGATAAACTCGGGCTAAAGTACAAGGCCGGGAGTGGCATGACCGGGTGGGTGGCCAAGGCCAAGGAATGCCTTATCAACTAAGAGAAAAACATCTGAGCCTGGATGTGTAGTCCCTGGAAGTGCTGGCCACCAAAGGACTGGAAAGAAAAACAATAAACCTTAGCCCCAGCTGGAACTGTACATAAGCTTGTGTCCCTTGCTAGGTGGTAGCGGAGCCCTAAACTGAGTCCAGCTGCCGCCCTGGACTGTCTCGTACGCAAGTTCCCCAAGTAAACCGTATGTCTCGATCACTTGTTCCAGAGTCTTTCTTTGGTCTCTTAGCTATGCGGCCCACCTTGGGTCCAGATGCCACTGGTTATCACTCAACAGGGAGCAAAGGGGAAGGAGAAGTCAAGGATAGAGTCCCAGGGAAATTGGGTGAAGAGTGGTGCAATTCACAGAAATGCAGTGAAACAGATTTCAGGAGATGATGAAGAGCCCACTTTCAGGCATGCTGAATTTGGTGTTGTGGAGAGAGGTATGGAGGTAGTTAGATATGTGGAAACTTGAGATAAAGAGTATAGAAGGCAGGAACCCTGCCTTTTTTTTTTTTTTAATGTTATCATCTTTTACATATTGACATCTGTTTCCCTATTTTCAGTGTTTTAGCTCTCATTTACTTTTGTGACTTCCCTATCTGGGTTGATATCTGGTTGCTCTGTCCTGTGTTCTAGTCTTTGGTTGTTATCTGATGTTATTGATTTTCTAACCAGAGGACTCCCTTCAGTATTTCTTGTAATTTCGGTTTGGTTTTTGCAAATTCCCTAAACTTCTGTTTATCTGGAAATACCCGAATTTCGCCATCATATTTGAGAGATGGTTTTGCTG
>NW_004443951.1:10810940-10871881 GCF_000243295.1 Trichechus manatus latirostris | reverse complement strand
TCTCTGGTTTATGTGGCCCTTTCTGTCTCTTGGGCTAATACTTTCCTTGTGTCTTTCATGTTCTTCATTCTCCTTTACTCCAAGTGGTTGGGACCAATTGATGCATCTTAGATGGCCGCTTGCAAGCTTTTGAGACCCCAGATGCCACTCACCAAAGTAGGATGCAGAACATTTTCTTAATAAGCTGTTATGCCAGTTGACCTAGATGTCCCCTGAAAGTGGACTGCCTCTTTATGTGATGTGATATTGACTGTTATCTCCGAGCCATCAATAAGTTATTATATTTATTTTATGGGTACTTACTGTGTCCTAGCTCTTGTTTTGTTTTGATATGCCCCAATAGGCTGCTTGTGTGAGCTAGTTTGATTATTGGCAGCTTTGAAGCTCTAATGTCCTGTCACCAGGTGGTTAGATCTGTTACTAGGTATGTGAGCTCAGGAGTCCACCCACTCCTCCTTTATGGATTCAGTTCAGGTGCTCAGGTAGATAGCCACCAAGTGTGTGGTGTAGGCTCTCACCTACAGTTCTAGACAGGCATGGGTGATTGGTGTAGGCACAGGCATCTGGCTGCAGCAGGGGGACACACTCTAAGCAAGGCAGGGGGCTGACGGCCACCCCCGAGTGTCCAGGTGGAAGGCATGTCCCTGTTCCCTAGGACGCGTAAGTGGGTGGGTTTTGCAGCCAGACTATGAGTGCCCAATGCTGTTGGCTGTAAGGACTTGGGGGCACCTCTTATTATTGGACCCCTACTGCAGGTGGCTAGGTGGCATGGGTGGAGCTACCAGTCCTCAGGCCCCTGATGTGGGTAGGTGAAGACCCTGCTTAATAGGCAGAGCAGTGTCAAATGTCATGAACCTGCCACTTTACAGCTGAAACAGTTGAAGTCAGACTTTAGGTGTATACCCTGTTGTACTGCGGTAATGAGGGCCTACGCTATTGAAATGGGCCCACACAAGTCTATGCAGAGGCAAAGGCACTCAAAGTCCATGGATCCCTTATGCCTGTGCCTAGGCAAAGGAGCTGTGCCTACCCTGAGTTCCTGGCTTAGGGGAGCCAGCAGTTTATTTTTTCCCGTTTGTTAATTTGTTCACCCTCCAAGGCAGAAAGAATGGCTCAGGGCGTGTGACGGATCCTACTTCTGGCCCAGGGCACTCAGCAATTGTTGAAGCCAGTCCAGGACCCAGTGCAGAGCAGGGAGTGGGGAGGTAAATGGGAGAGAGGTTTTTCCCTAAGGGGGGTGTTTTTGACCCACGCGGTAGGCCAGACGCAAGTACTTATCTTTTGATCGAGGGCTGCTTCTCACTGGTTCTGGGTGGCCAAGTAGACTCTCTGGGGCTGGGTCTCTCCCAGTGGGGAAAACGCCTCCCGAGCACCGCTGCTTGCTTGCCTCACCACTCACCCACGAGCTGATCAGGCCTGAAGGGCTCAGGCTCTCACCGGGTCAAGTCTGGCAACTCCTTGTTGCTTCTGAACTGTCTCTCCCTCCTCCTGCCACTCAGTCCGGTTCCTCAACTTTGCCTTTGATGTTCAGGGCTCCTAAATTGTTATACATAATTGATTCACTTGTTTTTTTTGGGTCTTTGTTTTAAGAGTGTCCACCAGAAGCGTCTGACTCCTCTGCCATCTTGGCCCTGCCTCTCTGCCTGTCTTGTTTATCATGTTATCCTTAATACTTAGCAGCACTGTTCCCAACACATGGTCTGTACAATAAAACCCATTGCTGTCAAGGCGATTCCGACTGATAGTGACCCTATAGGACAGAGTAGAACTGCCCCACAGGTTTTCCAAGGAGCCCGGTGGATTCGAACTGCCGACCTTTTCGTTAGCAGCCAAACTCTTGACCACTACACCACCAGGTTTCCAGTCTGTACAATAGTTATTTGTTAAATAAATTAATGAAATATTGATTCTGACGTCACTCACAATATCCAAGATACCTGAAACTGTGAGAGTAAATGAGATCCCTGAGAAAGTGGAGAGAGGTGAGCCAAGACTACAACTTCAGAGAATTTCTATGGGAGTGATGGGGAGGGGAAAAGCAACCAAAGGCAACTCAAAAAGAACAGCATTTTATGGGTGAAGTGTCACTCATGAAGATAGATTTTTCTCCCAGAAATAATTTCCTCTGGTCCCAACCATCAACACTGAGGTTTATTACACCTAGGAAGGAGTAACAACAACAAACAAAAAGGAGTGAGCACCTGAATTAAATTATTGTAAGTTGAAATTTACTTAGTAAGTTTCCTTTAAAATTCTTTAAATTAAAATAAGAAAAATCTGTTAAGAAGTTGCTGGTTGCTGAGAACTTTGGGTTGGGCTTTGTTAGGAAGAATTGTCTAGGGTGAAGGCAGTCACTGAGAAAACGCTTGCATCAATCATAATTTGCTCTATTTCTTAGAAGCGAGGCCCTTTAAAATTTCTTCTCTCCAGTTCAAATAAGTGTGGCTCTTCCTCGTTTGGCAAAGTAGTGGTTCCTAGTCCAGTTCTTCAGAGGGAGTCGGAATTGACTTGACAGCAACGGGTTTGGTTTTTTTGTTTGTTCATTTATCTATTATCTTGGAGTCTCTGGGTAGTGCAAATGGTTAACACCCTCAGCTGCTAACCAAAAGGTTGGAGGTTCGAGTCCAGCCAGAAGCACCTTAGAAGAAAGGCCTGGTGATCTACTTCTGAAAAGCCAGTCATTGAATATCTTATGGAGCACAGTTCTCCTCTAACACAGATGGGGTCTCCATGAGCTGGAATTGACAGGACAGCAACTGTTTTTTTTATATCTATTATTTTAAAATAACTCTCAAAAACGATAATATGTAATCCCGAGTGAAAGGAAAAACATTCTTGCAGACCCCAATGTTGATTTAAATTATTAAATTTAATTATTTAATATTTGTTAATTTTTTTTTTTCATTCATACTACTTAATCTTTTTATAGGTTGCTCCAGGATGCAATATTGAAAATAATTTTAAATACTGATTTGTGAAAATGTTTTCCTTGTTAATTACTACTACCCTTGCTGCTTTGCTAGAGCAAGTTGAAATATATAAGATGAAGTTCCTGCAAGCAGTACTCTCCACTAATAATGGTCCTGACTGCTCCAGTACAACTCCTTTTGGGTTCTATATTGCCTACACGCTGTGATAATGACTCAATTCTCCCACCATCTTTCTCTGTTTAAGCCAACACGAAACCTTTGTTTATACAGTGTTCTTTCACACCACCTGGCCTTCACTTAACAAAGCAGTAATTTTATCACTGCACTAATTTGCTGTGGTAGACACAGCTAACTCATCAACAGCCATTGCCCCTTCCTCCTAGCTAACTGGGTATAACAGGTAAGGCAGTTCAACATGTGCATAAAAGCAGATGTCCCAGAACAGCAATCATTTTTACATTAGGACTTGCTAACCTAATAATAGCAGCTTGACATAAACTTATAAACTATCAAAGTTAAACTTATAAACCTTTAAAACTAAACGCTTTCATGCGATTGTAACAACAAATGCAAGCATGGGCACTGAAGGCACAGGGCAGTACTCAGTTATAAACTCATCAGATGCTTCAGAATAGTTTAACTTTTAGATTATTACTGAAAGAAAAAGATTACATTTAACAGTTCTCAGAGAACATTTGAATCCTTAAATTTACAAACCCAAATTAACAACAGTTTATCAAAAGAGGGGATTCATTTTTCCCGTTTAACTATGAGGCAGTCCAAGGCTGCTATGGTGGTCCCATGCTGCCATCGGAGACCTAGGCTGCTACTTTCTGTTCCCAAATCCCTAGCATGCAGCTTTTATTTCTTACAATTACTCATAGTCACAAAATAGCTGCTCTGTTTCCAACTTGATGATGAAAGGAAAAAGGCAGCTAGAAGGGTGGGGACCCAGCTAGGGAAGCAAAGCATTCTCAGAAACCCTCATTGGGTTTACCATCATTGGCCAGAACAACGTTACATGGCATTCCTAGCTGGAAGGCAGGCTGGAAACTGTTAGTTGGGTATATTATTATTCCTAACAAAACTGAGATTTTGTTAGGTAGGAAGGAAGGGAGAAGGATATTGGATGGACAACTAACAGTGACTGAGCCTGATGAAATTTGAAAGGAGAAACTTAAGATTCTGGCTGTGGTCATGTAAACATGTTTGAGAATGCTCTGAGACACTAGGAAAAAAAGATACTCAATTATTGCTTTTT
Organism: Trichechus manatus latirostris; assembly: GCF_000243295.1. NCBI lineage: Eukaryota > Metazoa > Chordata > Mammalia > Sirenia > Trichechidae > Trichechus > Trichechus manatus. The sequence goes on along the minus strand of NW_004443951.1, from coordinate 10,867,690 downwards.
TTTTTTTCTTCCCCACCTTTACTAGAGGTGACAATTTGTTTTTATTGTAATTACCTTATATTTGTAACAAGGGCCACTGTGTTGCACAACTTCAAGGCGGTGATATTCACATTATAGTCTATGTGAATAGTGCCCTGTAATTGTGCAACACAACCATCCTGTTTATAAGTAAAGCTTTTGATGTTGCAGACCTTCCATGAAGTGGTTACTTGCACAATTAAATATTTACTTATGACCTGTTACCTCCTCTGAAAATATAGAGCCCTAGAGCCTCAGAGTGGGAAGGAACCTCAGTTAACTAACTGAACAATTAAGTTCCCACTATGTGCCACACAAGGAGCCCTGGTGGAGCAATGGTTACGTGCTAGGCTGCTAACCAAAATGTCGGTGATTTATTCTAATCCCCCAGCCACTCCACAGGAGAAGAGCTGGCAATCTGCTCCCATAAAGATTACAGCCTAGGAAATCCTATGGGGCAGTTCTACTCTGTCCTTACAAGGTCACTATAAGTTGGAACCCACTCCACGGCACAAAAACAATGACGTGCCGTGCACTATCCTAGACCTGACCTCTGTGCCCTGACACTGAACATGAAGCTTAACATCAACCTTCTACCTCCCATTACAAGAATCCCTTCTTCAGTATGCCTGACAGTCACTGGGCCTTGCCTTGAACACTTCAAGTGATAGCCCATTTCCATCTTAGTCCCTCTTCTCCAAGTGTTCAGGCTGGTGTTCTCTGGGCAGCAACTCAGCTGCATAGAACTGCGGTCTGACCCATGCAGAATACAGTGGAACTGTCCTCCTGCCTTGGGTTCTCCACCAAGATCTGCACTAGTTTGATACACATACACAAATACAAAACTAAGGCTGAGAGTAACAACTCCCATAAGCCTCAGTTTTTCTTCCCATTAAAATGGTGTGACAGTTATCTCTGGCCCAAAGTAAGTGCTTAATACATGGTAGTTACTATCATCATCATCATTGTTATTAAAGGCGTTAAGGAGTCCCTGGGCAGAGCAAACAGTTAAGTTCTTGGCTACTAACCAAAAGGCTGCCAATCTGAATCCACCCAAAAGCTCCTTGGAAAAAAGGCGTGGCAATCTACATCCAAAAGGTACAGCCACTGAAAACCCTATGGAACGCTGTTCTACTTTGAAATACATGAGGTTGCCATGAGTCTGAACAACTCAACAGCAACTGGTATCAGTGTTAAAGTCTGTTGGTTTGGCTTCAATCCATCATTTAAGTCCATCAAAAAATAAATGTATTTAAGCAGCTCTTTGTTGTCTTTGGGTGCCTCAAGTCATCTTCTAACTCATAGCAACCCTATGTGACAGAGTAGAACTGCCCCATAGGGTTTTCTTGGCTGTTATCTTTACACACGCAGATCACCAGGTCTTTCTACCACTGAGCTGCTGGGTGGGTTGGAACCCCAGTGCTTAACTGTTGCACCACGAGAACTTCTTAAGTAGCTCTTTGTTGTTGTTGTGGTGTGCCGTAGAGTCAATTCCAACTCATAGCGACCCTATATGACAGAGTGGAACTGCCCTCATAGCATTTCCTAGGCTGTAATCTTTACTGGAGCAAATCACCAAGTCTTTTCTGCAGCGGAGCTGCTGATGGGTTTGAATTGCCAATCTTTCTGCTGGCAGCCAAGCGCTTAACCATTGTGCTACCAGGGATCCTAAGTAGTTCTTTACCTAACCCTTATTTGAACTTGTTTCTGAGTTTACATTGACTTCTACTCATATCTTTGGTTTTATTTTTATAAATCTAACATCCCAGTTCCTACCTTTTCAATCAGACTCCAACTTTAAATTCAAGCACGATTTGGTATTTGTTCTTCTTCTGTCTCTGTCCTGCTTTATAATGAGTTGCTATTCATTGTTTGTTATTAAGTAAGGCATATGTTTAGGATATTGAACTCGTGAACTCTGTGAATTCTAGGCTCAAATTTTAACCTTCCTCCCTGTCATGGTTTGAATTATGTCCCTCCAAAAATGTGTGTATCAGTTTGGTGGGGCAACGATTCCTGGTACTGTGTGATTTTCCTGTATGTTGTTAAATCCTGCCTCTATGATGTTAATGAGGGAGGATGGGTGGCAGTTGTGTTAGTAAGGCAGGACTGGATCTACAGAACTGGATTGTGTCCTGAGGCAATCTCTTGAGATATAAAAGACAGAAGTGAGCAGAGAGACAGGGGGACCTCATACCATCAAGAAAGCAGCGCTGGGAGCAGAGCGCGTCCTTTGGACTGGGGTCCCTGCACAGAGAAGCTCCTAGTCCAGGGGAACACTGATAAGAAGGCCGACAGAGAGAGAAAGACTTCCCCCAGAGCTGACGCCCTGAATTTGGACTTTTAGCCTACTTTGACTGTGAGGAAATAAACTTCTCTTCATTAAAACCATCCACTTGTGGTATTTCTGTTATGGCAGCACTAGATAACTAAGACACTCCCCTACCCAACTAGAAACATAATGAAAGTGATGATGTTCTTCTCTTCTTCCATCTTCCATAACTTACAATTTTAGGACAGCTGAAATGAATGAATAGATACATCCAGACCAATACAGTAAAAGGGAAGTAACCAAACTGGGTCAACCATGGGGTAGCTGTGAGCCAGACTGGCAGGAGACTTACAGCCTAAATATAGAATCTAAGCTGGTTTTTACCTCTAGCCACCTGATGCCTCAGGGTCTAATGCTCAGATCCTTTATTCCTGAACCAGTTTCCTATAAGTGTATGTATTGATCAGTTATTTCTCAACCTCAACACTACTGACATTTTGGGGCTTGATAATTCTTTGCTGTGGGGGGCTGTCCCATGCATAATAGGCTTTTTAGCAATATCCTAGTCACTGCCCATTAGATGCCATTAGCACATTCCCCCCAGCCAGTTGAGACAACCAGAACTGTCTCCAGACATTGCCACACATCCCCTAGGGGACAAAGTTGCCCCCAGTTGGAAACAACTGAGCTAGAGAAAGTATAAGAAATAGCTTGAGTAGTCCTAACCCATCTAACCTTCCGGCTCATTTATCCTCGCTGGTAGGACCTTCTCTGCCTGAAAGCAGGAATAAAAAAAAAAAAAAACCTTTACTTCTAGACCTCTATCTTGGCCAAACCTTCCCAGAAAAGGGTGCCTTCCTTGCCAGAAGCACTGCAGTTAGAAGATAAGAGCGATGATGTCAGGACTAAAAAGGCTCACACCCACTGTAATGTCTCTTGGGCTTGTTCTACTGAGGATGATTCTGCCACTGACAGATGTGACAGAAAGAGAGACAAAGGACTAAAGGCTCTGTGAAAACATATAGATGGAAAAGAAGAGCTTGACCTCTGGACAGGAGGGCTTCACTCTGACTCATCCTAGTTCCAACCACACCTCTAACCACCAGCTGGGATCCTACCTTTTATGGAGCCCATAGTCCTGTTCCCTTGACTCTCAGCTGACCGTAAATCTACAACTAGATGCATCTCCACGTTCTCTCCCTTCACCTTCCCCCGAGAGAAACATCAAGGATGACAGGTAGACTCCAGTTTGAGAACTCTAAGACCAGAGTGGAATAGGAGGCAGGGCATTCCCATATGGTTGAACAGTTTGGGCACCTGACCAAGAAGGCTGGTGGAGGTCTGATAACCTGCCCATGCCCTGCTCATCATGTCTGGTTCAATGAGCCAGGAGAAAGGTTGGCCCTTTCTAATTCTGAGTGACACAGAGTAAAAAGCTGCACATCTGAAACCGGAAGACTAATCTCCCCCAAGCCTTCTCCTTCAACTTAAACATCCCCATTTCCCCCAGTGACTTCCAAATCCCTTGTTAAAATCTTCTCTTGGCATTTAGCATAAAGTTCAACTTCTTCCTTAGCTTGGCACACAAAGCCCTCTACCATCTGACTCTTTGTCCTCTCTCACACACAGTTTATGCTGTTCTTGCCACAAAGTACGATTTGCAGTTCCCCGAGTGTATAGTGCTATTGAAGATCTCTGTTCTCTCCCATATCCTGTTCACTGACTCTTCTTTAACTCCTGCTTGTCTCTCAAAACTAAACTCAAGTGTAGTCAATTCTGGGAGACCTTTCCTGACAATCTCCCCATCCCCAGGCTGATTTTCAATGCCCCCTCCTCTGTATTTCCACAATTCCCTGTGTATATTTCAATCACAGATAGCACTTATCTCATCATTCTGTAATTATTGATTAACTTTCTTTCTGTCCCCCAATGGACCATAATCTTAGTGAGTCAATGTCTTAGGTTGGGTTCTGTAGAGAAGCAAAACCAGTAAAGCATATAAATATACATATATATATAGAGAGAGATTTATATCAAGGAAACAGCTCGTGCGATTGTAGAGGCTGGAACATCCCAAGTCTGTGGATCAGGATAGAGGATTCTCCTGATTCACATAGCCGCAGGGGCTGGCGAACCCAAGATCGGCAGTTCTGAGAGCTGGGCTCTTGCTCACAGGCTGTGAAGGTCGACGAATCCCAAGATCAGCAGGCAAGACCGCAAGGCTTCTCCTGATTCACGTAGCTGCAGGGGCTGGCGAACCCAAGATCGCCAGGTTGGAGAGCAGGACTCTTTCTCACAGGCTGTGAAGACCAATGAATCCCAAGATCAGCAGGTAAGCTGCTAGCTTAAGTCCCAAGAACTGCAGGTCAGACAAACAAGAGGCAGCTGCAGTATCCAGAACAAGCCAAAAACCTTGGCAAGGCAAGCACGCAGGAAATAGGTGGCAGAGGGTGGAGAGATGAAGGCTGAGGGGGCGGTGAGCCACCAGAGGCCCCGCCCCCACCAGTACCATTCAGCAGATTTCATCATGGAGGTGATCACATATCAAATTTCAACAGGGAAGTGATCACATTATAAAACCTTCAAAACACTGAGAATCATGGCTCAGTGAAGTTGACACACAATCTTAACTATCACAGTCAAAGTAATGGTGGTGGTAAGTGCCTCAGAGCACTGAAGAGAAAACAGAATAGGAACCATTGGACTGACTACTCCTTGAGGACAGGGCCACATCTTCACCTCTGTATATTCAGCATCCAGCACTTCACCTGTAAGCAGTTGGGGCTCAGTGAATGTGGAATGAATGCATAAATGCATGAAAGAATGCCTCAAGCAGAAGGGGATTGCTCTCAGATGGTTAGTCACACATGTGGTGATCTTATTTCTGAGTATCATGAGGATGCAAAGGGCACTAAGTTGGAGCCAGAAAACTGATGGAATCCTGCCCTCACCTCATTCACCTGTATCTGTCACAGGTATGTAAGTCTCTTATTCACGTGAAGTGCACAGAAAGTGCTATACAGGTATTTGCTGAATTAATCAATGTCTCAATTTCCCTACTTTCAAGGACTGAGGTTCCTGCTTCCTTCCACCATAGGCTAGCAAGAAGAATGAATGTACAATAAAAAGAAAGCAGCCATCTCAAGTATTTAGTACTGCTCTCTGATTTCCCTAGGGGCAGGCAGCATTGTGAGTCAACTTCAACTAAAACTGAGCCAATCACAGTCACTCTGGTCTGGATGGTAGCCCAAACTGCTGCTAGGAGGAAGCTTTCGTTATATGGAACCTGGGCCTGAGAATCCCACTGTGACTTCTATCCTCCTCCATTCCAGAAAAAAAAAATTGCAGGCATTTAGTATGTGTGTAGTAATTTGGGTCTCTACCATCTTAGATGGGACAAACCAATGTGGACATTTTCACCAAAGAAGTGGTTTTGATCAGCAAATGTTATAAACTGGATTTGCTGCTTCAGTCCCAAGAGAGTTTCCAGGAGGAGCCTGGCCAGGGAGTTCCAGAGCTCTAATTAGGTACTAATTGGACATTTAAATAATAATAGCTTTGTCTGGGCTATGCTCAGAGCCCTAAAAATTTTACTTAATAAGGAAGCTATTCAGCCTCCTAGGATCTTACTCCTCAACACCCACATGAGGCTGGAGGTTACTGAGTTCCTATTCTTTCATTTTCAGGGACCCTGAAATTTCATTATGTCCTGTGCCTCAGAAATGGACACAAATATCTCTCCTCCAATTAGATAAAGACATGATCAAGCCAAGCAGCTTGGATATAGCTGGTCTATGACTAAAAGGGAAGCTGTGGTGCAGTGAATTACTTAATATGGCCTTTCTAGCCACAGTCTTTATAACGCCCCCCAAATGACTGGATGGGGCTATGCAAATGAGGTACATGGAACCCTAATGAGGGGATTGGTCAGTTTTACCATCCCACTAGGCTTAAAGGGAGACACTGAAAGACAGACAGTAGAAGCTGTAACACTGGATTTGCTTTAACACTGGAGACGTTAAGAAGCAGTGGCAGAGAAATGATGGCAGCAGAACCAGGAGACCATAGAAGACTGGCAGGATACGGGCAGTGGGCTTCCTAGCCCATGGAGCAAGAAAGCTGAGCACCTTCAAGTAGGACAGATGGTGTCAGAATTGGTAAAAAGGCCTGGCAAGAGGAGGTATGTCTGACCTCCACCTCATAGGAATCAGCCTTGGGCTGTTGAGCTTGATTCTTCTTCCCCCTTGTGAAGTTACAGGAGGTCAGACACCTCTGCCACGCTATTTTTACAGAAGCTTTATAGCAAAGGTTTACTTGCCAGATTCCTCAGAAAAGCAATCGAGGTTCCCAAAGCCCAGCACTAGCAGAGATCAGAGAAGTAACCTTCTTACCCTAGTGGAGTACGAAGTGTACTGGCTTTAACCCTCACCCATATTCTGCCCTGAGAAGGAATTCAAGCTCCAGTGCAATCCTCTGTCATTGCTGCAGCAGAGCTGGAGAAGAAATCCCAACCCCTACCCGTGGTTCGTGGCCAGCATCCTCCTGTTTCTTGCACAACCTTGACCCAGGGGCAGAAACTGGTACCCTCACTTTCTGAGGCACTAATACTTTGATCTTTGGAGCTGAATGGGTTGAACACGCTGGTATCAAGCCCGCTTTTGGTAACCCTTATTTTTTTCACTTAACAACACATCATGGACATTTTCCCATATCCGTACTTAGCTTTCTTTTATCCTTGTTGTGGCTATATAGTTTTTATACAGTAACTTATTTTGCCAATTCCCTCATGTCTTAGTCATCTAGTGCTGCTATAACAGAAATACCACAAGTGGATGGCTTTAGCAAAGAGTTTATTCTCTCACAGTCCAGTAGACTACAAGTCCAAATTCAAGGCATCAGCTCCAGGAGAAGGCTCTCTCTGTTGGCTCTGGAAGAAGGTCCTTGTCATGCATCAGTCTTCCTTTGGTCTGGGAGCATCTGTGCACAGGAACCTCAGGTCCAAAGGACACACTCTGCTCCTGGCACTGCTTTCTTGGTGGTATGAGGTTCCCATGTGTCTCTGCTCGCTTCTTTTTTATATCTCAAAAGAGACTGGCTTAAGACACTATCCCATCTTGTATACCTCATCAGTATAACTGCCACTAATCCATCTTATTACATGCTAGTGATCAAATTTACAACACATAAGGAAATCACATCAGATTACAAAATGGTACACAATCATACAATACTGGGAATCATAACCCAGACAAGTTGACAGATATTTTGGGGGGACATAATTCAATCCATGACACCTCTTATAAACAGTTGGGTAATTTTTCTCTCCTATAAACCATGCTACAATAAACAACCTTGTCATTTTTCTATTATTTCCTTAAATTCCTTAAAATAATATTGCTGCATGGCCTCAACTCCCCTGAGACCAGAAGAACTAGATGGTGTCTGTCTACCACTACCGACCTTTCTAATCAGGGCAACAATAGATGGACCCTGATAGAATGGGAGACAAATGTGGAACAGAACCTCAAATTCCTAAAAAAAAAAAAAATCCAGACCTACTGAACTGGTTGAGACTGGAAGACTCCCTGAGACTATTGCCCTGAGATACTCCTTAAACCTTGAGCCGAAACTGAACCCTGAGGTGACCCTGTAGCTAAATAACAGATTGGCTCACAAAATAATGAATATCACCCATAAGTACTGTGCTCCTTTAAATAATCACCTATATGAGACCAAATTGTCAAAAATTACTTTAAAACGAAGACGCGAATGTAAGAGGGCAGGGAAACTAGATCAATGGAAACAGAACCTGAACAGAAATATTAAGAATGTTCACACATTGTGAAGAATGTAACTAGTGTCACTGAACAATTTGCATAGAAATTGCTGAATGGGAACCTAAACTGCTGTGTAAACCTTCACTGAAAACACAATAAAACATTAAAAATAATAACAATAATATTGCTGGATCAGAGGGAATGCACATTAAAAATTTTAATATATATTTACAGATTACCCTATAGAAAGATTGTACTACTTTGCACTCCCACCAACAGTGTATGAGTACATCCTTTTTTCCATATTGTCCCCAAAACTGGGTATAAAAATGTCACAGTGGGATCTGACCTCCTCTAACTTCACAAAGGGGAAGGAGAATCAAGATCAACAGCCCAAGGCTGATTCGTATGAGGCAGAGGTTAGACATGCCTCCTCCCTCCAAACTTTTTACCAATCTGACACCAACCATACCTCCCACGGCACTCTTTACTCCTCTGCTGGGTACCATAATTCATTGCAATGGCCACACAGAACTCATAGTTATGCAATTTATTAGGGAAGTAACAGGTTACAATTCAGGTCCAGGAACGCTCAGGATACAGTTCTTCAAGACAGCCTTTTCTCAGCCTTCTGCACAGGCAGTTCTCTCTCTGGCCCTCAGCCCCTCGGCCTGGCCTCTGCCCTGCTCGGGCAAGTGTTACAAAGCTCTTTTAGCTCTGCTGTTAAATACTGTCTTAGTTATCTAGTGCTGCTATAACAGAAATACCACAAGTGAATGGCTTTAACAAACAGAAATCTATTGTCTCATAGTCTAGCAGGTTAAAAGTCTGATTTCAGGGTGCCAGTTCCAGGGGAAGGCTTTCTCTCTCTGTAGGCTCTGGAGGAAGGTCCTTGTCAATCTTCCCCTGGTCTTCTCAGCGCAGGGACCCTGGGTTCAAAGGAAGCGCTATGCTCCCAGTACTTCTTTCTTGCTGGTATGAGGTCCCCCAGTCTCTCTGCTCACTTCTCTCTTTTATATCTCAAAAGAGATTGGCTTTAGACAAAATCTAATCTTGTAGATTGAGTTCTGCCTCATTAACATAACTGTCACTAATCCCACCTCATTAACATCATAGAAGCAGGATTTACAACCCAAGGAAATCACATCAGATGTCAAAATGGTGGACAATCACACAATACTAGGAATCTCGGCATAGCCAAATTGACAGACATTTTTGAGGGACAATTCAATCCATGACAAGTCCCCAGAGGCACCCCACTCTGCCAGTAAGCCTTGAGCTGAAGGCGCTCAGCTTTAGCTCTGTGGGTTGGCAAACCTAGCTCCATCAAGTGCCCAGAAACACCCTACTTGGCCATCAAGCCTCCAGCATGAAAGCACTCAGCTTTCTCATTCTGTGGGCTGGGAAGACCACTGTGTCATCTCCTGCTGGTCTAGTTCTGCTGCCACCATTTCTCTGCCACCAGTTTTCACTTTCACTGGTGTTGCAGCTCCCTCTCTTGGTCTCCTGGTTCCAGGAGCTTCTCAGTGCAGGGATCCCAGATCCAAAGGACATGTTCCACTCCTGGCTCTTCTTTCTTGGTGGTGGTGAGATCCTCCCTTCCCACCTCTGAGATGACTCATTTCAAGCCCAGCAGGATGGCAAAACTGACCAATCCCTGCATTAGGGTTCTATGCACCTTATTTGCATGATCCCACCCCTACAAGGGCACCAAACACCTTATTTACATTATTAGCAAGTTATCCAATCCCGTTGGTGGGCCACAAGCACCTCATTGGCATAGTCCCACCCAGTCATTTGGTGGGAGTTAGAAAGACTATGGTTACAAAGGCCATATTAAGTAATTCACTTCACCAAACTGGAGCTTGATCTTTTTAATTTAAATAATTTGATGGGGAAAATGATTTCTATTTCTTTAATTATTAGTGTTTGAATAAACAGCCTTTTCATAGCCATTCTTCTTTCTTTCTTTAAGAACCACATGTAGGAACTTTGCCTATTTTTTATTGAAACATTTGTCTTTTTCTTATTCATCTCATAACAGTTCTTTACAGAGTTAAGGATTTTAACCCTTTGGCCATTAAATATTGCAAACTCTTCCTATTTTAACATTTTACTCTTAACCTTGCTTATGATGTCTTTTGCTGCATGATTTTCAACTTTATCTAGTGAGAACTGTCAATATTTTCCTTTATACTTTCTAACTTTGGAGTCAAATTAAGAAAGCCTTCACTACCCTAAGATTATACAAATATTCTATTTCTTCTTGTAGTATTTTTTTTTTTTTTTTTTACATTTAAACCTTAAACCTTCTGAAATTTATTTCTGTATCTTGCATGAATTCGGAGTTGTTTTTGTTTTTTTTTCCAAATGACTAGTCAGTTATCCAACATTTTAATGTGGCATCTAAGGCTCTTCGTGAACAGTCTTCTTCCTACCAGTAGGTTATTTGCTGTTTCATCTCCCACTTTTCTCTCTAGAATTCTACGCTTCCTTCTTATAACAAAATATATGTAGTTCCTGGAATGTAACATCTTGCTTCATTCCTCCACAACTTGGCACCTTAGTTCCTCTGTCCAGACTGACAAAATTGTTTTGATTCTCCTGGAATCCAGATTTCTGGATTCATGGAATTGGGATGCCCCACCCAGGCCATCTGCCCTTAGGTGTCCTTTTGAACCCTGAAGGAACTGGTTCCCTGGATTCACTTTCAGGTCAAACAATAGCCTAGTGAGCAGCTTAGTGGAGACTGTTTGGTCTTCGGCTTTGGGTTCTTTTCGAAAATTATCTATGTACAGCCAGCTTCAAGAAACAGGAACTCCGGGGTCTGACTAGAGGCTGTGTTTTAGTATGTATAGCATGTCTTTGGTGATTCTGTTTCTGTAACTGATGGACCCTGAAACCCTGTTCACGCTTTGATGTTATCGCCTGAGAAATTAACATAAAGATGACCTGCTTTCGGTGTCCCTTCTTCAGAGTGCCTTCTGGATTTGAATCATATCTACTTACAATAAATATATTCTGTTACACTAACTTTTGGTGTTTTCTCTAAGCATTTAAGTTTTTGGCAAGACTATCCTTCCCTAGCTCCCTTTAGCTCCTTGACCAATAACTGTTTATCCTTCCAGACATAGCAGGCAAATGGTTAAGTATTATTAAAAGTCTGCCAACTAAATAAATTAATCAATCACTTCTACCCACTTTGAGCATGGAGTAACTTCTATGGGTGATATGTGCAATGGAAAAAAAAAAAAAACCTGTTACCATCAAGTCAATTCTGATGTATAGCGATCCTATAGGACAGAGTAGAAATGCCCCATAGAGTTTCCAAGGCTGTAAATCTTTTATTTTTGTTTTTTATTTTTTTACTGTGCTTTAGATGGTTTACAGAGCAAACCAGCTTCTCATTAAACAATACAGATTTTGTTTTGTGACACTGGTTGACAACCCCATGACATGTCAACACTCTCCCCTTCTTGACCCTGGGTTCCCCATTACCAGCTTTCTTGTCCCCTCCTGCCTTGTCATCTTTGCCCCTGGACTGGTGTGCCCATTTAGTCTTGTTCTGTTTTATGGGGCTATCTAATCTTTGGCTGAAGGGTGAAACTCGGGAGTGACTTCATTACTGAGCTAAAAGTGTGTCTGGAGGCCATTCTCTTGGGATTTCTCCAGTCTCTGTCAGACCAATAAGTCTGGTCTTTTTTTTGTGAGTTAGAATTTCATTCTACATTTTTCTCCAGCCCTTTCTGGGACCCTCTATTGTGATCCCTGTCAGAGCAGTCAGTGGTGGTAGCCGAGCACCATCTAGTTGTGCTGGATTAAGTCTGGTGGAGGCGTTGGTATTGTAGTCCATTAGTCCTTTAGACTAATCTTTCCCTTGTGTCTTTGGTTTTCTTCATTTTCCCTTGCTCCAGACAGGGTGAGACCAGTGGAGAATCTTACCTGGCCACTCACAAGCTTTTATGACCCCAGATGCTACTCATCAAAGTAGAATGTAGAATATTTTCTTTATAAACTATGTTACGACAATTGAGCTAGCTTGTTCCCAAAATCATGGTCCCCACAGCCCTAAGCCCAGTTATTTGGTCCCTCTGGGAGTCTGGATGTGTCTATGGAGCTTCCATGACCTTGTCTTGTACAAATTGTGCTGGCTTCCCCAGTATTATGTACTGTCTTACCTTTCACCAAAGTTATCACTTTCCTATTGTCTATTTAGTGTTTTCCCTCCCCACCCCTCTCTACCTTCCTAACCATCAAAGAGTATTTCTTTCTGTGTGTTTCATGAGTTTTTATAGTAGTGGTCTCATACAGTATTTGTCCTTTTGTGATTGACTTATTTCACTCAGCATAATGCCCTCCAGATTTATCCATGTTGTGAGATGCTTCGCAGATTCATCATTGCTCTTTATCTTTGCGTAGTATTCTATTGTGTGTATGTACCATAGTTTGTTTATCCATTCATCTGTTGATGGGCACTGAGGTTGTTTCCATCTTTTTGCTATTGTGAACAATTATGCAATGAACATGGGTGTGCATATGTCTATTCCTGTGATGACTCTTATTTCTCTAGGATATATTCCTAGGAGTAGGATTGCTAGATGATATATGGTATTTCTGTTTCTGGATTTTTAAGGAATTGCAATATTGTTTTCCAAAATGGTTGTACCATTTTGTATTCCCACCAGCAGTGCATATGAGTTCCAATCTCCCCAAAGCTTCTCCAACATTTGTTATTTTCTGTTTTTTTGATTCCTGCCAGTGATGTCCGGGTGAGATGGTATCTCATTGTGGTTTCGATTTGCATTTCTCTAATGGATAGTGATCACAAGCATTTCTTCATGTGTCTGTTAGTCCCTTGAATGTCTTTGGTGTGAAGTGTCTGTTTATATCCTTTGCCCATTTTTTTGTATTGTGCTTTAGACGAAGGTTTACAGAACAAACTAGCTTCTCATTAAACAGTACACATATTGTTTTATGACATTGGTTAACAATCCCACGACATGTCAACACTCTCCCTTCTTGATCTTGGGTTCCCTATTATGAGCTTTCCTGTCCCATCCTGCCTTCTAGTCCTTGCCCTTGGGCTGGTGGCTTTGTCCATTTTTTACTTAGATTATTTGTCTTTTTTGTAGTAGAGGTGTTGGCTTTTCCTGCAGATTTTAGAGATTAGACCTTTGCCAGATTTGTCATAGCCAAAAATTTTTTTCCCAGTTGGTAGCTTCTTTTTTTACTCTTTTAGTGAACTCTTTTGAGGAGCATAAGTGTTTGATTTTTAGAAGATCTCAGTTATCTAGCTTATCTTCTGGTGTTTGTATATTATTAGTTATGGTTTGTGTCCTGTTAATGCCATGTATTAGGGCCGCTAGCATTGACCCTATTTTTTATTCTATGATCTTTATAGTTTTTGGTTTTATATTTAGGTCTTTGATCCATTTTGAATTAGCTTTTGTGTATGGTGTGAGGTGTGGGTCCTGTTTCATTTTTTTGCAGATGGACATCCAGTTTTGCCAGCACATTTGTTTAAAAGACTGTCTTTTCCCCATTTGATGGACTTCGGGTCTTTGTCGAAGATCAGGGGACCATAGGTGGATGGATGTACATCTAGGTTGTCAATCTGTTTCACTCGTCAGTGTACCAGTACCAGGCTGCTTTGACCACCGTAGCTGTATAGCAGATTCTGAGCTCAGGTAGTGCAAGTCCTCCTACTTTATTCTTCTTCTTCAGTAGTGCTTTGCTTATCTGGGGCCTCTTCCCTTTCTATACAAAGTTAATGATTAGTTTTTCCATCTCTTTAAAGAATGATTTTGGTATTTAGATAGGGATTACATTGTAGCTGTAGATTGCTTTGGGTAGAATTGACATTTTCACAATGTGGAGTCTACCTATCCACGAACATGGTATGTTTTTCCATTTATGTAGGTCTCCTTTTGTTTTCTTACTGCAGTGTATTGTGGTTTTCTTTGTATAGGTCTTGTACATCCCTGGTTAATTTATTCCTAAGTATCTTATTTTTTTAGGGGCTATTATAAATGGTTTGTTTTCCTGACTTCCTTTTCATCATTCTCTTTATTGGTGTATAGGAATCCACTTGATTTTTGTATGTTTATCTTATATCCTGCTACTCTGCTGAATCTTTCTATTAGTTCCAGTAATTTTCTTGTGGAGTATTTTTGGTTTTCTTTGTATAGTATCATATCATCCACAAATAGGGACAGTTTTACTTCTTCCTTAACCAGTTTGGATGCCCTTTATTTCTTTTTCTTGTCTTACTGCTCTAGCTAGGACTTCCAGCACAATGTTAAACAGGAGTGGTGATAAAGGGCAACCTTGTCTTATTCCTGTTCTCAAGGGGAATGTTTACAGCCTCTCACCATTAAGAATGATGTTGGCTGTTGGTTTCGTATAGATGCCCTTTATTATGTTGAGGAATTTCCCTTCTATACCTATTTTATTGAGAGATTTTATCAGGAATGGGTGTTGGACTTTATTGAATGCCTTTTCTGCATCGATTGAGATGATCATGTGATTCTTTTCTTTTATTTATGTGGTGGATTACACTGATTGATTTTCTAATGTTGAGCCATCCTTGCATACCTGGTATAAGTCCCACTTGGCCATGGTGTATTATTTTTTTGATATGATGCTGAATTCTATTGGCGAGAATTTTGTTGAGAATTTTTGCATCTATATTCATGAGAGATATTGGTCTGTAATTTTCCTTTTTTGTGGTGTCTTTGCCTGGTTTTGGTATCAGGGTTATGCTGGCTTCATAGAATGAATTCGGAAGTATCCCTTCCTTTTCTATATTCTGAAATAGTTTGAGTAGTACTGGTGTAAGTCTTCTCTGAATGTTTGGTGAACAAGGCTGTAAATCTTTATGGAAGCAGATTGCCACATATTTCTCCCATGAAGCAGCTAGTGGGTTCAAACAACCAACCTTTCAGTTAGCAGCCACAGCACTTAACCACTACGCCACCAGGGATCCTGTGCAATGGAAGGATGTAAAATTGGGAAGTGAAGTTGACAGGGGAAATGTGCACTGCCATATGACTTAAGCTGTCTGCTTCCTCCTGCGCTTCTGCCCTTGCATTGCCAGTCCTGCCCACATAATCCCTCCTCTTCTCTCAAGCCCTTTACAGACCCAGCCCAGTGGTTTCAGTTGGCTGCAGTCTGCTTTCCACCACCTGACTGCAGCATTAATCTTTGTGACTGTGATCCTACCCTGACATAACTATAGCTTCTATGCCAACAGCTGTAGCTCCACATAAGTCTGTGTGTGTGAAAGAGAAAAACAGTACATCTGAGTCAGCAAACCAGCTACAGATTCCTCCTTCATCCAGCAGTCCTCCTATATCTTTGCTAGGGCCGGCATCAGTTTATGTCTCATCAGTAGCTTCACTGGGCAGAGTGGGAAGGGTGCATTCTCTTACCCCAGCCTAGCCTGTAGCAACCTACTCTGAATACAAGTAATCACTACCATTCACCAGATCCCTACTATGTTGCCACCATTTTGCATCCATTATTTCATTTAATCTCTAAATATCTCAGCAAAGTAGGTATTAAAATTCTAATTTCACAGGATAGGAAATTTGCACAAGGTCACAGTTAATAAGGGGTTTAGCAAGGATTTGACCACAGATGTACCTAAACAACAAGTATAATGGTTGACTCACAATCAGTCTAGTTGGGCAGCCTTTAGGTTGGAGCTTCAGGCCTCTGAGATTCCCAATTCTTCAGTCTAACATTCTAAGCACTTTACAACAACTATTCAACTTATTGAATAGTATGCTTCTGTGTATACTTATCATTTATTTATTCATTCTTTCAACAACTTTTGTTGATTTTGGTAAAATAAACATTGTCTTTGAGATTAGTAAAAAATGTTAATCCCATGTTAACCATTAAATCATTTTACGTAAATCACTAAATCTCTCTGACACTCAGTTAACCCCTCTATAAAATAAGGATGATAACACCAATGCAGGATTAGTATGAGGATTAAATGATATGCTGGAGGCATCAATTACTTGAAAAGGAATTTATTAACCTCCTTTCCTACCTAAAGCCACTACTACACTTGCCCACAAGAGTCCAACCCTTCATGCCTGCTCCTTCAACTATTCTCTTATTCCTGAATTGGCAATTTTCCTCACTCTACTGAATTAGCACATAAACCAGAAAAACCAAACCCACTGCCATCAAGTCAATTCCAATTCACAGCGACTCTATAGGACAGAGCAGAACCGCCCCATAGGGTTTCCAATGCTGTAAATGTTTACAGAAGCGGAGGCTGACTGCCACATCTGTCTCCCGCAGAGTGGCTGATGGGTTGAAACCACCAACCTTTTGGTTAGCAACCAAGCTCTTTAACCACTTCACCACCTGGACTCCTGGATTAGCACACAGCCTAATATAATAGTGTATCTCCCAATTCAGGGGGAAAAGTCCCTCCCTTGAGTTTATGTTTCTCCATCTACTGCCTTATTTTGCTGTAGAAAAACCTCTGAAAGGGTTTTGCCTGTACGCATTTTGCCTATATGCACTTTGTCTACTTTCTCACATCCAACTGTCTTCTTAATTCGCTCTAATCAAGTTTGTCTCCACCACTTCCCTGAAGCCTCTGTTATCAGTATCTCCAAGACTACCATTACACCAAATCCATTGATCAGTCCTCATCTTACATGACCTCTCAGCAACATCTGTTAGGGCTTATCATTCTCTCCCTGCAAGGCTTTCTTTACTTGGCTCCAGGGATTTCACACCCTCCTGATTTTTTGTGTACTTTATTGGTTGTTCCTTCCCAATAACCTTTTTGGGGTTCTTTTCCTCTTCCAGTTTCTAAGTATTTCAGGACCCTTCAGAATGGAATCCTTGGTCCTCATTTCTCTTCTGTCTTCACTCACTCCCTAGGTAAGCTTATCCATTTTCAAGACCTTAGACACCATCTACACAGCCCAGATTTCACCACTGGGCTCCACGCTCGTATATCCAACTGCCTACTTGACTCCTTTCTTTTATGTCTTACAGCCATCTCAAATTCAATTTGTCCAAAAAGAACTCTTTTCTCCCTATCATTCATATACTGCTGCCCTAGTGTTAGTATAGAGCACCATCATATGCTGAGCTGTTCAAGCCCAAATCCCAGGGAGTCATCCTTTATTCCTCCTTCCCTCATTCCTTTCATCAAGTCCTGTCAATCCCTCTCAAAAATACATCCTGAATCTGACCACTTCTCACTACTTTATCACTTCTACCCTTGTCTAAGTTACTAACATCCCATGTATATTGGCTTAGACCTTCCTAACTAGTTTCCTTGCTTCCATTCTTGCCACTCTACAGTCTATTTCTCACACATCAGTCAGGGATTTGAGCTCATGCCTGGACAAGAATTTGCTTGGTCAATGCAGCCCGGGGCCTAAGTTTCAGACTCAATCCTTATTTGGGAATCCTAACTCAGGGAGTTTACCAGCATTTACCAACACAAAAAGGACTGATGTATAAACCGGAAAATCAATATATTTATCATGGGAAGGCTGTTGTTCGGGATGGGCATGCTCCTGCTTGCTCTCCAGGATGTACCCTTCCTAGCATAAAGGAATGCTAAGAAGTAAAATATTAGTAAGTATATTGCTTTGACACATATAGAATCAGAGGAAAGGCAATGAAATGGTTCTGAGGACCTATTCACTGTAGCTTAGGAAAGCCAGATGGACTCTCACTGGACCCCACGACCCCTCAGTGACTCCTTCCCTTCTATAGCAATTTATAGTACCCCAATTCCTTCATTGTCATTAGGTTGATTCTACTGAACTTGTCTTCCTCAGTATCCTCTGATAGACTGTAGCTTCTTAGGGTGTTAGCTGTAGATACACAGGCATTTGCTATTTTGATGGACCCAAAAGAGGGATGACTTCTCCCCTTGGCTTCTGGTGCAGATTGGTCATCTGCCCAGACAGCCAATTTTCACCATCTAGAAGGTATTTCACCTTACTCCAGTAATGAAGTACCTCCCAAATTCAGACCCTTATTACCTGGGCTTTGGCCTGCTGCCACCTCCTAATTCCCAAACATTACCCCATTTAATTTATATATTTTACTCAGTTAATCTCAGTGTACTCCTGTCTTAGGCGAGGTTCTCTGGAGATGCAAAACCAATGAAACATATATATATATATATATATATATAAATATATAGAAAACACAAAACCAAACCCATTGCTGTAGAGTTGATTCCAACTCATAGCAACCCCATAGGGTTTCCAGGGCTATAAATCTCGATGGAAGTCAATTGCCACATCTTTATCCCACAATGCTGCTGGTGGTTTTGAACAGCCAAACTTACAGTTACCAGTCGATTGCTTCAACCACTGTGCCACCCAGATTCCTTAAATATACATAGAGAGGGAATTATCTCAAGGAAATGGCTCAGGCCTCAGGATGGAGGCTTGTCCTGACTTACATAACTGCAGGGACTGACAAAATCAAGATCAGCAGGCATTACAGCAGGCTGCTGGCTCAAGTCCCAAGAACCAGAGGTCACATGATAACAAGCCAAACGGAGGATACAGAGCAAGCAAGTGACTTTTTACAGAATGTCTCTCTATATGTTGGATTCAGCTCATACCTCTGAGGAAACTGACTAGCTGACCACATCAGATCACATCATGGAGGAAGATTACATCATTATGTAACTGCCAAACAACATCAGTACATAGCTGGCAAACCACTGAGAATCACGGCCCAGCCAAGTCAACACACAACCTTAACCATCACAGCTCCTTTTTATTATGTTTGTTCCTACTCAGAAAACTTTATTGTTCCTGCAGAGTCCAGTTATTAGCTAAACAATCAATGCCGTATAAGAACTTTTGCTCCACCGCAAGTGGCCGTTGGTAGTTTCTGCCAACATGCCTTTGCCAATTAATGCTCTGGGAATGTTCTATCCAAGGCTTGAGACCCAGTTCATTCCAGTTCAAACCCCTGCTGAGAATTAGCACTTCCACCTCAGAGATACTGAATCAGAATCTACGGTTTAACAAGATCCCCAGGTGACTCTTATGTATAATAAATTTTGAGGACCACTGCTCTAATAGCAGTTCTCAGAATTGGTCCTAACCAGCAGTATTAGCATCACCTGGGAATTTGTTAGATCTACAAATTCTCAGCATGGGTTCAAACCTAAAAGAACTGGTTTGAAGCCCTGGTTCTCTCCCTCCATTCCTGCCTGTCAAAATATTACAAATATAATGGGAAAATAACATGTCTAAAACAATAGCTTTCACTCTTTTCTATTTTACGTCCTATGAATCACTTTCCAAACAACCGGGTTCCAACTATTACAGAAATTTTTTTTAATTAAAAATTTTTCATGTTTACAGGCATCATTGAGCATAAACAGGATTCCTATGATAAATCACAAACTAATAAATTGAATTAAATAAATAGAATAATTATTTTTAATTGTTTAGATTACAGTAACAGTTAAAACTCCACCTACTCTTCACTTATCAACTATTTTGTTATTCGACATTTATGACAGTAGTAAAAAATGTACTACCCTACTATTTTGTGCATTAACAATGTATATCTGGCAGTAACGAACGCTGAGGTGCAAGGTAAGAGTAACGTTGGTTGTGATAGTTAAGGTTATGTGTAAACTTGGCTAGGCCATGCTTCTCAGTGGTTTGGCAGTTATGTAATGATGTAATTTGACAGTTATGTAATGATGTAATTTGGCAGTTATGTAATGATGTAGTCATCCTCCATCTTGTGATCCGATGTGGTCATCCTCCCTTTTCCCATAATGCCAATTTTCACATAACGACCTGGTGTGGAACCAAACCATGTCAAAAAGCAAGGCGTGGGTGTAAAACACAATGGTAAGAAATAATTTATCATATGTTAAGAGATAACAGCTGTTGTCTTTGGGTACTGGGACTATTTACTCTTTTGTTCATTTTAAAAGTTGCAATGAACAGAAACCAATTCAAAATGGATCAAGGACCTAAATGTGAAAACTAAAACCACAAAATTCTTAGAAGAAAGTATAGGGGCGAGGCTGTGGACCTACTGTCTACTGATAGATTATCATATATGATAACAAAAGCTTGAGGAGCAAAGACAAAACAGACAGATGGGTCTTCATAAAAATTAAACAGTTTTGAACATCAAAGGGCTTTATCAACAGAGTGAAAAGACAACCTCCTGATTGGGAGAAAATCTTCAGTAACCATAGATGAGGGCCTAATATCCAAATATATATAAAACTTTTACAACTTAACAACAAAAAGACAACCCAATCAATAAATGGACAAAGGACTTGAACAGACAATTCACCAAACAGGATATTCAAATGGCCAACAAGTACATGTAAAGATGCTCAATATCATTAGCCATTAGGGAGATGCAAATCAAAACCACAATGAGGTATCACCCCATCCCCATTAGAATGGCAATGATCAAAAAAACAGAAAACAACAAATGTTGCTGAGGTTGTGGAGAAACTGGAATCCTCATCCACTGCTGCTGAGAATGTACAATGATACAGCCACTGTGGAAAACAGTTCGGTGGTTCCTCAAAAAGCTGGGCACAGAATTACCATATGAGTCAGCAATCCTACTCCTAGGTATATACCCTGGAGAAGTAAAGATAGGAATGCAAACAGAAACCTGTATACCACTGTGCACTGCAGCACTTTGCACAATAGCCAGAAGGTGGAAACAACTGAAATGTCTATCAACAGATGAATGGATAAACAAAATGTGGTAAATACATACAATGGAATATTATGCGGATGTAAAGGGAAATGAAGTTCAGATGCATGCCACAACATGCATGAACTTGGAAAACATTATGCTGAGCAAAATAAGTCAGTTGAAAAAGGACAAATACTGTATGATCTCACTTATATGAAATAAGCAAATATATAGAAACCAAAGATTATTAATGTTACCAGAGGTGGGAGGGAGGGGGTAAAGAGGAACTTTTGTTTGGGGGCATTGAGTTTAGGTTCATAGTGAGAGAATAACTTGGAAAAGGATAGTGATGATGGTGACACCCATCACGTGTCAGTCAGTCAGTCAACTATGGTGGCTTGTGTGTTGCTGTGATACTGGAAGCTTTGTCACTGGTACTTCAAATACCAGCAGGGTCACCTTAGTGGACAGGTTTCAGCTGGGCTTCCACACTAAGATAGACTAGGAAGAAGGACCTAGCAGTCTACTTCGGAAAAAACTGGCTAGTGAAAACCTTATGAATAGCAGTAGAACATTGTCTGATATAGTGTCTGAAGATGAGCCCTTCAGTTTGGAAGGCACTCAAAATACAACTGGGGAAGAGCTGCCTCCTCAAAGTAGAGTCAACCTTAATGATGTGGATGGAGTCAAGCTTTTGGGACCTTCATTTGCAGATGTGGCACAACTCAAAATGAGAAGAAACAGCTGCAAACATCCATTAATAATAGGAAAGTGGACTGTATGAACTATGAATCTGGAAAAATTGGAAGACATCAAAAGTGAAATGAAATGCATAAAGATCGATATTCTAGGCATCAGTGAGCTGAAATGGACTGCTATTGGCCATTTTGTCAGACAATCATATGGTCTACCATATCAGGAGTGACAAATTAAAGAGGACTGGTGTCGCATTCATCATCAAAAAGAACACTTCAAGATCTATCCTGAAGTACAACACTGCCAGTGATAGGACAATATCCATACGCCTACAAGGAAGCCCAGTAAACACGCCCATTCTCAAATTTACGCACCAACCACTAAGGCCGAAGATGAAGAAATTGAAGATTTTTACCAACTCCTGCAGTCTGATATTGATCATACATACAATCAAGATGCATTGATAATTACTGATGATTTGAATGCGAAAGTTGGAAACAAAGAAGAAGGATTGATAGTTGGAAAATATGTCCTTGGTGATAGAAACAACACTGGAGATCGAATGATAGAATATTGTAAGACCAACAATTTCTTCATTTCAAATAGCTTTCTTCAACATAAACGCAACTATACACACGGACCTCACCAGATGGGATACAAAGGAATCAAATCAACTACATCTGTGGAAAGAGATGATTGAAAAGCTCCATATCATAAGTCAGAACAAGGCCAGGGGCCAACTGTGGAATAGACCATCAATTGCTCATACGCAGGTTCAAGTTAAAGTTGAAGAAAATTAGAACAAGTTCACAAGAAACAAAGTACAACCTTGAGTATAGCCCATCTGAATATAGACTCTCTCAAGAACAGATTTGACACATTGAACACTAATGACTGAAGACCAGATGAGTTGTGGAATGACATCAAGGACATCATACATGAAGAAAGCAAGAGGTCATTAAAAAGATAGGAAAGAAAGAAAAGACCAAAATGGATGTCAGAAGAGACTCTGAAACTTGCTCTAGAAGGTAGAGTAGCTAAAGCAAAAGGAAGAAATAATGAAGTAAAAGAGGTGAACAGAAGATTTCAAACGGCAGCTCAAGAAGACAAGGTAAAGTATTATAATGAAATGTGCAAAGACCTGGAGATAGAACGGGTTCTATGGGGAAAATATTGAACGACACAGAAAGCATCAAAAGAAGATGGAAGGAATACAAAGAGTCACTGTACCAAAAAGAATTAGTCAACATTCAACCATTTCAGGAAGTAGCATATGATCAAGAACTGATGATACTGAAGGAAAAAGTCTAAGCTGCACTGAAGGCATTGGCAAAAAACAAGGATCCAGGAATTGACGGAATACCAACTGAAAGATGTTTCAACAAACAGATGCAGCGCTGGAAGTGCTCACGCGTCTATACCAAGAAATTTGGAAGACAGCTACCTGGCCAACCGATTGGAAGAGATCCATATTTGTACCCATTCCAGGGAAAGGAAATCCAACAATGCAGAAATTATCAAACAATATCGTTAATATCACACACAAGTAAAATTTTGCTGGACATCATTCAAAAGAGATTACAGCGCTACTATGATGGAACTGCCAGAAAATCAAGTGAGATACAGAAGAGGACTTGGAACAAGGGATATCATTGCTGATGTCAGAAGGATCCTGGCTGAAAGCAGAGAATATCAGAAAGACGTTTACCTGTGTTTTATTAACTATGCAAAGGCTTTTTGACTGTGGATCATAACAAATTATGGATAACATTTTGAAAAATGGGAATTCCAGAACGCTTGTGCTCATGAAGAACCTGTACCAAGACCAACAAGCAGTCATTGTATCAGAACAAGGGGATACTGCATGATTTAAAGTCAGGAAAGGTGTGTGTCATGGTTGTATCCTTTCACCATACTTATTCAATCTGTATGCTGAGCAAATAATCTGAGAAGCTGGACTATATGAAGAAGAATGTAGCATCAGGATTGGTTGAAGACTCATGAACAACCTGTGATATGCAGATGACACAACCATGCCTGCTGAAAGTGAAGAGAACTTGAAGCACTTATTGATGAATAACAAAGACCACAGCTTCAGTATGGATTACACCTCAATACAGAGAAAACAAAAATCCTCACAACTGGACCAATAAGCAACATCATGATAAATGGAGAAAAGATGGAAGTTATAAAGGATTTCATTTTACTTAGATCCACGATCAACACTCATGTAAGCAGCGGTCAAGAAATCAAACAATGCATTGTATTGGGCAAATGCGCTGCAAAAGATCTCTTTAAACTGTTAAAAAAAAAACAAAAGTGTTTTTAAAAAACAAAAACATGGCCTGACCCATACCATGATGTTTTCAATTGCCTCATATGCATGTGAAAGTTGGACAACAAATAAGGAAGACTGAAGAAGAACTGATGCCTTTGAATTATGGTGTTGGTGAAGAATACGGAGTATACTATGGACTGCCAGAAGAATGAACAAATCTATCTTGGAAGAAGTACAGCCAGAATGCTCATTACAAGCCAGGATGGTGAGACTTCATCTCATATAATTTGGACATGTTATCAGGAGAGACCAGTCCCTGGAGAAGGACATCATGCTTGGTAAAGTAGAGGGTCAGTGAAAAAGCGGAAGACCCTCAATTAGATGGAGTGACATAGTGGCTGCAACAATGGGCTCAAACATAGCAACAACTATGAGGATGGCGCAGGGCCAGGCGGTGTTTCTTTCTGTTGTACATAGGGTACATGAGTCAGAATTGGCTCCATGGCCCCTAACAACAATGGTGGCATAACATGAAAAATGTAATTAATGTCACTGAATTGTAAATGTGGAAGTTATTGTGTTGGCAAATGTTTTGGCGTGTATATTTTCACTACAATTAAAAAAAAAGTTGCAATGATGAACATGTACTAATTTTATAAAGAAAACATATCAATAATTTTTTTAAGGGAAAAAAATATCCAGATGGCAAGTGTCTTGAGTACAGGTAAATTACTTGGGAGATGATCCCAGGAATGAGAAGGAAGGGAGTAGGAGATGGGACAGAGAAAAGTTAATATAAGAATTGGTTAATATTATGGACAACTGGGGCTCAATTTCCCTCAGAAACTCTTTGAGAAATTGTGAAAAACACACCTCAGAATTGTCCCAGTGGAGGATGGGGAGGCTGGAGCCTTTATCTGTAGGTCCCTGTCCTTCCATTTGTTGAGAGTTGTCTCTGAGGATCTTAATTCCTCACACTTCTAGGTTGTGCTGCACACAAACTGCCTTCCAAGTCCGGGGGCAGCAAAGCAGAGAGACACCATAGCACATGACTAATACTCTGTGGGATACTGACTTCCACAGCTGCATTAAATTTGGCAGGTTGATACATCACGTGAATCTCCTATAACACGAAAGACAGAATAATTGTTATGAAATTCTGTGCCCAACCTAGCTAGCTATTTCCAGCAGGGGGTACTTGTACAAGTGCCTAGAGATGTATGCCTTCCATAGGTGGTACACGTGAGAATCACTGACCTAGTAAGGCCTGACTATAGTCACAACTTCCCTAGTAGTTTGTTACTCCTTTGAGCTCTTGGACCATATAGGAATACAATTTTCAGACATTTACTCATTGAGCACTTAATAAGGGCCAGTATCATGCTTTCATTTTACTTGGATCCATAATCAACACACATGGAAGCAGCACTTAAGAAATCAAACGATGCGTAGCATTGGGCAAATCTGCTGCAAAAGACCTCTTTAAAGTGTTAAAAAGCAAAGATGTCACCTTCAAGACTAAGGTGCGCCTGACCCAAGCCATAGTGTTTTCAGTTGTCTCATATGCATGCGAAAGCTGCACAATGAATAAGGAAGACAAAAGAAGTACTGAGGCCTTTGAATCGTGGTGTTGGAGAAGAATATTGAATATACCACAGACTGCCAAAAGAACGAACAAATCTGTCTTGGAAGAAGTACAACCAGAATGCTCCTTAGAAGCAAGGACATGTTATCAGGAGGGACCAGTCCCTGGAGAAGGATATCATGCTTGGTAAAGTAGAGGGTCAGTGAAAAAGAGGAAGAGCGTCAATGAGATGGATTGACACAGTGGCTGCAACAATGGGCTCAAGTATAACAACCACTGTGAGAACGGCGCAGGACTGGGCAGTGTTTCATTCTGTTGTACATAGGGTTGCTGTGAGTTCAAACGACACCTAACAACAACAACATCATGCTTGGCACTAGGGTTACAGAGATCAACAACTCACTATGAGAATCAAAGTGGTATCCTGGAAAAAGCAAAGACTTTGGAGTCAGAGACCCAGGTTGTAGTCCTACTTACTGCACGGGTGTGAACAAGTCATTTAACCTCTTTTCACAACTGTAAAAGGGAGATAATAATGGTTCCTACCTCGTAGGGTGGCTGTGACAATTAAATGAGGCAATTTTGATGAAATACTTAGTACAGTGCCTGCTGCATATAGTAAGAGCCGAATAAATATTAGCTATTGGTTTGCTATAAAAAAATGGAAGTTGATGCATTATTATAATAAAAACAACTTTTCAGCTGATGCATTATTACATTGTTCCTAAGTCAGATTTCGTCCTTGAGGAAGGGTTCCAATCCTACTGGTAAGACAGGATAGAGCACATAATCACAGTCCATGGCAAGACACAGTACAGCGGAACCATGCTCAGGCACAGTGGCACTGTTGGGAAAGGAGGAGATTGGAACTTGGATCTGAAAGGATGAGGAAGCCAACTGTACTGTGCAGCCCCTAGGACGTGGTGCCAGCCTTGCTGGCCTTCAGAAGGCCGTTGAATCAACCACAACATCCAAGGAGCCTGAGTGGAAGAGAAAGGCCTCAGGTAACAGGCCCAAGGCCACTACCAGCCTATACCCAGGCAGGGACTCTCACTCTTTCTGGGACAATTAGTTAGGTCTTGTCAAGTTGATATCATTCCTTTGCTACAGAAAAGTCCATATCCTGCATACTGCCTGAGGGCTGGTTTCTAAGCTGGCCAGGGTTTTGAAATGATTCTTCCCTTATGAGACATTCATGTATTGGAAGGAACTCAGGCTCTCCTTAAATATACTGCCACCCTTCACTACGACGTCACCAGAAGGTTAGCTCATAAAGGCAAGGTCTTGTTCAAGGTATCCCCCACAGTCTGACAGAATACCTAGTGCAAAGTAGGAGTTCAACAAATAGTAGTTGAATGAATGCCACACAATAGGATCGAAAGACACTCAGCCTCGAGCCAACTAACTACTACTGATGAGGGGTCTGGATCCAAGAGTCTGAGAGGCCCCACTGGGGAACAGTCTAGAGGGTATATGCAGTATGATTAATTACTTTTGTGTGTGGCCTTTCTAGCCATGGTCTTGTAACTGTCACTCAGGTGACTGTGTGATAGGGTAATTGTGGCCTACCAAAAGGATTGGTCAGTTTTGCCTTAAAAGAGAGGCCATTCCTAGGAATCTGGAAGGCATTATGCTAAGTGAATTTAGTCAGTCACAAAAGGACAAATACTGTATAAGACCACTATTATAAGAACTCAAGAAAAGGTTTAAATACAGAAGAAAACATTCTTTGATGGTTACAAGGGTGGGTAGGGAGGGAGAGGGTTATTCACTAACTAGATAGTAGACAAGAATTATCTTAGGTGAAGGGATGGATAGCACACATTACAGGGCAAGTCAGCACAACTGGACTAAACCAAAGCTAGGAGGTTTCCTGAATACAACCAAACACTTCGAGGGACAGAGTAGCAGGGCAGAGGTCTGGGGACCATGCTTTCAGGGGATATCTAGGTCAACTGGCATAATAAAGTTTATTAAGGAAATGTTCTGCATCCTACTTTGGTGAGTGGCGTTTGGGGTCTTAAAAGCTAGTGAGCGGCCATCTAAGATGCAGCAGTTGGTCCCAACCCACCTGGAGTAAAGGAGAATGAAGAACACCAAAGACACAAGGAAAGTATTAGCCCAAGAGACAGAGAGGGCCACATAAACCAGAGACTTCATCAGCCTGAGACCAGAAGAACTAGATGGTGCCTGGCTACCACCAATAACTGCCCTGACAGGGAACACAACTGAGAGTCCCTGTTGGAGCAGGAGAAAAGTGGGGTGCAGAACTCAAATTCTAGTAAAAACACCAGACTTAATGGTCTGAGACTGGAGGAATGCCAGAAGACATGGCCCCCGGACTCTCTGTCATCCCAGCACTAAAACCATTCCCGAGGCCAACTCTTCAGTCAAAGATTAGACTGGACTATGACACATAAAATGATACTCGCGAAGAGTGTGCTTCTTAGCTCAAGCAGATACATGAGACTAAATGGGCAGTTCCTGTCCGAAGGTGAGATGAGCAGGCAGAGAGGGTCAGGATCTGGTTGAATGGACACCAGAAATCAGGGGTGGAAAGGAGGTATGTGCTGTCGCAGTACAGGGAGAGCAGTTAGGGTCATATAATAGTGTATGTGTAAATTTTTGTATGAGAGACTAACTGGAACTGTAAACTTTCACTTAAAGTACAATAAAATAAAATAAAA
Source organism: Trichechus manatus latirostris (assembly GCF_000243295.1). Lineage (NCBI taxonomy): Eukaryota > Metazoa > Chordata > Mammalia > Sirenia > Trichechidae > Trichechus > Trichechus manatus. Next base: position 10,839,681 of record NW_004443951.1, on the reverse strand, counting down.
GCCCATTCCAGAGCAGAGAGGGAAGCCCACCACCACAAAGGAAGGAGAGACCAGGAGAGACCCAGCAGCAGAAACCTGGCAACAGGAGATCGTGCGGTGGGCTTCCTGGCCCATGGAGAGAGAAAGCTGAGCGCCTCTGGGCAGAGACTGAGGGCCAGGGAGAGGCGTGCCTGCAAGCACAGCTGGGGAGAGGCTATCCTGATGGAAAAACTGTATCTTGTATACTTGAGCCTAAATTGTAACTGTTATTTCCCTAATAAACTCCATAATTGTGAGTCTGGTCTGTGAGTTCTCTGTGGCCACTGCAGTGAATTATCGAACCCAGTAGAGGGTGTTACAGAAGGGACAGTTGGTGTCAGAATTACTAAAGATGGCAGAGAGGAGGCTTGTTTGGTCTCCACCTCATGGGAGTCAGCCTTATGCTGTTGATCTTGGTTCTCCTTCCCCCTTGTGGGGTTGGAGAAGCTCAGACACTGCCCTCAAGCTGTTTTTACAGTATGGACCAGCACCTCCCCTCACTCTCTTGCCTCAGGTTCTTTTCATCTGGGTAAGGTACACAGGCCTGTCTCTGTTTCTCCTGGCTGTGAACTTCCAGGGTGGCTCTCTTATCACCCTGCTCTGGATATGGGTCCTCTAGGAACCTGAGCTTTGCTCTTGGTTCTTATTCAGACAACCCAGCCTACAGTAAGCAGGAAGTGCCAGCAAATAAAACCCTGGGATAGTTCCAAGACAAGACTCAGACACTTGGCTAAAGGACACTTCCTTATTCCCCTGACCTGGTCACATTCCTCTCAGATTCTAGAAACCTCTGCCAAATGCTGAAATGCTGAGGGGTGCTGAGTACTTTTCCCTTCCTTCTTTCCTCTGTCCCTTCCTGTGCTCCAGAAGGGGCACGCCCTTACTCCTTCCAAGGCTGCCCCCTCTCACTTTCTAGCTCTTCATCCTTCATCTGTTTCAGCCTCCTCCCCTGCATCCCACAAAGCCGCCTCTGTGCGTTCACCTCTAGGTCTGCATTCAACCTGTTCTACATTTGCCCCTCTGAGCTCTGAACTTTGAAGGCAGAGGACAGAGCTGATCAATTTTTGTGTCCTCAGTGCCCAGTCAAAGGCCTTTATGTTGTTAGCTACCCTTGAGTTGGTACCCAATTTATGGTGACCCCATTCACAATGGAATGACATGCTGCCTGGCCCTGCACCATGCCCATGACAAGTTGGGGATTGGACTTTTGTGATCCATAGGGTTTTCATTGGGTGATTTTCAGAAGTAGATTGCCAGGCCTTTCTTCCTACTCTGTCTTAGTCTGGAAGCTCTGCTGAAACTCCTTCAGCATCATAGCAACACACAAGCCTCCACTGAGACAGGTGCTCGCTGCACAGGATTGGCATTGGCTTGAATCAAACCCAGGTCTCCTGCATGAAAGGCAAGAATTCTACCACTGAACCACCACTGCCCCTCAACAAAGGTCTAAAAGAAAAAAGAAAAAACCAAACCCGTTGCCACTGAGTTGCTTCTGACTCATAGTGACCCTACAGGACAGAGCAGAACCGCCCCATAAGGTTTCTAAGGAGCAGCCAGTGGATTCGAACTGCCAACTTTTTCGTTAGCAGCTGAGCTCTTAACCACTGCGCCACCAGGGCTCTCAGCAAAGGCCTAGGGCTTAGTATGTGCTAAGTAAATGTTAGCTGAAGGCATGATTCCTTCCATTATTCTCTCCCCTTTCCTATCTCCAGACTTTTCCAGTGAACCCTTGCCTTGAACACATGATCATGTTCAAATTTCCCGCATACTAAAACACTCTCCTTCCATCCTGCCTCTCAAGGAACTAACCCATCACTTTCCTTCTCTTTACTATGTTCTTGAGAAGTCTACCCTCTTGTTGTCCACATCTTCATCTCCTGTTCACTCCTAAATCTAGGCCATGTGGCCCAGGCTTGCACCATTCCACTGAACCTTGTGGTCACCAATGACCTTCATGTCAACCAAATCCAAAAGTCTCTTTTTAGTCTTATATATTTGACTTCTCTACATGGGATCCAGACAAACTTGACTTCTGTAATAAGTGGCTCCTACAAAGGCCCCCAAAGATCCCTACCTTCTAATATTCACGCCCTTGTGTCATCCCCTCTCCCCTTGAGTGTGGACTAGACTTACTGATTCCCTTATAATGAAAACAATATGGCAGAAGTAATGAAATGTCACTTCCAATATTAGGTTACAAAAAAACTCACTTCCATCTTTGATGCCCTCTTGTCTACTTAGTCACACACTCTGGGGGAAGCCAGCTGCCATGTCATGATCTGCCCTGTAGAGAGGGCCATGTGGCAAGGATCTGAAGGAAGTCTCCAGCTAACAGTCAGCGAGAAACTAAATTCTGCCAACAACGATATAAGTATAGAAGCCAATCTTCCCCCAGATGAGATTGTAGCCCCAGTCCACAGCCTAACTGCAGCCTTCTGAAAGACCTTGAGCCAGAGTCACCCAGTTAAGCTGCACCCAGATTCCTGACCAACAGAAACTGTGAAATAATCAATCTTTGTTTAAACTGATACATTTTAGAGTAATTTGTTACACAGCAATAGATAACTAATACAACTTCTTAACCCAGATTATCCACTTACCAGGGCTTTGGACTGGTTCGAACCAGTTCAGTCATGGCTGAGGAAGTAGAACCGGAACAGATACAAATTTTTAAAATTTGGGTGATCCGGAACCATAACCAGAACGGGAAAAATTATAGTTGAAGCCCTGGAATGGGAGACTCGGAAGAGGCATAGTGAGCTCTTTCAGAAGCCTGATGCATGAGACTGGATTATTGCCAGGACTGAGGAGGGCGACATACATTCAAAGCAGTGTGGTTGGTTGCCATCTTTGAGAAGGGCACTGCTGTTTCCGACTCTGCAGAAAAACAATGCACATGCTGACCTTGTTTTCTAAGAGGGAGATTAAGTTCCTAGCAGTGTTTTCACCCATAATTTTTCCCATTCTGGTTATGGTTTTGGTTTTAAAAATTTGGGTTGGTTCCAGGGTCACTTCCTCAGCCATAACTGAACCAGGAAGAACTGATTCGAAGCCCTGCCACTTACTACCTGGGTGACATTGGGAAAACGATTTAACTTATCTGTACCTCAATTTTCTCATAGGGTTTAGGTGGCGATCAGAGAGTGTGAATACAAAGAATATGGCAAATAGCAGATGCTCAATAAGTTGGTTATAAATTGAGGGAGCCCTGGTGGCACAGTGGTTAGGAGCTCGACTGCTAACCAAAAGGTCAGCAGTTCGAATCCATCAGCCACCTCCTGGAAACCCTATGGGGCTGTTCTACTCTGTCCTATAGGGTCGCTATGAGTTGGAATAGACTTGATGGCAATGGGTTTTTTTTTTTTTTTTTAATTCTTCTTGCAGCATCTGATACTATATTTCTTTTTATCTGTTAGGTTCTTTGGTTGCAAGTAACAAAACCTGGCTTTGCCTAACAAAAGAAAAAGAGTTTTTTGGAAGGCTACAGATCTTGCAAGACTAAAGGGAAGGCAGGGTATGGCATAGGTGAGAACCAAGTAGCTTTACAGGGTCTTATTAGCAGGAAGCACTTAACAGTCTTGGCATATCTTGGGTTATTTACCAACTCATTGGCTAAAGGAGGGCAAGTGTCTGAATTAATGACTGTTAAATCTGATTCAATGGGGAGGAAGAAATTCTCCAAAGAGGGAGGAACGGACACTGGGTGGCCAAAAACAATAAACTTCCGCTCCCCCTCCTTCCTAAACAACTCTTTTTCCTTAGATTCTGAGATACCACATTCACTTGGTCTCTTTCTACCTCTCAGACTGTGTCTTCTCTGCCTGCTTTTTGGGCTTTTCCTCTTCCTCCCACTTCTTAAATATTGGTGTTCCTTTTGGAGCATAGGCCTGGGCACAAACCTGTCTAGAAAAAGTGAGGCCTGTGTTCAGGGAATTAACTGGGAGTGCCTCACTCTTTCTCAGAATCCAATGCTTTGAGGTCTTAGATTTCAAGTCCCATCTACTCAAGAGTATATTGGCTTTCTGGATTAGTGATCCTGTAACTTTTGGTTCTACTGCTCCTTAAAATAATTTTGAAATCTATGAATACCATTAGTTTTCATCATAAGTATATTGGCATTTTAACAAAACTCCTTTAAATATATCCAATGAATTCTAAATACCAGAACAATTTGATTCCCACCATCATCCATCTAAAAAATGAACAAGCTCTTCTTAACAGTTGCTAATTTTAATACTGTTCATTTTTCTCTTTGAACTCTTTTTTCTAATTTACTTCCCCACGGAATATTATCTTAATGTAATAATTTTTATGGTTGAGTTTTATATTTTTTCATTATTTACTTATTGTGCTTCAGGTGAAAGTTTACAGCTCAAGTTAATTTCTCATACAAAAATTTATACACATATTGTTTTGTGACATTAGCTGCATTCCCCACAATGTGACAGCACACTCCCCCTTTCCACCCCAGGTTCCCTGTGTCCATTCAACCAGTTCCTGTCCCTTCCTGGCTTTTCATCCTGCTTTTGGATAGGAACTGCCCATTTGGTCTCATATGCCTGATTGAACTAAGAAGCACATTCCTCACATGTATTACTTTTTGTTTTATAGTCCTGTCCAATCTCGGTCTGAAGAGTAGGCTTCAAGAATGGCTTCGGTTTTGGGTTAACAGTGTGTCCGGGGGCCATAGTTTCGGGGGTTCATTCAGTCTCTGTCAGACCAGTAAGTCTGGTCTTTTTACGTGAATTTGGTTCTACTCTGCGTTTTTCTCCTGCTCTGTCCGGTACTCTCTGTTGTGTTCCCTATCATGGCGGTCATTGGGGTAGCCAGGCTTATGTAGTTCTTCTGGTCTCAGGCTAGTGGAGTCTGTGATTCATGTTGTCCTTTAGTCCTTTGGGCAAATATTTTCCTTGTGTCTTTGGTTTTCTTTATTCTCCTCTGCTCTAAGAGGGACAGGACCAATTGATGTATCTTAGATGGCCAGTCACTTTTAAGACCCTGGACGCCACTCACCAAAGTGGGATGTAGAATATTTTCTTAATAAACTTTGTTATGCCAATTGACCTAGATGTCCCCTGAAACCATGGTGCTCAGGCCCCAACCCCGGCTACTCTGTCCCTCAAAGTATTTAGATGTGTCCAGGAAACTTCTTAGCTTTTGCTTTGGTCCAGTTGTGTTGACTTCCCCTGTATTGTATGTTGTCCTTCCCTTCACCGAAGTGATCCCTGTCTACCATCTAGTTAGTGATTGCCCCTTCCCCTCCCTCCCCACCCTCATAACCATCAAAGAATGCTTTTTTCTGTGTTTAAATCTTTTCTTGAGTTCTTATAATACTGGTCTCATAGAATATTTGTCCCTTTGTGACTGATTTAATTTCACTGAGCATAATGCCCTCCAGATTCATCCATGCTGTGAGATGTTTTACAGATTCATCATTGTTCTTTATCGTTGCATAGTATTCCATTGTGTGTATGTACCATAATTTGTTTAACCATTCGCCTGCTGATGGGCATTTGGGTTGCTTCCATCTTTTTGCTATTGTGAATAGTGCTGCAATGAACATGTGTGTGCATACGTCTATTTGTGTGACAGCTCTTATTCTCTTAGGTATACTCCTAGGAGTGAGATTGCTAGATCGTATGGTACTTCTATTTCTAGCTTTTTAAGAAAGCACCAAATTGTTTTCCAAAGTGGTTGCACCATTTTACATTCCCACCAGCAATGCAAAAGAGTTCCAATCTCTCCACAACTTTTCCAACGTGCTATTTTCTGTTTTTTTCTGTAGTGCCAGCCTTGCTGGGGTGAGATGGTATCTCATTGTAGTTTTGATTTGCATTTCTCTAATGGCTAATGATTGTGAGCATTTCCTCATGTGTCTGTTAGCCACCTGAATGTCTTCTTTGGTGATGTGTCTATTCATACCCTTTGCCCATTTTTTAACTAAATTATTTGTCTTTTTGTTGTTGAGGTGTTGCAGTATCTTGTAGATTTTAGAGATTAGACTCTTATCGGATATGTCATGGCCAAAATTTTTTCCCAGTCTGTAGGTTCTCTTTTTACTCTTTTGGTAAAGTTTTTTGATGAGCACAAGTGTTTGATTTTTAGGAGCTCCCAGTTACCTAGTTTTTCTTCTGGTGTTTGTGTATTGTTAGTTACGGTTTGTATACTATTTATGCCATGTATTAGGGCTCCTAGCATTGTCCCTATTTTTTCTTCCATGATCTTTATTGTTTTAGATTTTATATTTAGGTTTTTGATTCATTTTGAGTTATTTTTTGTGTATGGTGTGAGGTATGGGTCCTGTTTCATTTTTTTAAAGATGGATATCCAGTTATGCCAGCACCATTTGTTAAAGAGACTGTCTTTTCCCCAATTAACAGACTTTGGGCCTTTATCAAATATCAGCTGCTCAAAAGTGGATGAATTTATGTCTGGATTCTCAGTTCTGTTCCATTGATCTATGTATCTGTTGTGTACCAGTACCAGGCTGTTTTGACTACTGTGGTGGTATAATAGGTTCTAAAATCATGTAGAGAGGGGCCTCTCACTTTGTTCTTCTTCAGTACTGCTTTACTTATCCAGGGCCTCTTCCCTTTCCATATGCAGGTGGTGATTTGTTTCTCCATCTCATTAAAAATGCAGATGGTATGGTCTTATACACAGAAAATCCCAAACAATCCACAAGGATACTACTGGAACTAATAGAATATTTCAGCAAAGAATCAGGATACAAGATAAACATACAAAAATCAGCTGGATTCCTCTATACCAACAAAGAGAACTTTGAAAAGGAAATCACCAAATCAATACCATTTACAATAGCCCCCAAGAAGACAAAGTACTTAGGAATAAATCTAACCAGAGACGGAGAAGACCTATACAAAGAAAACTACAAAATACTACTGCAAGAAACCAAAAGAGACCTACATAAGTGAAAAAACATTCCACGTTCATGGACAGAAAGACTCAACATTGAGAAAATGTCAATTCCACCCAAAGCGATCTACAGACACTATGTAATCCCAATACAAATTCCAACGGCATTTTTTATGCTTGAGTTTTTTAAATTAACATCCTTTTCTGCAACCAAAATATATAAATAAATTTATATAATAAAAAAAAAATCCCTGTGATCTTAAGGCTTTACATATTAATTTTTTTGCATTACACAATTTACAGAAATAATATACAGTACAAATTTTGACACTTATTGAATATAAAAATTCAAATGCATATCGTAATGAGATGGCCTGGGAATCTTCCTTTCTTTCCATTTAATTCTTGTACCAGTGGATGAACATTACTAATTCAAGACTGAGACAGGGGTCGGCACCAATTCCATTCTCATTTTTTGTCTTTACAGATTTAAGTACTGAAATGTCCTGTTCACGTAAGTAGATGAAAATAGTGAAAACCAATACCATTTAATTGTTCTATCTCTTTGCAAGTTATATGCCAAAAATTACAAAAATCTATGATCATCCAAATTGTTTTTAATGGTCTACTAGCCTTCACCACTAGTTTTGAAAGCAATGAATTGGAAACAATTAGACTTGTATAAGGATTGTGATCCAGTCACCAGTATTTCCAAGTCTCTCTTCTTAGTGCCCTCAAGGTTTTTACATTCTGGGGCAATACACCCTAGAAAGACTGAAGTTGGTGAGTGGCATGTCTTGTGTAAAATGGGAGGAGCACGATTGTGAAAGGAGCGATGTGTTTTCCAGGAGATTAGTTTTAGAAAATACAGAGTATATGGAAGTTGAGGAAAAGGAAATTTAGCTTAACACTATTCATGCCCAAGTACGCTTTGGAGTTTTTATGTACTCCTATGAGCGTGCACACCTTCAATTTGACAAGTATTGCTCTGAAAACTACTGGAAGGCTAGGATTGCATGTAAGAATCCTTGTGGCCTTAACAAAGACTAAAACTTCCAGAGCTGGGGAATGAGGGGGCTGGGACACAGCAATGACTCAGCAGTTCATTAGTTGGCAGGGTCACCACCTGATGGTTGCACTTTGGACTTTTAAGACGTCAGACTCAGGAGGAGAAAAAATGGAGTGAATCCATCAGACCCTGCAAGACTGTGGGTGTAGTAGAATGGAACAGGTAGCAGGTATCTCCTTGATGGTAATCTTTGCTGGGCTAAGGTGTGTCGAAGGGGAGTGACCATAAATTCTGATTCTAAAAGCTGGAATATGAGTGTCTTTATGGGGACAGATGGTGTGATATGTTGGAAATTTGGTCCATCAGGTACTACTTGTATTAGGGAAACAGTGGAAAGTAACCCCAGAGGGTGGGGAAAGATATGGAGGCAGCACTGGAGGAGACAAGGAGGAAGAGAAAAAGAGAGACAGAGGGAGAGAATGAGCAAGATGGGCGACAGAGAGACAGACTCCCACGGGCTTGCCTACAATGAACAACCCTGCCTCCTGCCCAACCCCTGCCAAGGAAATACATAAATGCAAGACATATCTCAGCCCAAATTGCAAGGGCTATTTCAAATCTCAAATCTGTAATTTAATGGCTATGTGACTTTGGGCAAGCTATTTAAACTTTCTGAGTCTCTTTCATCTGTAAAATGGATCATGAATACCTCCCTCACAGGATTCTGGTACTTTGGTAACATCGATATTATCTCCATCTGGGTGATTGTTATGCTGCAAAAATTCAGAGCTGTTCATTTAAGATTTGGGCACTTTTTCTCAACAACAGTAACCCATCCCATTGCCATGAAGTCGATTCTGACTTACAGTGACCCCATTAAGACAGAGGAGAACTGCCCCATAGGGTCTCCAAGGTTGAAATCTTTACGGAAACAAACTGCCACATCTTTCTCCTGCAGAGTGGCTGCTGGGTTCCAACCAACTTTCTGGTTAGCAGCCAAGTACTTAACCACTGTGCCACCAAGGCTCCTTACAACAACAAAAATTTAAAAATGAAATAAATTATTTAAAAAAAAAACACAACCCTATGGATCAAAACAGTCCAATCCACAACTGATCACGGCAATGGTGCAGGACCTGGCAGTGTTCCCTTGTTGTACATGGGGTTGCCATGAGTTGGAGGCTGACTCAATGGCCGTTAACAAGAGAACATGCCAAGGGGGTCAACTCAAGCCTCAAAACATCCTATGGACAAGCAGAGAGGGTACTTTCATGGTCCCACACCCTGACTAAATGTGTACAGAGGTTCTCAGGACCACAGGATGTAAACTTTCCTTGCCCAAAGCTCACCTGTCTTCTTACCAGAATTAACCAAAAAAGGCACTTCCTCTTCCCCACCACCCTGTCCAATGTCCAGTCCATTCAAGCCCCAACTAGCCTGTAGCCACAAACACCACATCCTCTCTTCTCTCACTACCACTTCTACTTCAACTCTCCCACTCCAGATAAAAAATCAGCAAAAGGAAATTAGAAGGCTAAGAAGACTGTCTATTAAAAGAACTCCCTAGGTTGCAAAATAGTTTAACAACCAGTACATTTGGGGGAAGCAGGTGAACTAGATACAAATGGTTTCACACACAGACTAGGGTCATCAACCAGACCAGATGTTGTGAGGTTTCAATAAAATCACGTTAAGGAAGTCTTCAGCACAGTGCCAGGCATATGTAAATACGCGGCCAGGGCCCACAGTCAAGATAGAGGGACTAGGAACTTTGTGGCGCCTAGAGTCAGGAGACTCAAGGTCTCCCTGTTCTGACCAACCTTTATGTCGCCTCAGTTTGCCTGAGCAATAACGGGTCCATCTTAGGTGAACTCTGGAAACCCAGTCAATCCGACTCTACAGAAGACAATGAAGCGAGAGTTGGAATTTGTGAATTCGGATAGTTGACCCTCGATGGAGCCGCAACGTTGCAGGTAAGACTCTTCCTCCGGCGGAAAAAAACAAGGTCGCGGGGGATAGAGCGGGGCGCTTTGGCGCGTGGTGCAGTGTGGGCCAGCGAGAGGCGCGGGCCTGTCCGGCCCCTAGAACAACCAACGTGGCAGGCGCGTTCGCTTCTCTTCCCCCCCGCCTCCCCCCCGAAGGTCTTCAAACTCGTGCGATGCAGTGCGAGTCTGAGTTGTGGCCAATCGGACCGCCACCACCCAGGGGGAGGGGTGGTACAGCTTTCTAGCTCTAGCTTCCAACTCCCAGGTCCTCCCCCGGAGCGGGGGCGGAAATTGGACCCCAGTTCTTGACTCCAGATTCCCGGCCCCAGTCCCCCCGCATCGGGGAGGAGTTTACTCATTACCGCGGAACTTAAGCCGGCCCCCGGCCTCTTGGATCAGGGCAACTTCCTTGGAGTCCACCTTTTCCGGAACCTGACGCCCTTTGAGCCCTAAGCAGGACGCGGAGTCGAGCAGAGATCGCGCTACCCTGTTTACGTTCTGTGCTCGTGCCGAGGTGAGTTTCTCCTGCTGCTGCCGCATCTTCCTCCCCGAGGAGATGGCCTCAGTCCTTGACTGCAGAGGTATCGGCACCGGAGATAGAGCGACAAGCGCCGGCCCTACAGTTCGTCATACTTAGTTTCAGATTTCGTTTCTCCTCTTATTGACTGTGTGATCATGGGTAAGTTTTCTGCTTCTCTGCGCTTCAGTTTCCTCAGCGGTAAAAAGAGTTGCTTCATCAGAGCTGTAGCGAGAATTAAATAAGATAAAGGTGAGCGTTTTCCCTCCTTTCCTTTCACTGATATAACTCCTGATCATTCATTCTTTAAGACTTAGTTCAAGTATCACCTCCAAGAAGGCGCTCTAGCTTGGTTACTGTTTTCCTGCAGCACTTGTGTAGATTTCACCCATAGCTCTTATCACGTTATATTGATTTACCAGCTTGACAATTCCAGGAGGGCAGGGACCCTATCTGAGTATGTGTCTCTAGGGTCTAGCACAAGGCCTGAACATTCAACATTTGCTGAATGAATGAGTATTCTTGGGCCATTTAGAGACTTCTAACTTTCAAAGCTCCCCAAAGGGGGATTCTCCAGTCACCCACCTGCTTTGTTCAGTTGCTAATTTTCTTGTATATGATTCACTACTTTTCTGCTGCATAGAAGTTCTGTGTCTAGTTTCCCCTTCCTGGAAAAACTTCCCCCTTGACTCTTGGGAAAGTCCAGCTCATTCTTAAAAGCCAGTGTCACAAACGAGGACATTCAGGCAGCCAACAAATAACTGAAAAGATGCACGAGATCATTAGCCATTAGAGAGATGCAAATCAAAACTACAATGAGATACCATCTCAGCCTTGCAAAAATGGCAATAATTAAAAAAAAAAAATGCTGGCGAGATTGTAGGGGTATTGGAACACTTAAACATTGCTGGTGGGATTATAAAATGATACAACCACTATGGAAAATACTATGGCGCTTCCTCAAAAAGCTAGAAATAGAAACACCTATGATCCAGCAATCCCATTTCTAGATAAATAGCTTAGAGATATGAGAGCAGTGACACGAATAGACATATGCACATCTATGTTCATTGCAGCATTATTCACAATACCAAAAAGATGGAAATAACCTAAATGTCCATCAACGGCTGGATGGATAAACAAAATGTGGTATTTTTTATACATACATACAATGGAATACTACGCAGGTATAAAAAATGAGGAGTCCACAAAATATAACAAGGATGAATTTGGAGGACATTATGCTGAGTGAAATAGGTTAACTGCAAAAAGACAAATATCATATGGTCCCATTATTACAAAAAGTCAAGAATAGATACACAGAAAAGGGCGAGGCGGGGGGAATCACATTGTAGATAGTAGACACTTGTTACTTTCATTGATGAGAAAGGCAAGACGCAATACAGGTGGGGTCAACACATCTTGACCACAGTAAATAAAGACACTAAGAAGTACATAAGATAATAGTAAAAACAACCAAAAAACATATGTGGTTTTATAGATAGATATGGATGTATACATGTGTATAGAAAGGGATATGTGAATAAATGCATGTGCAAGTATAGGTGTATCTGGAGGCATATGTATATACACATTTGTATGTACTGTATATATGACAAACCACGTACGGGACACAGTTACAGAGGCTTTCTAGACATACCCAAATAACTCAGGATTGATTTACTGGGTTAAAAGGCTCGGGACCATAGCCTCGGGGAACAGTTTAGTCAATTGGCATAATATAGTTCACAAAGACAATGTTCTACATCCTACTTTCATGAGTAGCATCTGGGGTCTTAAAAGCTTGCGAGCGGCCATCTAAGGTACAGCTATTGGTCTCTGCTTGTATAGAGCAAAAGAAAATGAAGGAAATCAAAGGCTCAAAGAAGAAACTAATCCATGGGACTAATAGCCCACAGGAACCACAGACTCTTCTAACCTGAGACCAGAAGAGCTAGATGTTGCCCAGCTACCACTACTGAACGTTCTGACGAGAGACACAATAGAAGGTCCCGGACAGAATGGAAGAAAAATGTTGAACAAAACTCAAATTCCTAAAAAAGGCCAGACCTACTGGACCAATAGATACAGGAGGAACCCCCGGGAGTATCACCCTAAGATACCCTTTGAATTTGGTCCTGAAGCTACTCCTAGAGGTCATCTTTCAGCTAAATAATAGATTGGCTTATAAAATAAATGGTATCACCCATGAGTAATGTGCTCCCTTAAAAAATCAACTATGTGAGACCAAATGTTCAACATTTACCCAAAAGCAAAGATGAGAAGGCAAGGAGGGGAAGGGAAGCTAGGTCAATGGAAACAGAACAAACAGAATGGAAATAATGAGGATGCTGACACATTGTAAAAATTATAGACAATGGCATGGAACAATATATAAAAATGGTTAAAGGAGAACCTAATTTGCTGTGTAAACTTTCACCTAAAACACAGTAAAAAAAATTTTTTTTAAATCCTTTAAAAAATGTATTTTTTATCTAAGAGTTTTGTTGTGGCAAGTACTAGAGAATCACAATAAAGAATCATTTCAGAGAAAAAAAAAAGGCAGTGTCACTATCCCCTGGTCCTTGCTCTATAGAATTTTCTTTCCTGTAGCACATTGTACATGGGTCTGTTGTGAGGCTTTGTGGTGCAGTGAATTACATAATATGGCTCTTATAGCTATGCATGGTCTTATGACTCCTACAGAATGATTGGGTGGGACTATGCAGATAAAGTGCTTGTGATCCAATAAGGGAATTAGATAGCTTGCTAAAAATGCAGATAAGCTGCATGGAACCCTTGTGGGGTGGGATCATGCAAATAAGATATATGGAATCCTAATGAGGGGATTGGTCAGTTTTGCCATGCTGCTAGGCTTAAAAAGAGAGCCAGTCCCACAGCAGAGAGGGACTTCGTTACCCTGAAGAAAGAAGAGCCAGGAGCGGAGCACAACTTTTGGACCCAGGGTCCCTACGCTGAGAACCTCCTAGACCCAGGAAACAAAGAGAGCTGTTACACCAGAGACAGCCTAGACAGCAAGAAGCGGCAGCAAGTGCGGCAGAGAAACAGCAGCAGCAGCAGAACCAGGACACTGGTACAAGACAGCCCAGTGGACTTCCTGACCCACGGAGCAAGGTGACTACAGTGGGCATGCTGATCCATGGTGGGGAGAGAGTTGAGTGCCTGCGAGCAAGAGGCTTCCTGGTGGAGTAGGGTGCCTCTGGGCACTTACTGGCGGAGCTAAAGAGTTTTGTAACACTTGCCCTAGCAGGACAGAGGCCAGGCCAAGAGGAGCCTGTCCTGAGGGGGCTAAGAGGAGCCTGTCTTCAGGGGGCTGAATGTGAGGGCCCAGGCCCAAACAGGGCCCAGCAGCAGAGGCCTGCCTGCGGCCATGGCTAGAGAAGAAGCTGTCCTGATCAAAGAGCTGTATCCTGAGTTATACCTGTTACTTCCCTAGTAAACGCCATAACTGTATTGTCTGTGAGTTCTGTGTGGCCATCGCAATGGATTATCAAATCCCAGCAGAGAAATAGAGAGTGCTGTGGGAGGGACAGCTAGTGTCAGAATTGGTAAAAAGGTTGGCGCAAGGAGGTATGTCAGACCTCTACTTTATAGGAGTCAGCTTTGTGCTGATGTTGATCTTCATTCTCTCCCCTCCCTGTTGTGAAGTTAAATGAGGAGGGCTGATGCTGCCATTTTTACAAGCTTAGAATGTGTGTTTTTACAGGTTTATGTTTCCCTATCTTATTCCTGCCTTTTTCTATTAGCTCCTTGGATCCTTGGCTCTACCACTTCTTAGCTGTTGATTTGGGGCAAATAACTTCACCTCAGAGCTTCCATTTTCTCATCTGAAAATGGTTTAGTTCCGTAGGAGCTCACTAAGGCCTACCAGCATGGGTGACCAGACCTCTGTGAGAGGGACTCAGAGTCTCTGTAGTTCTGACAACCTCATGGGAACGTTCATTTCATCCTCAAGAGAAGTTGCCTCTTCTTGGGCCTGTTCTGTTACCTAGTCTTGCTTTGTCTCCTTATGCCTTTTGCCTGCTTACACTGGCTTGAGACCTTATTTAGTCAAGGCTAGATACTTCTGGCTCTACACCCCATCTTTGTTTTTAGGTATTGGAGCTCTTTAACACAGACCTTTAGAAGGAAGGGCAGCCAAGCCAGGCTGGTTGTCTGGTTAGTATTTATCCAGGAATTGTTGGCTTTGGTTCTGGGCACCCTGTCTCAGTTGCTTCCGCCCATACGAACATACATACAATCACATATTTGTTCCCCCACCACTTCTGCTCCCCCTTTCCCCATCCATCTCTCACCCATGTTTTGTGGAAGTCTTGACAAATGGGTGGCTGAGCCCCAAGCTGCAGCACTGACTCCCACACTATTCTCTTCCCATCTTTGTTTCAGGAGGCAATGACGACTTCTGTGTCCTCCTGCATACTGGGCAGAAGATGCCCCTGATTGGACTGGGCACCTGGAAGAGTGAGCCTGGCCAGGTGAGGGATGGGGGAATGAGAGGGGAGCTTCTTGAGCCTCTGTCAGGGAAAAGGCAGGATTTGGGAGAAGGACTCTGCATTTTCCCTGACAGGCTCCCCACCTCATACTCCACTTCATGTAGGGATGACCCTGGAGGACAGTGGGAAGAGGAAAGGGAAGAAGGGACCATCAGTGAGTCCTTGGCTCCCCCAGCTGCCTTCACCTTCCCAGCTCACTCAGAGGAGGGACTGAGGGGCCCAGTAGGGCCAAGGGCATAGGAAGGAAACCTTTTTCTAACTGCATCTGTACTGTGTGCCACGGCAGATGTGGGGTCCACGTGTGCATGCACATTTCCATGTGTGAGTGTCCACGGCAGTGACAGCAGCCTTTGTTGTTGCTGGCATTGAGGAGTTGACTTCCCTGTATCACTTCTCATTCATTGTACTCCCTAAGGCCCCTCTCCTGTATCACTTCTCATTCATTGTACTCCCTAAGTCCCCTCTGCCCTATCACCCTGTGCTGTGGTCATGTCTTGTCTCCTACACCTAGATTTTGGGGGGTAGGCCTCTCCCTAGTATTCACACGCAGCTAGGCACACAGCAGGTGTCAGGGTTTGAACAATAAGTAGGTCAACTGTGTAGACCAAGGATCAGCAAGCTTTTTCTAAAAGGACCAGATAGTTAATATTTTAGGCTTTGCTGGACAAAAGGTAAAATGGAGGCTATTATGTAGGCGTTTATATAACTGTTTAATAAGTAACCATTTAAAAATATAAAAACCACCCTTAGTTCATAAGCTTTAGAAAAGAAACGAAAAAGAAAAAAAAAGGTAGCTGCTGTAGTTTATTAACTCCTAGTGTAGACCCTGGAGACCTGCTTTTCTAAGGCTGACATAGTACCTGGGGTGGGGCTTTTTCCACGTGTCTTGGAAATCTGAGTCAGAGTCAAGAGAAGTTTGGGGATTAAGTTTGGGAGGGACTCCAGCATGGAGAACAGCCAGTTCTATCTGGGATTTAGACTGGTATTTATGTTGTGGTTGGGTGATCTCTGCCTTCTTCCCTTTGCTTTCCTTCTACAGCTGCCTAGGACCCTGCAGCCAAGGACCCATTGATCTGGGCAGGCATTCCAAACAGCCTGGGGACAAGTCCAGAAGCTAGGTCAATGCAGAGTGTGGGCCCTTGACTTAGGTTCTGGACACAGAACCAAGGACAAGGACTGGGTTACAGAATAGCAGGAGTAGGGTGAGGAGTTTGAGTAACTGCCCCTAGATGGGGGTCTTGAATGCCAAGCCAGGTACCCATAGCAAGAGTTCTGAGTGCATTGTGGCAAGGGCCTGTCACCTTGGGTCCTGCTTCTGATGCCGTATTTCTAGTCTAGTTTTTAGCAAATTGACTCACCCATCCTCTTGCTTGATGCCTGCTTTCTTCTCTCCCATCTGGGGACTCTGGGCCGAACTTTTTCACCTTCCTTAGTTTTTTCCCTCTCATCTCTTCTGCTGGCCTTGAGCCTCCATAGCACACTGTGGCTGCATGACTCCCCACGGGCCTTTTGCTGTGTAGTCTTGATCTAGGAATGGATCATGTTCCCTAACCAGCTCCTCAGGGCTGGGCACCTGTCTCCATGACCTGTACTTCTATTTATCCATCCATCTTTTGATTCAAGAAATATTTACCAGATCTTCCTTTCTGTTAGATCCTGGGAACACATTGTTAGTTTTTTGCTGGGCTCTGCTGAGATGACTTGAGTAGGAAGGGAGTTTGGAGGTTGGTGGGATGGGGGCAGGACAGAGGGTTTGGGTCCCCTGAGGAGGCTTGCGGTCCTCTAGACTAGAGCCGTCTTCCATCTTCTCGCCTTCACTGCATGGATGGTTGTTGTTGTTAGGTTCCATCAAGTCAGTTCTGACTCAGAGCAACCCGAAATACCAAAGAACGAAACACTGCCCGGTCCTGTGCCATCCTCACAATCCTTATGCTTGAGCCCATTGTTGCAGCTACTGTGTCAATCAATCTTGTTGAGGATTTTCCTCTTTTTTGCTGACCCTCTACTTTACCAAGCAGGATAGCCTTCTCCAGGGACGATCCCTCCTGATAACATGTCCAAAGTATGTAAAACAAAGTCTCACCATCCTTGCATCTAAGGAGCATTCCAGCTGTACTTCTTCCAAAACAGATTTGTTCATTCTTTTGGCAGGCCATGGTATATTCAGTATTCTTCGTCATCACAGTAACTGAAAGGCAGTCTTCCATATTCATTGCCCAGCTTTCACATGCATATGAGGCCATTGAAAACACCATGGCTTGGATCAGGTGCCCCTTAGTCCTTAAAGTGACATCTTTGCTTTTTAACACTTTAAAGAGGTCTTTAACAGCAGATTTTCCCAATGCAGTGCATCTCTGATTTCTTGACTGCTTCTTGGCCCTGGTATATTCCTGCTTTTCTATCATTGACCCTCGGTGTTGGGGGGAGGGCAGTTTCAGGCTCAGACCAACAGAGCTGAAACCTCTGCTCCTTTTTCCTGACAGATGAAAGCAGTTGTTAAATATGCCCTGAGCATTGGCTACTGCCACATTGACTGTGCTGCTATGTATGGCAGTGAGACTGAGATCGGGGAGGCCCTGAAGGAGAACGTGGGACCAGGCAAGGTGAGGACTTGGGCTGCAGAGAGGGATGGATGGGAGAGTTCAGAGGCTGGGGCTAGAGGGTGGAGGGAATCCAGTACTAGCTTCTTTCTAGTTCCTTTGCAAGAGGTGAGGTTGGGTGAGACTGGGTGCCCATGGCCTTTCTCACTATGGGCCTTGCCCCCTATACCAGATGGTGCTAAGGGAGGAGCTGTTTGTGACATCTAAACTGTGGAACACTAAACACCAGCCTGAGGATGTGGAACCTGCCCTCCAGAAGACCCTGGCCGACCTCCAGCTGGAGTGTTTGGACCTGTACCTGATGAACTGGCCTTGTGCCTTTGAGTGAGCTGTTGCCAGGGTCTTTATCTGGGGAAGTGGGGGATCTGGGTGGGGTAGTGTTAATAACTTATCCTAAGCCACAGTGGAACAGCAGGATAGGAACGTTCATCTATGCAACAAGCTGCAGAGCTTGCCGTGGGATCTTTGAGCCTTTTCTACTCCTAAAAGAACCCAAACCTGTTGCTGTCAAGTTGATTCTGACTCGTAGCAACCCTACAGGACAGAGTAGAACTGCCCCATAGACTTTCCAAGGAGTGCCTGGTGGATTTGAACTACCTTCCTTTTGGTTAGCAGCCATAGCTCTTAACCACTACACCACCAGGGTTTCCGTTTCTACTATAATAGCCAGGAATTTAGCTACAGAAAAAGGAATGTAGTTTACTGTAGCATGTATCCTGGGGTATGCATGGGTAGTCCCACCTCCTCCCTTTATTCATTCTGGAAATATATACTGACCCTTCCGTAGAGCTAGGTCCTGGGTTGCAGTAACAAATAATCCCCAGCAGAGGGTGTGAGAGGAACCTACCATCAGTACTGTGTCCTGTGCTGGCAGAGCATGTAACTCCCTCAGGAAGAAGGAGCTAAGGAAGACATCTCAGAGGAAAGGAGATACAATCTGGTCTAGGAAGAAAAGAAGGGGGAATGGATATTCCATATAGAGTAAACACCTGAGTCGTGATCTGGAAGGGTGAGAAAGCACAACTGTTTCTCACTCTTGGCCCTTTGGCCTCTTTGGAGTTGGGGCATGGAACATAGAGTAGCTGGATGGGCAGATAGAGCAGGAGCTTGGCATTTATGCCCACACTCAGGGGGTTGTCCCACACTCAGGCAGGGAGACAACCCCTTCCCTAAGAATGCGGATGGGACTATACGCTATGACTCCACCCACTACAAGGAGACCTGGAAGGCTCTAGAGGCACTGGTGGCCAAGGGGCTGGTGCGGGCACTGGGTCTGTCCAACTTCAACAGCCGGCAGATCGATGATGTGCTCAGTGTGGCCTCTGTGCGCCCTGCTGTCCTGCAGGTGAGCAAGGCAAACAGACCAACTGTTTGGGGTTTGTTCACAAGAGCATGAGTGAGCAGGTGATGGGCCTTCTTAATGGAAACGGCTAACAAGATGTCAGAGTGTTGGTGTGCAAGTTCTCAGCCTAAAAGCAGGTGTTGAATCCCTGGGAGAGAGTGAAATCGCCAGTGGCAGACAGAATGAGAAAAGCGGGCTGAGGAAGAGGGGAGCATCTGCAGTGCAGGGTTGGTCAGGA
Organism: Trichechus manatus latirostris; assembly: GCF_000243295.1. Taxonomy (NCBI): domain Eukaryota; kingdom Metazoa; phylum Chordata; class Mammalia; order Sirenia; family Trichechidae; genus Trichechus; species Trichechus manatus. Next base: position 10,820,582 of record NW_004443951.1, on the reverse strand, counting down.
CATGCATGTGTGAGTGGGGCTGGATAAGCTGGGTGTGGGCACTTTTGGTAATGAATTGTTTTCTGGCTCAGGTGGAATGCCACCCATACCTGGCTCAGAAAGAGCTAATTGCTCACTGCCATGCACATGGTCTGGAGGTGACTGCTTATAGCCCTCTGGGCTCTTCTGATCATGCTTGGGGGGATCCTGATGAGCCTGTCTTGCTAGAGGATCCAATGGTCCTGGCACAGGTTGAAAAGTATGGCCGGTCTCCAGCTCAGGTCTTGCTCAGGTGCGTGCAGTACTGGGGAAAGGGAGTCTTTGGGGACAAGGGACCCTGGGTTTGGGAGGCAAGGATTGAGGGGTTTCTTACGAGCTTGCAATGTGATCTGTTCTGGTGGGGTTCAGGGGCTCCAGGAGCTCAGAGAAGGCTGCATGGAGGATGAAACAATGCTTAGGAGGACTAACAACTCTTCCTCATCTACCTCAATCCCCTGCCTTTGGTGGCAGGTCCAGCGGAAAGTGGTCTCCATCCCCGAATCCTTCAGAACATCCAGGTATGTGAGTGATGGTCCTGTCTTTAGCCTTTTGGGACACAGTGTGGCCCCCACTCAGCCTGGCTGTAAACGTAGTTCTTTGCAATCCCAGCTTCTACTTACAAGTCTGGCTTTTGTGATCCTCTTCACCCCCCCTTTCGCCCCCAGGTGTTTGACTTCACCTTCAGCCCAGAAGAGACGAAGCAGTTAGATGATCTGAACAAAAATTGGCGATGTACTGTGCCCATGCTTACGGTGAGGATTTATCAGCCCCCAGATTCAGGGAATGTGAGATCCCAGTAAGATGCTGTCCCAGGTCTGGCCTCAGGCTATTGCTCAGGTGAAGGACAGAATGTTAGTGGCAGTAGTGGGAGCATTGATATCTTATAACCTAAAACATAAGCTATTTAACTTCCCTAAGCCTCAGCTTCCTATCTGTAAAATGAACCCAGTTCCTGATACATGGTAAGTTCTAAGTAAATGATATCAGTGAGGGGAACCCAGGAGGCATTCTTGGCCTTTTTAGGGGGTTTTGGGTGGGGTTCAAGTCTGCTGTACACAGGGAAATAAATAGTTCCCTAACACTTAATTTCAGCTGAGACTGTTAGCTGTGTTCTATGGGTTTGGTGCTGTAATGTGTCTGATACTGTGGCATTCTCTGAGGCCAGGGGCCTGATCACTGCCATCTGGCATAGTGACGTAGATAGGTGAGGTTGTTCAGGAAGCTTTGGAGGAAGTACCCTGCATTGTTGAAATGTCAGCTTCTGCTAATGGAGTCATCTGTCCATCTCTCTTTCCAGGTGGATGGGAAGTGGTTCCCAAGAGATGTGGGGCACCCTCTGTACCCTTTTAATGACCCATACTGAGAACACAGCTTTCTGGCATGCCTTCCAGCTCTCCTACTATGAGGTCCTGATATCTTCAGAAAGGGAGTTATTAAAACTACTGGAGGATCCACATTCCTTGCTTGTCTTATGTTTTGATCAGGCCTGGGAAGGAAAGTGTTTCCGTTAGGAATGCTATACCTAGGACTGCTGGGTCTCACCTGCCCTGAAGCCTAAATTTCCTTTTCTTTCCTGGTTCTGGGGGAAGGTACCTACTAGGCAGCTGAATTCCTGGCTGCAGGCCTTCATTAGGTACATTAGAGGAGGAGCGCCATCTAGTGGCAATTCAGAGCACCACATGCTTCCCTGGAGTTGGCTTACGGAGAATGTCAGAAATTGATCACCTCAGAGAACTGAGAACAGAGCAGTGAGTCTCCTGTAGTTTCATGGCAGTGCTGGGCCTGGGTGTTGAGTTTCCTTTCCACTGTTCTGGTCAGTAAGGAGCCCTGCTGGCAGTGGTTAAGTGTTTGGCCGCTAACTGAAAGGTCGGTGGTTCCAACCCACCAGCCACTCCAAGGGGAGAAGATATGTGACAGTCTGCTTCTGTAAAGATTACAGTGTTGGAAGCCCTATGGGGCAGTTCTACTCTGTTCTGTAGGGTCGCTGTGAGTGCACATTGACTTGACAGCAATGGGGAGTTCCGGCCAATGCCTAGGGCTAGAAATGTGAGGAACCCAAATGAGGGTGCCAGCTTGCAAAATCATGAAAGGTGAGGACAGGGGCTTTTTCTCTCAGACGTTGCAATCAGTGTGCATAGGCTACCTGAAGGAGGCAGAGTCAGGCTCAAGGCTTGGTACTCTGCCCCTAGGGTCCTATCTTACTAGCTTTATAGTCCCACCAAAGGCCACTGAATACCAGGTGTTAGAAAGTTTCTGGCAAATCCTTCACACCTCCAGTCACACAAAACTCATTTTTGTTTCCCAGATAAACCGTTGTTCCTCATTCAGCAAATAATGGATTAGACAAAGGCTAAACCCTGGGGATATACCAAAACACGTAAGGTCCCTGCAGTCTACTTGAGGAGACAGACTAAGTAATTGCATAATTAGTTTAATTACATAATTAGTTTAATTACACTTAGAAGTGTTATGAATGTGGGACATAAAATGATACTCATGAAGACTGTGCTTCTTAGCTCAAGTAGATACATGAGATTAAATGGGCAGCTCCTGTCCGGAGGTGACATGAGAAGGCAGAGAGGGTCAGGAGCTGGTTGAATGGACACGGGAAATCATGGGTGGAAGGAGGACTGTGCTGTCACAGTATAGGGAGGGGAATTAGGGTCACATAACAATGTATGTATAAATTTTTGTGTGAGAGTAACTTGAAATGTAAACTTTCACTTAAACTACAATAATAAATAGAAAAAAAGAAGATAGGACTGTGAGATAATTATGAAATAAAAGCATTTTGGTGGTTATGTACTATTCATATCATAAAATCTTCTAAATCACAAAAGTTATTCAATTAAAAAAATGTTATGAAGAAGTGCAGGGCAAGAAGCTGATTGATTTAATCAGCTGGAATCTGAAGGATGAATAGGGATTAATTAAAGGAGTTGAGAGTGAGAATATTGTAACATGTATATTGAACAACTTGGAGGAAAGCCTTGAAACTGGAAGAAGTTTTGGGAAAACCAAAAGAAGGCTTGTGTGACAGAAGCTGAAAGGGGGGGAGGAAGAATGGAATGGAATGATGCTGGAATCAGGCAGGAGCCTCCAAGATTTTGTTTTTTTATCCTGCTTACAATGGGAAGCCATGAAAGCGTTTTCAGCAGTAATAACATTATTTGATTTGTGTCTTAGACATAACCCTGGTGCAGTGAAGAGAATGGGTTAGAGGTGTAACAAGTGGGTGGGAGAGGCATGTTGGAGGCTGTTACAAGAGGTTAGTCTTTTGCCTCTGGGCCTTTACACACAGTGTCCTGCCTGAAACATCTACCCCTTAGCCCACTGTGCTGGCTAACTTAACTACTAAATGTTCAGTTTGGCTGTCACTTCCTCAGGGATATCTTTCTTCACCTCAGCCTCCCTAGGTGGCTCTCTGTTTGATTCCATAACTCCCTCACACTTTATCATGATCCAAGCGTCCATAGTTATGAGGTAAGGAAACCAAAGTTGTCATAACATGAAACTATCCACTAACAAACCAACAACTTAGAAGTTATTCTTGACTCGTTATTCTTGACTCAAACATCTCACCCTGCTTAACATCATATGTCTGTGTCTACATCTTTGTCTAAGCACTGAACAGTGTGGTGCATGTCCACTGCAAAGTAAAATTGCAAATCTCACAAAAGATGTAATATTTTATGAAGCAATGAAAGTGATGTTGGAGAATTTCTCAAATCATACCCAAAACCACTGACAAGCGAAGATTTGACAGTTAACTGAAAGAGAACATCAAAGATAAGGAGACCAGACTTCAAAAGAGGATGACTGGAGTATCATAGTATTAAGGAAGGCCTCTGGAATCACTGGGTAGTACAAACAGTTAATATTCTTGGCTGCTACCTGGAAGGTTGGAGGTTTGAGTTCACCCTGAGGCTCCTCAGAAAAATGGCCTGGCAATCTACATCTGAAAAAATCAGCCATTGAAAATCCTATGGAGCACAGTTCTACTCTGACACACATGGGGTCGCCATTAGTCAGAATCAAATGACAGCAACTGTTTTTGTTTTGCTTTTTTGAAGGAAGGCATTTGGGAAAATTATGGTCTGAAGTACTTTTGCAAAAATGGTTCTTTTTATGATTCTTGTTTCCAGTAAAAGACTACAGACTCTGAATTTTCAAGTGAGACTGCCTTTGTAAGACTGCATTGCAGGAAGGGAGGGAGTGCTGACCAGTCAGAGGTTAGCACCACCACGTCCCAGCTCCTTACATCAAAATTCTTCATATGTAAGTACAGTCTAAGACACCTTTCAGAAGTTGCCTTGCCTGCGTGGAGGAGGAGCTGTCTCATACTTGTGTAGGGAAAATAAGACCCTGTGACATTCTGTGGGTAGCTACTTGAGAGAGGGGAGAGATACCATATCTGAAAGAGGACACACTATTTGTCCAGGAAAATATAATCTATGAAGTTCTCGTATTTGTCCAAGGCATGAAAACATTGAAAATCCCTTTATTGGTTGAGATTTTAACTTTTAGAGTATACATGACATGTTCTGTTTCTATGAGAGGTTGCTGTCCTCTTTATATTCTTTGTGGATCATCCACACTTTGACACCTGTATGTTCATGAAACTATAAATGTACCCAATCAGGGTTTTACTCTTGGTTTTGTTCCTCTACTGGTTGGTGGGCCTTTGGTCTCTCAAAATATGATTAGGTTGTTTTATACAACATGACAAGCAAGCCCTACCTAGCATAATAAATACATGGAGACCACATACTGTTACCAGGATAATTAATCTTTAATAACTTTTTAATTACATTCCACCTCACTCCCTTACATTGATCAAAGGGTTGTTCCTTTCTCAAAGGAGAACAGGACTATTCCTTTAATTTTAGGGATCTCTCTTTTCTATTAACAGGTTGTGTTAATAAGAGCTCAAGAGCCATTTGATTCTGCCATGAGTGAAATGAGATGACACCTCCATTTGTAGAGACCCATGGTGTCACTTTTTGCATTAAAGCCCTACTCTGATATTCCAGAGAGATTACAATGGCCCTTTCTGCAACCGTCTGTCAGGCAGCATAGGTGACATTTCTAAAGAATATTGCCTCTTGTGGCCTTGTAGCCCAAGGGTGGTTATAGCCAACACTCAGATTTAGGAAGATGCTTAGGTCTGGTGTACATCAAGTATCAAAAAACCCAAAAAGGAAAAGCACTATTTTTCTTCACGATCATAGGAAAAAAATCACGTGAGGGAGAGAGACTATATGAGACAGGAAGGACTTTCCTGATAAATAGCAAAGTATAATAGTAAAGCGTGGTAAAGACTTCAGAATCGTACAGTCTGTAGAGCCTTGGTGGTTTCCTTTCATAACACAAGTCCTGAGGTGCTTTGTCTTGAGTCTCCATGAACTTCTTTCAGACGTCCTTATACCTCTTATTTTTTTCCTTATAGAAGATTGTACGAAACCTCAGGAGAAACTTAAACAGTAGTGGTGATAATTGGCAAGGTAATCTTGTTCTTAATCTTAAAGGGAAGTTTCTCCATTTGGGGGCTTGATAATTCTTTGTCATGGGGGGCTGTCCTGTGCATAATAGGCTGTTTAGCAATATCCTAGTCGCTGCCCATTAGATACCATTCGCACATTCCCCCCAGCCAGTTGAGACAACCAGAAGTGTCTCCAGACATTGCCACATGTCCCTTGCATGACAAAGTTGCCCCCCCATTGGGAACAACTGAGCTAGAGAAAGTCAAAGAAATGGCTTGAGTAGTCTCAACCCATCTAACCTTCTCGCTCATTTATCCTTGCTGGTAGGGCCTTCTCTTCTTGGAAGCAGGAATTAAAAACAAAAAACCTTTACTTCTAGATCTCTGTCTTGGCCAAAGCTTCCCAGAAAAGAGAGCCTTGCTTTCGTGAAACACTGCAGTTAGAATGTAAGAGCAATGATGTCAGCACTAAAAAGTTTCACACCCACTGTAATGCCTCTTGGGCTTGTTTTACTGAGGACCATTCTGCCTCTGACAGACTTAAGAGGAAGGGAGACAAAAGACTAAAGGCTCTGTGAAAACATACAGATGGAAAAGAAAAGCTTTACCCCTGGACAGGAGGGCTTCACTTTGACTCATCCTAGTTCCAGCCACACCTCTAACCACAAGCTGGGATCCCACCTTTCATGGAGCCCATAGTCATGTTCCCTTGCCTCTGCAGACTGCCATTTTACAACTAGATGCATCTCCACGTTCTGTCCCTTCAGCTTCCCCTCCAGAGAAACATCAGGGCTGACAGGTGGACCCTAGTTTGAGAACTCTAAGACCAGAGTGGTATAGGAGCAGAGCCATCCCATATAGTTGAACAGTTTGGGCACCGGACCAAGAAGGCTGGTGGAGGTCTGATAACCTGCCCATGCCCTGCTCATCATGTCTGGTTCAACGAGCCAAGAGAAAGGCTGGCCCTTTCTAATTCTGAGTGACACAGAGTAAAAAGCTGCACATCTGAAACCGGAAGACTAATTTCGTCCAAATCTTTTCCTTCAACTTAAACATCCCCATTTCCCCCAGTGACTTCCAAATCCTTTGTTAAAATCTCCCCTTGGCATTTAGCATAAAGTTCAACTTCTTCCTTAGCTTGGCACACAAGGCCCTCCACCATCTGACTCTTTGTCCTCTCTCACACACACTTTATGCTGTTCTTGCCACAAAGTACAATTTGCAGTCCCCTGAGTGTATAGTGATATTGAAGATCTCTGTTCTCTCCCATATCCTGTTTACTGACTCTTCTTTATCTAACTCCTGCTTGTCTCTCAAAACTGGACTCAAGTGTCATCAATTCTGGGAGACCTTTCCTGACAACTCCCCATTCCCAGACTGAGTTTTGGTGCCCTTCTTCTGTATTTCCACCATTCCCTGTGCGTATTCCTATCACAGAGAGCACTTATCTCATCATTCTGTAATTATTGATTACCTCTCTTTCTGTTCCCCGAAAGACAGTGATCTTAGTGAGTCAAGGTAATGGTGGTAAGCACCTCAGAGCACTGAAGAGAAAACAGAATAGGAACCACTGGACTGTCCACTCGTTGAGGACAGGGCCACATCTTCACCTCTGCATCCCCAACATCCAGCACTTGGCCTGTAAGCAGTTGGTGCTCAGTCAGTGTGGAAATAATGCATGAAAGAATGCCTTGAGCAGAAAACGATTGCTCTCAGATGGTTAGTCACACATGTGGTGATCTTATTTTTGAGTATCATAAGCATGCAAAAGGCACTAAGTTGGAGCCAGAAGACTGATAGAATCCTGCCCTCACTCCATTCACCTGTATCTCTCACAGGTGTCCAAGTCCCTTCTTCATGCCAGGTGCACGGAAAGTGCTGTACAGGTATTTGCTGAATTAATCAATGTCTCAACTTTCCTACTTTCAAGGACTGAGGTTCCTGCTTCCTTCCACCACAGGCTAGCAAGAAGAATGTAAAATAAAAAGAAAGCAGCCATCTCAAGTATTTAGTGCTGCTGTCTGATTTCCCTAGGGGCAGACAGCTTTGTGAGTCAACTTCAACTAAAACTGAGCCAACCACAGCCATCCTGGTCTGGATGGTGGCCCAAACTGCTGACAGGAGGAAGCTTTTCTTAAATGGAACTAACCTGGGCCTGAGAATCCTGCTGTGACTTCTATCCTCTTCCATTTCGGAAAAAAAAATTGCAGGCATTTAGTACATGTGTAGTAATTTGGGTCTGTACTATCTTAGATGGGACAAACCAATGTGGGGATTTTCACCGAAGAAGTGGTTTTGATTAGTAAATGTTAAAAAACTGGATTTGCTCCTTCAGTCCCAAGAGAGTTTCCAGGAGGGGCGTGGCCAGGGAATTCCAGAGCTCTAATTAGCTACTACCCCTATGTGTCTGTTAGTTTGTCATACTGTAGGGGCTTGAGTATTGCTGTGATGCTGGAAGATAGACCACCGGTATTCAGACACCAGCAGGATCACCCGTGGCAGACAGGTTTCAGCCGAGCTTCCAAACTAAGACAGACTAGGAAGAAGGACCTGGCAGTCTACTTCCGAAAAGAATTGGCCAGTGAAAAGCTTATGAATAGCGGCGGAACATCGTCTGATATAGTGCTGGAGGATGAGCCCCCCAGGTTGGAAGGCACTCCAAATATGACTGGGAAAGAGCTGCCTCCTCAAAGTGGAGTCAACCTTAATGACGTGGGTGGAGTCAAGCTTTCGGGACCTTCATTTGCTGATGTGGCACAACTCAAAATGAGAAGAAACAGTGGCAAACATCCATGAATAATTGGAACATGGAATGTACGAAGTATGAATCTAGGAAAATTGGAAATCATAAAAAATGAAATAGAACGCATAAACATCGATATCCTAGCCATTAGTGAGCTGAAGTGGACTGGTATTGGCCATTTTGAATTGGACAATCATATGCTCTATTATGGCAGGAATGACAACTTGAAGAGGAATGGTGTTGCATTCATAGTCAAAAAGAACATTTTAAGATCTATCCTAAAGTACAGCGCTATCAGTGATAGAATAATATCCATATGCCTACAAGGAAGGCCAGTTAATACGACTATTATTCAAATTTATGCACCAACCACAAAGGCCAAAGATGAGGAAATTGAAGATTTTTACCAGCTTCTGAAGTCTGAAATTGATCAAAAATGTAATCAGGATGCATTGATAATTACTGGTGATTGGAATGCAAAAGTAGGAAACGAAGAAGAATCGGTAGCTAGAAAATATGGCCTAGGTGATAGAAATGATGCTGGAGATTGCATGATAGCATTTTTCAAGACCAACGACTTCTTCATTGCAAATACCTTTTTTCAACAACATTAATGTAGACTATAAACATGGACCTCACTAGATGGAATACACAGGAATCAAATCAACTACATCTGTGGAAAGAGACGAAGGAAAAGCTCAATATCATCAGTCAGATCAAGGCCAGGGGCCAACTGTGGAACAGACTATCAATTGCTCATATGCAAGTTCAAGCTGAAGTTGAAGAAAATTAGAACAAGTCCACAAGAGCCAAAGGATGACCTGAGTATATTCCACCTGAATTTAGAGACCATCTCAAGAATAGATTCGCAATACCATTTACAATAGCCTATAAGAAGATAAAATACATAGGAATAAATCTAACCAGAGATGTAAAAGGCCTATACAATGAAAACTACAAAACACTACTGCAAGAAACCAAAAGAGACCTGCATAAGTGGAAAAACATACGTTGCTCATGGATAGGAAGACTCAACATTGTGAAAATGTCAATTCTACCCAAAGTGATCTACAGATACAGTGCAATCCCGATCCAAATTCCACTGGCATTTTTTAATGAGATGGAGAAACAAAGCACCAACTTCATGTGGAAAGGGAAGAGGCCCTGGATAAGTAAAGCATTACTCAAGTAGAAGAACAAAGTGGGAGGCCTCACACTACCTGATTTTAGAACCTATTACACTACCACGGTGGTCAAAACAGCCTGGTACTCGTACAACAACAGATACATAGACCAATGGAACAGAACTGAGAATCCAGACATAAATTCATCCACCTATGAGCAGCTGATATTTGACAAAGGCCCAAAGTCCATTAATTGGGGAAAAGACAGTCTCTTT
>NW_004443951.1:10790812-10810439 GCF_000243295.1 Trichechus manatus latirostris | reverse complement strand
CAAATGAAATACCATCTCACCCCAACAAGGCTAGCATTAATCCAAAAAACACAAAATAATAAATGCTGGAGATGTTGTAGAGAGACTGAAACACTTATACACTGTTGGTGGGAATATAAAATGGTACAGCCACTTTGGAAATCGATTTGGTGCTTCCTTAAAAAGCTAGAAATAGAAGCACCATATGATCCAGCAATTCTGCGCCTTGGAATATATCCTAGAGAAATAAGAGCCATCACACAAATAGATATATGCACACCCATGTTCACTGTAGCACTGTTCACGATAGCAAACAGATGGAAACAACCTAGGTGCCCATCAACAAACGAATGGTGTCTTAGGCTGGGTTCTCTAGAAAAGCAAAACCAGTAAAGCATATAAATATATATAGAGAGATTTATATCAAGGAAACAGCTCACGTGACTGTAGAGGCTAGAACGTCCCAAGTCCATGGATCAGGGGAGAGGCCTCTCCCAATTCACACAACTGCAGAAACTGGCGAGCCGAAGCTCTGCAAGTCAGAGAGCAGGGCTCCCACTCACAGGCTGTGAAGGTCGACGAATTCCAAGATCGGCAGGCAAGCCCGCAAGGTTTCTCCTGACTCACGTAGCTGCAGAGGCGGGCGAACCCAAGATCGGCAGATCAGAGAGCAGGGCTTCACTCACAGGCTGTGAAGATCGATGAATCCCAAGTTCGGCAGATAAGCTAACAGCTCAAGTCCCAAGAACTGGAGGTGAGATGACAGGAGGCAGCCACAGGATCCCAAGTGAGTAAAAAGCCAGAAAGTCTGCTTATATTCAGATGCAGGCCACACCCCCAAGGAGACTCCCTTTCATCTGGTTGGCTACTGACAGCATAATTCAATCAAGGGAGTGATCACATATAAACACTGAGAATCATGGCCCAGCCAAGTTGACACACAATCTTAACCATCACAAATGGATAAACAAATTATGGTATAGTTACACAATCGAATATTACACAACGATAAAGAACAATGATGAATCTGTGAAACATAACATGGAGGAATCTGGAGGGCATTATGCTAAGTGAATTTAGTCAGTCACAGAAGGACAAATATTGTATAAGACCGCTATTACAAGAACTCAAGAAAAGTTTAAACACAGAAGAAAACATTTGATGCTTACAAGGGTGAGGTGAGAGGAGAGGGTTATTCACTAGCTAGATAGTAAACAAGAATTATCTTAGGTGAAGGGAAGGACAGCACACATTACGGGGGAAGTCAGCACAACTGGAATAAACCAAAGCTAAGAAGTTTCCTGAATACAATCAAACACTTTGAGGGACAGAGTGGCAGGGATGGGGGTCTGGGGACCATGGTTTCAGGGGACATCTAGGTCAACTGGCATAACGAAGTTTATTAAGAAAATGTTCTGCATCCTACTTTGGTGAGGGGCATCTGGGGTCTTAAAAGCTAGCAAGTGGCCATCTAAGTTGCATCAACTGGTCTCAACCACCTGGAGTAAAGGAGAATGAAGAACACCAAAGACACAAGGAAAGTATTAGCCCAAGAGACAGAGAGGACCACATAAACCAGAGACTGCATCATCTTGATACCCGAAGAACTAGATGGTGCCCGACTACCACCAATGACCACCCTGACGGAACACAACAGAGAGTCCCTGATGGAGCAGGAGAAAGGTGGGGTACAGAACTCAAATTGTAGTAAAAAGACCAGCCTTAACGGTCTGATTGAGACTGGAGGAACCCCGGAAATCATGGCCCTCATGGCCCAAGACTCTCTGTCAACCCTTAGCTAAAACAATTCCGAACGCCAACTCTTCAGACAAAGATTGGACTGGACTGCGGGAAATAAAATGATAGTTGTGAAGAGTGTGCTTCTGACCTCAAGTTAATACATGAGTGTAGATGGGTAGCTTCCGTCTGGAGGTGAGATGAGAAGGCAGAGAGGGTTAGGAGCTGGTTGAATGGACATGGGAAATTGGGTGGAAAGGAGGAGTGTGCTGTCACAGTATAGGGAGAGCAATTAACAATGTATGTATAAATTTCTGTATGAGAAACTAACTTGCATTGTAAACTTTCACTTAAACTACAACAATAAACAAACAAAACGATAGATTTGATGCACTGAACACTAATGACGAAAGACCAGATGAGTTGTGTATTGACATCAAGGACATCATATATGAAGAATGCAAGAGGTCATTAAAAAGACAGGAAAGAAAGAAAAGACCAAAATGGATGTCAGAAGAGACTCTGAAACTCGCTCTTGAACGTCAAGTAACTAAAGCAAAAGGAAGAAATGATGAAGTAAAAGAACTCAACAGAAGATTTCAAAGGGCGGCTCAAGAAGACAAAGTAAAGTGTTATAATGGCATGTGCAAAGAGCTGGAGATAGAAAACCAAAAGGGAAGACCATGCTCAGCGTTTCTCAAGCTGAAATAACTGAAGAAAAAATTCAAGCCTTGAGTTCCAATATTGAAGGATTCTAGGAGGAAAATATTAAATGCTGCAGGAAGCATCAAAAGAAGATAGAAGGAATACACAGAGTTATTATACCAAAAAGAATCGGTTGATGTGCAGCCATTTCAAGAGGTAGCATATAATCAGGAATCGATGGTACTGAAGGAAGAAGTCCAAGCTGCACTGAAGGCATTGGCAAAAACAAGGCTCCAGGAATTCACGGAATATCAATTGAGATGTTTCAACAAACAGATGCAGTGCTGGAAGTGCTCACTCGTCTATGCCAAGAAATTTGGAAGACAGCTACCTGGCCAACCGACTGGAAGAGATCCATATTTATGCCTATTCCCAAGAAAGGTAATCCAACCAAATGCAGAAATTATCAAACAATATCACTAACATCATACACAAGTAAAATTTTGCTAAAGATCATTCAAAAGCAGCTGCAGCAGTAAATCAACAGGGAACTGCCAGAAATTCAAGCCAGATTCAGAAGAGGATGTGGAACAAGGGATATCATTGCTGATGTCAGATGGATCCTGGCTGAAAGCACAGAATACCAGAAAGATGTTTACCTGTGTTTTATTGACTGTGCTAAGGCATTCGACTGTGTGGATCATAACAAATTATGGATAATGTTGCAAAGAATGGGAATTCCAGAACACTTAATTGTGCTCATGAGGAACGTGTATATAGATCAAGACAGAACAAGGGGATACTGCGTGGTTTAAAGTCAGGAAAGGTGTGCATCAGGGTTGTATCCTTTCACCATATCTGTTCACTTTGTATGCTGAACAAATAATCCAAGAAGCTGGACCATATGAAGAATGGGGCATCAGGATTGGAGGATGATTCATTAACAACCTGTGTCATGCGGATGACACAACCTTGCTTGGTGAAAGTGAAGAGGACTTGAAGCACTTACTGATGAAGATCAAAGACCACTGCCTTCAGTATGGATTACACCTCAACATAAAACAAAAATACCTCACAACTGGACCAATAAGCAACGTCATGATAAATGGAGAAAAGGTTGAAGTTGTCAAGGATTTCATTTTACTTGGATCCACAATCAACACCCACAGAAGCAGCAGTCAAGAAATCAAAAGACGCATTGCATTGGGCAAATCTGCTGCAAAAGACCTCTTTAGAGTGTTGAAAAGCAAAGATATCACCTTGAGGACTAAGGTGCACCTGACCCCAGCCATGGTGTTTTCAGTTACCTCATATGCATGTGAAAGCAGGACAATGAATAAGGAAGACCAGAGAAGAATTGGTGCCTTTGAATTGTGGTCTTGGTGAAGAATATTGAATATACCATGGACTGCCAAAGAATGAACAGGTCTGTCTTGGAATAAGTACGGGGATGTTCCTTAGAAGCAAGGTTGATGAGACTACATCTTACATACTTTGGACAAGTTATCAGGAGGGATCAGTCCCTGGAGAAAGACATCATGCTTGGTAAAGTACAGGGTTAGTAAAAAAAAGAGGAAGAACCTCAATGAGATGGATTCACACAGTGGCTGCAGCAATGGGCTCAAGCAAAACAATGATTGTGAGGATGGCGCAGGACTGGGCAGTGTTTCGTTCTGTTGTTCATAGGGTCGTTATGAGTCAGAACTGACTCAAGGGCACCTAACAACAACAACAACAAGAATTAACTGCTAACTGGACAGTGAAAATAATAATAACTTGGTCTGGGCTATGATCTGAGCCATAAAGATTTTACTTAGTAAGGAAGCTATCCGGCTTCCTAGGATCTTACTCCTCAAAGCCCACATGAAGCTGGAGGTTATTGAGTTCCTATTCTTTTATTTTCAGGGACCCTGAAATCTCATGATGTCCTGTCCCTCAGAAATGGACACAAATATCTCTCCTCCAGTTAGACAAGGACATGATCAAGCCATGTGGCTTGGTTACAGCTGGACTATGACTAAAAGGGAAGCAGTAAATTACTTTATATGGTCTTTCTAGCCACAGTCTTTATAACGTCCACCAAATGACTGAGTGGGGCTCCACAAATGAGGTATATGGAACCATAAGGAGGGGATTAATCAGTTTTGCCATCCCACTAGTCTTAAAGGGAGACACTGAGAGAGAGTAGACAGTATAACACTGGGTTTGCTTTAACATCGGAGACACTGAGAAGCAATGGCAGAGAAATGGTGGCAGCAGAACCAGTAGGCCACAGGACACTGGCAGGAGACAGCGCAGTGGGCTTCCTGGTGTATGGAGGGAGAAGGCTGAGCACCTTTGGGAAGGAGGCTTGCTGGTGGAGTAGGGTGCCTCTGGGCACTTGGTAAAGCTAGGTTTGTTGACCTAAGGAACTAGAGCTGAGTGCCTTCAGGCCGAGCCTTAATGGAGGAATGGTGTGCCTCTGGGCACTGATTGGAGGAGCTAAAAGAGCTTTGTATCACTTGCCCGAGCAGGGCAGAGGCCAGGCCAAGGGGCAAAGGGCCAGGGAGAGACCTGCCTCTGGGCATGGCTGAGAAGAGGCTGTCCAGATCAAAGAACTGTATCCTGAGCGTTCCTGAACCAAAATTGTAACCTGTTACTCCCCTAATAAATCCCACAAGTGTGGGTATTTGTAAGTTCTGTGCAGCCAATGCAACGAATTATCGAACTCAGCAGAAAAGTAGAATGCACCGTGGGAAGGACAGATGGTGTCAGAACTGGTAAAAAGTGCTGGCAAGAGGAGGTATGTCTGATCTCCGCCTCATAGGAATCAGCTTTGGGCTGTTGATCTTGATTCTCCTTCCCGCTTGTGAAGTTAGAGGAAGTCAGACGCCTCTGCCATGCCATTTTTACAGATGTTTTAGAGCAAAGGCTTATTTGCCAGATTCCTTAGAAAAGGAATCCAGGTTCCCAAAGCCCAGCAGTAGGAGAGATCAGAAAAGTAACCTTCCTACCCTAGTGGAGTAGGAAGAGTAGCAGCTTTAACCCTCACCCATTTTCTGCCCTGAGAAGGAATCCAAGCTCTAATGCAATGGTCTGTCGTGGCTGCAGAAGAGCTGGAGAAGAAATTCCAATTGCTACCCTCGGTTCATGGCCAGCCTCCTCCTTCTTCTTGCACAACCTCAATACAGAGGCAGGAATTGGTACTCTGACTTTCTAAAGCACTAGGACTTTGATCCTTGGAGCTGAATGGGCTGAACACAGCTGGTATCAAGCCTGTTTTTGGTAACCCTGATTTTTTTCACTAACAACATATTATGGACTTTTTCTTTTATCCTTATTGTGGCTATATAGTTTTTATCACATGGACACACAATAATTTATTTTGCCAATTCCCTCATGAATATTTGGGTAATTTTTTTCTCCTATAAACAATGCTACAATAAACAACATTGTCATTTTTCTATTCTTTCCTTAGACTAAATTCCTTAAAATAATATTGCTGCATGGCCTCATCTTCCCTGAGACCAGAAGAAATAGATGGTGCCAGGCTACCACTACTGACGATTCTAATCAATAGATAGGCCCTGATAGAATTGGAGAAAAATGTGGAACAGAACTTCAAAATCCTAAAAAAAAAAAATCCAGATCTACTGGACTGGTTGAGATTGGAAGACTCCCAAGACCATTGCCCTGAGATGCTCTTTAAACCATGAGCTGACACTAACCCCGGAGGTCACCTTGTAGCTACATAAGAGACTGAATCACGAAATAATGAATATCACCCATAAGTACTATACTCCATTAAAAAATCCATTATATGTGACCAAATGGTCAACAATTACTTTAAAATAAAGACAAGAATGTAAGAGGGCAGGGAAACTAGACCAATGGAAACAGAACAATCTGAAAGGAAAGAATGAGAATGTTCACACATTGTGAAGAATGTAACCAATGTCACTGAACAATTTGTGTATAAATTGTTGAATGGGAACCTAAAATGCTGTGCAAACCTTCACTGAAAACACAATACAATATTTCAAATAATAACAATAATACTGCTGGATCAGAGGGAATGCACATTTAAAGTTTTAATATATATTTACAGATTACCCTGTGTAAAGAATGTACTATTTTGCACTCCAACCAACAGTGTATGAGTATGTACTTTTTTCTATACTGTCCCCAACACTGGGTGTAAAAATGGCATGGCAGAGGCATCTGACTTCCTCTAACTTCACAAGGTGAAGATCAACACTGCAGGGCTGATTCCCATGAGGCAGAGGTCAAACATGCCCCCTCCCTGCAATCTTTTTACCAATCTGCCATCGACCATCCCTCCCACGGCACTTTATACTTCTCTACTGGGTGCCATAATTCATTGCAACAGTCACACAGAACTCACAGTTATGGAGTTTATTAGGGAGGTAACAGGTTCAGGTTCAGGAACACTCACAATACAGTTCTTCAATCAAGACAACCTCTTCTCAGCCTTGCCCGCAGGCAGGTCTCTCTCTGGCCCTCGGCCACTCAGCCTAGCCTCTGCCCTGCTCAGGCAAGTGTTAGAAAGCTCTTTTAGCTCTACCAATATGTACCCATTGGCACCTCACTCTGCCAGTAAGCCTCGGTCCGAAGGCACTTAGCTCTAGCTCTGTGGGTTGGCAAATCTAGCTTCACCAAGTGCTTGGAGGCACCTTACTCCACCAGCAAGCCTCCTGCCCGAAGGCACTCAGCTTTCTCGCTACATGGGCCAGGAAGCCCATTGCGCCATCTCCTGCTTGTCTCCTGTTTCTGCTGCCACCCTTTCTGTGCCACTCTTTCTTGCCGTCTTTGGTGTTACAGCTCCATAAGTCTTCTGGTCACAGGATCTTCTCAGCGCAGGGATCCTGGGTCCAAAGGACATACTCTACTCCTGGCTCTTCTTTCTGGTGGTGGTGAGGTCCTCCCTTCCCATCTCTGGGATGGCTCATTTCAAGCGTAGCGGGGTGGCAAAACTAACCAATCCCCTCATTAAAGTTCCATATACCTTATTTGCATGGTCCCACCCCCACAAGGGTGCCAAGCACCTTATTTACATTATTAGCAAGTTATCCAATCCTTTTGGTGGGCCCAAAGCACCTCATTTACACCCAGTCATTTCCTGGGAGTTAGAAAGGCTATGGCTACAAAGGCCATATTAAGTAATTCACTTCACCACACTGGGGCTTGCTCTTTTTAATTTAATCAATTTGGTGAGAAAAAATGATTTCTATTTCTTTAGTTATTAGTGTGTTTGAATAAGCAGCCTTTTCATAGCCATTTTTCTTTCTTTCTTTAAGAACCACCTGTAAGAACTTTGCCTACTTTTATTCAAACATTTGTCTTTTTCTTATTGATGGCAGTTCTTTACAGGGTAAAAATTTTAACCCTTTGGCCATTAAATATTGCAAACTCGTTTCCTAGTTTATCATGTGACTCATTACCTTGCTTATGATGTCTATTGCTGCAAAATTTTCAACTTTATCTAGTGAAAACTGTCAATATTTTCCTTTATACTTTCTAACTTAGGTGTCAAGACAGCCTTCCCTACCCCAAGATTATACAAATATTCTATTTCTTCTTGTAGTATTTTATTTTTTTACATTTAAACCTTAAACCTTCTGAAATTTACTTTTGTATCTTGTATGAATTAGAAGTTTTTGTTTTTTTTTCCAAATGACTAGTCAGTTATCCGACATTTTAATGTGGCATCTAAGGCTCTTCATGAACAGTCTTCTTCCTACCAGTAGGTTATTTGCTGTTTCATCTCCCACTTTTCTCTCTAGAATTCTACGCTTCCTTCTTATCACAAAATATATGTAATTCCTGGAATGTAACATCTTGCTTCATTCCTCCACACCTTGGCACATTTTAGTACCTCTGTCCAGACTGACAAAATCATTTTGATTCTCCTGGATCCAGACTTCTGGCTGCCCCACCCAGGCCATCTGCCCTTAGGTGTCCTTTTGAACCTTGAAGGAACTGGTTCCCTGGATTCACTTTCAGGCCAAACAATGGCCTAGTAAGCACCTTAGTGGAGACCTTTTGGCCTTAGGCATTGGGTTCTTTTGGAAAATTATCTATGTACAGCCAGCTTCAAGAAGCAGGAACTCCAGGATCTGACCAGAAGCTTTGTTTTAGTATGTATAGCATGTCCTCGGTGATTCTGTTTCTGTAACCAATGGACCCTAGAGCCCTGCTTGTGCTTTGATGTAATCTCCTGAGAAAGGAACATAACAATGACCTATATAACCTTTCACTGTCCCCTCATCTGAGTGCCTTCCCAATTTGAATCTTATCTACTTACAATAAATATATTCTGTTACACTAATTTTTTTTGTTTCCCTAAGCATTTAGGTTTTTGAAAAAGACTACCCTTCCCCAGCTCCCTTTAGCTCCTTGACCAATAACTGTTTGTCCTTCCAGACAGAACTTGCAAATAGTAAGCGTCATGGATTGAACTGTGTCTGCCAAAAATACGTGTCAACTTGGCTAGGCCATGATTCCCAGTATTGTGTGATTGTCTACCATTTTGTCATCTGATGTGATTTTTCTGTGTGTTGGAAATCCTGGCTCTATGATGTTGATGAGGTGGGATTAGCGGCAGTTATGTTAATGAAGCAAGACTCAATCTATAAGATTAGGTTGTGTTTTAAATCGATCTCCTTTGAGATATAAAAGAAAGAAGATAGCAGAGAGACATGGGGACCTCATACCACCAAGAAACAAGAGCCAGGAGAATAGCGTGTCCTTTGAACCCGGGGTCCTTGTGCTGAGAAGCTCCTTGACGGGGGAAGATTGATGACAAGGACCTTCCCCCAGAGCTGAGAGAGAGAGAAAGCCTTCCCCTGGAACTGGCACCCTGAATTCGGACTTCTAGCCTCCAAACCGTGAGAATAAATTTCTCTTTGTTAAAGCCATTCACTTGTGATACTTCTGTTATAGCAGCACTGGATAACTAAGACAGTAAGTATCATTATACGTCTGTCAATTTAATGAATTAATCAATCACTTCTACCCACTCTGAGCATGGAGTAACTTCATGGGTGACATGTGCAGTGGAAACCAAAAAAAAAACCCGTTGCCATCAATTCTGACTCACAGTGACCCTATACGACAGAGTAGAACTGCCCCACAGGGCTTCCAAGGCTGTAAATTTTTATGGAAGCAGATTGTCACGTATTTCTCCCACGGAGAGGCTGGTGGGTTCAAACCACCAACCTTTCAGTTAGCAGCCACAGCTCTTAACCACTAATTTGTGGATCCTGTGCAATGAAAGGATGTAAAATTGGGAGGTGAAGTTGACAGGGAAAACCCACACTGCTATAGGACTTAAGCTGTCTGCTTTCTCCTGTGGTGCTGCCCTTGCGTTGCCAGTCCTGCCCACATACTCCCTCCTCTTCTCTCAAGCCCTTTACAGACCCAGCCCAGTGGTTTCAGTTGGCTGCAGTCTCCTTTCCACCACCTGACTTTGTGACTGTGATCCTGCCATGACATAACTATAGCTTCTATGCCAACAGCTGTAGCTCCACATAAATGTGTGTGTGTGTGTGTGTGTGTGTGTGTGTGGATGTGTGGATGTGTGGATGTGTGTGTGTGAGATAGGGAGAGGGAGGGAGAGAGAGAGCAACTAGGCAAACCTGCTACAGACTAATCTCTTCATCAGGCAGTCCTGTATATCTTTAGTCAGGGCTGGTAGCAGTTCCCTTCTCATCAGCAGCCTCATTGGGTGGAGTGGGGAAGGGGTCATTCTCTTACCCTACCCTAGCCTGTAGCAGCCTACTCTGAATATAAATAATAATCTCTACCATTCAGTAAATCCCTACTATATTGCCACCATTTTACATCCATTATTTCATTTGATCTCCAAATATCTCAGCAAGGTAGGTATTAAAATTCTCGTTTCACAAGTGAAGAAACTTGCCCAAAGTCACACAGTTAATAAGGGGCTTAGCAAGGATTTGAACACAGATGTATCTAAACAACAACTATACTGATTGACTCACAACCAGTCTAGTTAGACAGCCTTTAGGTTGGAGCTTCAGGCCTCTGAGATTCCCAGTTCCTCAGTCTGACATTCTAGGCATTCTACAACAGCTATCCAACTCCTTGAATAGTATGCTTCTGTGTACACTTACCATTTATTCATTCATTCATTCAACAACTCTTGTTGATTTTGGTGAAATAAACATTGTCTTTGAAATCAGTAAAAAATGTTAATCCCATCTTAAACACTATGTCATTTTAAGTAAACCAGTAAATTTCTCTGACAGTCAATAAAATAAGGATGATAATACCAATGCTGGATTAGTATGAGGATTAAATGATATACTGGAGGCATCAATTACTTTAAAAGACATTTGTTAGCCTCTTTTCCTATCTAAATCCACCCCTCCACTTGCTCACTAGAGTCCAACCCTTCTTGCCTGCTCCTTCAATTATTCTCTTACTCCTGACTTGTCAATTTTCCTCACCCTACTGGATCAGCACATAAACCAAAAAAACCAAACCCACTGCCGTAAAGTCGATTCCAATTCATAGTGACCATACAGGACAGAGTAGAACTGCCCCATAGGGTTTCCAAGGCTGTAAATCTTTGCAGAAGCAGAAGCAGACTGCCACATCTTTCTCCAGCAGAGCAGCTGGTAGGTTCGAACCACCGACCTTTTGGTTAGCAGCCAAGCTCTTGAACCACTGTACCACCAGGACGCCTGAATCAGCATATAGCCTACGATAATAGAGTATCTCTCAATCTGGGGGAAGAATCCCTCCCTTGACTTCATGTTTCTCCACCTACTGCCCCATTTTACTGTAGCAAAACTCCTAAAAAGGTTTTGCGTATATGCATTTTGTCTATATGGACTTGGTGCACTTTCTCACAACCAACTCTCTTCTTAATTTGCTCTAATCAAGCTTTGTCTCCACCACCTCACTGAAGCCTCTGTTTTCAAGATCTCCAAAGACTGCCATTACGCCAGATCCAATGGGCAGTCCTCAGTCCCCATCTTACGTGAGCTTTCAGCAACATTTGTCGAGGCTTATCATTCTCTCCTTGGATGGCTTTCTTTACTTGGCTCCAGGGATTTCACACCCTCCTGAATTTTTTTCTACTTTATTGGTTGTCCCTTCCAATATCCTTTTGTGGGTCCTTTTCCTTTTCTGGCTTCTAAGTATTTCAGGACCTTTCAGAATGCAGTCCTTGGTCCTCATTTCTCTTCTGTCTTCACTCATACCCAAGGTAAGCTCATCCATTTTCAAGACCTTAGACATCATCTATACAGGCCCAGATTTCACCATTGGGCTCCATACTCATATATCCAATTGCCTACTTGACTCCTTTCTTTCATGTCTTACAGGCATCTCAAATTGAACTTGTGCCAAAAAAAAAAGAAAAAAAAACCCACCAAAATCCTCTTTTCTCTCTATCATTCATATACTGCTCCCTTACTGGTAGTATAGAGCACCACCATATGTTGAGTTGTTCAATCCAAAATCCCAGGGTGTCATCCTTTATTCCTTTTTCCCTTATACCTTTCATCAACAATTCCTCTCATTCACTCTCTAAAATACATCCTGAATTTGATCACTTCTCACTACTTTATCACTTCTACCCTTGTCTGAGTTACTAACGTCTCACATATAGTGACTGAGACCTTCCTAGTCTCCCTGCTTCCATTCTTGCCACTCTACGGTCTATCTCTCACACATAAGTCAGGGATTTGGGCTGATGCCTGCCCAAGACCTTGCGTGGTCAATGTACCCCAGGGCCTAAGTTTCAGACTCAATCCTTATTAGGGAATCCTAACTTGGAGCTTACCAGCATTTACCAACTCAGAAAGGACTGATGCACAAATTAGAAAATCAATATATTTAACGTGGGAAGGCTGCTGTTCAAGGATGCGCAGGTTCCTGCTTCCTCTCCAGGATCCTTCCTTCCTAGCATGAAGGAATGCTAAGAAGTGAAATATCAGTAAGACCATTGCTTTGACACATAAAAGTCAAAGGAAAGGCAATGAAATGTTTCTGAGGACCCATTCACTGTGGCTTAGGAAAGCCAGATGGACTCTCACTGCCCTCCCCCATCACCCTTCAGTGACTCCTTCCTTCCATAGCAATTTATAGCATCCCAATTCCTTTATTGTTATTAGATAGGTGCTACTGAACTCGTCTCCCTCAGTATCCTCTGACAGACTGTAGCTTCTTGGAGAGTTTCAGCTGTAGATACACAGGCATTTGCTATTCTTATGGAGCCAAAAGAGGGATGGCTTCTTCCCTTGGCTTCTGGGGAAGATGATTCATCTGCCCAGACGGCCAGTTTTCACCAGATAGAAGGTATTTCACCTTACTCCAGTAATGAAGTACCTCTCAAATTCAGACCCTTATTACACAGGCTGTGGCCTGCTGCTACCTCCTGATTCCCAAACGTTATCTCATCTAATCTGCATATTTTACTCAATCTTCTCAATGTACCCGTCTTAGGCTGGGTTCTTTAGAGATGCAGAACCAGTGAAGCATATAAATAAAAATGTATAGAGAGGGAGATTTATTTCAAGGAAATGGCTCATGTGGTTGTAGAGGCTGACAAGTTAAAAATCCATGGGTCAGGCATCAGGCTGGAGGCTTCTGACTTACATAGCTGCAGGGGCTGACGAACTCAAGATCAGCAGGCCAAATGGCGGGCCGCTGGCTCAAGTCTCGAGCACCAGAGATCAGATGATGACGAGCTGGATGCAAGATCCAGAGCAAGCAGCAAGTGAGCGCTTCCTGAATGTCTATACACATATATTGGATGCAGACCACACCTCTGAGGAAACTCCCCTTACAATTGATTGTCTGATCACATCAGATCACATCACGGAGAATGATTACATCATTACATAACTGCCAAACCACTGAGAATCATGGCCCAACTAAATTGACTCACAACTTTAACCATCACATCTCCTTTCATTACATTTTTTCCTGCTCAGAAAACTTTATTGTTCCTGCAAAGTCCAAAATTCTTAGCTAAATAATCAATGCTCTACAAGAACTTTTGCTCCAGCTGAAATGGCCACTGGTAGTTCTTGCCAACATGCCTTTGCCAATCAATGCTCGGGGAATGTTCTATCCAGGGCTTCAAACCAGTTCATTCCAGTTCAAATCCCTGCTGGGAATTTGCATTTCCACCCCAGATATACTGAATCAGAATCTACAGTTTAACAAGATCCCCAGGTGATTCTTATGTATAATACAATTTGTGGACCACTGCTCCACTAGTGGTTGTCAGAATTGGTCCATAACCAGCAGTATTAGCATCACCTGGGAACATGTTAGAAGAGAAAATTCTCAGCAGGGGTTTAAATCAAAACAAACTGGTCTGAAGCCCAGATTCTCTTCCTCCATTTCTGCCCATCCAAATATCACAAACTGTATGGGAAATATCATCTCTAAAACAATAGCTTTCAATCTTTTCTATTTTATGTCCTATGAATCACTGTTCAAACGACCTTGTTCCAACTATTACAGAATTTTTTTTAATCTAAATTTTTTCATGTTTACAGACATCATTGAGAATAAATAGGATTCCTATGATAAATCACAAACTAATAAATAGAACAAAATAAATAGAGTAATCATTTCTAATACTTTAGATTACATTAACAGTTAAAACTACACATACTCTTCACTTTTTGGCTAACTCATTATCCAGTATTTCGTATTTACGACAATAGTAAAAATCTACTACTCAACTATTCTGTACATTAATGATGTTCATCTGGCAGTAACGAATGCCAAGGTGTAGGGTGAGAGTAACGCTGGCTATGATGTTTAAGGTTATGTGTCAACTTGGCTGGGCCATGATTCTCAGTGATTTGGCAGTTATGTAATGATATAATTTGGGCGTTATGTAATGATGTAGTCATCGTCCATTTTGTGATCTAATGCAGTCATCCTCCACTGTTGTATAATGCTGATTTTTACATAACGACCTGGTCTTTGGAACCGACCATGTCGATAAGCGAGGAGTGGGTGTACAAACACAAAGCTAAGAAATAATATATATTAAGAGATAATAGTTGCTGTCTTTGGGTACTGAGACTATTTACTTTTTTGTGTATTTTCAAAAGTTGCAATGAACAGAAACCAATTCAAAATGGATCAGGGACCTAAACATGAAAACTAAAGCCATAAAATTCTTAGAAGAAAATGTAGGTGCGAGGCTGTGGGACCTAGTGTCTAATAACAGATAATCAGATATGATGACAAAAGCTTGAGCAGCAAAAGACAACATAGACAGATGGACGCTCATAAATATTAAATACTTCTGTGCATCAAAGGACTTTATCATTAGAGTGAAAAGACAACCTACTGATAGGGAGAAAATTTTTGGGAACCATATATCAGATAAGGGCCTAATATCCAAGTATATATAAAACTTTTACAACTTAACAAAAAGACAAACATCCCAATCAAAAAACAAAGTACTTGAACAGACAGTTCACCAAAGAGGATATTCAAATGGCCAAGAAGCACATGCAAAGATGCTCAATATCATTAGCTATTATGGAGATGCAAATCAAAACCACAATGAGATATCACCTCAACCCCATTAGAATGGCAATGATCAAAAAATGGAAAACAAAGGTGTTGTGGAGGTTGTGGAGAAATCGGAATCCTCATCCATTGCTGCTGGGAATGTAACATGATACAGCCACTGTGGAAAAACAGTTTGGCGGTTCCTCAAAAAGTTGAACATAGAATTACTACATGACCCAGTAATCCTACTCCTAGGGTATATACTCCGGAGAAGTGAAGACAGGAATGCAAACAGAAATCTGTACACCAATGTTCACTGAAGCACTTTTCACAGTAGCCAAAAGGTGAAAACAACTGAAATGTCTATCAACAGATGAATGGATAAACAAATGTGGTAAATACACACAATGGAATATTAGGCAGCTGTAAAGAGAAATGAAGTTCTGATGCATGCCACAACATGGATGAACCTTGAAAACATTACCAAAGGTGGGAAGGAGAGGGTAAGGGAGAGCTTTTGTTTGGGGGACACGGAGTTTATGTTAATGGTGGTAGAATAATTTGGAAAAGAATAGCAATAATGGTGGCACAACATGAAAAATGTAATTAATGTCACTGAACTGTAAATGTGGAAGTTATTGTGTGGGTGAATGTTTTGGTGTGTATATTTTCACCACAATTAAAAAAAAAGTTGCAATGATGAACATGTACTAGTGTTATAAAGGAAACATATCGAGTTTTTTTAAGGAAAAAAAATATCCATATGGCAAGTGTCTTCCCTACTAGTTTGTTACTCCTATGAGAGCTTGGACCATACAGGAATACAATTTTCAGACATTTATTCTTGAGCACTTAATAAGGGCCAGCATCATGCTTGGCACTAGGGTTACAGAGAATAAAAACCCACTAGGAGAATCAAAGTGGGATTCTGGAAAAATTGTGGACTTTGGAGTCAGAGACCTAGGCTGTAGTCCCATTTACTGCATGGACATGAACAAGTCATTTAACCTCTTTTCTCAACTGTAAAAGGGAGATAATAATAGTTCCTACCTCCTGTGGGGGAAGGGAGCCCTGGTGGCAAGTGGTTAAGAGCTACAGCTGCTAACCAAAAGGTCGGCAGTTCAAATCCACCAGGTGCTCCTTGGAAACCCTATGGGCAGTTCTACTCTGTCCTATAGGGTTGGTCAACGGCACCTAATAACAACAACCTCCCAGGGTGGTTGTGAAAATTAAATGAGGTAATCCTGATGAAGTACTTAGTACAGTGCCTGCTGCATATACCAAGAACCCAATAAATATTAGCTATTGGTTTGCTATAAAAAAAGATAATGCATTCTTATAACTATTTTTAGTTTGACAAGACTGTACTAAATCTGTAGTTTAAATAAAAACAACTTTTGAGCTGATGCATTATTATATTGTTTCCTAGATCAGGTTTTGTCCTTCAGGAAGGTTTCCAGCCCTACTAATAAGACAGGACAGAGCACATAATCACAGTCTATGGCAAGACACAGTACAGCGGAACCATGCTCAGGCACAGTGGCACTCTTGGGAAAGGAGGGGATTGGAACTCGCATATGAAAGGATGAGGAAGCCAACTGTATTGTGCAGCCTCCAGGACCTGGTGCCAGCCTTGCTGGCCCTCAGAAGGCCCTTGGATCAACCACAACATCCAAGGAGCCTGAGTGGAGGAGAAAGGCCTCAAGTAACAGGCCTGGGCCACTACCAGCCAATACCCAGGCAGGGACTCTCACTCTTTTCGAGACAATTCGTTAGGTCTTGTCAAGTTGGCATCATCCCTTTGTTACAGAAAAGTCAATGTCCTGCATACTGCCTGAGGGCTGGTTTCTAAGCTGGCCAGAGTTTTGAAATGATTCTTCCCTTATGAGACATTCATGGATTGGAAGGAACTCAGGCTCTCCTTAAATATACTGCTGCCCTTCACTACGATGTCACTAGAAGGTTAGCTCATGAAGGCAAGATCTTGTTCAAGGTATCCCCCACAGTCTAACAGAATACTAGAACATACGAGGAGTTCAATAAATAGTAGTTGAGTGAATGACACACAATTGAATCGAAAGACACACAGTCTTGAGCCAACTGACTGAAGCCAGAGGACAGAGCTGATCCATTTTTGTGTCCTCAGTGTCCAGTAAAAGGTCTTGTTGTTAGCTACCCTTGAATTGGCCCGCAACTTATGGTGACCCCATTCACAATGGAATGACATGCTGCCTGGCCCTGCACCATGCCGATGACAAGTTGGGGATTAGAATGTTGTGATCCATAGGGTTTTCATTGGATGATTTTCAGAAGTAGATTGCCAGGCCTTTCTTCCTATTCTGTCTTAGTCTGGAAGCACTGCTGAAACCTCTTTGGCATCATAGCAACACCCAAGCCTCCACTGAGACTGGTGCTCACTGCACAGGATGGACATTGACTGTGAATCAAACCCGTGTGTCCTGCATGAAAGGCAAGAATTCTACCACTGAACCACCACTGCCCCTCAATAAAGCCCTTAAAAAAAAAACAAAACCAAACCCATTACTGTCAAATAGATTCTGACTCATAGTGACCCTATAGGATAGAGTAGAACTGCCCCACAGGGTTTCCAAGAAACAGCTGCTGGATTTGAACTGCCAACCTTTTGGTTAGCAGCTGAGCTCTTAACCACAGTGCCCAGCAAAGGCCTAAGGCTTAGTAAATGCTGAGTAAATATTAGCTGAAGGCGTGATTCCCTCCATTATTCTCTCCCCTTTTCTAATTCCAGACTTTTTCCATTGAACCCCTCCCTTTAACACACGATCATGTTCAAATTTCCCACATACTAAAAAACTGTCCTTCCATCCTGCCTCTCAAGGAACTAACCCATTACTTTCCTTCTCTTTACTGTGTTCTTGAGAAGTCTACCCTCTTGTTGTCCACATCTTCATCTCCTGTTCACTCCTAAATCTAGGCCATGTGGCCCAGGCTTGCACCATTCCACTGAACCTTGTGGTCACCAATGACCTTCATGTCAACCAAATCCAAAAGTCTCTTTTTAGTCTTATTTATTTGACTTCTCTACATGGGATCCAGACTAACTTGACTTCTGTAATAAGTGGCTCCTACAAAGGCCCCCAATGATCCCTACCTTCTGAGATTCATGCACTTGTGTCATCTCCTCTCCCCTTGAGTGTGGGCTAGACTTACTGATTTCTTTAATGAATAGCGTGTAGCAGAAGTAATGAAATGTCACTTCCAATATTAGGTTACAAAAAGACTTGTCACTTTCATCTTGGAGGCCCTCTTGTTTTCTTACTCACAACATGCTCTGAGGGAAGCCAGCTGCCATGTCGTGAGCTGGAGAGGGCTTTGTAGCAAGGAACTGAAAGGAGGTCTCCAGCTAACCCTCAGTGAGAGACTGATTTCTGCCAACAGTGACATGAATAAGCGTAGAAGCAGATCTTCCCCCAGTTAAGCCTTTAGGTGAGACTGTAGCCCAGGCAACAGCCTGAGTCACCCAGTTAAGCTGTACCCAGATTGTCGATGAACAGAAACTGTTAAATAAAGAATGTTTGTTGTTTTAAACTGCTAGGTTTTTGGGTCATTCATTATACAGCAGTAGATAACTAATATAACTTCTTAACCCAGATTATCCATTTACCAGGGTTTTGGACTGTTCAAGCCAGTTCAGTCATGACCAGTGAAGGCAAACTGGAACAGACCAACTTAAAAAAATTTAGCTGATCCAAAACCATAACCAGAATGGCAAAAATTACATTTGAAGCCCTGGAATGGGAGAATCAGAAGAGGCGTCGTGAGCCCTTTCAGAAGCTTGATGCGTGAGGCTAGATTATTGCCAGAAGTGAGGAGAGGGACGCACATTCAAAGCAGCACTGTAGGTTGCCATCTTCCAGCAAGCACTGCTGTTTAAGATTCTGCTCAAAATCCCACAGGCAAGAGATTTAGTTGCTATGCAATGAGTATACTGCCCTTGTTTTCTAAGAGGGAGATTAAGTTCCTAGCAGGGCTTCCACCCATACTTTTTCCCCTTCTGGTTATGGTTCTGGTTCTCCCAAATTTTAAAAATTTAGGTCTGTTCCAGTGTCACTTCCTTGGTCATGACTGAACCGGGAAGAACTGGTTTGAAGCCCTGCCACTTACTATCTGGGTGACACTGGGAAAGTGATTTAACTTCTTTGTACCTCAATTTTCTCATAGGGTTTCTGTGGAGATTAGAGAGTGTAAATATAAAGAATACAGAAAATAGTGTATGCTCAATAAATTGGTTATAAAATGGGGGAGCCCTTGTGGCACAGTGATTAAGAGCTCGACTACTAATCAAAAAGTCGGCAGTTAGAATCCACCAGCCACTTCTTGGAAACCCTGTGAGGCTGTTCTGCTGTCCTGTAGGGTTGCTATGAGTTGGAATCAACTCAATGTCAGTGGGTTTGGTTTTTTTAAATTCTTGCAGCATTTGATACTATTTTTATTCCTTTGTATTTGTTGTGGTTCTTAAGTTGCAAGCAACAAAACCTGGCTCTGCCTATCCAAAGAAAATGTGAGTTTTTTTGAAAGCTGTAGATCTTCCAAGACAAAGAGAAGGCAGTGTGTGGCATAGGTGAGCGTCAGAAGGTCCTTTTTTTGTTTTTATCAATTTTATTTTATTGTTGTACTTTAAGTGAAAGTTTACAATTCAAGTTAGTCTCTCATACAAAAATTTATACATACATTGTTATGTGACCCTAATTGCTCTCCCTATACTGTGACA
>NW_004443951.1:10757845-10790712 GCF_000243295.1 Trichechus manatus latirostris | reverse complement strand
AAAGTTTACAATTCAAGTTAGTCTCTCATACAAAAATTTATACATACATTGTTATGTGACCCTAATTGCTCTCCCTATACTGTGACAGCACATTCCTCCTTTCCTCTCCTGATTTCCTGTGTCCTCACAAGTTCTTATTAGCAGGAAGTACTTAACAGTCTTTGCATATCTTGGGTCATTTACCCATCCATTAGCTAAAGGCAGTCAGGTGGCTGAATTAATGAGTGTTAAGTCTTATTTAACGCAGAGGAAGAAATTCTCCAAAACAGGGAGGAATGGACACTGGGCAGCCAAAAAACAAAAATAAATTCTCACTACCCTTCTGTTATGGATTGAATTGTGTCCCCCCAAAATATCTGTCAACTTTGCTAGGTCATGATTCCCAGTATTGTATGATTGTCTACCATTTTATCATCTGATGTGATTTCCTGTGTATTGTAAACTCTATCACTATGATATAATAAGATAGATTAGCAGCAGTTATACTGATAAGGTGTACAAGATTAGGTAGTGTCTTAAGCCAATCTCTTTTGAGATATAAAAGAGAGAAATGAGCAGAGACATGGGGGCCTCATACCACCAAGAAAGCAGTGCCAGGAGCAGAGTGTGTCCTTTGGACCTGAGGTTCCCTCGCAGAGAAGCTCCCAGACCAAGGGAAGATTAGTGACACAGACCTTCCTCCTGAGCTGATGGAGAAAGCGTTCCTCTGGAGCTGACACCCTGAATTTGGACTTCTAGCCTACTGAACTGTGAGAAAATACATTTCTCTTTATTAAAGCCATCCACTTCTGGTGTTTCTGTTTTAGCAGCCCTAGATGACTAAGACACCTTCCTTCCTAAACAACTCTTTTCCGTTAGATTCTGATACACCACATTCACTTGGTTACCTCCTACCTCTCAGGCAGTTTCTTCTCTGCCTCCTTTTTGGGCTTTTTTTCTTCCTCCCACTTCTTAAATATTTGTGTTCATTTTGAGAATAGGCCTGGGCACAGAACTGTCTAGTAATAGTGGGGCCTGTATTGAGAGAATTAACTGGGAGTGCCTTACTCTTTCTCAGAATCCAGTGCTTTGAGGTCTAAGCTTTCCAGTCCCATCTATTTCCAGAGGATTCTGGCTTTCTGGATTAGTGATCCTCCAACTTTTCCTTCTACTATTCCTTAAACGCCCCCATGTGTCTGTCAGTTTGTCATACTGTGGGGGCTTGTGTGTTGCTGTGATGCTGGGAGCTATGCCACTGGTATTCAAATACTAGCAGTGTCACCCATGGCAGACAGGTTTCAGCTGAGCTTCCAGATTAAGATAGACTAGGAAGAAGGACCTGGTGGTCTAACTTCTGAAAAGAGTTAGCCAGTGAGAACCTTATGAATAGCAGTGGAACATTGATATAGTGCCAGAAGATGAGCCCCTCAGGTTGGAAACGTGTTACCGTTGAGTCGATTCCGACTCAGAGCAACCCTGTAGGACGAGTAGAACTGCCCCATAGGGTTTCCAAGGAGTGGCTGGTGGATTCAAACTGCCAACTTTTTCCCCTCAGGTTGGAAGGTACTCAAAATATGACTGGGGAAGAGCTGCCTCCTCAAGGTAGAGTCGACCTTAATGATGTGGATGGAGTCAAGCTTTTGGGACCTTCATTTGCTGATGTGGCATGACTCAAAATGATAAGAAACAGCTGCAAACATCCGTTAATAATTGGAATGTGGAATATACAAAGTATGAATCTAGGAAAACTCGAAATCATCAAAAATGAAATGGAATGCATAAACATCGATATCCTAGGCATTAGTGCTCTGAAATGGACTGATATTGGCAATTTTGAATTAGACAATCATATGGTCTGTTATGCTTGCAGCGACAACTTCAAGAGGAATGGCGTTGCATTCATCTTCAAAAAACACATTTGAAGATCTATCCTGAAGTACAAAGCTGTCAGTGATAGGTTAATATCCATTCGCCTACAAGGAAGACCAGTTAACACGACTATTATTCAAATTTACGCACCAAGACTGGGCTAGCTCACACGAGCAGCCTATTTGCACATATCAAAACAAAACAAAACAAGAAGCTAGGAGACAGTAAGCAAACATAAAATAAATATAATAACTTATTGATGGTGCAGAGACAACAGTCAATATCAAATCACGTAAAGAGGCAGACTGTGATGGCTTCAGCAAGCTCCCAAAATAAAGAAAGTAGAAATTTTCCGGAGGAAGAAAATTTCTTGGAATTACCGGAGGCAGAATGCAAAAGATTAATATACAGAACTCTTCAAGAGATCAGGAAGGAAATTAGGCAAAGCGCAGAACACACAGTAAAGGAACTTAAAAAGATTAGAGAAGAGCACAATGACAAATTTAACAGGCTGCAAGAATCCATAGAGACACAGCAAACAGAAATCCAAAAGATTAACCATAAAATTTCAGAATTAGACAATTCAATAGAAAGTCATAGGAGCAGAATTGAGGCAACAGAACTCTGAATTAGTGAGACTGAAGATAAAGCACTTGATCAACCTATTTGAGGAAAAATTAGATAAAATGATTTAAAAAAAAACGAAGAAACCCTAAGAATTATGTAGGATTCTATCAAGACGAATAACCTACAAGTGATTAGAGTACCAGAATGCGGGGGGCAGGGGGAGGTAACAGAAAATACAGAGAGAATTGTTGAAGATTCTTTGGCAGAAAACTTCCCTGATATCGTGAAAGATGAGAAGATATCTATCCAAGATGCTCATTGAACCCCACATAAGGTAGATCCCCAAAGAAAGTCACCAAGACATATTGTAATCAAACTTGCCAAAACCAAAGATAAAGAGAGAATTTCAAGAGCAGCTAGGGAGAAACAAAAAGTCATCTACAAAGGAGAGTCAATAAGAATAAGCTTGGACTACTCAGCAGACACCATGCAGGCAAGAAGGCAATGGGATGACATCTATAAAGCCTTGAGAGAAAAAACTTCCAGCCCAGAATTATATATCCAGCAAAACTGTCTCTCAGATATGATGGTGAAATTAGGGCATTTCTAGATAAACAGACATTTTGGGAATTTGCAAAAACCGAACCAAAATTGCAAGAAATACTAAAGGGAGTCCTCCAGTTAGAAAATCAATAACATCAGATAATAACCCAAGACTAGAACACAGGACAGAGCAACCAGATATCAACCCAGATAGAGAAGTCACAAAAATAAAGCTAAAACACTGAAAATAGGGAAACAGAGATATCAATATGTAAATCATAATAACATTAAAACAAAATAGAGGGACTAAAAAAGGTAGACACAGATTTTTCATATGGAGAGGAAGTCAAGGTGATACAAAGAAATAAAAGACTGGTATAAGCTTAGAAAAATAGGGGCAAATATTAAGGTAACCACAAAGGAAACTAACAATCCTACAAGTCAAAATAAAAAAACAAGAAAAACATAAAAGACTCAACAAATACAAAATCAACAACAATGAAAAAGATAAAAAGAAAATACATAAAGAAAAATGACTCAGCACAGAAAATTAAGTGGAAGAAAGAAACTGTGAACAGCACACTAAAAAAGACATCAAAATGACAACACTAAACTCATAC
Source organism: Trichechus manatus latirostris (assembly GCF_000243295.1). NCBI lineage: Eukaryota > Metazoa > Chordata > Mammalia > Sirenia > Trichechidae > Trichechus > Trichechus manatus. Next base: position 10,787,134 of record NW_004443951.1, on the reverse strand, counting down.
CTATCAATAATTACGCTGAATGTAAATGGACTAAATGCACCAATGAAGAGACAGAGAGTGGCAGATTGGATAAAAGAACACGATCCGTCTGTATGCTGCCTACAAGAGACACACCTTAGACTTAAAGACACAAACAAACTCAAAGGACGGAAAAAATATATCAAGCAAACAACACTCAAAAAAGAGCAGGAGTAGCAATATTAATCTCTGACAAAATAGACTTTAAAGTAATATCCACCACAAAGGATAAGGAAGGACACTATATAATGATTAAAGGGTCAGTACACCAGGAGGACATAACTGTAATAAATATTTACGCACCCAACGACAGGGCTCCAAAATGCATACAACAAACTCTAACCACATTGAAAAGAGAGATAAACAGCTCCACAATAGTAGTAGGAGACTTCAACACACCACTTTCTGTGAAGGACAGAACATCCAGGAAGAAGCTCAACAAAGACACGAAAGATCTAAATGCTACAATCAACCAACTTGATCTCATAGACATATACCAAACACTCCACCCAACGGCAGCCAAGTACACTTTCTTTTCCAATGCATATGGAACATTCTCCAGAATAGACCACATATTAGGCCATAAAGCAAGCCTCAACAAAATCCAAAGCACTGAAATATTACAAAGCATCTTTTCTGACCATAAAGTCATAAAAGTAGAAGTCAATAACAGAAACAGCAAGGAAAAAGAATCAAATTTATGCATCAACCACTAAGCCCAAAGATAAAAAAAATTGAAGATTTTTACCAACTCCTGCAGTCTGAAATTGATCAAACATGCAGTCAGGATGCATTTATAATTAGTGGTGATTGGAGCACGAAAGTTGGAAACAAGGATCAGTATTGGAAAATATGGCCTTGGTGATAGAAACGATGCTGGAGATCACATGATAGAATTTTGCAAGCCCACGACTTCTTCATTGCAAACACCTTTTTTCACCAACATAAACGGTGACTATATACATGGACTTCCCCAGATGGAATACACAGGAATCAAATCGACTACATCTGTGGAAAGAGACGATGGAAAACCTCGGTATTATCAGTCAGAACAAGGCCGGGGCTGACTGCGGAACAGACCATCAATTGCTCATATGCAAGTTCAAGCTGAAACTGAAGAAATTTAGAACAAAACCATGAGAGCCAAAGTACAACCTTGAGTATATCCCACCTGAATTTAGAGACAATTTCAAGGATAGATTTGCCACATTGGACATTAATGACCGAAGACCAGATGAGTTATGGAATGACATCAAGGACAAAATGCATGAAGAAAGCAAGACATCATTAAAAAGACAGGAAAGAAAGAAAAGACCAAAATGGATGTCAGAAGAGACTCTGAAACTTGCTCTTGAATGTCGAATAGCTAAAGCAAAAGGAAGAAATGATGAAGTAAAAGCGCTGAACAGAAGATCTCAAATGGCGACTCGAGAAGACAAAGTATTATAATGGCAGGTGCAAAGAGCTGGAGAACACACTTGACATTTCTCAAGCTAAAAGAACTGAAGAAAAAATTCAAGCCTCAAGTTCCAGCATTGAAGGATTCTTTGGGGGAAAATATTAAACGATGCAGGAAGCATCAAAAGAAGATGGAAGGAATACACAGAGACACTGTACCAAAAAGAATTGGTCAACATTCAACCACTTCATGAGGTAGCATATAATCAGGAACCCGATGGTACTAAAGGAAGAAGTCCAAGCTGCACTGAAGGCATTGATGAAAAACAAGGCTCCAAGAATTGACGGAATACCAATTATTGAGATGTTTCAACAAATGGATGCGGCGCTGGAAGTGCTCACTTGTCTATGCCAAGAAATTTGGAAGACAGGTACCTGGCCAACCAACTGGAAGAGACCCATATTTATGCCTATTCCCAAGAAATGTGATCCAACCAAATGCGGAAATTATTGCACAATTTCATTAATATCACATGCAAGTAGAATTTTGCTGAAGATCATTCAAAAGTGGCTACAGCAGTATTTCAAGGGAACTGCCAGAAATTCAAGCTGGATTCAGAAGAGGATGTGGAACCCAGGATATCATTGCAGATGTCAGATACATCCTGGCTGAAAGCACAGAAAACCAGAAAGATGTTGACCTGTGTTTTATTGACTACACAGACGCATTCAACTGTGTTGATTATAACAAATGATGGATAACATTGCGAAGAATGGGAATTCCAGATCACTTAATTGTGCTCATGAGGAACCTGTACATAGATCAAGAGGCAATTGTTCAAACAGAGCAAGGGGAATACTGCATGGTTTAAAGTCAGGAAAGGTGTGTGTTAGAGTTGTATCTTTTCACCATACCTATTCAATCTGTATGCTGATCAAATAATCCAAGAAGCTGGACTATATGAAGAAGAACGGGGCATCAGACTGGTTAAAGTCTCATTAATAACCTGCGTTATGCAGATGACATGACCTTGCTTGCTGAAGGTGAAGAGGATTTGAAGCACTTATTAATGAAGATTAAAGACCACAGTCTTCAGCACTGATTACACCTCAACATAAAGAAAACAAAAATCCTCACAACTGGACCAATAAGCAACATCATGATACACGGAGAAAAGATTGAAGTTGTCAAGGATTTCATTTTACTTGGATCTATAATCAACACCCATGGAAGCAGCAGTCAAGAAATCAAAAGATGTATTGCACTGGGCAAAACTGCTGCAAAAGACCTCTTTAAAGTGTTGAAAAGCAAAGATGTCACCTTGAAGACTAAGGTGCCCCTGACCTAAGCCATGGAGTTTTCAGCCACCTTTGAATTGTGGTGTTGTCAAAGAATATTGAATATACCATGGACTGCCAAAAGAACGAACAAATCTGTCTTAGAAGAAGTACAGCCAGAATGCTCCTTAGAGGCAAAGATTGCAAGACTACGTCTCACATACTTTGGACATGTTATCAGGAGGGACCAGTCCCTGGAGAAGAACATCATGCTTGCTAAAGTAGAAGGTCAGTGAAAAAGAGGAAGACCCTCAACGAGAAGGGTTGACACAGTGTCTACAACAGTAATCTCAAGCATAACAATGATTGTGAGGATGGTGCAGGACTGGGCGGTATTTCATTCTGTTGTACATAGGGTCACTATGAGTCGGAACTGACTTGACAACACCTAATAACAATAGCACTCCTTAAAATAATTTTGAAATTTGTAAATACCATTAGTTTTCATCATAAGTATATTGGCATTTTAACAAAACTCCTTTAAATATATCCAATGAAATCTAAATACCATAACAATTTGATTCCCACCATCATCCATCTAGAAAATAAACAAGCTTCTTCTTAACAGTTGCTAATTTTAATATTGTTCATTTTTCTCCTTGAGCTCATTTTTTCTGCTTTACTTCCCCACAGAATATTATCTTAATGTAACAATTTTTATGCTTGAGTTTTTAAAATGAACATCCTTTTCTGTAACCACAATATATAGACAAATTTATATAATTAAAAAAAACTCCCTGTGATCACAAGGCTCTACGTATTATGGGTTTTTTTTTGCAATTATTACACAATTTATAGAAATAACATATAGTAAAAATTTTGATCCTTATTAAACATAAAAATTCAAATGCATATTTTAATGAGATGGCTGGGAATCTTTCTTTCCAGTTAATCCTTGTACCAGTGGATGAATACTACTCATTTTGAGACCGAGACAGGGTTCAGCACCAATTCCATTCTCATTTTTGGTCTTTACAGATTTAAGTACTGAAATGTCTTTCCTGTTCACATAAGTTGATGAAAATAGTAAAAAGCAATACATTGAATTGTTTTATCTCTTTGCAAGTTATATGCCAAGAATCACAAAAATCTATCCTCCAAATTATTTTTAATGGTTTCCTAGCCTTTGCCAATAATTTTGAAAGCAATGAATTGGCAACAGACTTGTATAAGGATTGTGACCCAGTTACCAGTATATTCAACTGTCTTTGCTTAGTGCCCTCAAGGTTTTTACATTCTGGGGCAATACACCCTAGAAAGACTCAAGTTGGTGAGTGGCATGCCTTCCGTAAAATGGGAGGAGGATGATTGTGAAAGAGGTGATGTGTTTTCTAGGAGATCAGTTTTAGAAAATAGAGTATATTTAAGTTAAGGAAAAGGAAACGTAGCTTGACACTATTCATGCCTGAGTACGCTTTGGAGTGTTTATGTACACCTATGAGCATGCACACCTTCAATTTGACGACTATTGCTGTGAAAACTATTGGAGGGCCAGGCTTGCATGTAAGAATCCTTGTGTCCTTAACAAAGACTAAAACTTCCAGAGGTGGGGAAGGAGGGGGATGGGACACAGAATGACTCAGTAGTTCCATTAGTTGGCAGGGTCGCCACCGGATTATTGCACTTTGAACTTTTAAGAAATCAGACTTAGGAGGAAAAGTAACGAAGTGAATCCATCAAACCCTGCGGAAGACTGTGGGAGTAGTGGAATGGAACAGGTAGCAGGTGTCTCCTTGATGGTAAATCTTTGCTGGGCTAAGGTGTGTCTGAGGGGAAAAACCAAAAAATCTGTTGCCGTCGAGTCAATTCCATCTCATAGCGACCCTATAGGACATAGTAGAACTGCCCCATAGAGTTTCCAAGGAGAGCCTGGTGGATTCGAACTACCGACCTTTTGGTCAGCAGACATAGCGCTTAACTGTTCTGCCACCAGAAGAGTAATCATAAATTCTGACTCTAAAAGTTGGAATCTGAGTGTCTTTATGGGGATAGGTGATGTGATATGTTGGACATTTGGTCCGTCTGGTACTACTTGTATTAGGGAAACAATGGAAATCAACCCCAGGGGGTGGGGAAAGATATGGAGGGGCATTGGGGAAGGAGAGTCAAGGAGGAAGAGAAAGAGACACAGGGAGAGAAAGAGCAAGATGGGAGACAGACAGACACCCATGGGCTTGCCTACACTGGAAAAACCCTGCCTCCTGCCCAACCCCTGCCAAGGAAATACATAAATGCAAGACATCTGTCAGCCCAAATGGCAAGGGCTATTTGAAAACTCAAATCTGTAATTTAATGGCTGTGCGACTTTGGGCAAGCTATTTAAACTTTGAGTCTCATTCATGTGTAAAATGGATCATGAATACCTCCCTCACAGGATTCTGGTATGTTGGTAACATCTATACTATTTTCATCTGGGTGGTTGTTAAACTGCAAAAATTCAGAGCTGTTCACTTAAGATTTGTGCACTTTTTCTCAACAAAAATAACCCATACCACTCCCGTGGAGACAATTTCGACTCATGTTAACCCCATTAAGACAGAGTACAACTACCCCATAGGGTTTCCAAGGCTGAAATCTTCATGGCAGCTGACTGCCACATCTTTCTCCTGCAAAGCAGTTGCTGGGTTCCAACAGCCATTGGTTAGCAGTGAGGTGCTTAACCACTGCGCCACCAGGGCTCCTTACAAAAACAAACAAAATGAAATAAATTATTAAAAAAAAACCCAAAAACCCCTGTGGATCGTAAAGTCCAATCCGCAGCTGATCAAGGCGATGGTGCAGGACCTGGTAGTGTTTTGTTGCTGTGCATGGGGTTGCCGTGAGTCAGAGGCTGACTCAATGGCATCTAACGAGAAGTACAAGCCAGTGGGGTCAATTCAAGCCTCAAAGCATCATCTGGACAAGCAGAGAGAGCATTGTCATGGTCCCACACTGCTAAATGTGTACTGAGAGGCGCTCAGGACCATAGGATATAAACTTTCCTTGCCCAAGGCTCACCTGCCTTCTTACCAGAATTAACCAACAGGGGCACTTCCTTTTCCCCACCACCTTATCCCTTGTCCAGTCCATTCAAGCCAGAACTACACTGTAGCCACAAACACATCCTCTCTTCTCTCACTACCACTTATACTTTAACTCTCCCACTTGAGGTAAAAAATCAGCAAAAGGAATTCAGGAGGCTTAAGACTGTCTCTTAAACGAACTCTGTATTGCAAAATGGTTCAACAGCCAGTACATTTTGAAGAAGGAAGTAAGCTAGATACAAGTGGTTTAACACATAAAATGGGGTCATCAACCAGATCAGATGTTGTGAGGTTTCAATAAAATCATGTTAATAAAGTCTTTAGTTGACTGCCAGGCACATAAATGCGCAGGCAAGGCCCATGGTCGAGATAGAGGGACTAGGAACTTTATAGAGCCCGGAGTCAGGAGACCTGAACTCTCCTCTGTTCTGACAAAACTTTGTGTCGCCTCAGTTTGCCTGAGCAAATAACGGGCCCATCTTAGATGAACTCTGGAAACCCAGTCAATCTGACTCTAAGGAAGAGAATGAAGCGAAGGTTGGCATTTGTCATTCCCGGTGGCAGACACCCAAAAGAACAGCAACGTGGCAGGTACAGCTCCTCTTCCTCTGGCCGGAAAACAGGCAGCTAGCGTGAGCTAGCGCGAGGGCGCTTTGGCGCGAGGTGCAGTGTGGGCCAGCAAGAGGCGCGGCCTGGTCCCGCCCCCGGGACCACCCACGTGGCCGGCGGTGCGGGCATCTCCTTTTCCGCAAGGTCTTCAAACATTGGAGATGGAGGGCGTGCCGGAATTCTGGCCAATCGGACCTCCAGCGCCCAGGGGAGAAGGGGGTGGTACAGTCTTACAGCTCTGGCTTCCAACTCCCAGCTCCTCCCCCGGGGCGGGAGCCGGACTTGGATCGCAATGGGTAACTCCGTATTCCTGGCCCCAGTCCCTCCCTCGGGGAGGAGTTTATTCATTGCCGCCATACTTACGGCGGCTCCGGCCAACTTCCCTCGCAGGCCACCGTTCCCGCAGTCTGAGGCGTTTTGGACCCAGAGCTGGGCGCTGAGCTGAGCAGAGATCACACTACCCCGTTCAGGTTCTGTGCTCTTGTCGAGGTGAGTTTCTGTTGTTACTGCCCCATCTTCCTCCCCGAGGAGATGGCCTCAGTCTTTGACTACAGTTGTGTCCGCCCCTGTGATGGAGCGAAGAGCGCGGGCTCTAGAGGTGTCTATACTTGGTTTCAGATTTGAGCGCCTCCTCTTATTTATTTTATCATCTTGGGTAAGCTTTCAGCTTCTTTGGGCCTCCTTTTCCTCAGCGGTAAAAAGAGTTCCTTCATGAGAGCTGTAGCGAGAATTAAATGAGATAGAGCCTTTAATTCTCCCAGCACACATGTGTTCAGTGTTAGTTGGCATCTCCATTTTGTTTGATCACCTCCACGATTTTTCCAAGAGCTCTGACTTGCCATGGAGGTTCAGAGATTCTTTTCAGAAGTGGCAGGAGGGGGATGAATTCGCTTGCTTAGGTACCTGCCTTGTTTCTGGAAACAGCTGGCGCATGTTTTTCTGTGTCCCCACCTCGCTCCAGAGCTCTGTTAAAGTGAAACTCAGATCTGAACCTTCACCGAATGAGGCTACTGTTAATTAACTCTTCTCTTCCGTCTGCCCACACTTAAGGCTGTAGGACATCACTTTGAAGAGTCTTGATAGATCTAATCATGCCCGTTACTTTTCCCAAGGTCTCAGTTTCTTCATCTGTAATACAGGAGCAATCTCAATATGATGCTGTCTGGGACCACTGGGGTTTCTTGACGATGGTAAAGTGCTTTGAGATTCTCCAGAGATGATGCCTTCTAGGTTTCCAAAGTAAAGGAAGATGGAGGCAGTGGCTTCCTCAAACGCTCCTCCAGCTGGTCAAACTCCAGCTGTCATATCTCCTCCTTGCATATGGGCAGGCTGTATAGGATTGAGTTCAGACAGGTTTGTGGGGGAAACTGTTATGTAAATAGAAAAATGCAGCAAGGTGCTAAGGATACCAGTACATGGGAGGAGCCAGAAGTTTAAGCTAGCTGAAGGATGGGCAACAGTTATCCAGGCAAGGGTGGCCTTGGGGAAGGAAAGTATGCAGAGGGCTGGAGTCAAGTGGTAGCTGATTCTGCAGTGTCTGGAACATGGAGTCTGAAATGAGGAAGGCAGGGGCTAGATTATGAAGTGTATTACTAAGGAGTCTGGAATTTATCGTAAGGGTACAGGTGAACTACAGAAGGAGTTTGAGCCTGGGAGTCATATGGTCAGAGTTAGTGGATTAATTGTGGGGGAAGGGGTCTCACTGGAAGCAGAGCCATGAACTGACTTATTACCATGGCCCAGGTAGGGGTGATGGTGGGTGGAGCTAGGGTCGTGGCAATGGAGGTAGATATGGGTGGATTGAAGAAAGATTTAGTGTAAGTATATATTTTTAAATACTTTTCACATACATCAAGAAGTAAATGAAGTATTATTGCAATTTTAAGTCTTAACAGTATAGCTTAGAACAAACATCATTTTTTTATTTAGAAGTAATAACAGGATTTTTTTACTCAGCAGAACAGGCCAAATCTGGGCCACCATTACATATTTGAGGTAGTTTTCCAAGCTAGCTTCTTTATAAGTATGGGAGAAGATATCACTTACAAAAATTATAATCTGATAATACTCAGAAATGCCTGAAAGGAACTGCAAATACTCTTTAGATGGTTTTTATTTTAAGGCTCCATGGATTAAACTGTGAACATGCTGTCTGGTTTGCTTTAACACTTGTTTGCCAGGGCCTTAAGTCTCTGCTGAGATAGAATGTACAGGAAGAACAGCATGGGCCAGGCACCATGCACAGTGCTTTAGATACAGTGGACCTGAGATTCAAACCCAGGTCTTTGCAACCCCAGAGCCTAAAACGTTCCTCTTCACTCTGCTGCTGCATTTGATGAGTAGTTTTGGTACCTAAGGGACATTCTGATAAAAATGTCCAGGGGGAGTTGAATGTATGGAATTGGGGTAGGAGGAATCAGTGCTTAGGTGATAACTGAGCTACGCTGGGGAGTGAGAAGAGGATTGAGGACAGAGCCCTGAGGGACACCAACATTTATGGGAGGCAGAAGAAAGACCATTGCTGCCAGGGAAAACCCTTGTAAATGCTGCTCCCTCTTTTTCCTGTGTCTTCAAGTTCCCTGCATCCAGGCAGCAAGTATAGAGCCCTTCTCTCTGAAGGGAATGATGAGCCCCTCAGAAAAAGAACCTAGGACCTGAGTTGAGAATAATAAAACCTGAGTTCTAATACTACCCTCTTCTCCCCTCTCTCTACATGCACCCAGGTTCTCTCTCTTATATCTAGGACTTCTCCCAAGATAACCTAACCATTTCAAAAACTTGAGTGCTGCCAGAAGTCCAGTTAGGCAGTTCCTGACAAGCTCAGAGCCTGGAGTCTGTTAATGCAGGACTAGACTGGAAAGTTGCTACCTCAGCAGAGAAAGAGGAAGCCACAAGCTGACGGAGGAAAACACATTTTTCTTCCACTGTGGCCCCTCGGCTCCCGTCTTTGGAGCTCTTGTTCTTTGCAGACCTTTGTTAGGTCTTTCTACCTCCATAATCCTTGCTTCCCACACTCCAGCTCTTTTGGTTTGCAGTTTTACCAGCAAAAGTAGGGGGGAAGCAAGCATCAGGTTTCTTCCTTTTCCACCAGGCCAAGTTTTTGTTCAAGCTCTTACCCCAGGTGCAATTTCAGAGCCCTCCTGTGTGTGCTGGGAAATCTGGAAGAGGCTAACTGGTCACTTGTTTGGGGATCAAGCATGTTTGGGGATCAAGCCCAGAAAACCAGCCATATACCCTGATGGCAGTAGGCAGCCTAGTTCCATCCGTGAAGCCCAGACGTGATTGGATGATCTCTGGGAAGTGTGTGTCCCTGGGAAGTTTGGTTACAAGGAGTATTGAACTCAGCTATCAGTGGTTTGCTGTCCACATTGTTCAGTTCAGTTTTGTTTGTATGCTTTTTAGCAGAAAAGAGTGGTTTTCATAACCAGTTTGTACTAGACTATAAAATTTTCCTGGGTCAGAAGTATTAGGAAAGACAATTAGTGTACTGGTTATACTCACAACTTGTTTTGTTACATGCTGTACCATAATACTCTTAATGCCCTTTCAGAACTTGAAAACAAAGGTTATATTTATAAAGGTATTTTTATAATGAAATCAGTCCCAGGGAAGTGATATTTACAGTACTGATGAGATTAGGGGGGAAGGTAATTACTATCGTATTAACTCTTGAGGTGAGTATTTCCTCTCCTTTCCCTCTCACTGATATAACTCCTGATCATTCATTCTTTAAGACTTAATTCAAGTATCACCTCCAAGAAGGCGTTCTAGCTTGGTTACTCTTTTCCTGCAGCACTGTGTAGATTTCACCCATAGCTCTTACCATGTTATATTGATTTACCAGCTTGTAAATTCCCGGAGGGCAGGGACCCTATCTGAATATGTGTGTCTCTAGAGTCTAGCACAAGGCCTGGAACATTCAACATTTGCTGAATGAATGAGCATTCTTGGGCCATTTAGAGACTTCTAACTTTCAAAGCTCTTCAAAAGGTGATTCTCTAGTCACCCACCTACTTCGTTCAGTTGGTAATTTTCTTGTATATAATTCTTGTATATACTTTTCTGCTGCATTGAAGTCTTATGTCTAGTTCCCACTTCCTGGGAAGACTTCCCCCTTGACTCTTGGGAGAGTTCAGCTCATTCTTAAAAGCCAGTGTCACTAACGGGGACACTCAGGCGGCCAACAAATACCTAAAAAGAGGCATGAGATCATTAGCCTTTAGAGATATGCAAATCAAAACTACAGCAAGATACCATCTCACCCTTGCAAAAATGGCAATGATAAAAAAAACTCCGAAAACAACAAATGCTGGCAAGGTTGTAGGGCATTTGGAACCCTTGTACATTGATAGTGGGGTTGGGAAACAGTATGGCACTTCCTCAAAAAGCTAGAGATAGAAATACTTTATGATCCAGCAGTCCCACACCTAGGTATGTGTCTTAGAGATATAAAAGCAGTGACAGGAATAGACACGCACACACCTTTGTTCATTACAGCACTAATCACAATAGCAAAAAATGGAAACAACCTAACTGTCCGTCAACTGATGAATGGATAAACAAATTGTGGTACATACATACAATGGACTATTATGCAACTATAAAGAATAAGGAGCCTTGGTGGCGCAGTGGTTGAGAGCTATGGCTGCTAACCAAAAGATCGGCAGTGCGATCCCACCAGCCACTCCTTAGAAACCCTATGGGGCAGTTCTCTGTCCTGTAGGATTGCTATGAGTTGGAGTCAACTCAATGGCAATGGGTTTTTGTTGGATAAAGAGTAGTGAGGAGTCCATGAAAGACAATATGGATGAATTTGGAGAACATTATGCTGAGTGAAATAAGTCAATCACAAAAAGAGAAATATTGTATGGTCCCACTATTATAAAAAGTCAAGAATAGATATACACACAGAAAGGAGGAGAGGGAGGGAGAATCACATTCTAGATAGTAGACAATTTTTATTTTTGGTGATGGGAAAGGCAAGACAAAATATGGGTTAAGTCATCACATCTTCACCAAGGTAAATAAAGACACGAAGTACATGAGAAAAAGTGTCAATTTTGCAACAACAGTAAAAACAACCAAAAAACATGTTTGTGGTGGTGGTGGTGGTGGTGGTGGTTGTTTGGTGCTGTCTTGATCAGTTCCAACTCATAGCCACCCGATGCACAACGGAATGAAACACTGCCTGGTCCTGCGCCATCCTCACAATCGCTGTTTTGCTTGAGCCGATTGTTCCAGCCACTGTGTCAGTCCGTCTTGTTGAAGGTCCTTCTGTTCTTTGCCGGCCCTCTACTTTACCAGGAATGATGTCCTTCTCCAGGGACTAATCCCTCCTGATAACATGTGCAAAGTATGTGAGACGTAGTCTCACCATCCTTGCTTCTAAGGAGCATTCTGGTTGTACTTCTTCCAAGACAAATTTGTTCATTCTTTGGGCAGTCCGTATTATATTCAGTATTCTTCGCCAACACCACAATTCAAAGGCATTAAGTCTTCTTCGGTCTTCCTTATTCATCCTCCAGCTTTCGCATGCATATGAGGTGATTGAAAACACCATGGCTTGAGTCAGGCGCACCTTAAGTCTTCAGGGTGACGTCTTTGCTTTTCACCACTTTAAAGAGGTCTTTTGCAGCAGATTTGCCCCATGCAATGGGTCTTCTGATTTCTTGACTTCTGCTTCCATGGATGTTGATTGTGGATCCAAGTAAGGTGAAATCCTTGACAACTTCAACCTTTTCTCCATTTATCATAATGTCGCTTATTGGTCCAGTTGTGAGGATTTTTGTTTTCAAGTTGAGGTATAATCCATACTGAAGGTTGTGGTCTTTGATCTTCATCAGTAAGTGCTTCAAGTCCTCTTCACTTTCAGCAAGCAAGGTTGTGTCATCTGTATAATGTAGGTTGTTAATGAGTGTTTCTCTGATCCTGATGCCCTGTTCTTATAAGACAGGAAAGAAAGAAAAGACTAAAATGGATGTCAAGAAGGACTCTGAAACTTGCTCTTGAATGTTGAGTAGCTAAATCAAATGGAAAAGATGATGAAGTAAGAGAGGTGAACAGAAGATTTCAAAGGACTGCTCCAGAAGAGAAAGTAAAGTATTGTAATGACATGTTGAAAGACCTGGAGATAGAAAACCAAAAGGGAAGAACACACTCGGCATTTCTCAAGCTGAAAGAACTGAAGAAAAAATCCAAGCCTCCAGTTGCAATATTGAAGGATTCTACTGGGAAAATATTAAATGACACTTGAATCATCAGAAGATGGAAGGAATACACAGAGTCACTATACCAAAAAGAATTGGTCGATGTTCATCTATTTCAGGAGGTAGCATATGATCAGGAACTGATGGCAGTGAAGGAAGAGGTCCAAGCTGTACTGAAAGCATTGGCAAAAAAGAAGGCGTCAGGAATTGATGGAATATCCGTTGAAGTGTTGTAACAAACGAGTGCAGCACTGGAAGTGCTCACTTGTCTGTGCCAAGAACTTTGGAAGACAACTACCTGGCCAACCAACTGGAAGAGATCCATATTTATGGCTATTCCCAAGAAAGATGATCCAACCAAATGCCGAAATTATTGGACAATATCATGGATATCAGACGCATTCAAAAGCGGCTGCAGCAGTATATTGACAGGGAACTGCTAGAAATTCAAGCCAGATTCAGAGGAAGACCTGTAACTAGGGATTTCATAGCTGATGTCAGATGGATCCTGGCTGAAACAGAAAATACTAGAAAGATGTTTACCTGTGTTTTATTGACTATGCAAAGGCCTTGGACTGTGTGGCTCATAACAATTTGTGGATGACTTTGCGAAGAATGGGAATTCTAGACCACGTAATTGTGCTCATGAGGAACCTGTATATAGATCAAGAGGCAATTGTTTGAACAGAACAAGGGGATACTGCATGGTTTAAAGTCAGGAAAGGTGTGCGTCAGGATTGTGTGTGGTTATGTAGGTAGATATGAATGAATGCATATATGTGTATAGAAAGGCATATGTGACTAGATGCATGTGCATGTATAGGTGTATCTGGAGGCCTATGTATATAAATGTTTGTATGTACTGCATATATAACAAACCACATAGGGGGCACAATTATGGAGGCTTCTTAGACATATCCATATAACTTGTGGGATTGGTTTACTGGGTTAAAAGGCTTGCGACCATAGTCTTGAGGGACAGTTTAGTCAATTGGCATAACATAGTTCAGAAAGTTATAATGTTCTATATCCTACTTTGGTGAGTAGCATGTGGGGTCTTAAAAGCTTGTGAGTGGCCATGTAAGATACAGCTATTGGTCTGCTTGCGTGGAGGAAAAGAGAATGAAGGAAGTCAAAGGCTCAAAGAAGAAACAAATCTACAGGACTAATAGCCCACAGGAACCAAGGCCTCTTCTAACCTGAGACTAGAACCAGATGTTGCTCGGCTCACACTACTGACCATTCTGACCAAGAACACAATGGAAGGTCCCATACAGAATGGAAGAAAAATGTAGAACAAAACTCAGATTCCTAAAAAAGTTCAGACCTACTGCACCAATAGAAACTGAAGGAAACTCTGAGATTATTGCCCTAAGATACGCTTTGAACTTGGCACTGATTCTACTCCTGGAGGTCACCTCTCAGCCAAATAATAGATTGGCTTATAAAATAAACAATATCACCTGTGAGTAATGTGCTGCCTTAAAAAATCAACTGTATGACTCCAAATGGTGAACACTTACCCAAAAGCAAAGATGAGAAGGCAAGGAGGAGAAGGGAAGCTAGATCAATGGAAACAGAACAAACAGACTGGAAATAATGAGAAGACACATTGTGAAAACTGTAACTCATGTCATGGAACAGTCTGTATAAAAATTGTTAAGGGGAACCTAATTTGCTGTGTCAACTCTCACCTAAAACAATACAATTATTTATTATTTTCTAGGATCCAGCTTTTGGTCTTGTTAACTGTTTCAGTTTTTGTACTCTATTTCATTTAGTTCTTCTCTAATTCTTATTATTTCCTTTCTTCTGGCCCTTGAGAGCTTCTTTTGCTGCTCTCTTTCTGCTTGTTGGAGTTGTAGGGTTAATGTTTTGATTTTGGCCCTTTCTTCTTTTTGGTTGTATGTATTTATTGCTATAAACTGACCTCTGAGCACTGCTTTTGCTGTATCTCAAAGATTCTGGTAGGATGTGTTTTCATTCTCATTTGATTCTGTGAACTTCTTTATTCCATCCTTAATTTCTTCTATAACCCAGTAGTTTTTGAGCAAGGTGTTGTTCAGTTTCCATGTGTTTGATTTTTTTCCCTTGCTTTTTCTGTTTTTGATTTCTACTTTTATGGCTTTATGGTCAGAAGAGATGCTTTGTAATATTTTGATGCTTTGGATTTTGTTAAGGCTTGCTTTATAGCTTAATATGTGGTCTGTTCTGGAAAATGTTCCATGTGTGTTGGAAAAGAAAGTATACTTGGCTGCTTTTGGGTGGAGTGTTTCGTATATGTCCATGAGATCAAGTTGGTAGATTGTAGCATTTAGATCTTCTGTGTCTTTACTGAGCTTCTTTCTGCATGTTCTGTCCTTTACCGAAAGTGGTGTGTTGAAGTCTCCTACAATTGTGGAGCTGTCTATGTCTCTTTTCAATGCTGTTAGAGTTTGTTTTATGTATTCTGGAGCCCTGTCATTGGGAACGTAAATATTTATTATGATTATGTCCTCCTGGTGCATTGTCCTTTTAACATTATATAGTGTCCTTTCTTATCCTTTGTGGTAGATTTTACTTTAAAGTCTGTTTTGTTAGGGATTAATATTGCCACCCTGCTGTTTTTTGAGTCAAAACACAATACAATATTATTTAAAAAAAAAAAAAGTTTATGCTTTTATGTAAGAGTTTTGTTGAGGCAAGTACCAGAGAATCACAATAAAGAGTCAATCCAGAGGGGGAAAAAACCAAAAAAGCCAATGGCACTATCCCCTCATCCTTACCCTATAGAATTCACTTCCTTTTCTGTATGTAGCACATTGTACATGGTCCTGTTGTGAGGCTTTGTGGTGTAGTGATTTACATAATGTGGCTCTTCTAGCCACGCATAGGCTTGTGACTCCTATAAAATCATTGGGTAGAACTATGCAAATAAGGTGCTTGTGGTCCACCAAGGGGATTGGACGGCTTGGTAACAATGCAAATAAGGTGCATGGAACCTGTAAAAACAGTGTGGGAGAGGTGTCTAACCTCCTAACTTTACAAGTAGGAAGGAGAATCAAGATCAAAAGCCCAAGACTGATTCCTGTGAGGCAGGGTCAGACATACCTCCTCTCTTCACCACCTTTACCAATTCTGACACCAACCATCCCTCTCACAGTACTCTCTACTGGGTTCGATAATTCATTGCAATGGCCACACAGAACTCACAGACCATACTTACAATTATGGGATTTATTAGGGAAGTAACAGGTTACAGTTCAGGCTCAGGAACACTTAAGGATAGAGTTCTTTCATCAGGACAGCTTCTTCATAGCCATACATGCAGGCATGCCTCTCCCTGGCCCTGGGCCTCTGCCTCAAGGCACTCAGCTTTGTCTCTCTGTGGGACAGGAGTCCCACTGCACTGATTCCTGCTGCTGGGTCTCTTCTGCCACCACTTCTCAACATCTTTAGGGTTATAGCTCTCTCTCTTGGTCTCTTGCTTCCAGGAGCTTCTCAGCATGGGGATCCTAGGTCCAAAGGATGTGCTTGCTGGCTCCTAGCTGTTCTTCCTTGACGGTGGTGGGCTTTTCTCTTTCCCACCTCTGGGGTAGCTCATTTCAAACCCAGCAGGAGGGCAAAACTGACCAATCCCTTTAGTGGGCCACAATTTCCATATCTGTACAGTCCCACCCAATCACTTGGGTGGAAGTTACAGGACCATGGCTAGAAAGGCCGTACAAAAGTGATCCATCACACTGCAGAGCCCTTGTGGGTGGTGAGGCTGTGCAAATATGTATGGAACCCTAACGAGTGGATTGGTCAGTTTTGCCATTCTGCTAGGCTTGAAAAGAGAGCCAATCCCAGAGCAGAGAGGGGACCTCACTACCATGAAGAAAAAAGACCCAAGAGTGGAGCACATCTTTAGACCCAGGATCCCTGTGCTGAGAACCTCCTAGACCTATGAGACAGAGAGAACTGTTAATACTGGAGAAGGTGGGAGATGGTAGGAGTGGTGGCCAGTGTGGCAGAGAAACGGCAGCAGTAGCAGAACCAGGTCACTGGCACTAGACAGCGCAGTGGGCTTCCTGGCCCATGGAGGGAGGCATCTACAGTGGGTGTATTGATCTACTGGTTGAGTGGGGTGCCTCCGATGACTTAATTGGTAGAGCTAAAGAGTTTTGTAACACTTGCCTAAATAGGACAGAGGCCAGGCCGAGAGGAGCCTGCCCTAGGGGGGCTAACAGGAGACTGTCCTTGGGGGCAGCTAAGAGGAGACTGTCCTCAGGGGGCCGAGTGTGAGGGCCCAGGCCCAAGCAGGGCCCAGTGGCACAAGCCTGCCTATTGGCATGGCCAGAGAAGAAGCTGTCCTGATCGAAGAGCTGTATCCTAAGTTGTACCTGTTACTTCCCTAGGAAACCCCATAACTATTGTCTGTGAGTTCTGTGTGACCATTGCAATGGATTATCAAAACCCAGCAGAGAAATAGAGAGTGCTGTGGGAGGGACAGCTAGTGTCAGAATTGGTAAAAAGGTTGGCGCAAGGAGGTATGTCAGACCTCTACTTCATAGGAGCCAGCTTTGTGCTGATGTTGATCTTCATTCTCTCCCCTCCCTGTTGTGAAGTTAAATGAGGAGGGCTGATGCCGCCATTTTTACAAGCTTAGAACATGTGTTTTTACAGGTTTATGTTTCCCTATCTTATTCCTGCCTTTTTCCATTAGCTCCCTGGATCCTTGGCTCTACCACTTCTTAGCTGTTGATTTGGGGCAAATAATTTAAACTCCGAGCTTCCGTTTTCTCATCTGAAAATGGTTTAGTTCCTTGTAGGAGCTCACTAAGGCCTACCAGCATGGGTGACCAGACCTCTGTGAGAGGGACTCAGAGTCTCTGTAGTTCTGACAACCTCCTGGGAACGTTCATTTCATCCTCAAGAGAAGTTGCCTCTTCTTGGGCCTGTTCTGTTACCTAGTCTTGCTTTGTCTCCTTATGGCTTTTGCCTGCTTACACTGGCTTGAGACCTTATTTAGTCAAGGCTGGATACTTCTGGCTCTACACCCCATCTTTGTTTTTAGGTATTGGAGCTCTTTAACACAGACCTTTAGAAGGAAGGGCAGCCAAGCCAGGCTGGTTGTCTGGTTAGGGTTTATCCAGGAATTGTTGGCTTTGGTTCTGGGCACCCTGTCTCAGTTGCTTCTGCCTATAGGAACATACATACAGCCACATATTTGTTCCCCTACCACCTCTGCTCCCCTTTTCCCCATCCATCTCTCACCCGTGTTTTGTGGAAGTCTTGACAAGTGGGTGGCTGAGCCCCAAACTGCAGCATTGACTCCCACACCATTCTCTTCCCATCTTTGTTTCAGGAGGCAATGTCGACTTCCTGTGTCCTTCTGCATACTGGGCAGAAGATGCCCCTGATTGGACTGGGCACCTGGAAGAGTGAGTCTGGCCAGGTGAGGGATGGGGGAACAAGAGGGGAGCTTCTTGAGCCTCTGTCAGGGAAAAGGCAGGATTTAGGAGAAGGACTCTGCGTTTTCCCTGACAGCCTTCTCACCTTATACTCCACTTCATGTAGGGATGAGCCTGGAGGACAGTGGGAAGAGGAAAGGGAAGAAGGGACCAGCAGTGAGTCCTTGGCTCCCCCCAGCTGCTTTCACCTTCCCAGCTCACTCAGAGGAGGGACTGAGGGGCCCAGTAGGGCCAAGGGCATAGAAAGGAAACCTTTTTCTAACTGCATCTGTACTGTGTGCCACGGCAGATGTGGGGCCCACATGTGCATGCACATGTCCATATGTGAGTGTCCACGGCAGTGACAGCAGCCTTTGTTGTTGCTGGCATTGAGGAGTTGACTTCCCTGTATCACTTCTCATTCATTGTACTCCCTAAGGCCCCTCTCCTGTATCACTTCTCATTCATTGTACTCCCTAAGTCCCCTCTGCCCTATCACCCTGTGCTGTGGTCATGTCTTGTCTCCTACACCTAGATTTTGGGGGGTAGGCCTCTCCCTAGTATTCACATGCAGCTAGGCACACAGCAGGTGTCGGGGTTTGAACAAGAAGTAGGTCAACTGTGTAGACCAAGGATCAGCAAGCTTTTTCTAAAAGGACCAGATAGTTAATATTTTAGGCTTTGCTGGACAAAAGGCAAAATGGAGGCTATTATGTAGGCGTTTATATAACTGTTTAATAAGTAACCATTTAAAAATATAAAAACCACCCTTAGTTGATAAGCTTTAGAAAAGAAATGGAAAAAAAAAAAAAAAAAGGTAGCTGCTGTAGTTTATTAACTCCTAGTGTAGACCCTGGAGACCTGCTTTTCTAGGGCTGACATAGCACCTGGGGTGGGGCTTTTTCCATGTTTCTTGGAAATCTGAGTCAGAGTCAAGAGAAGTTTGGGGATTAAGTTTGGGAGGGACTCCAGCATGGAGAACAGCCAGTTCTATCTGGGATTTAGACTGGTATTTATGTTGTGGTTGGGTGATCTCTGCCTTCTTCCCTTTGCTTTCCTTCTACAGCTGCCTAGGACCCTGCAGCCAAGGACCCATTGATCTGGGCAGGCATTCCAAACAGCCTGGGGACAAGTCCAGAAGCTAGGTCAATGCAGAGTGTGGGCCCTTGACTTAGGTTCTGGACACAGAACCAAGGACAAGGACTGGGTTACAGAATAGCAGGAGTAGGGTGAGGAGTTTGAGTAACTGCCCCTAGATGGGGGTCTTGAATGCCAAGCCAGGTACCCATAGCAAGAGTTCTGAGTGCATTGTGGCAAGGGCCTGTCACCTTGGGTCCTGCTTCTGATGCCGTATTTCTAGTCTAGTTTTTAGCAAATTGACTCACCCATCCTCTTGCTTGATGCCTGCTTTCTTCTCTCCCATCTGGGGACTCTGGGCCGAACTTTTTCACCTTCCTTAGTTTTTTCCCTCTCATCTCTTCTGCTGGCCTTGAGCCTCCATAGCACACTGTGGCTGCATGACTCCCCACGGGCCTTTTGCTGTGTAGTCTTGATCTAGGAATGGATCATGTTCCCTAACCAGCTCCTCAGGGCTGGGCACCTGTCTCCATGACCTGTACTTCTATTTATCCATCCATCTTTTGATTCAAGAAATATTTACCAGATCTTCCTTTCTGTTAGATCCTGGGAACACATTGTTAGTTTTTTGCTGGGCTCTGCTGAGATGACTTGAGTAGGAAGGGAGTTTGGAGGTTGGTGGGATGGGGGCAGGACAGAGGGTTTGGGTCCCCTGAGGAGGCTTGTGGTCCTCTAGACTAGAGCCGTTTTCCATCTTCTCGCCTCCACTGCATGGATGGCCCTGGTATATTCCTGCTTTTCTATCACTGACCCTCGGAATGTTGGCGGGAAGGAGTTTCTGGCTTAGACCAACAGAGCTGAAACCTCTGCTCCTTTTACCTGACAGGTGAAAGAAGCTATTAAGTATGCCCTGAGCGTTGGCTACCGCCATATTGATTGTGCTGCTGTCTATGGCAATGAGGCTGAGATCGGGGAGGCCCTGAAGGAGAATGTGGGACCAGGCAAGGTGAGGACTTGGGCTCCAGAGAGGGGTGGGATGGAGAGTTGAGAGGCTGGGGCTGGAGGGTGGAGGGAATCCAGTACTAGCTTCCTTTTAGTTCCTCTCCCGAGGTGAGGTTGAGTGACACTTGGTGCCCATGGCCTTTCTCATTATGGTCCTTGCCTTTTGTACCACGAGGTGTTACGGGAGCATCTGTTTGTGACATCCAAGCTGTGGAACACCAAACACCACCCTGAGGATGTGGAACCTGCCCTCCGGAAGACGCTGGCTGACCTCCAGCTGGAGTATTTGGACCTGTACCTCATGCACTGGCCTCATGCCTTTGAGTGAGCTGTTGCCAGGGTCTTTATCCAGGCAGGCAGGCGATCTGGGTAGGGTAGTGTTAATAGGTTATCGTAAGTCACAGTGGCAGAGCAGTATAGGAACACTTGTCTGTGTGAGATATGCAGAGCTTGCCATGGGATCTCAGCCTTTTCTACTGTAATAGCCAGGAATTTAGCTATAGAAAAAGGAATGTAGTTTACTGTGGTGTATATCTTGGGTGTGTATGGGTGGTCCCTCTGCTCCCTTTATTCATTCAGGAAACATGTACTGACCCTTCTGTAGGGCTAGGTCCTGGGTTGCAGTAACAAATTAGCCCCAGCAGAGGGTGTGAGAGGAACCTACCATCAGTACTGTGTCCTGTGCTGGAAGAGCATGTAACTCCCTCAGGAAGAAGGAGCTAAGGAGGACATCTCAGAGGAAAGGAGATACAATCTGGTCTAGGAAGAAAAGAAGGGGGAATGGGTATTCCATGTAGAGTTAACACCTGAGTCATGATCTGGAAGGGTGAGAAAGCACAACTGTTTCTCACTCTTGGCCCTTTGGCCTCTTTGGAGTTGGGGCATGGAACATAGAGTAGCTGGATGGGCAGATAGAGCAGGAGCTTGGCATTTATGCCCACACTCAGGGGGTTGTCCCACACTCAGGCAGGGAGACAACCCCTTCCCTAAGAATGCGGATGGGACTATACGCTATGACTCCACCCACTACAAGGAGACCTGGAAGGCTCTAGAGGCACTGGTGGCCAAGGGGCTGGTGCGGGCACTGGGTCTGTCCAACTTCAACAGCCGGCAGATCGATGATGTGCTCAGTGTGGCCTCTGTGCGCCCTGCTGTCCTGCAGGTGAGCAAGGCAAACAGACCAACTGTTTGGGGTTTGTTCACAAGAGCATGAGTGAGCAGGTGATGGGCCTTCTTAATGGAAACGGCTAACAAGATGTCAGAGTGTTGGTGTGCAAGTTCTCAGCCTAAAAGCAGGTGTTGAATCCCTGGGAGAGAGTGAAATCGCCAGTGGCAGACAGAATGAGAAAAGCGGGCTGAGGAAGAGGGGAGCATCTGCAGTGCAGGGTTGGTCAGGACATGCATGTGTGAGTGGGGCTGGATAAGCTGGGTGTGGGCACTTTTGGTGATGAATTGTTTTCTGGCTCAGGTGGAATGCCACCCATACCTGGCTCAGAAAGAGCTGATTGCTCACTGCCATGCACGTGGTCTG
Organism: Trichechus manatus latirostris; assembly: GCF_000243295.1. Taxonomy (NCBI): domain Eukaryota; kingdom Metazoa; phylum Chordata; class Mammalia; order Sirenia; family Trichechidae; genus Trichechus; species Trichechus manatus. The sequence continues at coordinate 10,765,518 of NW_004443951.1, read as the reverse complement.
GAGGTGACTGCTTATAGCCCTCTGGGCTCTTCTGATCGTGCTTGGCGGGATCCTGATGAGCCTGTCTTGCTTCAGGATCCAGTGGTCCTGGCACTGGCTGAAAAGTATGGCCGGTCTCCAGCTCAGGTCTTGCTCAGGTATGTGCAGTACTGGGGAAAGAGAGTCTGTGGGGACAAGGGACCCTGGGTTTGGGAGGCAAGGGTTGAGGGGTTCCTTAAGAGCTTGCAATGTGATCTGAGTGGAGGCCACTGTGAGGCATGTACCGTGTTCTGGTGGGGCTCCAGGGCTCTTGGAGCTCAGAGAAGGCTGCATGGAGGATGAAACAATGCTTAGGAGGACTAACAACTCTTCCTTATCTACCTCAATCCCCTGCCTTAGGTGGCAGGTCCAGCGGAAAGTGGTCTCCATCCCCAAGAGTATCACTCCTTCCCGAATCCTTCAGAACATCCAGGTATGTGAGTGATGGTCCTGTCCTTTTTAGCCTTTTGGGACACAGTGTGGCCCCAACTCTGCCTGGCTACAAAGGCAGTTCTTTGCAACCCCAGTTTCTACTTACATGGCTGGACTTTGTGACCCCCACCACCTCCCTTTTCGCCCCCAGGTGTTTGACTTCACCTTCAGCCCAGAAGAGATGAAGCAGTTAGATGATCTGAACAAAAATTGGCGATATATTGTGCCCATGCTTACGGTGAGGATTTATCAACCCCCAGGTTCAGGGAATGTGAGATCCCAGTAAGATGCTGCCCCAGGTCTGGCCTCAAGGTGTTGCTCAGGGGAAGGACAGAATGTTAGTGGTAGTAGTGGGAGCATTGCTGTCCAGGACACAATGATCTCTTTTCCCTTTATTGAGCTCTGGGAAGTAGTATAGTTCAGGGATAAGGAGCGTACCCTGTGAGTCCCAGTCCTGCCTCTTGGTATCTTGTAACCTAGAACGAGTTACTTGACTTCCCTAAACCACAGCTTCCTATCTGTAAAATGAGGGCAGTTCCTGACGGGTGGTAGGTTCTAAATAAATGATATCAATGAGGGGAACCCAGAAGGTATTTTTGACCTTGTTAGGGGGGATTGGGTGGGGTTCAAGCCTGCTGTACACAGGGAAATAAATAGTTTCCTAGCACTTAATCTCAGCTGAGACTGTTAGCTATGTATTACGGGTTTGGTGCTGTAATGCCTCTGATACTGTGGCATTCATGAGGCCAGGGGCCTGATCACTGCCATCTGGCATAGTGATGTAGATAGCTGAGGTTATTCAGGAAGCTTTGGGGAAGGGGAGGTACCCTCCATCTTTGGAATGTCAGCTTCTGCTAATGGAGTCATCTGTCCATCTGTCTTTCCAGGTGGATGGGAAGCGGGTCCCGAGAGATGCGGGGCATCCTCTGTACCCTTTCAATGACCCATACTGAGGACACAGCTTTCTGACTTCCCTTCCAGCTCTCCTGCTGTGAGGTCCTGGTATCTCCAGAAAGGGAGTTATTAAAGCTACTGGAGGATCCACACTGCTTACTTGTCTTATCTTTCTTGTCAAGCCTGGGAAGGAAATTGTTTCCCTTAGGAATGCCACACCTGGGCTGCTGGGTATGACCTGCCCCAAAGTCCAAACTTCCTTTTCTTTCCTGGTTCTGAATTCCAGGCTGCATTCCTCTATTAGGTACATTAGAGGAGGAACGCCATCTCGTGGCAGCTCTGAGCACTGCATGCTTCCCTAGAGTTGTCTTAATGGAGAATGTCATAAATTGGTCACCTTAGAGGACTGAGAACAGGGCAGTGAGTCTCCTGTGGTTTCATGGCAGTGCTGGGCCTGGGTGTTGAGTTTCCTTTCCCCTGTTCTGGTCAGTAAGGAGCCCTGCTGGCACAGTGGTTAAGTGTTCAGCTGCTAAGGGAAAGGTTGGCGGTTCCAACCCACTAGCCGCTCTGAGGGGACAGGCTATGTGGCAGTCTGCTTTCATAAAGATTACAGCATTGGAAGCCCTATGGGGCAGTTCTACTCTGTCCTATAGGGTTGCTGTGACTGCAAATCGACTTGACAGCAATGGGGAGTTCCGGCCAATGCCTAGGGCTAGGAATGTGAGGTACCCAAATGGGGATACCAGCTTGCAAAATCATGAAAGGTGAGGACAGGGGCTTTTTCTCTCAGATGTTGCAATCAGTGTGCATAGGCTACCTGAAGGAGGCAGAGTCAGGCTCAAGGCTTGGTACTCTGCACCTAGGGTCCTATCTTACTAGCTTTATAGTCCCACCAAAGGCCACTGATAACCAGGTTTTCGGAAAGTTTTTGGCAAATTGTTCACAGCTCCAGTCACACAGAACTGATTTTTGTTTCCCAGATGCTCCTCATTCAGCAAATACAGGTTAGGCAAAAGGCTAGACCCTGGGGATATGCCAAAACACATAAGGTCCGTACAGTCAGCTTGAAGAGACAGACTGAGTAATTGCATAATTAGTTTAACTATAATTAGAACAAGTGTTACGAAGAATTGCGGGACAGGAAGCCAGTTAATTTAATCAACTGAGATCTGAAGTATGAATAGGGATTAGTTAAAGGAAGTGAGAGTGAGAATATTGTAACGTGTAAATTGAACAGCTTAGGGGAAAGCCTTGAAAGTGGAAGAAGCTTTTCAGAAAACCAAAAGAAGTTTTGTGTGACAGAAAGTGAAAGAGGGGAGGAAGAATGGCATGGAATGATGCTGGAATTAGGCAGGGGCCTGGTGATGCAGGGCCTAGGAGAATGTTAAGATTTTTTTTTATCCTGCTTACAGTGGGAAGCCATGAAAGCATTTTGAGCAGTAATAACATTACTTGAGTTGTGTCTTAGACATAACCCTGGTGCAGTGAAGAGAATGGGTTAGAGGTGTAAAAAGTGGGTGGGAGAAGCATGTTGGAGGCTGTTACAAGAGGTTAGTCTTTTGCCTCTGGGCCTTTACACACAGTGTCCTGCCTGAAACAGTCTACCCTTTAGCCCACGGTGCTGGCTAACTTAACTACTAAATGTTCAGTTTAGCTGTCACTTCCTCAGGGACATCTTTCCTCACCTCACCCTCCCTAGGTGGCTCTCTGTTTGATTCCATAGCTCCCTCACACTGTATCATGATCCAAGACTCCACAATTAGGAGGTAAGGAAACCAAAGTTGTCATAACATGAAACTATCCACCAACAAGCGAACAACTTAAAAGTTATTCTTGACTCGTTATTCTTGCCTCAGACATCTCACCCTGCTTAACATCACATTTCTGTGTCTACATCTTTGTCTAAGCACTGAACAGTGTGGTGCACATCCACTGTGTCACACTGTGAAATTGCAAATCTCACAAAAGATGTAATGTTTTACGAAGCAATGAAAGTGATGTTGGAGAACTTCTCAAATCATATCCAAAACTACTGACAAACGAAGATCCGACAGTTAACTGAAAGAGAAAATCAAAGATAAGGAGACTAGACTTCAAAAGAGCATGATTGGAGTATCACAGTATCAGGGAAGGTCTCTGAAGTCCCTTGGTGGTACAAATGGTTAACACTCGTGGCTGCTGAGTGGAATTTGGAGGTTTGAGTCCACCCTGAGGCTCCTCAGAAGAAAGGCCTGGTGATCTACACCTGAAAAAATCAACCATTGAAATCCCTGTAGAGCACAGTTCTACTCTGACACACATGGGGTTCATATGTGTCACACATTAGTCAGAATCAAGTGATAGCAAGTGTTTTTGTTTTTTTTAAGAAAGGCATTTGGCAAAATTACAGTCCGAAGTACTTTTCTAAAAATATGATTATCGTTTCCAATAAAAGACTACAGACTCTGAATTTTCAAGTGAGACTGCCTTTATAAGCCTGCGTTGCAGGAAGGGAGGGAGTGCTGACCAGTCAGAGGTTAGCACCACCACGTCCCAGCTGCTTACATCAAAATTCTTCATATGTAAGTACAATCTAAGACACCTCTCAGAAGTTGCCTTGCCTGCGTGGAGGAGGAGCTGTCTCATACTTGTGTAGGGAAAATAAGACCCTGTGACATTCTGCAAGTAGCTACTTGAGAGAGGGGACAAATAACATACATTTGAAAGAGGACACAGTATTTGTCCAGGAAAATAAGATCTATGAAGGAGTTCTCATATTTGTCCAAGGCATTAAAATACCGATAATTCCTTTATTGGTTGAGATTTTAACTTTTAGAGTGTACACAACATGTTCCGTTGCTATTGGAAGTTGCTGTCCTCTTTATATTCTTTGTGGATCATTCACACTTTGACACCTGTGTATTCATGAAACTTTAAATATGCCCATTAAGGGTTATACTGTTGGTTTTGTTTCTCTACGTCTTGGTGGGCCTTTGGTCTGTCAAGATATGAGTAGGTTGTTTTATACAACATGACAAGCAAGCCCTACCTAGCGTAATAAATACATGGAGAGCACATACTGTTTCCAGGATAATAAATCTTTAACTTTTTAATTACATTGCACCTCACTCCCTTACAGCGATCGAAGGGTTGTTCTTTCTCAATGGAGTAGAGAACAGGACTATTCCTTTAATTTTAGGGATCTCTCTAATTGGCCTAGCAGATTAACAGCTTGTGTTAATAAGAGCTCAAGAGCCATTTATGCTGCTATGACTGAGATGATACCTCAATTTGTAGAGACCCCTGGTGTCACTTTTTGCATTAAAGCCCTACTCATATTCCAGAGAGATTACAATGGCCTTTTCTGCAAGCTTTTGTCAGGCAGCATAGGTGACATTTCTAAAAAATATTGCTCTGGTGACCTTGTAGCCCAACAGGGTTTATAGCCAATAATCGGATTTAGGAAGATGCTTAGGCCTGGTGTACATCAAGTATCAAAGAACCCAAAGAGGCAAAGGACTATTTTTCTCCACTACCGTAGGAAAAAAAAATCATGTGAGAGAAAGAGATTGTATGAGACAGGAAGGAGGGACTTCCTTGTAAAAGCAAAGTACAATGGTAAAGAATGGTAAAGGCTTTAGAATCCTACAGTTTATAGTAGCTTAGTGGTTTCCTTTCATAACACTAGTCTTGAGATGCTTTGTCTTGAGTCTCCGTGTACTTATTTCAGACTTCCTTATACCTCTTATTTTTTTCCTTATAGAAGATTGTAGGGAACCTCCAGGACAAAATTAAAAACTAGTGATAATTGGCAAGGTAATCTTGTTCCTAATCTTAAAGGGCTGTTTCTCCATTAAATATAATATTTACAATAGGTTTTTGGTATATAACGTTTAGAAACATAAAGAAGTTAGTTTCTATTCCAAGTCTGCTAAGAGATTCTTTAACCTTCTTTTTTAATCATAAGTAGAAACTATTATTTTGAAATTGTGTCTATAGTTATTCTGTATTTTGTTTTTTTACATTTTCTGTCTTTGTGTCTAGTTATTCTGTATTTTCTCTGTTTTGCATTTTTTATATTTCTGTATTTTTAATCTTTTCAAAGCAGTCTTTAGTTTGCTAATCCTCTTTTTTCTGTCTTGATTTCTGCCTTACCTCCTCCTTTCTTTTTCTCCTGCTGCTTTGAAATTTCTCTATTGCTGTTTTTCTAAGTTTTTTATTTGAATTTTTGCAGTCAGTTATTTTTAACTTTTCTTGTTTCCTGGTAAGTTTATAAAAGCTATAAATCTTCATCCAAATAGAGCTTCATCAGTGTCCTATGAAAGTTGACATGCAGTACTTTCATTATGAATTTTAGTTCAAAGTATTTCTTAACTTCTGTCATGATTTTTTAACCCAAGGGCTACTTATTCTTTGTACCGTATATAAATGTTAACTTGCAATGTAATAAAACTTTCTGGTTGGAGAATATTGTCTATATGATAGTAACGATTCTTTGGAATTTGTTGAGCCTTTCTTTGTGGCCTAATAAATGGTCCAGTTTTGAACATGTTCTATGGTGCTTGAATATAATGTATATTTGCTGTGTGTTGAGTATAAATTTCTACATATTTAGTCACTTGAGCATATTAATAGTATTAAGCATGTCTTCAATATTTCTGCTTATTTTTTGTTTAATGATTTCTGAGTGACGTTAAAAATTTCAACTACAATTGATTTATCTTTTCTGTTCTATTTCTATTTATTTCTTTTATAATTGTTGATATATTTTGAAGCTTGTTAGTATATGTGTGTGTATATGGATATATATATGTGTATATATTCATATTTATGATGAATATATCTAAGAAGTTTATTTCTCTCTTGCATAACATTTTGAGAGTAAACAGTCCAGAACAGGTATGGTGGCTTCATGGTATGAGGAACCAGGTTTCCTCTGTCTTATTGCTTTGTCATTCCTGGGACATTGCCCTGATAGATATGATCCAAGATGGTTCACCACCATGTCTTCTGAAAGATAAGCCCCTTCCCTTTGATGTCTCTACATGGAAGTTGCACATATCACTTCTGTTCACTTTCTGTTGACCAGAATGTCATCATGTGGGCACTTCTAGTTCTAAGGGACACTGACAGTTTTGCTTATATTCTCGTAACTGTGCCCTAAAATCAATCAACTAACCAATAAATTAAAGAAAAACAAAAACAAACCCAGGATCCATTAGCCCAAGAGACAAAAGGCCCACATAAACCAGAAACTCCATCAGCCTGAGACCAGAAGAACTGGACGGTGCCCGGCTACCATCAATGACCGCCCTGACAGGGAACACAACAGAGAGTCCCTGATGGAGCAGGAGAAAAGTGTGGAGCAGAACTCAAATTCACCTAAAAAGACTAGACTTAATGGTCTGAATGAGACTGGAGGAACCCCTGAAGCCATTGCTCCCCGACTTTCTGTTAACTCAGAATTAAAACCATTCGTGAAACCCGCTCTTCAGACAAAGACTAGACTGAACTATAAAACATAAAATAATACTCGTGAAGGGTATGCTTAATTCAAGCAGATACACGGGACCAAATGGGCGGCTCCTGTCTGGAGGCAGGATGAGAAGGCAGGAAGGGACACGAACTGGCTGAATGGACACAAGAAACCCAGTGTGGAAAGGGGGAGTGTGCTGTCACATTATAGGGACTGCAACTAATGTCACATAACAGTATGTATAGTTTTTTGTATGATAAATTAACTTGAGCAGTAAACTTTCACCTAAAGCACAAAAACAAACAAAAAAAACCATATCCTATTACTACTATAGAAGAGAAAGATATTGGGAGGAAAGTAGTAGTCTATCACAAGGCCTCTACATTTCGTATGTGAATATTAATTAATACCTCTCTTTGCAATATCCATTTTCTACCTTCAACTTTCACTCAATCCAAATCCTTTTTGTTTTACCCTCTCCAGAGAATAAACCTCCAGTCTTTTATTGATTTCGGGGAGAAAATTTGGAGGTCTAACTGCTGCTTTTTTTTTTTTTTTTAATTTTTTAAATTTTTTCCCATACAATAATTTATACATACATTGTTATGTGACTCTAATTGCTCTTCCCATACCATGACAGCACACTCCCCCTTTCCACCCCAATTCCCCATGTCCATTCAACCAGCTCCTAACACTCTCTGCCTTCCCATCTCACCTCTGGACAGAAGCTGCCCATTTAGTCTCTCCTATCTACTTGAGCTAAGAGGCACAGTCCTCACAAGTATCACTTTATGTCCCACAGTCCAGTCCAATCCCTGTCTGAAGAGTTGGCCTCGGAAATTGTTTTAGTTCTGGGCTGATAGAGAATCCAGGG
>NW_004443951.1:10726935-10757745 GCF_000243295.1 Trichechus manatus latirostris | reverse complement strand
CAGTCCAGTCCAATCCCTGTCTGAAGAGTTGGCCTCGGAAATTGTTTTAGTTCTGGGCTGATAGAGAATCCAGGGGCCGTGCTTTCCAGGGTTCCTCCAGTCTCAGACCATTAAGTCTGGTCTTCTTACCAGAATTTGAATTCTGCACCTCACCATTCTCCTGCTCCATCTGGGACTGTCTGTTTTGTTCCCTGTCAAGCCAGTCACTGGTGGTAGCCGGGCACCATCTAGTTCTTCTGGTCTCAGGCTGATGAAGTCTCTGGCTTATGTGGCCCTTTCTGTCTCTTGGGCTAATACTTTCCTGTGTCTTTGATGTTCTTCATTCTCCTTTACTCCAGGTGGTTGGGACCAATTGACACATCTTAGATGGCCACTCGCAAGGTTTTAAGACCCAGACACAGCTCACTAAAGTAGGATGCAGAACATTTTCTTAATAAGCTTTGTTATGCCAGTTGACCTAGATGTCCTCTGAAAGCATGGTCCCCAGACCCATACCCCTGCTACTCTGTCCCTCAAAGTGTTTGACTGTATTCAGGAAACTTCTTAGCTTTGGTTTAGTCCACTTGTGCTGACTTCCCCTGTAGTGTGTGTTGTCCTTTCCTTCATCTAAGATAATTCTTATCTACTATCTAGTTAGTAAATAACACTCACCCTTCCTCTCTACCCTCATAACCATCAAATAATGTTTTCTGTTTAAACCTTTTCTTGAGTTCTTGTAATAGTGGTCTTATACAATATGTGTCCTTCTGTGTGGTCTAACTGCTTCTTAAAATACTTCCAACCTAACCTACATTTTTCAACCTCATCATCACCCCTACTCCTAGAGGTTTTACGTGGTGCAACCAATTCCTGATCCTTTTGTGGTTTCTGTATTGTCAGTCTGGTTGCTTCTTGGCTTTCCCTATTGGGATTTTCTTTTCTCAAGTCTACTAGGTCAGTTACCATTTATCCACCTCTTTTCCAGCTTCTGAAATTTTGTTCCTGTTGTTTCCTCTCAAATTCTCTATGATCCTATGAGTTTCTCCCTTAAAAGACAAAACAAATTCTTTATTGTTATGTAGTTGGATTTCAAGAGGGAATGAATATAACTTTATGAGTTCAATCCACAACTTTTAATTGGAATTCCTCCTAATTCTTGTTAAATATAATTTTTTTTCTAAAGATAGTCTCTTTTACCCCCATTATTTACTATGAAATCTTGATTTCTATTTTAAGTAGGTATAGAGTTTTGAGTGAACTTTTTCTAGTTCTAATTATACTATGATTGCTTTATTCATTTAACAAGTTAATTTTGCCAGTTAGTGTGAGTCAGAAAGTGCTGTATATATTGGGAATTTAGCTGTAAGCAATACAGAAAAAGTCACATGCAGCCTATATACTTAGAAAGGAATAATAATAAGTAAATAAGTTTAGATTCTAATAAGTACAATGGAAGACATTATCAAGGGGAAGCTAATTTTGATTGGGTGATTAGGGAAGGTCACTTTTTGGAGATAACATTTGAGATGAGGCTTAAAGAATGAATAGAAGCCAGACACTCAGAGTATTGGTAGAAGAGCTTTCTAGGCAGCAAGGCAGCAAGTGCAAAGGCCCCGGAGTGAGAAAGGGCTTGGGCAGTCTGGGGAACAGAAAGATCAGCATGGATGGAGTATGAAGAATGAATGGGAGTAATATGAGATGAATTTGGAGAGGTGGATTGGAGCCAGATCATGCAGGATCTTATAAGCAATGATAAGGAGCTCAAAATTTCTTCTAAGAGCAATGGCAAGCTATTGAAGGAGAGTGTTGGAGAGGGTTAAATAGAGACCAGTAGACAGACAAGAGATGATGGTAGCTAGGCTTGGATTAGAGTACTGGTGGTGCAGTGATTAAGAGCTATGGCTGCTAACCAAAAGGTTGGCAGTTCGAATCCACCAGCCACTCCTTGAAAACCCTACGGGGCAGTTCTACTCTGTCCTATACAGTCACTGTGAGTTGGAATCAACCTGATAGCAACAGGTAAGGTAAGGCTTGAATTAGAGTGCTGGCAGTAAAGATGAGAGAAGTAGATGGATTTAAAATATATCTTAAATGTATTTCTCATAAGATTGAGTTCCTCAATGGCAGACCATGTCTTTTGTCCCTAGGACCTAGTAAAAAGCTTTACCATCATAGGTGCTCAATGAGTATTAGTTTAACAGATGAATGGATCACATAAGTAACTGGACTAGGGTTTCTTAGGCCCTAGCCTGGCTGCAAGGTCTCTGGAGAGGAGATCCCCATACATACTATCAGTCAACCCTCCAGTCATCATACTATCAAATTGTGGTAGTCATTTAATGAGTGCTTAGCATAAGATGGAAACCCTAGTGGCATAGTGATTAAGAGCTACAGCTGCTATCCACAAGGTTAGCAGTTCAATTCCATCAGGCGCTCCTTGGAAACCGTATGGGGCAGTTCTACTGTGTCCTGTAGGGTTGCTATGAGTCGGAATCAACTCAATGGCAATGGGTTTGGTTTGGGTTTGGGTAGCTAAGCTAGGCACAGTGCTAACTGTTCTAGCACGAATTACCTCTAATTCTCACAATATCCTTAAGAGATGGATAAAAACCAAAAAACAAAACAAAACAAAAAAAAACAAACCCACTGCCATTGAGTTGATTCCGACTCTTACTAATATTAAAAGGTTACATGACTTGGCTATAGCTCCAAACATTTTAACCTGCCCTAGCCTTGAAAGACTGGAATAAGAATCCTCCAAAGGAATCTCAGTCAGTGTGCCGAAGCTGGAGAGAAATAAAATCTCTGTTCTGATCACTGTAGACTGGGTCCTGGTGGAAGGAATGGATGATGATCGAAGTGTGAGAGCAGCAGCTATTTCATTTTAGCCTGCCTGTTATCTTTTACTTATCCAACTTCAGGAATGAGGCACACTGCTTTCCATAACTGACTTGTCTTGCAACTTGCTGGGCAAGTCACACTTCCCCTGAACTTTGTTTTTTCCTATGAAGTAGAGCTAATTCACGGCTTTGAACCGGTCTGTTCTGGTTCAAACCCCTGCTGACAATTTGCATTTCTAACATGTTCCCAGAAGTTATACATAAGAATCACCTGGGGGTCTTGTTAAAATGTAGATTTGGCTTCAGTATATCTGCGGTGGAAATGCAAATTATCAGCAGGAAACTCCTTAGAAATGCAAATTCTCAGCAGAGGTTCCAAGGAACCGAAGCCCTGGGCTAATAACACCAATCTCATTAGTAGCATTGTTGTCAAGACTAAATAAGACGACTGACACCTTTTCAGCATCTAAGCACAGTACCCCCGCCCGTAGTCCAAAAAATCCATTGCCAGGGAGTCGATTCCGACTCATAGTAACCCTACAGGACAGAGTAGAGCTGCCCCATAACTGAAGCAGACTGCCACATCTTTTTCCCACATAGCGGTTATTGGCTTCAAACCACCCGCCTTTCGGTTAGCAGCCCAGCGCTTTAACCACTGCACCACCAGGACTCCGCACGTAGTAGGCACACGTAAATCATAGCTCAAAGACTGGACAAAAAGATCTGGGAGCCAGTTTGATTTGGAGTCTCCGTAGGGCCGAAGAGGATGGCGTCAGCGGATTGGGCCGGCCGAAGGGGGCAGGTCCACAGACAGGAGCCAGCATCATCCCGCGCAGCCCGGAGCTTTGAATCAAGCGCGGTAGCTTCACCTGTAGCCAATCCTAGAACTGCATTTTCTCACGTCATTTGTTGCTGAGGCCCAGAGTGATGCGTCTCTCACCAAGATCAGTTCTAGCCGTTACAGCTGTACTGGTGCTCGACTCTTGCGTGTCCATCCGTTACGACTAAGAGGTCAGACAGAAGATCTCAGTCACCTCCCCGAGTATTCGGGCTGGAAGGAGACCCTCGGCTACTTGCTCCAAATATACAAAGCAGCTTCGGGTTCCCTTTTTGTGGAAGCTGCTGGCTGGCGCCCTGTCAGGACTTGTAGTATCAAGATTCTGGTTCTTCTTACACGACTTGCCAGAGAAGCAGGAAGTTGCTTTTTTTGGGAAGGCGAGCCAGGCAGGGAAAGTACTTCGCGGAGTCATAGGTAGTGGGGGTGTACTATGACTAGACTGCAGCTGAGTCCTGGCCCTTTAAACCTGAGGGGGAGGGTCCGGAAGTTGATGGGCGGGGCGAAAGGCCTTGGTATATAAGAGGGCCTCAGCCGTGCGGGGTCTCTAATCTGCCATTTTCTGTTAAATATTTGGTATCCCAAATTTCTAGTTTTCCTCACAAGCTTTATTCCGCTCGCTAGTCCGCCACCTCAGGGGAACGATGGCCGCAGAGTCCACAGCCGCTGCCGCCATCGCTGCGGAGCTGGTTCCCGCCGACAAGTAAGCTGGGCCGTGGAGAGCTTGAGGCACTGACCAGTCCGCGGGAGGGGGTGGGGGCCAGGGCTTTACGGGAGGGACAGACCAGTGGATGGGAGGTTCTTTCTCCCGATGAAGCGAAGTCGCTGTTCAGGGAGACCTGGACAAAGAAGGAACCCACTTCTTGCTGAAAGCCTTGCGTATTGGCGGTAACTCCGGTCGGCTGGCGCCCCCTGCCCCGCTTTTCGCGGCCGCCATCTTGCTGGGGGCAGCGGCGACTGTGTCCACCTCCTGCCCCTGTCCTTCCTCCCCGGGCCTGTGGCTGTCGGCGGGGAGGCGGCGCCCTGACGAACCGGCTTTGCCCCCATGCCCCTACTGTCCCCGCATTCCTGGAGCGCGCCTCGGCAGGGTCCCCAGGTAACCTGGGAGTATAACCAACAGATTTGGCGCCAAAAAAAAAAGCCTGCACGAGGAAGGAGGCTGCAACCGTGGGGTCGGGAGTGGGCGGGTCCTTCTGATGGGTGGAGCCTTGCGCTTTCGTTCTCTTCCCTCCGCCTGCTCTGGAGCAGGGGGCGGGGCCCTGAGGAGGCGGGAAAACTCCATTGTCTGGGGCCGCAGCCGCTGGGCGAGTGCTTTAGACTTTCGCTGTGGGGCGCTGTGAGTTTTCCCCTGCCATTGCTTTTCTTACCTCGTGCTCTGGGGCCAGCCACCTTGCCCTCCGACTCCCAGCGAACCCTGGCCTCCTGTCTGTGGTGGGGAGCATCGTGGTTCTTTAGATTTCCAAGCTGTTGGCGGGAGACTTGGCTGCGTCCGGGAGATATAATGAGGACGCGAAGCTTCTCAGCAGCGTTTGGTTGCTAGGTGAATGCACAGTAATATGCGCGAAGTGTAGTAGAAGAACTAGAGGGAATGATAGAAGATAAGATTGCTTGGAAAGCGGCAAAGTGCTTTCAAAGATATTTTATGAACAGTGAGGGGAAACACCCCATTAATTGAGTTAACAGTTGCTGTTTTCCGTCTAGTAGATCTGACTTCTTGATCTTCCTTTACTTCCTAGGGACCTAGTTTTATTTTTTTGCTTCTCTTGTGCACTTTAGAAATTAGCTGCCTCCCCTATATAGGGAGTGTTTGCTGTGAGATTTTTATGATTCTTTACAGGCTTACCCCCTGATGATGATTATAGTATATTTATAGTCACCAGCATTTACTTCTCTGTTTTATAAGTAAGGAAACAAGATTAGAATGTTGACCCACATGATTATATCACGAAGTAGTTAGATTAGAATGTAGAAATAATTTCCAAATTAATACGTGGCTACAGAGGCTGAGTGAAACCTTAGTGTTTCAGTTTTCATTTTCTCATTACCTATGGAAAAGCTTACCTGGGAGAAAATGGCATGTAAACCTAATTAGCTCGTCTAGGAGAACAATAAAGGCAACATCTCAGGTAAATGGTGGGGCTGTTCAGCGGTAAAGCTTCTAGGTCTGATGTCTGAGGGTGAAGAAAATGATTTGAGTTTAGACTTTGGTAAGAACGCACATTATAAATCCAGTATAACCACTGAAAGAATAAAAATGTATATAGCTTCCAAATGAGTAGAGAGAAAAAATGGAATAAGAAGTAAACTTCAGTTCAGAGTTGGTTATGATAATCAGCTTGATGACTTTAATGATGCTGGACCAGTTTTGTTTCTGTAAAATGCTACATCGGGCTTCTGTCCCCTCGTGCCATTTAAACAACCTTGCCAAAGTAATCAGTGCTTGTCTAAATGCTAAATCAGTCCTTACCGTTATTAGCTTTCTAACTAGTTCTTTCTAAACTAGTTCTCAACCTTTTTGTTTATATTAACAAAGATACAAAAATGTATAGCAGTTTGTGCTGTGGTGATAGGGACGAATGAGAAAGTTCAATTGGAAAGAGGAAGTCTTATGTGGTGAATTTTGGCTTAGCTGTCTTGTAATAATTCCTGAGGTGCTTCTTAATTGCTTTAGAAGAGAAAATGTCAAAATGAAAATAAGTGGTTTACCTTAATAATCCGTCCTAAAGTTCTGGGGTTATTTCTATTTCCACAAGTGGTTTGTGTTTCATCTGTGTTACTGTGGGGCTTATGTTGGTGCTTACTATTTGGATATTTGTAATAAGATTAACTTACTGTGATTTAGCTTCATGGAATTATGATGAATTAGTGATTAGGATATATTTGTATGAAAGACTTAGCCAAATTACCTGGTTATTTATTTTTTTCATGGAATGGAGGAGTTAGGTCAGTATGTTAACTCAAATGTGTAAATGGCAAGAGGGTCCCACTGGTGGACCTGGAAACAATAAACTATGTTTAACGATTGTGTTCAGTGAATTCTGATATTTGATACACTCAAGTTGCTTTTTTGAGGTGGAAGGAGGACAGTAGGGCAGAAAAATAAATGGAATAATTGCTAGAATTGTTTCTGAGTGAGTGTGACCTTGTCCTGATTATCACACCCATTAATCTTGATAATCCTTATATGCAGGTCCAAAGTATTCTTCACTTACCACTTTTGAAAAGTGAAGCATGGAGCGAGGTCCTTTAAAATTCAAGGAGTTTTCATTTTTCGTATTTAAATCTGGCAATTTTATTTGGCAGAAAGAAGTCAGATCCCAATTCAAAAGAATATAGATTCCTGCTCTTTAATTTTGGATAGTTTTTAATTTAAGATTAAATTCTTTAAGGTAAAATAGAAGATGAATACTTGAAGTTATATTTTACCTGCCCTTTTTTGTAGTAAATTTTTTTTTTTTTCAGTAAAATTGAAATACATCATACTGTATAAAGGTGCACAGATTGTAAGTGTACGGCTGAGTGAATTTTCACAAAGGGAAAGGAGAAACAAAATACTGTATGGCACCCAGAAATCTCTTTTCAGTCAATAGCTTCCCTCCCAATGGTAAAGTTTTCTGACTTTTAACATCACCAATCAGTTTTGCCTGTTTTTGAAAACTTAGATAAATGAAATCATACGGTATGTTTGGTTTCTTATACTCAACATTGTGAGAATCATCTACGTTGCATATTGTTTTAGGGCTTTCTGCTGGTTCCATTATGAATATACCACAGCTTATCCATCCTATTGAAGATGGATGTTGAGCTTGTATTTGTAGGGGTAGATCATAACTTTTTGGTGAGGAGGGCAGATAATACTAAATTTTTATCATGACTAGGAGTCAAGAAACCAGATTCTATTTCTGGCTCTGCCCCTGTGGGCCTCAGTTTTCCCATTTGTGAAATGGTAGTGGTAGAGGGAAGATACTACAAGTTCTCCAGATTCATTCCACCAGGAAATTTTTGTGACACAGATTTTCTTTCTTCCCAGGTTATAAGCATAGTTTTCCTATATTTATTGAGCATTTGTTTTAGGTACCAGAGATACCGTGGTTAAGGAGACAGAAGTGGTCTCGGTTCTCAAACGGAGCTTTTGCTACTGGGATAGAGGCAATACATATATAGTGAGAGAATGTCAGTGATAACTGCTGTGCAGGTAATTGGGTGGTTATTTTAGGTGTTTAGGGATGGCCTCAATGAGATCTGATTGACCAGGAGGGGCCAGCTGTATGAAGGGAAACTTCATTCATAGAAATAGGAAAGGCAGAGAATATGGGTACAGATGCAGGTAGATTGGTAGTTTTGTTGGTGGGAGGAAGAGGGACTTCCTGTCTGATTGTTTCTGTTTGGTCAGTGGAGTATGAGGCAAGATCATCTGCGTGGAAGTAAGGGGGAGTAGAAAATGGTGTATGAGAATTTTTGAGAAGTGAGCAGTAGTCATTTTGGAAAGTCTGGAAACAAATATTCTAGGGAAATGTAGTTGAATTGCCAGTGTTGAGTCCTTGTTTTAGATTTGGGATCAAGAATTTAAAGTGAGGCCAGAAAGTGCTGTTGTATGCTTTTCTACTGTAAATGTTCGTTCAGCTGCTTGTCTGTAGCAGACACAGTAGATGACTAGAGGGTTGAGACTTGTGGAACTTACAGTTTTCCAAAAGAAAAACTTAAGTAGAATACTTTCATCACAACGTGGGAGTTTAACTTAAGGAAAAAACATCTTGAAGATAAAACCATCAGAAATTTGTTTTTTCTCCCATATCTAGCTGTCCAGCAGCAACTACCTGTATGGTCTCTTGGTGCCTCTTTTACACCCACCCCTCTCTGATAGCGTTTGTCTCCTCTGCATCGAAACATCCTCAGATGGATGCATTTAAAAAACATTCCCTCTGTCATATATCTGTTTAGCTGCTATCCTTGCTTCTTTATGGTCGATCTTCTTTAGGTAAGAATTTGTATTCCTAGGCTCCACTTTCTTTCTATTTATTCATTTAACAAATGTACTTAATGTTTTAATATGTTAGGGTTTAGGGTTACAAAGATGAATAAGACTTCAGTTCCTGGTCATCAGGTCACAGTCTAATAGGACAGGTGTTGTAATGTCAAGACATGCTTAAATGAATCTCACCTTTGTCACCAATTACATCAAACCCGTCCAGGGAGGCTAAGATCATCTACCTCTGATGCCAGATATGTAGTGAATAATAAAATCCCCCTCCACTCACTCACTGTGTCCTGTAGAAATGTCAGCTTCTCTTCTCCGATCAGTGTAGAACCCAGCTGCCAGCGCAGCCCTTTCTCATCCCCATTCACCTGGGTCTAGGTCAGCAGGTACGGGCCCCTTTTCTATTTCTTAGGTCTGATAATTCCTTGGAATGACTCACAGACTCCAGGGAAGGAGTATCTTTAATCTAGTATGCCCCTGTCTTTCTGAGAGCAGGTGTTCTCTATCATCACCCAGGAAACTCCACTGAACTTTTTTCTTCCAAGGCCTTTATTGGCCATGTCACATGGTCATAATTGATTATATCATGCCTCTTAAGGCTTACTTAGCATTGAACCCTCTTGATCTGGTCATCCCTCACTCATTGGCCTCAGGGGTGATCTAGCTCTCAGGGACCAGGACCAAAGGCCAGATTGTTTACTGCAAGGGGGTTTCACCTTGCAGGTGTGTATTGAGAGTACAGGTAGATCCTCACAACATATTTGAGTTAGGATGAACCGCATTTACAGTTATCATTATAGTTAGTAATATGCACTATATACAGTGTTGCAGCATATAATTTGCCAGTGTTATCATTCTTAGGTGTTCACTTGCAGAGGTTTAGTCTTATGATTTACTATTCCAAACACTTCTGTAATTATAAAGATACTAATAATAAAAGGCAATAATAGTGAAAACAAAAAAAAAGGTATTCGACTAATGTCAGGACTTATGATGGAGTTGTCATAACAGAAACCTGTCGTAAGTTGAGGACTACCTGTATAAACATTTCCTCTTCAATTTGCCTCATTCTGGGTTTTTGCCCCCTCATGCCATTTAAACATCCTTACCGAAGGTAAGTGATAATTGTCTAAATGCTAAATCAGTCATTACCATTCTTAGCTTTCTAACTAGTTCTTAATCTCTTTGCTGCATTAGATAACTAGCCACTACCTCTTTGAAATTTTGTTTTCCTTTGATATTGCCTCCATTTCTTCCTATTTCTCTGCTTTTTCACTAACAGTTGCTAGAATCTATTGATACCTTGTGTGCCGTGCATTATACTGTGTGCTTTATGAGCTTTCTCATTTAATTTTCAAAACAGTACTGTGAGATTGTTGTTATAGTTGCCATTGAGTAGATTCTGACTCATGCCAACCCTGTGTGTGGGGAGTAGAACTGCTTGACCTTTCAGAAGCAGATCATCATGCCTGTCTTCCAAGATGCCTCCGGGTAGGTTTGAACCACTAGCCTTTGGGCTAGTAGCCAGGTGCTTAGCCATTTGTGCTACTCAGGGATTGTAAGGTAGATACTACTAATTATAGTTGAAGGAACTGGGGCAACTCACATGAAAAGTCACTTACTCTAATCCTACCCAAGTGATTCAGCATCAGTTACTTATTTTAACAAACATTGAATAGGTGCCAGGCCTTGTACTTGGTGCTGGGATACAGCTAGGATAAGATAGACATGGTTCCTTTCTTTAGAGCTTAATCCTGGTGGAAAATATGGAACATCAGCAGGTAATTGGAATATAGTGTAAATTATGATAAGGGTCATATGGGTTACTAAAGGATCTGTGTAATTGGGTATGTTACTTCTCAAAAATAGGGATAGTGCCACCTGCCTCAAAGGTTTTTTGTGAGGATTAAATGAGAATGTAATAGGTACTGTTTGCACTATGTTTGACTGTCAGATGTTTGCTCTAAATTGCATTTTGAGTATTATCCATTTAGGTCTGTCATAAACTCTTCAAAATCAACTTAACACTTAAACCCCCAGTTTTCACTAATGACTCCTGTTCTTTTACCTTATGGTGGTACAGTGAATTGCTTTAATATGACCCTATTAACCATGGTCTCGTAACCTGTTGCCATTGAGTCCGACTCACAGCGGTCCTATAGGACAGAGTAGAACTGCCCCATAGGGTTTCCAAGGAGCAGCTGGTGGATTCAAACTGCCAACCTTTTGGTTAGCAGCTGAGCTCTTAACCATTGTGACAGTTTTGCTAACGCAAATAAGGTTCATGGATCTCTTGTGGGAATGGGTGGAACTATACAAATAAAGTGTATGGAACCCTAATGAGTTGGTCAGTTTTGCCATCCTGCTAGGCTTAAAATGAGCCAATGCCGGAGGCTGAGGGGGGACCTCACGACCATCAAGAAAAAGAGGCAGAACTGAAGTGTTTCCTTTGGACCCAGCATCCCTGCGCTGAAATCCTCCTAGACCCAGGAGACAGCTGTAACACCAGAGACAGTGCAAGATGATGAGAAGCAGTGGCAAGCATGGCAGAGTCCAGTGGCAGAGAAACAGTAGCAGCAGAAGCAGTAAACCTGCGTGAGGTGGCATGGGAGTGAGAGAGCTGAGTGCCTTCAGGCAGGAGGCTTCCTGAGGGAGTGGGATGCATCTGGGCACTTATCGATGGCGCTAAAGAGCTTTATAATACTTGACCTGAGCAAGGGCCGAGGGTTAAGGGCCTAGGCCAAGGGTGAGGGCCTGGCGGTTGCAGCCAAGAAAAAGCTTTTCTGATCCAGGAACTGTATCCTGAATTGTTCCTGTTACTTCCAAGTTGATCCTGATCCTGAATTGTAATGTGTTACTTCCCTAATAAACTCCATACTAGTGAGTACGGTCTGTGAGTTCTTTGTGGCCATTGCAACAAATTATCGAACACAGCAGAGAAGTAGTGCTGTGGGAGGGACAGATGGTATCAGAATTGGTGAAAAGGTTGGAGAGTGAAGATAGTTTGACCTCATCTCATAGGAATCAGCTTTGGGCTGCTGCTGATTTGATTCTCTCTTCCCCCTAAAGTTAGACAATGTCTGCTGCTCCTGCCATTTTTACACTTAAATTGGTTGGGTGATGCTCAATTGCCCAACCCCAGAAATAGACATTCTGGACTCTCCTCTACCTCCCTTTCCAGCTTCCAAAAAAATATTCACCAATATTTAGCAGATTGACCTTGTAATATTGCTTGATAAACAGGGCTTAGAAATGTAAAGCTTAGAGGGCTAGGTAGGGAAAAGTTAAGTGGTGGGGATTGTAGTGAACTGGAGGATGGATTCACCTCTTTTAAAGGGAGTAGAAGGAGCTCTGGTGGCCCAGTAGTTAAGTGCTTGGCTGCTAACCCATGGGTCGGTGGTTTGAATTTACCAGCCCCTCTGCAGGAGAAAGATGCAGCAGTCTGCTTTTGTAAAGACTTAAAGCCTTAGGAACCCTTTGGGGCAGTTCTACTCTGCCCTTACATGGTCACTATGAGTCGAAATTGACTTGATGGCAGTGGGTTTGGTTTGGAAAGGTTGGCTGTTCGAACCCACCAGCCGCTCTGTGGGAGAAAAGCCCTGACGATCTGCCTAGGAAACCCTATGGGGCAGTTCTGCTCGGTCCTGTAAGGTTGCTATGAGCCACAATCAACTCTATGGCACATAACAACAGTATATTCATGATTCAGAATTCAGAAGGGTAGATATATGGCGAAGTGTCCCTACAGTGCTTATTCCCTAGCCACATAGTTTTTCCTTCTCAGTCAACCAGTGTTAGGAATTTATTACGTTTAGTGGTACCTTCGACATATATAAGGAAGCTGTATGTAGTTTTTATTCTCTCTTTTTGTATAAATGGTAGTGTACTTGAGACATTTTTAAAAGCACTAAGTGTGTTAGAGATCATTCCTCACCAGGGCATAGTTTCCTGATTATTTTGTTTTTTTAATGGCTGCGTAGGATTCTATTCTGTGGCTGCCTCATAACAAGGTCTCTGTTGATGAACATTTGAGTTTCTACTATTTGGTTGTTACGAACAGTGCTGCAGTGAATAACCTTGTAATAATCATGTACTAGTGTATCTGTAGGATAATTCCTACAAGTAGGATTGCTGGATCAAAGAGTATGTTCATTTGTTGTTTTTAGTAGATAATTGCCAAATAAACCTTCACAGAGGTTTTGTGAATTTACACTTCTGTTAGCAGTATATGGGAACACCTGTTTTCCCTGAACTCTCATCTTTAACTATTTGATGAGTAAATGTTTTCTGTGTAGTTTTGTGTTTCTATTCAGAATGAATGTTATGTGTTAAAACATTTGAGCTGTTGTGTTTTCGTTTTCTGTGAATGTGTTTATGTCCCTTAATGTTTTCTTGTTGGGCTTTTTTCCCCTATTGATTGTAAGGTTCTTTGTGTATTGAGTAAGGTAACCTTTTGTGAAATGAATTAGATGGAGCAGAATTTACCAATGTTTTATGATTTTTTATTTTAAAAAGGCCTTCCCCAGATTAATCATAAAATAATTCTCCCATTGTTTCCTGTAGTGCTTTTTGGTTTCATATTTTATATAATGGTTTTTTAAGATAGCAGAAATTCAGATTTTTATGTGAGACCTCCAAAATTTTAAATGTAACTTTTATAATTAATATTAAAAAGTAAAATTGGACCAAACATGTCTGTGGTCCAGGTAGGACATGGACATCAGTTTTATAATTGCCCCAAGACCTGCTGAATCAGAAAGTTAGGAGCTGGGGCTCAGCAATCTATTTTAACAAGTCCTTCAAGTGATTTTCATGCGGACTAAAGTTTGAGGACTACTAATCCATTTTCTAATTATACTAGTATTGTCTTTGTTCAAGCCCTTTTTGTCTGCCTAAGTTACTACTAAATAAGGGCATAGAAGTAAATTTATCACTGCTGAATGCTTTAGTGTTATTTTATTGAATAGCGTCTTTAGTGGGTTTCTTGTTTCTAATCGAGTGCCCTTCAAGCTATCTTTTTTACTGCCCAACCAACCAACCCTGTTGCTGTCAAGTAGATTCGAAGGCTGCAATCTTTACTGAAGCAGACTGCAACATCTTTCTCCTTCAGAGTGGCTGGTGGGTTTGAACTGCTGACCTTTCGGTTAGCAGCCCAGCCCTTAACCGCTGCGCCGCCAGGGCTCCTTTTGTACAGCAGTCAGGGCAATCTAGAAGTAAATTTGATCATACTACACCTTCAGCAACTCCTACTTCAGAATGAAAATTTAAACCCTTAGATTGTCATCAAAACTATACCAGCTGGCTCCTGTATCTCTCTCCAGTCTTGTTCCTAGTTGTGCACACTTTTGATGGAAAGTAGGGAGAAGGAAAGTTACAAAGATAAAGTTATCCAATTCTTGGAATTTACATTACAGTTTAAGGAGGTGGTCTCCAAAGTAGGGAGGAATTAAGCTTTAATAATAATATATAGGTTGACACTGTGATAGTTGCCTTATTGATTATTTATTTTATCTAGTTTAAACTCCCATTGCCATTGAGTTGATTCTGACTCATAGCGACTCTGTAGGACAGAGTAGAACTGCCTCATAGGGTTTCCAAGAAGTGGCTGGTGGATTCGAACTGCTGAGCTTTTGGTTAGCAGCCGAATGCTTAACCATTGCACCACTGGGGCTCCGAGTTTAAACTAGCTCTTAACAAAAATGGACAATGTATCTCGAAAGATTTCCTGCTTATAAATGATAGCTTGAAGATGATAATGCAAGCACAAACAAATAGCAAGAAAATAGAATTGATGTTTGTATTTATAGCTTCTACTTCTAGTTCTTCGTTAACCACGTTATGAAGTTAAAAACAATGGCTGTCAGTAGTGTGCTCTCTAGCAGATATTTTGAAAAGTAAACAATCTATAAGTTCAAGATAAAGTTGATAATTTAGCGAGTGAGAAAGTAATTGCTTTTCAGAAGAAGCAGTATGCTTTGGAGACAGCTTTTTGAAAATCAGTTATTTGCAGATGTTTTCATTATGTGATTTTATTACTAAAAATACTTGTGTAATTTAATAACTTGGAAATGCCTGGTTTTGCATTTTAAAAATCTTCCAAAGCCCTATGACAAAATTCACTTCTCATCTCTACTGAAAAGAAATGTTCAACTGTCCACTAAAATACATATACAAGAATGTTCACAGCAGCTAAAATAATAAGCCAGAAACTGGAAACAACCCAAATGTCCATCAAGAGTAGAATGGATAAACAATCAGTCTGTTTATTTAATTGAATATAAAAAGTACAAGAGTAGAATGGATAATGTCTATTTCAGTAATAGAATACAAATTGTAAAAACTAGATTTACGTGCATCAGTGTGAATCTCACAAACATAATGAAAGAAGTGGCACAAAAGATACAATCCATAAATAAAAAGTTTAAAAAAACAGATTAAAACAATAAAAATGTTTGTATTTACCCTCCTATTTACCATTTCTAGTGTTCTTCCTTTTTTTTATGACTATCCAAATTTTTATCTGGTATCATTTTCTTTATGTTTAGACTTCCTTTGACATTTTTTCTTGTGATGGTCTGCTGGTAGTGAATTCTTCCTGCTTTTGTGTGAAAAAAGGCTTTATTTTACCTATGTTTTTTAAAGATTTTTTTAGCTATAGGTTTGTTTTTTTTTTTAATACTTAAAAAATATTGATCTACTGTCTTGGGCTTGAATTGTTTCTAACAAGTCAGCTGTCTTTTTTTTTAATTTTCATATTTTTTATTTCTGGCAATATGAAAAGACTAGATAGAAACACTAAATAATACTTGATACGATATTTTTATATTCATAGCTGAGGTAGAAAAGGTGACAAAATCCTTAAAAGGTAAAAAATAACAAAAATGTACAAGTATGGAAAATTTACTAATTGCTTATTTCAACATCTGTCCTGAGAGTATCTTCCAAAGGCCTAAAGCCTTTGTTTTTTTGTTTTTAATTTTATTGTGCCTTAGGTGAACGTTTACACAGCAAATTAGCTTCCATTCAATAATTCATATGCAGATTGTTGCATGTCATTGATTGAAATCCCCGCAGTATGTCAGCAATCTCCCCACTTCCACCCCGGGTTCCCCATTGTCATTCTTCCGGTTTCCTTGTCCCTTCCTGCTGTCTCATCTTTGGTTTTGGGCAGCTGTTGCCCTTTCGGTCTCATATGGTTGATAGTTCTTAGGAGTACATTCCTCATGGGTGTTATTGTTAATTTTATAGGCCAGTTTATTATTTGACTAAAGCTTCAGTTCTGAGTTAGAAGGTGTCTTAGGGCAGTAGTCTCAGGGTTCCGCCAGTCTTTTTCAGACCAGTAAGTCTAATCTTTTTTATGAATTTTATTTTATTTTTTTATTGTATTTTAGATGGAGGTTTACAGAGCAAATTAGTTTCTATTAAACAATTAATACACATTGTTTGCCAACCCCATGGCATGTCAACACTCCCCCCTTCTCAACCTTGGGTTCCTGGTTACCAACTTTCCTTGTCCCTCCTGCCTTCTCATCCTTGTCCCTGAGCTGGTGTGCCCATTTAATCTTGTTTTGTTTTATGGGCCTGTCTAATCTTTGACTGAAGGGTGAACCTTAGGAGTGACTTCGTACTGAGTTAAAAGTATGTCCGAGGGCCATACTCTTGGGGTATGAATTTGATTTTTGTTCTGTATTTTTCTCCCTTTCCAGCTTGGACCTTCTATTGTGTTCCTGGTCAGAGCAGTTGTTAGTGGTAGCAGGGTACCATCTAGTTCTGGTCTCAGGCCAAAGAAGGCTATGGTTCGTGTGGGCCATTAGTTCTTCGGGCTAGTTGTTTCCTTGAGTCTTTGGTTTTCTTTACTCTCCTTTGCTTCAGTAGGGAAGAGATCAGTATTTGCATCTTAGATGGCCGCTTGCAAGCTTTTAAGACCCTAGACGCTTCTCACCAAACTAGGTTGTAGAACATTATCTTTATGAACTATGTTATGCTTGTTGACCTAGATGTCCCCCAAGACTATGGTTCTTAGCCTTCAAGTCTGATAGCGCAGTCCCTCAAGGTGTTGTTATGTCTAAGAAGTTTCCATAACTGTGTCTCCTATGTGTTCTGTTATATATATGAATATACATGCAGCACACACAAATATGTATGTAGAAATATCCACAACTATACTTGTGTGCGTACATGGGTGTACTGCCACGTGACCTGTACCTATTTAGCATGCATATTTACCTGTATATTCACTCACAAATTATTGTTATTATTGTTGCAGGATTGTGTATGTTATAATATTTACTGTAGTTGCCTTTTATTCTTGCATACTCCCAGTGTCTTCCTTTGCGTTGGTCACTTTGTGCTGACTTCCCCTGTATTGCGTGTTGCTGTTCCCTTCATCAGAATTAACACATATCTACTATCTAGTTAGTGATTCTGCCTCCCCGCTCCTCCCGTCCCTGGTAACCATCAAAGAATGTGTTTTTCTGTGTGTAAACCTATTCTTGACTTTGTATAATAGTGGTCTTATACAGTATTTATCCTTTTGTGATTGATTTTCACACAGCATAATGTCTTCCAGATTCATCCATGTTGTAAGATGTTTTGTGAATTCATCGTTACTCTTTTTTTAAGTTTTTTTCCATACAAAAATTTATACATACATTGTGAAGTGACCCTAATTGCTCTCCCCATACTGTTACAGCACATCCCTCCTTTCCACCCTGATTCCCCATGTTCTCATCATTATTCTTTATTGTTGTGTAGTATTCCATTGTTTGTATGTACCACAATTTGTTTATCCATTCATCCGGTGATGGACACTTAGGTTGTTTCCCTCTTTTTACTATTAATAATGCTGCAGCGAACATGAGTGTGCATATGTCTATTTGTGTCACAGCTCTTAGTCTCTAGGATATATATCTAGGAGAGGGATTGCTGGATCATAAGATATTTCTATTTCTAGCTTCTTAAGGAAGCACCATAACATTTTCCATAGTGGTTGTACCATTTTACAAGCCCAACAGCAGTGTATACGAGTTCCAGTCTCCCCACAACCTTGCCAGCATTTGTTTTTTGTTTTTTTTGGTCAGTGCCGTTATTGCCTGGGTGAGATGGTATCTCATTATAGTTTTGATTTACAATTTCTCTAATGGCTAATGATTGCGAGCATCTCTTCATGTGTTTGTTAGCCACCTGAATGTCTTTGATGAAGTGTCTGTTCATGTCCTTTACCCGTTTTTTAGTTGGGTTGTGTTTTTATTGTTGAGGCGTTGAAGTTTTATGTAAACTTTAGTGATTAGACTTTTGTCTGATATATGTTGTTGCCAAAAATTTTTTCCCAGTCTGTAGGTTCTATTTTTGCTCTTATGGTAAAGTCTTTTGATAAGCATTAAGTATTTAATTTTTAGGAGATCTCAGTTATCTAGTTTATCTTCCGCTGTCTGTGCATTATTAGCTATTTTTGCCATACATTAGGGACCCTAGCTTTGTCCCTATGTTTTTTCCCATGAACTTTATAGTTTTAGATTTAACATTTAGGTCTTTGATCCATTTTGAGTTAGTTTTTGTGTATGGTGTTAGGTATGCATCCTGTTTCATTTTTCTACAAGTTGATATCCAGCACCATTTGTTAAACTATCTCTCCCCCATTGAATGGACTTTGACCCTTTGTCGAAGATCAGCTGTCCATTGCTGGAAAGATGTAACTTCTGAGTTCTCCGTTCTGTTCCGCTGGTTTGTGTGTCTGTCTTTGTACCAGTACTAGGCTGTTTTGACTACCATGGCTGTATAGTAGGTTCTGAGATCAGGTGGTGTGAGGCCGCCTACTGTGTTCTTTTTCAATAATGCTTTAGCTTTCCAGGGCTTCTTTCCTTTCCATATAAAGCTGGAGATAAGTTTTTTCATCTTGTTAAAGAATGTTGGTGGAATTTGGATCGGGATGGCATTATATCTATGGATTGCTTTGGGTAGTAGCAACATTATCACAATGTTAAGTTTTCCTATCCATGAGCATGACATGTTTTGCATTTATGTAGGTCTCTTTTGGTTTCTTGCAGTAGTGTTTTGTAGTTTTCTTTGTATGAGTGTTTTACATCCCTAGTTAGATTTATTCCTAACTATTTTATCTTTTTGGGGATTATTGTAAATGGCATTGTTTTCCTAATTTCCTTTTCCCAGTTCTCTTTGTTAATGTAGAGGAATCCAACTGATTTTTGTATGTTCATCTTACACCCTGCCACTTTGCTGAGCCACCCTTGTATTAGTTCCACTAACATTCTTGCAGAGTCTCTGAGATTCTGTATGAATAGGATCGTGTCATCTGCGAATAGGGATAGCTTTACTTCTTACCAATTTGTTGTTGTTGTTAGATGCCGTTGAGTTGGTTCTGACTCATGGTGACCCTGTGTACAACAGAACTAAACACTGCCTGGTCCTGCGCCATCCTCACAATCATTGTTATGATTGAGCCCATTGTTGTAGCCACTGTGTCAGTCCATCTCGTTGAGGGGCTTCCTCTTTTTCGCTGACCCTCTACTTTACCAAGCATGATGTCCTTCTCCAGGGACTGATCTCGCCATCCTTGCTTCTAAAGAACCTTCTGGTTTTACTTTTTCCAAGACAGATTTGTTCCTTTTTTGGCAGTCCACGGTATATTCAGTATTCTTTGCCAACACCACAGTTCAAAGGTGTCAAGTCTTCTTCAGTCTTCCTTATTCCTCGTCCAGCTTTCACAGGTGTATGAAGCTATTGAAAACACAATGGCTTGGGTCAAGCGCACCTGAGTCCTGAAAGTGACGTCTTTGCTTTTCAGTACTTCAAAGAGGTCTTTTGCAACAGATTTGCCCAATGCACTGCGTCTCTTGATTTCTTGACTCCTGTGCCCATGGAAGTTGATTGTGGATCCAGGTAAGATAAAATTCGTGACAACTTCAGTCTTTTCTCCATTTATCAAGATTTTGCTTATTGGTCCAGTTGTGAGGATTTTTGTTTTCTTTATGTTGAGGTATAATCCATACTGAAGGCTGTGGTCGTTGATCTTCATCAGTAAGTGCTTCAAGTCCTCTTCACTTTCAGTAAGCAAGATTGTATCTTCTGCCTATGGCAAGTTGTTAACAAGTCTTCCTTCAGTCCTCATGCCCCATTCTTCTTCATATAATCCGGCTTCTTGGATTATTTGCTCAGCTCTTACCAATTTGGATGCCTTTTTATTCCTCTTTCTTGCCTTACTGCTCTAGCTAGGACTTCAGTACAATATTGGAGTGGCAATAAAGGGCATCCTTGTCTGGTTTCCATTCTCAAGAGGAATGCTTTCAGTCTCTTAGTTGAGAATAATGTTAGCTATTGGTTTTGTATATATGTCCTTGATATGTTGAGAAATCTCCCTTCTATTCCTGTTTTGCTGACAGTTTTTGTCAGAAAAGGGTGTGTTGGATTTTATCAAATGTCTTTTCTGCATTGATTGAGATGATCATGTGATACTTTTCCTTTGTTTTATTTATGTGGTGAATTACACTGATTTTCTAATGTTGAACCATCCTTGAATATCTGGTATGAATCCCACTTGATCATGATGTGTTTTTTTTTTTAAATGTTGTTGAATTCTGTTGGCTAGAATTTTGTTGAGAATTTTTGTATCTATATTCATAAGGGATATTGGTGCATAATTTTCTTTTTTAGTGATGTTTTTGCCTGGATTTGGCATTAGGGTTATACTGGCTTCATGTAATGAATTAGGGAGTATTCTTTCCTTTTCTATGTTCTGGAATAGTTTAAGTAGAATTGGTGCCAGCTCTTCTCTGAATGTTTGGTAGAATTCTCTAGTGAAGCCATCTGGGCTGGGGATTTTTTGTTGGGAGTTTTTTTTAATGACCTCTTCAGTTTCTTCTTTGGTTATGGGTCTGTTCAGATTTTCTCCCTGATTTTGTGTTAGTTTAGGTAGATAGTGTGTTTCTAGAAATTTGTCCATTTCTTCTAGGTTTTAACTTTGTTGCAGTACAAGTTTTCATAATACTCTGTTACGATCCTTTTTATCTCAGTTGGTTCTGTTGTAATGTTACCTATCTCATTTCTTATTTTGGTTATTTGCATCTTCTGCTGTGTTTCTTCTGTCAGTTTGGCTAGTGGTTTGTCAGTTTTATTGATCCTCTCAAAGAACCAACTTGTAGTCATCTTGATTCTTTTTTTTTTCCTGTTTCATTTATTTCTACTCTAATTTTTATTGTTTCCTTTTCAGGTGACTGTGTTTCTTTTGCTGTTCTTTTTCTGTGTGTTCAAGTTGTAGGTTTAAGCTACTGATTTTGGCCCTTTTTTTTTCCATTATTGTGCTTTAAGTGAAAGTTTAAAATTCAAGTTAGTCTCTCATACAAAAATTTATACATACATTGTTATGTGACCCTAGTTAGTCTCTCTATACTGTGATAACACACTCCTCCTTTCCACCCCAGATTTCCTGTGTCCATTCAGCCAGCTCCTGACCCTCTCTGCCTTCTCATCTCGCCTCTGGACAGGAGCTGCCCATTTAGTCTCGTGTATCTACTTGAGCTAAGAAGCACACTCTTCACGAGTCTCACTTTATGTCCCATAGTCCACTCTAATCTTTATCTGAAGAGTTGTCCTCGGGAATTGCTTTAATTCTGGGTTGACAGAGAGTCTGGGGCCATGCCTTCTGGGGATCCTCCAGTCTCAGTCAGACCATTAAGTCTGGTCTTTTTACTAGAATTTGAGATCTGCACCGCACTTTCTTCTTGTTCCATCAGGGACTCTGTTTTGTTCCCTAGGCAGTCATTGGTGGTAGCCAGGCACCATCTAGTTCTTTGGGTCTCAGGATGATGAAGTCTCTGGTTTATGTGGCCCTTTCTGTCTCTTGGGCTAATACTTTCCTTGTGTCTTTGGTGTTCTTCATTCTCTTTTGCTCCAGGTGGGTTGGGACCAATTGATGCATCTTAGATGGCTGCTGGCTACCTTTTAAGACCCCAGATGCCACTCACCAAAGTAGGATGCCGAACATTTCCTTAATAAACTTTGTTATGCCAGTTGACCTAGATGTCCCCTGAAAGCATGGTCCCTAGACCCTTACTCCTGCTACTCTATCCCTTGAAGTGTTTGGTTGTATTCAGGAAACTTCTTAGCTTTGGTTTAGTCCAGGTGTTCCCCTGTCCCCAGTAGTATGTGTTGTCCTTCCCTTCATCTAAGTTAATTCTTGTCTACTATCTAGTTAGTGAATAACTCTCTCCCTCCCTCCCTCCCCACGGTTGTAACCATCAAATAATGTTTTCTTCTGTCTTTAAACCTTTTCTTGAGTTCTTATAATAGTGGTCTTATGCAAATATTTGTCCTTTTGCGACTGACTAAATTCACTCAGCATAATGCCTCTCAGATTCCTCCACGTTGTATTTCATGGATTCATCGTTGTTCTTTATCGTTGCATAGTATTCCATTATGTGAATATACCATAATTTTGTTTATCCATTTGTCCATTGACGGGCACCTCGGTTGTTTCTATCTTGTTACTGTTGTGAACAGTGGTGCAGTGAATGTGGGTATGCATATATCTATTCGTGTGACAGCTCTTATTTTTCTAGGATATATTCCAAGGAGTGAGATTGTTGGATCGTATGGTACTTCTATTTTTAGCTTTTTAAGGAAGCAACAAATCGATTTCCAAAGTGGTTGTACCATTTTACATTCCTACCAACAGTGTATAAGTGTTCCAGTCTCTCCACAACCTCTCCAACATTTATTATTATTATTATTTTTTGATTAATGCTAGCTTTGTTGGAGTGAGATGGTATCTCATTGTAGTTTTGGTTTGCATTTCTCTAACAATCGTGAGGATTTCCTTATGTACTGTTAGCTGCCAGAATGTCTTCTTTGGCGAAGTGCCTGTTCATATCTTTTGCACGTTTTTTAATTGGGTTATTTATCTTTTTATTGTTGAGGTTTTGCAGTATCTTGTAGATTTTAGAGATTAGACGCTGATCGGATTTGTCATAGCCAAAGAATTTTTCCTAGTCTGTAGGTTCTTTTGACTCTTTTGATGAAGTCTTTTGATGAGCATAAGTGTTTGATTTCTAGATACCTAATTTCTCTTCTGATGTTTTTGCATTTTTATTTATGGTTTGTATTCTGTTTATGCCATGTATTAGGGCTCCTAGTGTTGTTCCTATTTTTTCTTCCATGATCTTTATCGTTTTCGATTTTATATTTAGGTCTTTGATCCATTTTGAGTTAGTTTTTGTGCATGGTGTGAGGTATGGGTCTCGTTTAATTTTTTTGCAGATGGATATCCAGTTATGCCAGCACCATTTGTTAAAGAGACTGTCTTTTCCCAATTAATGGACTTTGGGCCTTTGTCAAATATTAGCTGCTCATAGGTGGATGAATTTACATCTGGATTCTCAATTCTGTTCCATTGGTCTATGTATCTGTTGTTGTACCAGTACCAGGCTGTTTTGACTACCATGGCAGTATAATAGGTCCTAAAAACAGGTAGTATGAGGCCTCCCACTTTCTTCTTCTTCTTGAGTAATGCTTTACTTATCCAAGGCCTCTTCCCTTTCCATTTGAAGCTGGTGATTTGTTTCTCCATCTCATTAAGGTTTCTCCATCTCATTAAAAAATGCTGGTGGAATTTGGATCGGGATTGCATTGTATCTGTAGATAGCTTTGGGTAGAATTGACATTTTCACAATGTTGAGCCTTCCTATCCATGAGCAAGGTGTGGTTTTCCACTTATGCTGGTCTCTTTTAGTTTCTTGCAGTAGTGTCTTAGAGTTTTTATTGTATTGGTCTTTTACTTCTCTGGTTAGATTTATTCCTAAGTATTTTATCTTCTTGGGGGGCTATTGTAAATGGCATTGATTTGGCAATTTCCTCTTGGAAGTTCTCTTTGTTGGTATAGAGGAATGCGACTGATTTTTGTATGTTTATCTTGTATCCTGAAACTTTGCTGAAATCTGTTAGTTCAGTAGTTTTCTTGTGGATTCTTTGGAGTTTTCTGTGTATAAGATCATATCATCTGCAAATAGAGATAGTTTGAGTTCTTCTTTACCAATTTGGATGCCCTTTATTTCTTTTTCTAGCCTAATTGCTCTTGCTAGGACCTCCAGCACAATGTTGAATAAGAGTGGTAATAAAGGGCATCCTTGTCGGGTTCCCGTTCTCAAAGTGAATGCTTTCAAACTTTCTCCATTTAGGATGATGTTGGCTGTTGGCTTTGTGTAAATGCCCTTAATTATGTTGACTAATTTCCCTTCTAATTTTTTTAAGAGTTTTTACCATGAATGGGTGTTGGACTTCGTCAAATGCCTTTTCTGCATGAATTGATAAGATCATGTGGTTCTTGTCTTTTGTTTTATTTATGTGATGGATTACATTGATTGTTTTTCTAATGTTGAATCATTGCTGCATACCTGGTATAAATCCCTCTTGATCATGGTGAATTATTTTTTGATATGTTGTTGAATTCTCTTGGCTAGAATCTTCTTGAGGATTTTTGCATCAGTGTTCAGGAGGGATATTAGTCAATAATTTTCTCTTTTTGTTGGCCCTTCATTTTGATGTGTGCATTTATTGCTATAAATTGTCCTCCGAGTACTGCTTTTGCTGTGTCCCATAGGTTTTGGTATGTTGTGTTTTTACCCTCATTTGATTTTAGGAATTTTTTAATTTCATTTTTAATTCCATCTATTACCCAGTGGTTTTTAAGCAAGGTGTTACTCAGTTTCCATGTACTTGTTAGATTTTTTTCCCTTGTTCTTCCTGTTACTGATTTCTAGTTTTAATAGTGTTGTGATCAGAAAAGATGATCTGTATTATTTTAATATTTTTGAATTAATTGAGGCTTGCTCTGTATTCTAAGATACAGTCTGTTCTGGAGGATGATCCATGTGCATTGGAGAAGAATGTGTCCTATGCTGCTGTTCGGTGAAGTGTTCTATGTATGTTTATGAGGTCAAGTTGATTGACTGTCGTTCAGATCTTCTGTGTCTTTGTTGAGTTTCTTTCTAATTGTTCTGTCCTTCATCAAAAGTGGTGTGTTAAAAGTCTCCTACTATTATTGTGGAACTATCTGTTTTGTTTTTTCAATACTGTTAAGAGTTTATGTATTTTGGAGCACGGTCATGGGAGGTTATCATCTGTCATTCTGTATGTAATGTGTCTTTTTTCTGTTGGTTGACTTTTTTTTTTCCTGTCACTGGTTTTCAGCAGTTTGATTATGATGCCCCTTGGCGTGGTTTCCTTCATGTTCTTTTTGCTTGGAGTTTGTTGATTCTTAGAAATGTGCATTTATGGTTTCATCAAAATTGGAAAAATATTAATTCTTTAAGTACTTTCCTTCTCACTCTACACCCCTCCCCCCATTTCTTCAGGGACTCCAATTACATATATTTTAGGTTGTTTAATGTCTCCCACTCACTGATGTTCTTCTGTTCATTTTTTTCCCCTAATCTTAAATCTGTTTTTATTTTGAATAGTTCCTATTGCTGTCTTTAAGTTCATGAATCTTTTCTTCTGCAGGCTCTAATCTGCTGTTCATCCTACCCAGTGTTTTGTTTTAAATAGACTTTATTTTTTAGAACAGTTACAGGTTTACAGAAAAATGTGCAGAAAGTACAGAGTTCCTGTGTACCTGCCTCATCCCTGCACACTATTTCTTCTATTATTCACATTTTGCATTCCTGTGGTACATTCATTATTATTGAGAACTGATATTGATATATTATTATTAACCGAAGTCCATAGTTTACAATAAGGTTCACTCTTTGTGTTGTACAGTCCTACGGATTTTGACAAATGCATAAGATCATATGTTCATCTTTACAGTATTAATTCAGAATAGTTTCATTGCGCTAATAATGCCCCGTACTTCACCTGTTCATCCTTCCCCATTCCCTTGACTCCCTGGCAACCACTGATCTTTTCAGTGCCTCTAGAGTTTTGCCTTTTCCAGAAAGTCATAGTGGGAATCATATAATATACTATGCGGCTTTTTAAGACTATCATTTAGCAGTATGGATTTAAGGTTCCTCTATATCTTTTCATGGCTTGAAAGCACATTTCTTTTTATCACTAAATAATACTGCATTGTACTACAGTTTGCTGATTCATCCACCTGTTGAAGGACATCTTGGTTGCTTCCAATTTTTTCTTGCACTAAAGTAGGGCTAAAGAAGAACCACATGTACCTGTTTCGACTTACCTACATATTCTACTTAAAGACACACTTAGGAACAGATCTCATTTGTAACCCGAGGACTGCCTATAAAGCTTGTGTAGACATTTGTGTGCAGGTTTTTATGTGGAAACTGTCCAGTGTATTCATTAGAAGTTTGATTTGAGTCTTCTTAAAATATATCTTCTGTTTCTCTTATCATCATGCTCATATTTATAATAACCACTTTAATGCCCTTGTCTAATTGTTTCATCTGTGTCATTTCTGAGTCTGTTTCTCCTGATGAATTTTTTTTCTTATAGGTTGTATCCTCCTGCTTCCTTGTTTGCTTGGTAATTTTTTTTTACTGAATATCGGACATTGTAAGATTTGTTGTTGAATGCTGGATTTTTTTGTGCATATTTTGAATATTTTTTGGTGTTCTTCTGGGATGCAGTTGTTTGGCAACAGTTCAATCTCCGTTTTGAAGCTTGCTTTGAGATTTTATTAGGCAGGTCCAGAACAGCCATTAGTCTAGTGCTAATTTGGCTTCATTGCTAAAGCAATACTTTTCTGAGCGCCCTACTCAATGCCCCATTTGGTAGCAGATTCTTCCGCCCAGACTGGTGGGAACACAAACCATTCTAAACACTGTCATCTCTGAGGATTGTTTCACCTACCCTCTTTGGTGGTTCTTTCCCATGCCTCAGTATTCTCATGCATAAGCACATCAGCACTTAGCCAAAGACTGGCGGGAACCTTCTGCAGATGTCTGGAGCTCTTAATCTCTACAGCTCTCTTCTGTCTATTCTGGTCCCATAAATTCTAGCCACCTTGGCTGCCTCCAGTTCAAATTCTCTCTCCTCAATTTGGTAAGAATGTTGGGAGCCCTGGTGGTGTAGTGGTTAAGAACTCGACTGCTAACCAAACGGTTGGCAGTTCGAATCCACCAGCTGCTCCTTGGAAACCCTATGGGGCAGTTCTGCTCTGTTCTATAGGGTTGCTATGAGTTGGAATCGACTTCGATGGCAATGGGTATGGTTTTTGGTTTTGGTACTGTGGACTGGAAACTCCAGGCAGTGAGCGAGGCCCATGGGGCTTCGTACGATTATTTCTCTCAGATCACTGTCCTGTGCTATTAATTTTTCAATGTCATGGTTCATGTATTTTGACTGTTTTTTTAGTTGTTTCAGGTGGGAGGATGAATTCCATCACTGTTATTTCCATCATGACTAGAAGTTAAATAGTATTGTACCTCAACCCCTCACCTATGTGGGATACAAAACATTTTGTCTATTTTTTTGCCACTGCTGCCTGGATGTTAGCGTGTGTGTGCAGCATTAAGAAATGTGTTCATATTTAGTACTCATGCTCTATTTCTACATTTGTGTAAATACCACACTGTGTGGTCCCACTTAGTGTTTGTGAATTGTTACTGGTCTCCAAAGAGATAAGTGCAAAAATTTGGAGTAAGCATCTAGAGACATAGAAATTTGATATTACCATGCCACTTTAATTATTTTTTTAAATAAAAATCTATCTCTTTTCTGAAAACAAAAACAGCTTATGACATATTTGAGTATGACAAATGACATAACTATCCATTTTTTGTACATCTCATTGTTAGTAATGTGTACTGTATACAGCGTTGAAGTATGTAATTTGCTGATATCATCATATCTGTAACTTTATATGTAATGTTTCCATCTGCCAAAGACATATAAAGATTGAATTTATAAAGAAACTGATAAATAAAAGTCAATAAAAATGAAAACTAAAAAAAGAGATTTTCGACTTACATTGGCGTCAGAATGGAACGCTGTCCTTAGTCAAGGAACTACCTGTATTTGAAGATTTTTGGGTTTCTAAAATTTTTTTTTCCATATAAAAATTTATACATACATTGTTCTGTGACCCTAATTGCTCTCCCCATACTGTGACAGCATATTCCTCCTTTCCACCCCTGATTCCACATTCAACTAGCTCCTAACCTTCGCTGCCCTCCCAGCTCACCTCCAGACAGAAGCTGCTCATTTAGTCTCTTGTATCTACTTGAGCTAAGAGACACACTCCTCACAAGTATCACTTTATGTCCCACAGTCCAGTCGAATCCATGTCTGAAGAGTTGGCCTTGGAAATTGTTTTAGTTCTGGGCTGATAGAGAATCCAGGGGCCATGCTTTCCATGGTTCCTCCAGTCTCAGTCAGACCATTAAGTCTGGTCTTCTTACTGGAATTTGAGTTCTGCACCCCACCTTTCTCCTGCTCCATCTGGGATTCTCTGTTATATTCCTGTCAGGGCAGTCATTGGTAGTAGCCGAGCAACATCTAGTTCTGCTTTCAGACTGATAAAGTCTCTGGTTTGTGTGGCCCTTTCTGTCTCTTGGGCTAATACTTTCCTTATGTCTTTGGTGTTCTTCATTCTCCTTTACTCCAGGTGGTTGAGATCAATTGACACATCTTAGATGGCTGCTTGCAAGCTTTTAAGACCCAGACACAGCTCACCAAAGTAGGTGCAGAACATTTTCTTAATAAGCTTTATTATGCCAGTTGACCTAGATGTCCACTGAAAGCATGGTCTCCAGACCCCTACCCCTGCTACTCTGTCCCTCAAAGTGTTTGGTTGTATTCAGGAAGCTTCTTAGCTTTGGTTTAGTCCAGTTGTGCTGACTTCCCCTGTAGTGTGTTCTGTTCTTCCCTTCACCTAAGAGAATTCTTATCTGCTGTCTGGTTTGTAAATAACCCTCACCCACCCTCTGCACCCTCATAACCATCAAAGAGTGTTTTCTGTGTTTAAACCTTTTCTTGAGTTCTTATAGTAGTGGTCTCATACAATAATTGTCCTTCTGTGACTGACTAAATTCACTCAGCAAAATTGATCTCCAGATTTCTCCATATTATAAGATGTTTCACGGATTCATCATTGTTCTTTATCGTTGCATAGTATTCCATTATGTGGATATACCATAATTTCTTTATCCACTCATCCGTTGACGGGCACCTAGGTTGTTTCTGTCTTTTTGCTGTTGTGAACAGTGCTGCAGTGAACATGGGTGTGCATATATGTATTCGTGTGATGCCTCTTATTTCTCTAGGATACGTTCCAAGGAGTGGGATATCTGGTTATTTCTCTAGGATATATTCCAAGAAGTGGGATAGCTGGATTGTATGGTACTTCTATTTCTAGCTTTTTAAGGAAGCAGCAAATTGATTTCCAAAGTGGTTGTGCCATTTTACATTCTCACCAACAGTGTATAAGTGTTCTAGTCTCTCTGCAACCTCTCCAGCATTTATTATTTTGTGTTTTTTGGATTAATGCTAGCTTTCTTGGGGTGAGATGATATCTCATTGTAGTTTTGATCCGCATTTCTCTAATGGCTAATGATCGTGAGCATTTCTTCATGTGTCTGTTAGCCGCCGGAATATCTTCTTTGGCGAAGTGCCTGTTCATATCATTTGCCCATTTTTTAATTGGGTTATTTGTTTTTTTGTTGAGGTTTTGCAGTATCTTGTAGATTTTAGATATTAGATGCCGATCGGATTTGTCATAGCCAAAAATTTTTTCCCGGTCTGTAGGTTGTCTTTTGACTCTTTTGGTGAAGTCTTTTGATGAGCATAAGTGTTTGATTTTTAGGAGCTCCCATTTATCTAGTCTCTTTTCTGGTGCTTGTGCGTTTTTACTTACGGTTTGTATTCTGTTAATGCCATGTATTAGGGCTCCTAATGTTGTTCCTATTTTTTCTTCCATGATCCTTATCGTTTTCGATTTTATATTTAAGTCTTTGATCCATTTTGAGTTAGTTTTTGTGCATGGTATGAGGTATGGGTCTTGTTTAATTTTTTTGCAGATGGATATCCAGTTATGCCAGCACCATTTGTTAAAGAGACTGTCTTTTCCCCCAATCAACAGGCTTTGGGCCTTTGTCAAATATCAGCTGCTCGTTGGTGGATGAAGTTATGTCTGGATTCTCAATTCTGTTCCATTGGTCTATGTATCTGTTGTTGTACCAGTACCAGGCTGTTTTGACTACCATGGCAGTATAATAGGTCCTAAAAACAGGTAGTGTGAGGCCTCCCACTTTTTTCTTCTTCTTGAGTAATGCTTTACTTATTCCGAGGCCTCTTCCCTTTCCATATGAAGTTGGTGATTTGTTTCTCCATCTCATTAAAAAATGCTGGTGGAATTTGGATCGGAATTGCCTCGTATCTGTAGATCATTTTGGGTAGAATTGACATTTTCGCAATGTTGAGTCTACTTATCCATGAGCAAGGTATGTTTTTCCACTTATGCAGGTCTCTTTTGGTTTCTTGCAATCGTGTCTTGTGGTTTTCATTGTGTAGGTCTTTTACGTCTCTGTTAGACTTATTCCTAAGTATTTTATCTTCTTGGGGGCTATTGCAAATGCTATTGATTTGGTGATTTCCTCTTCAAGGTTCTCTTTGTTGATGTAAATGAATCCAACCGATTTTTGTATGTTAATCTTTTATCCTGAAAATTTGCTGAAATCTTCTATTAGTTCCAGTAGTTTTCTTGTGGATTCTTCGGGATTTTCTGTGTATAAGATCATATCATCTGCAGACAGAGATACTTTGACTTCTTCCTTCCAAATTTGGATGCCGTTTATTTCTTTTTCTAGCCTAATTGCTCTGGTTAGGACCTCCAGCACAGTGTTGAATAAGAGTGGTGATGGAGGACATCCTTGTCTGGTTCCCGTTCTCAAGGGGATTGCTTTCAAAGCCTCTCCATTTAGGATGATGTTGTCTGTTGGCTTAGAATAAGTGCTCTTAATTATGTTGAGGAATTTCCCTTATATTCCTGTTTTGTTGAGTTTCCATCATGAATGGGTGTTGGACTTTGTCAAATGCCTTTTCTGTATCAATTGATAAGATCATGTGGTTCTTGTCTTTTATTTATGTGGTGGATTACATTGATTGTTTTTCTAATGTTGAACCATCCCTGCATTCCTGGTATAAATCCCACTTGATCATGGTGAATTATTTTTTTGATATGTTGGTGAATTCTATTGGCTAGAATT
>NW_004443951.1:10717008-10726566 GCF_000243295.1 Trichechus manatus latirostris | reverse complement strand
GTTAGAGAGTACAATTTTTCATAGTATTCTGTTACGATTCTTTTAATTTCAGTTGGGTCTTTTGTGATATCACCCATCTTATTTTTTATATGGGTTATTTGCTTTCTCTCCTGTTTTTCTTTTGTCAGGTTGGCCAGTGGTTTATCAATTTTGTTGATCTTTTCAAAGAACCTGCTTTTGGTCTTGTTAACTCTTTCAGTTGTTTTTCTATTCTGTATTTCATTTAATTCTGCTTAATTCTTATTATTTCCTTTCTTTTGGTACCTGAGGGCTTCTTTTGCTGCTTTCTACTTGTTCCAGTTGTAGGATTAATGTTTTGATTATCGTGCTTTCTTCTTTTTGGATGTGTGCATTTATTGTTATAAACTGACCTCTGAGGACAGCTTTTGCTGTGTCTCAAAGGTTTTGGTAGGATGTGTTTTCATTCTCATTTAATTCTATGAATTTCTTTTTTCCATGTTTAATTTCTTCTATAACCCAGTAGTTTTTCAGTAAGGTGTTCAGTTTCCATGTGTTTGATTTTTTTTTCCTTGCTTTTTCTGTTGTTGATTTCTACTTTTATGGCTTTACGGTCAGAAAAGATGCTTTGTAATATTTTGATGCTTTGGATTTTGTTAAGGCTTGCTATATGGCCTTATATGTAGTCTATTCTGGAGAATGTTCTAGGTGTGTTGGAAAAGAAAGTATACTTGGCTGCTCTTGGGTGGAGTGTCTGGTATATGTCTGTGAGATCAGGTTGATGGATTGTAGCATTTAGATCTTCTATGTCTTTATTGAGCTTCTTTCTGGATGTTTTGTCCTTCACCAAAAGTGGCATGTTGAAGTCTCCTACTCTTGTGGAGCTGTCTATCTCTCTTTTCAGTGCTGCTAGAGTTTGTTTTATGTATTTTGGAGCCCTGTTGTTGGGTGCGTAAATATTCATTATAGTTATGTCTTCCTGGTGTATTGACCCTTTAATCATTATATAGTGTCTTTCTTATCTTTTGTGGTGTATTTTATTTTAAAGTCCATTTTGTCAGAGATTAATATTGCCACTCCTGCTCTTTTTTGAGTGTTGTTTGCTTGATATATTTTTTTTCCATCCTTTGCGTTTTCGTTTGTGTCTTTAAGTCTAAGGTGTGTCTGTTGTAGGCAGCATATAGACGGATTGTGTTTTTTTATCCAGTCTGCCACTCTGTCTCTGTATTGGTGCAGTTAGTCTATTTACATTTAGCGTAATTATTGATAGGTATGAGTTTAGTGCTGTCAATTCGATATTTTTTGTTGCGTGTTCACAGTTTCTTTGTTCCTCGTAATTTTGTGTGCTGAGTCATTTTCTTTTCATCTTTGTCATTGTTGATTTTCTGTTTGCTGAGTCTTTATATTTTTCTAGTTTTTTATTTTAAGTTGTAGGATTGTTTCTTTTGTGGTTAACTTAGTATTCACTCCTATTTTTCTAAGTTTATACTAGTCTTCTATTTCTTTATATTGCCTTGATTTCCTCCCTATATGCAAAGTCTGTGTCTGCATTTTATAAGTCCCTCTTTTTTGTTTTAATGTTGTCATCTTTTACGTATTAACATCTGTTTCCCTATTTTCAGTGTTTTAGCTTTGATTTCCTTTTGTGACTTCCCTGTCTGGGTTGATATCTGGTTGCTCTGTCCTGTGTTCTAGTCTTGGGTTCTTATCTGATGTTACTGATGTTCTAACCAGAGGACTCCTTTTATTGTAACTTTTCATTTGGTTTGGTTTTTGCAAATTCCCTAAACTTCTGTTTATCTGGAAATGCCCTAATTTCGCGGTCATATTTGAGAGACAGTTTTTCTGGATATGTAATTTTTGTTTGGCAGTTTTTTTCCTTCAAGGCTTTATATATGTCATCCAATTGCCTTCTTGCCTGCATGGTTTCTGCTGAGTAGTCCAAACTTATTCTTATTGACTCTCCTTTGTAGATGACTATTCATTTATCTTTAGCGGCTCTTAAAATTCTTTATCTTTGGTTTTGGCAAGTTTGATTATAATATTTCTTTTGGGATCTACCTTACGTGGGGTTCATTGAGCATCTTGGAAAGATATCCTGTCATCCTTCACGATATCAGGGAAGTTTTCTGCCGAGAAATCTTCCACAATTCTCTTTGTATTTTCTGTTATCCTCCCCTGTTGTGGTACTTCAGTCACTCGTAGATTATTCCTCTTGATAGAGTCCCACATAATTCTTAGGGTTTCTTCATTTTCTTAAATCCTTTTATCTGATTTTTCCTCAAATAAGTTGGTGTCAAGTGCTTTATCTTCAGTCTCATTAATTCTGACTTCCATTGCCTCAATTCTGTTCCTATGACTTTCTGTTGAGTTGTCTAATTCTGAAATTTTATTGTTAATCTCCTGGATTTCTGATTGCTGTCTGTATATGGATTTTTGCAGGCTGTTAAATTTGTCGTTATGCTCTTCTCTAATCTTTTTAAGTTCTTCTATTGTGTGTTCTGTGTTTTGCTTAATTTTCTTCCTAATTTCTTGAAGAGTTATGTATATTAATCTTTTGTTTTCTCTCTCCGGTAATTTTAGATTGTTTTGGGAGCTTGCTGAAACCGTCATGGATTGCCTCTTTTTGTGATTTGGTGTTGACTGTTGTCTCCAAGCCGTCAATAAGTTATTATATTTATTTATTTTATGTTTGCTTAGTGTGTTTTAGCTTCTTGTTTTGGTATGTCTAAATAGGCTGCTTGTATGAGCTGGTTTTAGTATTGTCACCTTTGAAGCTAAGGAGCCTGCCCACTTCTCCTGTATTATTGATTCAGCTCAGGTTCTTAGGTAGATAGCTACCAAGTGTGTGGTGTAGGCTGTCACTTACAGTCCTAGAGAGGCATGGGTGATTGGTGTAGGCACAGGCATCTGGCTGCAGCAGGGGCACAGATTCTGAGCAAGGCAGGGGGCTGATGTCTGCCCCTGAGTGCCCAGGAGGAAGGTGTGTCCCTGTTCCCTAGAGCACGTAGGTTTTTCAGGTGGACTGTGAGCACTTAGTGCTGTTGGCTGTAAGGACTGGGGGCACCTCTTATTTATGGGCCCCTATCGCAGGTGGCTACATGGCGTGGGTGGAGCCACCAGTTCTCAGGTCCCTGATGTGGGTAGGTGAAGACCCTGCTTAATGGGCAGAGCAGTGTCAAATGTCAAGAACTTGCCATTTCACAGCTGAAACAGTTGAAGTTAGAGTTCAGGTATATACCCTGTTGTACTGTGGCAATGAGGGCCTATGATGTTGAAATGGGCCCACACAAGTCTATGCAGGGGGAAAGGCACTCAAAGTCCATGGATCCCTTATGCCTGTGCCTAGGCAAAGGAGCTGTGCCTACCCTTGATTGCTGGCTTAGGGGAGCCAGGGTTTTATCTTTTCCATTGGTTAATTTGTTCACTCTCCAAGGCAGGGAGAATGGCTCCAGGTCTGTGATGGATCCTACTTCTGGCCCAGGGGACTTGGGAATTGCTGGAGCCAGTCCAGGGCCCAGCGCAGAGCAGGGAGCAGGATGGTAAATGGGAGAGAGGTTTTTCCCTAAGGGGGGTGTTTTTGATCCACGTGGTTGGCTGTATGCAAGTACTTATCTTTTGCCGGTCCAGAGCTGCTGCTCACTGGTTCTGTGTGGCCGTGTAGACTCTCTGGCACTGGGTCTCTCCCGGTGCAGAATACGGGCCTCCCGAGCACTGCTGCTTGCCTGCCTCACCTCTCACCCCCGAGCTGCTCAGACCTCAAGGGCTCAGGCTCTCGCTGGGTCAGGTCTGGCAACTCCTCTCTGATTACAAACCGTCTCTCCCTCCCCCTGCCACTCAGTCCGCTTCCTCAATTCTGCCTTTAATGTTCAGGGCTCCCAGATTGCCATATAATCAATTCACTTGTTTTTTTGGGTCTTTGTTAAGAAGGTCCACCAGAAGCTTCTGCCTCCTTTGCCATCTTGGCCCTTCCTCTGTATTTGAAGTTTTTCAATCCATTTCAGTTATTACCCTTGTTTATACTCAGATTGTTTCATGTTTTGGCCATTGGAATTTTATTCAGTTTGGCTCCTGAAATGTGTTTTTATAAATTTATTATGGAGTATTTATAGGAAAGTTGTGAAATAGTACAAATAACTCTTCTTGTGCTTTTTCCCCAGATTTCCTAATTGTCAACATTTTACTAAATTTAGTTTATAATTCTCTTGGCACAACCATAAGGCAGTACGCTAAGTAATTTTGGATATAGCTTTGTTGCTTTCTGGCATGAAATTGTTGCAGACTCACCTTTTACTTTCCCTGTCTTGGGCTTGGAATCAATGATTTCTCAATGGAGTCCTGGTTCCTTTTAGTGGGAAATAGATTT
The DNA here is from genome assembly GCF_000243295.1 of Trichechus manatus latirostris. Classification (NCBI taxonomy): domain Eukaryota; kingdom Metazoa; phylum Chordata; class Mammalia; order Sirenia; family Trichechidae; genus Trichechus; species Trichechus manatus. The sequence continues at coordinate 10,722,242 of NW_004443951.1, read as the reverse complement.
TTTTTTTAATTGTACTTTAGATGAAGGTTTACAGAACTAACTTCTTATTAAACAATTACTTCACGTATTGTTTTGTGACATTGGTTACCAACCCCATGACATGACAACACTCTTCGTTCTCAACCTTGGGTTCCCTTTACTATCTTTCCTGTTCCCTCCTGCCTTCTCATCGTTGCCCCTGGGCTGGTGTGCCCCTTTAGTCTCGTTTTGTTTTATGGGCCTGTCTAATCTTTGGCTGAAGGGTGAATCTCAGGAGTGACCTCATTACTAAGCTAAAAGGGTGTCCAGGGGCCATACTCTGGAGATTTCTCCAGTCTCTGTCAGAATAGTAAGTCTGGTCTTTTTTTTGTGAGTTAGAATTTTATTCTATGTTTTTCTCCAGCTCCGTCCAGGACCCTCTATTGTGATCCCTGTCAGAGCAGTCGGTGGTAGCTGGGCATCATCTAGTTGTGCTGGACTGTCTGGTGGAGGCTGTGGTAGTTGTGGTCCATTAGTCCTTTGGACTAATGTTTCCCTTGCTCCCAACAGGGTGAGACCAGTGGAGTATATTAGATGGTCACTCACAAGCTTTTAAGACCTCAAACGCTACTCACCAAAGTAGAATGTTGAACATTTTCTTTATAAACTATGTCATGCCAGTTGAGCTAGATGTTCCCGGAGACCATGGTCTCTACACCCCTCAGCCTAGTAATTTCGTCTCTCAGGGAGTTTGGATGTGTCAGTGGAGCTTCCATGACAGAAATAGATTTTTTAAAAGAAAAACTTCGTGCATTATTTATGTTCAAAACGAAAAGCCAGACCCACTGTTGTCGAGTCAATTCCAACTCCTATTATGGTAAAATACAGATAACGTAGAACATCCATTTGTGAGTGTATATTAAGTGGCATTAAGTATATTGTCAATGTTGTATAACCATCACTACTGTTGTAGGGGAAAAACATCTTAAAGTTTAGTAAAGCATATATTCAAAAAGACAAAAGTGGGAAACGGACAGGCATACTGCCAGAGCTAGAATGTGTGCTGGAATCCAAGGAAGGTTACAGAATCATCAGTATATATTAACATCACAAAATGGGTAGAATCATTGAAAGCGTCACCTTTTCACAGATTGGCTAGAAAGTGTGATCTTACATTTTGAATTATCTTTTTTAACAGTCATTGGTACAGGTTTCAGTTACGACAGTCAGGATGGTCTTCACTGGTCTAACAAATTTCTATTCACTAGATGCTAATAGAAAAAGACAAGTGTGGAAAGTCTTTTGTGTTCTGTTTGATTGGCTTTATGTGAAAATTTCCCTAAAAGATATTTTCCAAGATTATTTTAGATATTGTCTTTACACCTCAGGGCCCAGTTGATGTGTCCCTGTGAGCCCAGCTCTAGCTGGGTTACATTCTCTATGCTCAAGGAGAGGGAATAATAACTCCAATATTATTTCCTAAATCACTGCTATTTCCAGATCTTTTTTATCATCCCAAATTTTATACCCATTAAACTACAACTTCCCGTTTCCATTCTCTCCATAGCCCCTAGTAACCTCTATTCTACTTTCTGTCTCTATGAATTTGCCTATTCTAGGTACTTCATGCAAGGAGACTTGGTGGCGCAGTGGTTAAGTGCTTGGCTGCTAACCTAAAGGTCGGTGGTTCAAACCCACCACCTGCTCTGTGGGAGAAGGACACGGCAGTCTGCTTCTGTAAAGATTTATAGCTAGGAAGCCCTATGGGGGCAGTTGTGCTCTGTCTTATGGGGTCACTGTGGGTTGGAATCCATTCGATGGCAGTGAGTTTGGGTTTTTTGTTGTTGTTAGATACCTCATATAAGTGAAACCATAGAATATTTGTCCTTTTGTGTCTGGCTTATTTCATTTAGCACAGTGTCTTCAAGGTTCATCTGTTTTGTAGCATGTATCAGAATTGTATTGTTTATAACTGCATGTTATTCTATTGTATGAATATGCTGTATTTTGCTTATCCATTCATCTGTTGATAGACACGTGGGTTGTTTCCATCTTTTGGCTATTATGAATAATGCCACCATGAGCATTGGTGTAGAAGTATCTGTTTGAATCTCTGCTTTCAGTTCTTTCGAGTATATACGTAAGAGTGGAATTGTGGGTCGTAAGGTAGTTCTATTTTTAACTTTTTGAGGAACTGTGAAACTTTTCCACAGAGGCTACACCATATTTTATATTCCCACCAGAAATGCAAGAGGGTTCCAGTTTTCCGTATCCTTGTCAACACTTACTATTTTCCATGTCTTTGACGATAGCCATCTTAGTGTGAGTGGTAGCTCATTGTGGTTTTGATTTGCATTTCCCTCATGACTAATGATGTTGAGCATCTTTTCATGGACTTGGTGATTTGTACATCTTCTTAAATTTTTTTTTGTTTTTGTTGGAGTTCTTTACGTATTCTGAATGTTAAACCCTCATCAGATATATGGTTACCAAATATTTTCTCGTATTCTGTAGGTTTTCTCTTTGATTTTTTGATAAAAGTTTTTTGAGGCACAGAAGTTCTTAATTTTGACGAATTACATTTTATCCATTTTGTCATTTGTTGCTCATGCTTTTGGAGTCATATCTAAGAATTTGTTGTCAAAAGCTAGGCTCTGAAGTTCTATCCTTATGTTTTCTTCTAAGAGTTTTATGGTTTTAGTTCTTATTTTTACATCCTTGATCCATTTTGAGTTAATTTTTACATAAGGTGTGAGGTATGGATCTAATTTCATTCTTTTGCATGTTGAGATCTAGTTGTGCTAGCACCATTATTGAAGAGACTATTCTTTCTCCCCATTGGATGGTCTTGGAACCTTTGTTGAAAATACATTGACCATTAACGTGTAGATTTATTTCTGATCTCTTGATTCTATTCCGTTGGTCTGTGTCTATTTTTATACAAATGCCACACTATATTGATTACTCTAGTTTTATAGTGTGTTTTGAAATCAGGAAGTGTAAGTCCTTCTACCTTGTTCTTTTCAAGATCATTTTGGCTCAGGCTGCTTGCAATTTCATATGAATTTGAGGATTGGCTTTTCCATTTCTGCTAAAGAAGGTTTTTGGAATTCTGATGGGGATTGCATTAAATCTTTAGGTTGCTTTTGGATGTATTGGTGTAATAATATTAAATCTTCCAATTCATGAACACATGGGATATCTTTCCATTTACTTAAGTCTTTAATTTCTTTCAGCAATATTGTATAGTTTTCAGTGTACAAGTCTTTCATATCCTTGGTTAATTCTATTCCTAGATATTTTATTCTTTTAGATGCTATTGTAAATGGAGTTTATTTCCTTTTTGATTTGCTCATTGTTGGTGTATAGAAACTAGACGGATGTTTGTGTGTTGATCTTCTGTCCTGTATTTTTACTGAATTCATTTATTAGCTCTGGTTTTTTTTTTTTTTTTAAATGAATTCTTTAGGGTCTAGTACAGTAACATGAGAGTCCCTGGGTGGCACAAACGGTTAAGCGCTTAACTACTAGCCAAAAGGTTGGTTGTTTGAACCCACCCAGTGGTGCCTTGGAATACAGGCCTGGTGATCTGCTTCCAAAAAGTCACAGCCTTGAAAACCCTGCTGAGCAGTTTTACTCTGCACACATGGAGTCACCATGAGTCTGATCACCATGAGTCTGAATTGACTTGAAGGCAACCAGCAACAGCAGCACAGTAAGATGATGATGTCATCTGTGAACAGAGATAATTTTACTTCCTTTCCTTCTTAATTGCTCTGGCTAGAACTTCCAGAATTGTGTTGAATATAAGTAGTAAAGTGCACATCCTTGCTTCTGATCTTCAGAGAAAAGCTCCCAGTTTTCAGCCATTGAGTATGGCATTAGCTGTGGGTTTTTTTTACATGGCCTTTATCATGTTGAGAAGTTTTCTTATATTCCTGAGTTTGTTAAGTGTTTTTATCATGAAACCGTGTTGGATTTTGTCAAATACTTTTCAGCATCAATTGAGATGATAATGTTTTCTCCTCCCCCCCTTCATTTTATCAGTGTGGTTTATTACGTTGATTTTGTATGTTGAACCAGCGTTGCATTCCCAGGATAAGTCCAATTTAGTCATGTTGTATGATCCTTTTAAAACGCTGTTAAATTTGGTTTGCTAGTATTTTGTTGAGGATTTTTGTGCCTGTGTTCAGAAAGGATATTGAAATGTAGTTTTCTTGTCATGTCTTTGTCTAGCTTTGGTAGCAAGGTAATGCTGGCCTCTCAGAATGAGTCAGAAAATGTTCCCTCCTCTTCTATTTTTTTGGAAGCGTTTCAGATGGTGTTAATGCGCTCCTCTTTAAATGTTTGGTTGAATTCACCAGTGAAGCCATCTGGTACTGGGTTTTTCTTTGTTGAAAGGGTTTTGATTACTAGTTCAATCTCCTTGTTATAAGTCTATTCAGATTTTCTGTTTCTTCTTGAATCAGTCTTAATAGTTTATGTTTCTAGGAATTTGTCCTTTTTCATCTAATCTTTTTTATTTCTGCAAAATCAGCAGTGCTGTGTCTCCACTTCATTTCTGATTTTAAAGATTTGAGCTTTTCTTTGTAGTTAGCTAACAGTTTGTCAATTTAGTTGATATTTTCAATGAATTAACTTTTGGTTTCTTTGATTTTTCTCTATTATTTATTTTGCTTATCTCCACCTTGATCTTTTATCATTTTTGTCTTGCTACATTCGGGTTTAGTTTGCCCTTTTTTTTTTTTTTTATAGTTCTTTAAGTTGTACTAATACTGGTTTCTGTCAAGTTGATTTCAACTTACAGCAACCACACGTGGGCAGAATAGAACTGTACTCAGTAGGCTTTTCAAGGTCTTTCCTCTTAGGTGCCTCTGGATGGGTTTGAACTGCCAACATTTCTGTTAGTAGTCAAGTGCTTAATCCTTAAGCTATATTGTTAGATTATTGATTGGAGTTTTTTTTTTTCCAATATAGGTGTTTACAGCTATAAATTTCCCTCTTATTACTGCTTTTGCTGCATCCCAAACATATTGGTTTGCTATGTTTTTGTTTTCATTTGTCTCAAGGTGTTTTGTGGTTTCCTGTTTGATTTCTTTGACCCATTGGTTGTTTAAGAGTGTATTGTTACATACATTTGTGTATCTTCTAGTTTTCCTTCTGTTACTGATTTCTAGCTTCATTCCATTGTGATTGGAATAGATAATTTGTTTTATTGCAGTCTTTTTAAGTTTATTTTTTTAATTTTTTTTTATTGTACTGCAGGTGAAGGCTTA
>NW_004443951.1:10659028-10708939 GCF_000243295.1 Trichechus manatus latirostris | reverse complement strand
CCGTGAGGCTGCTTTCTCGTACCCCCATTTGCTGGTCTCCAATAGGAGTCCAAGATGGCAGATCCATGCTGCGTTAGCTGGTAGGGGACCTCTGCGTGAATCTCTCCTCGTTCTCCGTTCTTTGTCGGTTTTCTCACTCCATTTGGTGCTTGGCTGAGTTCTTTATCTCTTCATTTGATGTTTTAGGGTTTCAGGATTGTACTCTGGCTTAGTTTTTCGGATCTTTGCTGTGGAGGGACGGCGTGGTGCTTCTGCCTAGAGCGCCATTTTGCCGGAACTCCTTATTAAGACTTGTTTTGTGGCCTAACATAGCTTATCCTGGAGAGTGTTCCATGTGGACTTGAGAAGAATATGTATTCTATTGATGGGTGGAGTGTTCTGTATATGTCTGTTAAGTCTAATTGGTTTATAGCGTTCATTTTTCTCTCCTTCCTTATTGATCTTTTTTATCATTATTCTATACATTGAAAGTGGGACATTGAAGTCCCCAACTGTATAAAACTTTTTCTTTTCAATTCTGTTCATTTTTGTTTCGTACATTTTGGCGCTTTGTTGTTAGATGCATATATATGTTTATAATTATTCATAATATATAATGTTTATAATGTTTATAATTTTCTTACTAGGTGGAACTTTTTGTCAATATATAATGTCGTTTGTCTCCTGTAATATGTTTTAATTTAAAGTCTATTTTGTATGATAATATAGCCAACCCAGCTCTTTTTTGGTTACAATTTGCATGGAATCTTTTTCTATCCTTTTACTTTCAACAAAGTTTGTTTCTTGTTGACTAAAGTAAGTTTCCTATAGATAACATATAGATAGATCATGTTTTTTCATGCATTCTGCCACTCCCTGCCTTTGATTGGAGCGTTTAACCACTTACATTTTAAGATAATTACTGATAAGGAAGGACTGCTGCCATTTTTATGTGTGTGTGTGTTTGTGTGTATATATGTATATGCATGTGTATATATATATATATTTGCCGTTTGTGTTTAGTTGATTTTTTTGTAGTAGTGAACTGTTTTGAGTCTCTTCTCCTTTCATGTATATTTTTTAGATTTTTTTTCTTTGTGGTTACCATGACTTACACTTACTATCTTAATGTATAATAACCTAGTTTGAATAATGCCAACTTAGTTGCAGTGGTATACATATACTCTGCCACTATCAGTTGCTGTCGAATTGGCGACCACATGTGTGTCAGAGTGAAACTGTGCTCCATAGAGTTTTCAGTGGCTGACTTTTAAGAAGCAGATTGCCAGGCCTTTCTTTCGAGGCGCCTTTGGATGGACACAAACTTTTTCGTTGAGAAATTTCCCTTCTATACCTATTTTATTGAGAGTTTTTATCAGGAATGGGTGTTGGACTTTGTCGAATGCCTTTTCTGCATCAGTTGAGATGATCATGTGATTCTTTCCTTTTATTTATGTGGTGGGTTACGATGATTGATTTTCTAATGTTGAACCATCCTTGCATACCTAGTATGAATCCTACTTGGTCGTGGTGTATTATTTTTTTGATTTGATGCTGAATTCTGTTGGCTAGAATTTTGTTGAGAATTTTTGCATCTATATTCATGAGAGATATTGGTCTGTAATTTTCTTTTTTTTGTGTGGCGTCTTTGCCAAGTTTTGGTATTAGGGGTATGCTGGCTTTATAGAATGAATTGGAAGTGTCACTTCTTTTTCTGTGTTCTGAAATAGTTTGAGTAGTACTGGTATAAGCTCTTCTCTGAATATTTGGTAGAATTCTCCAGTGAAGCCATCTGGGCCAGGGCTTTTTTTTGGTTGGGTTTTTTTTTATTACCTTTTCAGTTTCTTGTTATGTGTCTGTTCAGATTTTCAACATTACTTTATGATAGTTTGTGTAGGTAGTGTGTTTCTAGAAATTTATCCATTTCCTCTAGGTTTTCAAATTTGTTCTAGTATAGTTTTTCATAATACTCTGTTATCATCCTTTTTATTTCAGTTGGGTCTGTTATAATGTCCCCCATTTCATTTCTTATTTAGGTTACTTGCATCCTCTCCTGTTTTTCTTTTGTCAGTCTGGCCAGTGATTTGTCACTTTTGTTGATTCTTTCAAAGAACCAACTTGGTTTTGTTGATTCTTGCTATTGTTTTTCTATTCTCTATTTTATTTATATCTACTCTGATCTTTATTATTTCCTTTCTTCTGGTGGCTTAGACACAAACTTTTGGTTAGCAGCAAAGCACGTCAATTGTTGGCACCATCCAGGGACTTCTACATACACTGCCCCTATACATTTTCATCCCTCTTTATATTATTGTCACAAATTATGTTTGTAATACATTATGTATCCATTGACATTGACATAGCTTCATAATAGCTGTTTTATGCATTTGTCTTTTAAATCATATATTAAAAAAGGAGTTACGAACCAAAAATACAGTAATACTGGCTTATATCTTTACTGGTGTTCTTTATTTCTTGTGACTTCAAGTTACTGTCTTGTGTGTTTTATTTCAGCCTTAAGGATACCCTTTAATATTTCTTGTAGGGCAGGTCTACTGGTAATGAACTCTCAGCTGTTGTTTATCTGGGAGTCTTTAATTCTCCTTCATTTTTGAAGGAGAGTTTTGCCAGATACAGAATTTTTGGTTGACAATTTTCCCCCCTTTTTAGTACTTTAAAAATGTCATCCTACTTTCTTCTGGCCTTTATGGTTTCTGATGACAAATCAACTGTTAATCTAATTGAGGATCCCTTGTACATGTTGCATTGCTTCTTGCTAGTCTCAAGATTCTGTCTTTGGGTGTTGACAATTTATCTATATGTCTGTGTGGATCCTTCTGAGTTTATTCTGCTTGGAGTTCATCAGACTCGGGATGTTTTTGGCCATTATTATTTTTAAACCCTTTTTCTTTTTTTCCTCTGAGACTCTGATGCATATGTTGGTATGGTTGGTGGTGTCCTACAGGTCTTTCAGTCTCTGTTCATTTCTCGTCATTATTCTTTCTGCTTTTTGGACAATAATTTTGATCGTTTTATATTCAAGTTCACTGATCCTTTCTTCTACCTGCTGTAATTTTCTGTTGAAACTCTTGTGAATTTTTCATTTCACTTACTGTGCTTTTTAGCCCCAGAATTTTCTGTTTGATTCCTTTTTATCATTTAAATGATGTTTTCATTTTGTTCATGTGTTTTCTTAATTTCCTGTAGTTCTTCGTCCATGGTTCCCTTTATCTCATTAAGCATATTTAAGATAGTTGATTTAACATCTTTGACTAGTAATTCCAGTGTATGGTGGGCTTCCTCAGGGATTGTTTCTGTCAATTTGTGTGCGTGTGTGCATGGGCCATACTTCTCTGTTTCTTTGTATGTTTTGTAATTTTGTTGTTGTTGAGAACTCGTCATTCTGGATATAGTGTGGTAACTCTGAAAATCTGATTTCCCACTCAGGAATTGCCATTGTTACTTGATGAAAGCTTCAGTCATCTGTTTAGTGACTTTTCCCAAACTATATTTGCAGAGTGTATACTCCAGTTATATGTGGTCACTGAGTTCCATTTTTCATACACACATCCAAAGGTGCATAGGACCTTAAAGCTGCTGATGCAAGAGGGCCATAGCCAGAGGGCCAAAACCATGGCAGTATCTGAACTGGTCCCTCAGGGCACTATCAGGCTTAACCAACTATGCAAACAGTGCAACCAGACAGCCACTCTAGGAATGGCGAAACTATCCCACTACTGCCTGGGGCTGAGGAATGCAGGATGTTAGTGGATTTTGCACATGAGCTTCATCTGGAAAAGATAAGCAGCCTTTTTTAATCAAGCACTCCCCTGGTTGATTTAAGTGTTAGATCAGGCTTCAAAACAGTTTATTCCAATTACTCTTTCCAGTTGTTGTTTTGGTAGAGGGACCGACATCTATAGTATCCTATTCTGCCATTTTGAGAGGGAAATGAATTTTCAACAGCATAGTCTCATTGCTGGGGGTGCTCATTGCTTCTGGGCTGATCATTATTTCTAGACCCATTCAGTAGACACAGCTCTGAAATGTGTCAAAGATGTTTATTAGGAACTTTAAAAAGTGAATGTTCAGGGGAACTCTCTCATTTCATTTAAAAAATTTTGATAAATATAAATCTTGTAGTAAACAGTTTTGCAGAATGTAAGATTGCATTATAGGAAATATACTTAATTCTTTTCCATCTGATCATAAATGCAGAAAGCTAGAATGTGAATGTCTTGTTCATTAATATACCTTGTATCCAACAAATGTATGTTTAACAGATATTTGAATAAGTAAGGGTAAACTTGATAATATAAATAAAATCTTAATCATACTTGGGCTGTATTGGGTGTTAGGAAATGGTAGCTTTTTAAAATGGCTTTATATATTTATTTATTTTCTAGGTGTAAAATATATTTTGACTTTTTTTTTTTTCTTCTCTTTTTTCCCTTCAATTTTCATTATAGAATTGAGGAAGATGCTCCAGCTCCTTCTACCTCTGCAGATAAAGTGGAGAGGTAAGCTTGTTTACATGGAACAATTAGATTCATATCTGAAACATAAATTAACTGTATAAGTTGAGAACTATTAGTTTCATTATTTTTAATAGATAATAAATAAACTGGACATAAAGGTACTTGTCTGTAATTTAACGTGTAGAAACCTGATAACAACCTGTTCAGGGTTTTCTTTTTTGCATTTAATTAGAATTGAAAGTTATCTAGTTTTGCTGCTTGATGAGTATACCACATGCCTGACAAATGTTTACCCATCCTATCTTTGTATACTTCTCATTTGGATCTCTATTTTGTAAGGCTACCATTTTCAATTTTGTAACTATTCTAGTTATTAAGTTTTATATCAAGCCCACATCTGTTTCCTCGTAACTTCTCCATCTTGGTGTGACCATATGGTTCTTAACTAGAGGTAAGCATAACGATAAGTAAAAAGCTCTTCCAACAGGACGATTATAGATTCTGTTTTTTAAGTTTGAGGTATGGTTCAGGTTTGTGTGTTTTGGAAAAGCTTCTTTATGATTCTTAAGCTCACTTGGGTTGAAAATCATTGTTCCAGATTCTGTTTAATCCTTCTGCATAGTTTCCTTCATCTGTTTTCTAAGTGTCCTTAAGTTTTGTTTTGTTTTGTTTGGATGTTTTTCATGATGTAGTCTTAAATTCCCTTATCATCTTGATTATTTAAAATATATCCTCTAGAAATAATATATCTAATGATTTGAGTCAGTCTTGTTTTTGAGTGCAATAAGTACTACTCTAGATTGGTCCTACACAGATACACTTTGGTATATCTCAAAGTTACACCTAGTCTATTTTAGAAGGTTACTGATAGAGTATACTATAGTATTTAAGTTTCTGGACTCAGTATAAGGCATAAAGGTAGGTAGGCTACCTGATCCTCACAACACAGCGTTGTTATGTAGTTATCAATATTATAAACAATTATTTTTAGAGAAGCGTAGATTCTGAAAGGAACATGAAGGATAGTTGGAAAAAGTATGACTAATTTCATTATAAATTCACATCCACTACCATCGAGTGAGTTTTTAGTACTGCATAGCAGTCTTACCACATTCCCTGGTCAAGTCATTTTCCTGTTCTGCTGTGCAACTTTTTCGTAACATTTTCTTATAAAACATTTAACACTATCTCTCCTGTTGGTCTTACTTGATGATTTTACTTTGTTTTAGTTCAGTGAAATAAATAATAGGAAGAGAAATTTTACAACATCCCCAACATAAATCTGTACCCATATAGTCTCCCCTTTGGGATGTCTGTTCCTGCTTACTCAGCAGTTCTTAAAGTGTTGTTTGGATATCCTTGGGGTCCTTGAGACCCTGTCAGAAGTTTTGTGAGTTCGAAAGATTTTCTTAATAATAAAGACTATTTGTTTCTGTCACCGTGTTGACATTGAAAATAATGGTACAAAACCAATGGTTGGGAAACCTGCTGCCCTCTTACCATAAATCAAGACAGTAGCACCAAACAGTGCTAGTATGTGTTAGTATGTGTTCTACCACTCACCCACAGTCAAAAAATCACCAGACTTACTTAGGAATGTCTCTGATGAAGCAGTTTATTCTCATGCCTTGACTACGTGGCTTTTTAATATTCTGTGTGACTGTGGTGAAATGAGTTCCTTTATGTGGCCTTTTGCCTTGGTTCTTTGAGAAAACTTGAGAGATTTTTCCCCTAATCCCTGAGGAGTTACCTTTACCCTAGTTTTCTATCCCAGAGGGTTTGTTACCTTTGTCCAGGTTGATTGACATTTCCTTGATAAGTTGTAAATAGCTTGATTGTTTGATACTTTTTGCTGTTCCTGGGCTGCTGCCTGCCCTGTAATTTATTTTACATACCTTGCAGGGATTGGTCAATAGGTCATGCAAATGAAGTGACTATACCCTACAAGGTGATTGGACAGTTTGCTATGCAAATGAAGTGACTAGCCTACTGAGGGGATTGGTCCATTAGTGGCCGTACTAGGGGGAAGGCCATGCCTTGAAATTGACAAGGAATTTGCTTACATAGTGAAACCTGTGAGAGCCAGAACCAGATGGGACTGCCTTGTTTTTCTGGGCCTTGCAAGTTTTCTGCCTTTGACAGGTTGCAAGTCTTTACCACTTTTCTATCGTTCATTTTAGTGGAAAATATTTGAGTTTTCCTTCTCTGACAGGTTTCCACAAAACACAGAGTCCGACTTTCACAGGTTTTACTGTATAAGCAGCCATTCCCATAGAGGTTTCAGAAAGGCAGGAGAGGCAAGAAGAGAGAAGATTCAAGAGAGAGAGGAGGTGAGGAAGCTCCTAAAAGAGGTGTAACACAGGTCAAGGGCTCTAACACTGAAGACAGCGAGAGGCTTGGAAGAGGTCTTATGGCAGAGCTGGTGGCAACAGACCCGGAAGGAGCCATGCAGCAGAGCTGGTGAAGGCAGAAACTTGCTGCTAGGAATGCAAGACAACTGAATAAAGCTGCTACACTGGCTATCAGCTGGGTCAGTTAGCAGCAGGGAGGCTGAAGTCAGAGAGGTCTGCATGACTGAGGGGGGCATACAGGGCCAAGAGGCCTGTCCTGAGGGGGCTGAGAGGAAGACCACACGGCTGAGAGGGGGCATGCACAGCAGAGAGAAGGGCCTGCTTACTTGTCCACCTGAGAGGAGCTGAGAGAGCTGTCCTGCACTGAAGAAGGGAGGGATGTGCTCTCCACTTTGAAAGAGATGTACTCTCCACCTTAGGGGGTGGAGATTGCTTCCAAATTGTGCTTACACGTGTCCTGATCCTGAGTTGTAGCCTGTTGATCCTGATCATCCTGAGTTCTTACTCCATTACTTTCTTAAAACTGTTTAACTGTAAGTATGGTCTGTGAGTTCTCTGTGGCTACTGCAATGAATTATTGAACTCAGCAGAGAAGTAGAGTGCTGTGGATGGCAGGGTGGCGGTTGGTGTTGGAAATGGTAAAGAAGTTGGAAAGTAGAGGTAAGTATGTCTGACCTCCACCTCATAGGAATCAGTTTCGGGCTGATGATTTTGATTCTCATAATCCCCACAGAAGTTAAAGATTCTGACGTTACCACTACTGTTACCACATTACAGTGACAAAATGGAAAGTATGGATTAAGTACTTCTGTATGCTGAATTAGGTATGATGGTTGTCTTGAGGAAAAGCAGTTGTGCGATTGAGTTAAGAGTTGAAATAGCCACTTTTTTCATGGAACTTTAAGTTTACTTAGAAGAATGACCACCAAACTGTAGTTGTTCAGACTTGAGTATTTGACAGAAATTTTCTCCAAATTGAGTAAAATGAGCTTGTCATTTTAAGAATAACTGATAGTACCTGTTGCCAGTGATCAAATTTGAGCTTTTAAGCAAAAGTTAAGATTTTTGAAAAGTTGCGTTGACCACTGTGAGCTTGACAGTGTTCCATTCTGATGAAATTGGTGATTTTAATGTGTTTTTTTTTGTTATAAGGAGATCTGTCAACATGAAAGATTTGTGTAAATTAGTGAACCAGTATTTTCTTTCTCTTTTGTTCCAGACGAGTAGAGAGCAATAGTTGTGTCTTAGATGTAAATGTTTAATATATTTTTAACAATGTAATTGTGTATGTTTACCATAATCATATATATGTATTTTAAAGATAAAGGTACTGGCTTTTCAAGCTGCCACCGCCAGGTGAAACTGCCGCTGCAATAGGGCCAAAACCATGGCAACTGTCTGCACCAGTTTTCAGACCAACCCAACTATGCAAACTGCATCCCCAAATCCTTAGAAGACACGGTCCCCACTGCCCACCCAGGCACCAGCCAGCTGCTCTAGGGATATGGCTGGGCTGAGGAACGAAGGATGGTAGCCAGTTAGCACATGTGGCTTATCTAGGTTGGTTTCCCTTTATCAAGCATTCCCCTGGTTAATGTAAGTGTCAGATCAGGTTCTAGAGGTCCAAAAGGGTTGATTCCAGTTGTTCTTCCCAATACAATTGTTGTTTTGGTAAAGTTAGCGACCTCTAGAGCATCATACTTAGCCATCTTGCCTGATGTCACTGTTGAATATTAACTTATATATTTAACTACGTAGTTACCTTTCCCAGTGATCTTTATTTCTTTGAGTTGCCATCTCTAGTGTGTTTTCCGCCTGAAGGACTCCCTTTAGCATATCTTGTAGGACTTTTTTTGCATCTGGATATCTAATTACTCCAGTACCATTTGTTGAAAAGATTATCCTTTCCCCTTTGAATTGCTTTGGCATCTTTGTTGAAATTTATATTGACCATACAAGTTTTTTATTCTAATCTGTTCCATTTGATGTATTTGCCTTTGATACTAAGACTACATTGTCTCGATCTTGAAATCACTGGCTCTTGTCGTATTTACCCTAATGTTTCTCTTGTTTTCTTGTGGTAGACGTGTTTGTATAAATATGAAACATAACGAAACATTTGCCATTTCAAGGTTTTTTACATGTATAATTCAGTGACAGTAAGTACATTCATCATGTTGTGCAGCCATCCCCACTATTTCCAAATTTTTTCATCACCCTTAACATGCTCGGTGCCCCCTAAACAATGGTTCTCTCTTTCCCCATTACTTTTTCCTGCCTCATGTAACTACTCCCACAGGTTTTCTTGATTCAGTTTTCCTTTTATCCAGTACAACTTGCTATATGAATTCATGGTTCCCTTTTTGTTGCTTAATTAACAAATATTTACAGTACATACAATATAGGCCTTGTGAGCAAATAATCCTTTAAGAGAAAATATTCTAGTCAAGCTTCTGAGAATGTTGCCTTTGAGATTTTTCTTGGTTTTGCAGTGATAAGTTAAGTGTGAGTTTGCTTGGCCTTGACGGAGTAGTCCAAAGAGTTAAAAAGAGAAACTAAGTATTATGGTTTAAGTGTAGTAAGTGTTCAAAAAATGTTGATTAAACAGGGTTTGACACTTCACAAAATTCTTTTTCTTGCAGTTTGGATGTGGATAGTGAAGCTAAGAAACTACTGGGTTTAGGACAGAAACATCTGGTGATGGGGGATATTCCAGCAGCTGTCAATGCATTCCAGGAAGCTGCTAGTCTTTTGTAAGTATTGTGTGTTTTTCTATGATATGATATTAAGTTCTTAATAAGCCTTGAATTATAAAAAGTTGTTTTATGATGAAAAAGAATGAAGAGCAAGAGTTTTAAAAGATTGGATTGTTTTTCATGTAGGAGTTTATTCTTGTTACTGTACCTGAAATCTCAGTATCACTGAGCAATTTCAGCCTTTGATTTTTCTAAGGTAATTTTCCCCCTAATCGCCACTAATTTGAGTTTGTCCTGATTTTATCACTGGGAGTATCCTGGGAAGCCCCTCAGTCCCAAGCAGGCTGTGATGATTGGTCACACTATTGCTAATGGTATTATATTAGCACATAATTTTTCATACATTCTTAGCACCTTTGATCTGTTGTTGCCACTGCTTTGGAAGTTGGCAAGCTACCACCAGGAGGCCACACATTACCTGTATTTTGGGGCAGCAGGTAGCTTTAGTGCCTCAAAGGCATAAAAGTGATTTCTTTACCTTTCCCCTATGATTTGAGCTAGTTTTATTACCAATAACAATTGATGGTCAGTCATGTTTCCTAATTAACTGATTTCATTATATACAGTTAAAGAAATTTCCTTATAAATAAGTGCTTTTAATGAAACATTTATGGTTTTCAGGCTTAGGGCTCACTATGATTAAAAGCCTCTGGCGTCTTCATTCCTTCTGTTCAGTCAGGGTCATATCAGTTCATTCTTTTTCCAACCCAACTCCTTTTCCTAATCTCCAGAACATAATCTTATTTCTGAGTATCTACAGTAATTTCTTGTCTCTTCCTTGCCTCTTACACCTGGACTTCATAAACTGAGTCTCTGGTGTGCTAGGGGTGGAGCTCAAATTTTACCTGAGGCTAAGTACTTACAGCATTTTTATATTAAAGCACATGGTTATTCTAGAATGTAAAATGTATCTAAGGGGATGAGAACACTTCCTAGGCTACTCCTCCCAGATATCTGGAAAGGTCAGTATTTTCATTGTCTTGCCATTTATGGTATGTAGGAGGAAAATTTGAGAAGCGGTATTCTAATCTAGTAACTATCCTTAAAAACATGACCGTCATCATGATTCTTCCTGCTTAATTTCTGTAAGTGATTCTTACTATATTCTTAGGCAACTAGTACTTGACTTTGCATGACTTTTGCCAGTTCTTCACTCTGAAAGCTGGTCTCCTTTCTCTACCTAGAGAGCTACCTCTTCCTTCCCATTTATCACACTTGTGTAATTTCTTCCCTCCCTCTTGCCTATCTAGGCGTTAATGGCTAAAACTTATATATGGTGCTTATTGCATTTCTAGACTCTGCTTTAAATGTTGTTACATACATTAACTCATTTAGTTCTTACAAAAGCTCTTTGAACAATTATTAATTTCTATTTTACAGATGTGGAAACTAAGGCACTGTGCAGTTAAGTAACATATTTAAGGTTATACAGCTAGTTAAGTGGCAGAGGTGGGGTTTGAACTCAGGCAGTCTGGTTCCAGAGATCATGCTCTTAACCGTATATTGTGCTGCCTTTCCACAGACCTTACTTATCCTCTAGAGTCCAGTCAAAGGTCCTCTATTCTGGCCCACACTGACACCTCCCCTCCCTGATCTTCTAGCAGGAAGAATGCCTATTTTAGTGTAGTTGGCTGTTAGAGTATATACTAACTCTGGCGAATTGGTGTTATTTAGAATATATATCGTAAATAGATGAAGAACATGCAACATCAACTTTGCATTGTTTCTAAAAGTCCCTTTGACCTTGACATGAAAGCCAGAGGGAATATTGGTTTCATAGAAGGATTGTTTTAATAGAAGTGTCATTTTCTAATTAAAGAACTGGAAATAAATGTTTTAGATTAGATGTTAATTCAGATCTTAGATGTTTGTTCTCTTTGTAGAGGTAAAAAGTATGGAGAAACAGCTAATGAATGTGGAGAAGCCTTCTTTTTCTATGGGAAATCGCTTCTGGAGTTGGCAAGGTATGTCTTTGAAGGCTCAGTTTATAGGTAGGATGTTGTGTATCACCTTGACCCAAACCAAACCAAACCCGGTGCTGTCAAGTCCATTCCGACTCATAGTGACCCTATAGGACAGAGTAGAACTTCCCCATGGGGTTTCCCAGGAGCACCTGGTAGATTCAAACTGCTGACCTTTTGGTTAGCAGCTGAACTCTTAACCACTACGCCACCAGGGTTTCCATGTGTATCACCTTGATGGTCTCTTAGAAAACTTAAGTTTTATGCTAAGATGTACTAGTTTTGAGATTTCACATGAGCTAACCAAAACCCACTGCCATCGAGTAGATTCTGACTCATAGTGACCCTATAGGATAGAGTAGAACTGTCCCATTGGGTTTCCAAGGCTAGTGGGTTCGAACCACCAACCTTTCGGTTATCAGCCAAGCACTTTAACCACTGAGCCACCAGGGCTCCTACATGAGCTATGTAAGCCTGGTTTTACTAAGGGGGTTTTGAAGAATCGTGAAATTGTTGTGAGTAGCTCTTGATGCAAAGAGTAAAGTTATATTTAAGTTTTGACTTTTGGGGTCTTTAGAAGGGAAGATCTTTCCACTAGTGAATGGTCCATTGAGTAAAGCCCAACATAGAATCTTTAAAAGCAGTCTCAGCTAGCTTATAAAATAATCACCTTTAACAAGGACTGAATGAAGGACAATTTCAGTGTACTATGTGAGAATATCTAGCAAATAAAACTCATAGTCTTACTAGTAGAAAATTGTTGGATATTTTCCACCATAATCTACTAACCAGAATAAACTATATTGAGGGCACACAAGCTATAAATAATCAGTCATCTATTTAATCTCTGTTCTAGTAAATTTTGTAATCTTGTAAATCTTATGGAGCCATAAGAATTTTCCCAGAATGTTATTGGCTATATAGAAAAGTGTGTGTAGATAAAAAGTTGGGAAAATATAGCCCTATTGTAAAGTGAATACATGCGGGGCTTGTTGATTTGGTAAGAGTCATCAGTGGTTTTCATGTGGCTGGATAAGGGAAGGGATATGCTTGTTTCTTTCAGTGCTCTTTTGATCATTGCTTTTCTCCCATGAGTACTTAAACAGTTTATATTTCCTGCATTTGCTTCCTATTCTACTGCTCCATAAATTTACAATTTCTGTCTTAATGAAAAATTGTTTCTATCATACCTTTGTTGTTTTCTTCTTTTGTTCTCCTAGAATGGAGAATGGTGTGTTGGGAAATGCCCTGGAAGGTGTGCATGTGGAAGAGGAGGAAGGAGGCAAAACAGAAGACGAATCTTTGGTAGAAAATAATGATAACATAGATGGTACGTGGAGTTGCATGTGGCATTCAAGGGATGCGACATATACTGCTTGTGTACAAGTGATGGAAATAGGGCTCTCCTTGCCTTGGATGGTCTCTCCCAAGATGCCTGTGATGACACCTGCGTCTGGTAGAGATCGCAGTGGGGGTCAGTCAACTACTGAAACTGACAGTGAGTTTTTGTAAGAGGACAGTTTATTTTCTCAGACAAATCTGGTTAATTTAAATTGATGTTCCAAATATCACTACAACCTTAAATATTTTTCTGATGCAAATTTTTTAAGTCCATGTAGTTCAGTTGTTTTAATAGCAATATTTATAGAGACCTTTTACATTTTAGTGTCTAAGAAAGTTAAATGTTAATTTTTATGCTGAGTTTGGCTATTAGAGATTTACGTATCACGTGGGGGTCTGTAATGTTTAGAGGAAAAGGAAAAGCTTGGCATTTCTTACCTAATTGATACTCAGAATGCTCAAGTAAAACTATCTCATTTAAGGAATTTGTGTGTGTTTTTTTTAATAAGTTGCTCTGCTAGCTGGTACTCTTCTTTTTGCTTTCTCAAGGGGGCAGATAATATTTAAGCCATCTGCTAAATCTTAACAAGCCAGGCTGTTTGAGGGCTTAAAGGGAATGTATTTTTAGTTTCCATTTATGCCTTTATCATTAAACTCGAAGACATGTTTATGCTTCATGTTCTTTAACCATGTAGAGGAAGCAAGGGAAGAGTTGAGAGAACAGGTTTATGACGCGATGGGAGAAAAAGAAGCAGCCAAAAAAACAGAAGACAAATCTTTGGTAAAGCCTGAAACTGATAAAGAACAAGAGACTGAAACAGAGAAGAGTGGAAGAGAAGATATGGATTTAAGTGAGCCTACAGAGGAGCTACGGGCAACCCCAGATCAGTTAACTGACATCACCAAAGAGGCAAAAGGAGTGGCAGCACCAGGACTGAATGAAGCAGAGGTCACTTCTGAGAAGCCAGAACAGGAAGCACCAGATGCTGAGGAAGGAAAATCAGTACCTGGAACACACATCCAGGAAGAAGAGCACAGAGAAAAAGGAGGTCAGGAGAAGCAGGGAGAGGTAATTGTGAGCATGGAGGAAAAGCCTAAAGAAGCTTCAGAAGAACAGTCTGTTGCGACTCTAGAAGAGCAGGGCTCCGCAGTGGAGGTAGAAGCAGAGCCTGGAGACCCGACAGTCAAGCCATTGGATTTGGGTGGGGAAGAGCCAAATGAACAGGTAGCTACCTCTGAAAATGAGCCAGGAAATGTTGTTCTTGAGGAGCAGTTTGTAGGGCAAGAAGTGCCTCTTGCTGAGGAGTCACCAGAGGTGGGAACAGAGGCTGCAGAGGCTGGATCAGAAGTCTCTGAGAAGCCTGGGCAGGAAGTCAAAGTTCCTCCAAAGGATGGTGCAGTCAGTGGACTTTCAGCTGCAGGAGACCAGACTCCTTTCAAACCACAGATGTCTGCAGAAGGACCAACAGAAGCAAAAGATGGCTCAGGAGTAGAGAAGGTCAGGGCAGAGCTGGTTCCTAGCCAGGTGGAAACTAAACTGTCTGTAGAAGAGTCTGAGGCAGCTGGAGATGGGGTTGAGACCAGGGTAGCCCAGGGGGCTACTGAGAAATCGCCTGAAGACAAATTTAAGATAGCTGCTAATGAAGAGACCCAAGAGAGAGAAGAACAGATGAAAGAGGGTGAAGGTAACCGGGATATATGCAAGAGCTGCAGTGGGTGGAGTACATTCTGGATTTGGCTCACTAATCATGGGTAAAAGTCAGCCTTCCATTCAGGATTTTCCGTCTGCCTTTGGATTAGGAAAGGGTTAAGTGAAAATGGGGATAGTTTAAGAGAAGGTTTTGATAAGTTGAGAAAGTTAAGTCAAAAGCAGCAAGTCCTTAGCTGGCTTAAAATCTAATGCTTTTACTAACTGCAAAATAGGCTTTCTCTGTGATTTCTGAGACTTGGCTAGCTATCAGTAACTTGTTGCACCACACTAGCCAATAAAGAGGGATGAAAAAGGTGGATGAGGGGTATGAAGTAGGGAAAGAGTGAGCGAGGCTGGCAGAGAATGCTGAATGGATGTTCACTTGCATGCCTCTGGATTTTTTAATTTACTGTTCACATGGTTCCTTTTTTCTGCTTTTTAGGAAGCAGGAACAGCAGTAGAATCCACTGAATTGGTACACTTAAGCAGGCATGCCATTTAAATGAGGCACTTTACCCTGGAATGTTCTATCAGCAGACTTAAAGAATTCTGATGCCCTGTCTACCCTTAGTCTTCAAAAAATGTTTAGAGGCTTATACATATTAATTCAAAAAGCAAAAAAAAAAAAAAACGTAAAAAAAATTTTAAAACCAAAAAAACTTTAGACATTAGCCATCTTGCTCCTTTCCCCCCTCATTTCACGGTTGCTTTGGCTGCTAAACTGAATTTTTTATTACTTAGAACATTATAAACTATGAATGCTTTGCATAGTACAGTTGTTCCTATTGTGATTCAGTTTCATCAGTTAGTAATTTTATAATTGGCAAGTCTGACTTGTGTTATCATTTGAGGATTCTACTGTATAAGGTTCATCTAACATTGGCATTAATAACCACAGGTATATTCCCATTAATTGTTATTACTTTGTATAACTGCCAGACTACTTCAAGAGTTCTCTTGAGTTTTAGATTTTCAAAGAACCATCATTAATATTTGCAGCTTATTTCGGTAACCTTCCTTCTACCTGTGTGCAGGTCCCTGAACTCCAGCCACCACAAGCATGGTAACCAGAAGTGAATTGGCTAAATGGTAGCACCATTATGCTTATTTATTATAAGGCTTTTAGCAATTCTTTATGGAAAAAGCACAGAAGTGAATTCTTTTTTTTTTTTTGAACTCCTATGTCTCGATTTAATCATATGAGCAAGAAGTAATAAGCTCTGGCTGGCTAAGTTGGACCTTTAATGATAAGCAAAAGCTGAGATGTCATATTTCCCCACAGTTTGTTCAAAAACTATTCAGTTGTATGACAGGTAACATTGTTAGAGCTCTCTCATATATATTGCTTCTGATTCCAAAACAACACTGTGATAGGTAGTATTATTCCGGTTATACAGATGAGATTGAGGCTTAGAGATTATGTGACTTTTTGAGGTCAAAAAGTAAGACATAGTTCTAGAATCCAAACCTAGATCTCACATTGAGTAGGGCAGCTTTTATGCCCTCCCATTACCTACCTTGCATGAGAAATTTCCTGGTTACTCATTTTTAAGATCATTTATAAAATCGTCAGTCATGTCACATTTTTTTGTGTTGTGTATCAGGTACTTTTTTCCGTATTTTACAAATGAAGTAACCGCAGAAAGCGGTTAAGTTGCCCTGATTACGTGGCGAGTAAAGGGAGGGCTGGGCTACCCAGATAGTTTGGCTCCAGAGGCCAGGCTGTTACTTTCTGTGTTTTATTATTCTTTACATGGAACACCAGCCTGCAGAAATCTTTTTCTGTAGATTTAGCAAGTAATTTTTTCTTCACTTAAAAATCAAAACCCCATTTCCTACCACCCCTTGGGTTTTTGTGATCTGTTGGGCTCTAACAAAGATAATTTGCATGCTGTTTGCTATTGTCAACACTAGATGTAATTGATAAATGAACAAAATTCTAAAATTAGGGCATGAAGAATGGCCACGCTCAGGTGGACTATCCCAGCCAACCTGTAGTTCCCTTTTTCTAAAGAATTGTAATAGGTATACCACAAAAATATTCTACTTTTAAAGAAGCCTGGGAAATACTGGGTTTAATATATTTCTTTACTGAGGACATCAGGGCATTCCCATTAATACCTGGATATATGTTACCAGGTTGGGAAGTTCTGTTTTAAAATAATGGCTTTCTTGATAACCTAGCTCCCTCTTCACCATTCCATGAAGGTAGTGCAGGTTCCTCAGGAGAAACCAGTATTCTTAGACCGTTGTAAGAATTTTAATTTAAATATCTGGTGGAAAATTCCAGTTAGATATTTTATGCCAAATTAGATGTCATTTTCTAGCATTCTGATATAATGAGTAGGAACAGATTAGATACCAGATAATTAAGAAGCATATAGAATTATGATTTAATGAATATTTTGTCTTTAATTTTTCCTGCAAATTGGCAAGATCCAGTGTTAAACTTTTTTTTTTTTTTTTTTAGTCTAAGAAATACCTGTCTTAGTTATCTAGTGCTGCGATAACAGAAATACCACCAGTAGAAGTTTATTGTCTCAAAATCTAGTAGGCGAGAAGTCTGAATTCAGGGTGCCAGCTCCAGGGAAAGGCTTTCTCTCTCTATCGGCTCTGGAGGATGGTCCTTGTCATCAGTCTTCCCCTGGTCTAGGAGCTTCTCAGTACAGGGACCCTGGGTCCAGAGGACGCGCTCTGCTCCCGGCACTACTTGCCTGGTGGTAATGAGGTCCCCTGTCTCTCTGCTCGCTTCTGTCTTTCATATCTCAAAAGAGATTGACTTAAGACACAACCTAATCTTGCAGATTAAGTCCTACCTCATTAACATAACTGCCTCTAATCCTGCCTCATTAACATCATAGAGGTAGGATTTACAACACATAGGAAAATCACATCAAATGACAGAATGGTGGGCAGTCACACAGTACTGGGAATCATGGCCCAGCCAAGTTGACTCATTTTGGGGGGACATGATTCAATCCATAACAATACCTATATCTACCTCAGCCATCTTGCACACTCTTCTGGAGGGTGGGCTTCATTGATAGGGTCTATAAAACTACCCATTTTGTCCGCAAACCACTTGTTGGAATTTGGACATGAAGAGATAATGACATGGTGTGGTGGTAGCTGTTTATATTTCAGAAGCACTGAATTACATAGTCAGCAAAAGAAAAATGAGCCACCTGATAAAAGGGGGTTTGTTTGTTATAGAGGTTAATAGCTCTTATAGGACTTACTAGTTTGTCTCAAGATTTTTAACATATGGGAATTAGTTGTCTTTGCCTTTTCCCCATCTTAAAGCAGTATTGGTAGGCAGGAAAAGTCCTTAAACTTGGCTTCATGGCCCAAGGCCTAACTGCCATACTTATATTCCCATATGGGGCTCTGGTGGCACAGTGGTTGAGAGATTGGCTGCTAACCAAAAGTTCGGCAGTTCGAATCCACCAGCCGCTTCTTAGAAACCCTATTGGGCAGTTCTGCTCTGTCCTGTAGGGTTGCTATGAGTTAGAATCAACTGGCCGGCAACGGGTTATATTCCCATAAAGATAGTTAGGATACAGTATTTGAGCTCCTTTGCTGGTGTCAAAAATGCTTAATGAAAGATGCCAGAGGTAGGCACATTCAAAAAAATTCATGCAGTGTTTGTACTAACAAAAAGCCCATTTTAATCACTTGACATTAAAATGAAAGTGATTAAAATTTTAAGCTATCTTATCACTGAGAGTGTACCAATTAAGTGCAGAGCTGTTTATCAGCAGCCTGTCCTTACAGGCATTTGACTTGTGAGTGTATGTCAGTATGGTGAAATATAGTGTTGACATGGCTGCAAGTTTAAAAGGAATCATTAACAAGGTACCTGAGTAAAATAACTTGGGTACTGCTCACTCAAATTCTGTACATGCTAGGAGCTGGCTGGAGTCTGTGGCATGCTCATTGGTGAGAGTTGGTAGGACTATGCTTGTCTCTTCACAGCACTGTGTGGGAAAGCTAGCCTCTTGAGCATTCTTGCTCTGAGCGGACGAGAGTACTTTTGGTATTTCTCAGCTTTGTCAGTTAAGAGTGGTTTAAAGATACCAGGAACATTGGCGGAGGCCTCCACTTGCATCTGGCTTTCCGGCTATATGCATAGGAGCTTTCACTTAGTGAACAAGAGGCAGTAGCCAGTCTGGCTTGATCTAAAAGATTCAGATCGATCTTTATTAAGAGAAATACTTAGCCTTTTGATTGCAGAAGGTCTGACCCATAGACTATAAGATTATACACATTCTAAGTCTATCTATATTAGACTAACCACTGACTTGATCCAGTTCAAATGTTAACTGACTTGGGTTAGCGTCTGGTCTGCCCTACCTCAGACTATTGACAGATGTTTGATTCAGACTCTTGACTAGTCAAAAAATATCCTTATTTGTATTCTCAATACTGAGGAATTTTTGCTTGCAGAAACCGAAGGCTCAGAAGAGGAGGATAAAGAAAATGACAAGGCCGAAGAAATGCCAAATGATTCAGTTCTTGAAAATAAGGTAAGTTCTTACTCATTTAGTACCATTATCTGCTTTCTTATTGTAGGACTGTGAGTACTAGTTTAGGTGGGAATATTATAGATAGCTATTTCTTGGTTACAGATAGGGGATCCTTTATTTATATATATAAAACTATGCCTAGAATGGACAGATCCATTTCATCCCAGCGGGTCTTGTCTGATAGGGCAGATTTATATCTCACTGATGTGTGGATGGTAAGGTGATAATTTAGTATAGAAACTTCTTAGGGACCTTTTTAGAGGAGAAAGTCTGAAATTTGGATCCTATATCAGGTGTTTTTTTTTAAACCATACTAAATTATATGTTGGAAACCGTCTTGGGCAATTCTACTCTGTCCTTTAGGGTTGCTGTGAGTCAAAATCAACTTGACGGGAACAGTGTGTGTGTGTGTGTGTGTGTGTAAATTATATGTTGAAGTTTGTATAATCTAAAGAGGCCTTTCTTATACTTCTGCCTAATACCAATAATTTGGATATACTTTAGTCTCTTCAAGAAAATGAAGAGGAGGAGATTGGGAACCTAGAGCTTGCCTGGGATATGCTGGATTTAGCAAAGATCATTTTTAAAAGGTAAAACTCTTCATGCTTTTAGACGCAGGTTGGGAGCTTGGTGGTTGAAAATAGTTAGGATTAAACACTTGCTGTTACGGTTTCTGATCGACTTTTCTTCTTTTAGGCAAGAAACAAAAGAAGCTCAGCTTTATGCTGCACAGGCACATCTTAAACTTGGAGAAGTTAGCGTTGAATCTGGTAATACATTAAAAAAATTTCCTCTCCTAATTTCCCCTTTCCCCCTAGTTCTTCTTCTAATAAATTCCTTAAAATCCAGCTCGATGATCATAAGTTCTGTGCTTTAAAAGGACAGTAGGTTCATTATATAGTCCCTAGTACAATGAACTATCCTTCTAAAACATACTTTACTGAAAGTCTCTAAGTTAGTTTTGTTAGTTATTTTGATATTTTTTATAGTTAAGTGTCCTGGAGATGCTACAAAGAAAAATGAAATGGAAGACCAGGGAGCATTCTTGCAGAATGGGTCTGAAATTTGGAAGTACTTTATATTAAATGCTGTTATTTACTTGCTGTCCCTTTTCCTTTTATTTTAGAGAACTACGTGCAAGCTGTGGAGGAGTTCCAGGCTTGCCTAAACCTGCAAGAGCAGTACCTAGAAGCCCACGATCGCCTCCTTGCGGAGACTCACTATCAGCTAGGCTTGGCCTATGGGTACAACTCTCAGTATGACGAGGCAGTGGCACAGTTCAGCAAATCTATTGAAGTCATTGAGAAGAGAATGGGTGAGTGAGCACTAGCTGTTTCGTGGTGATCTTGGTGGATCCAGCTACTGACAAGGTAAAAAAAAAAAAAAAAAAAAAAAAGATCCTTTTGTAGTAAACTGTTACTGATCACTTTAGCCTGTTCTTTGTAGCCGTACTAAATGAGGAGAAGAAGGAGGCTGAAGGATCACCTACTGAATATGAGAAAGAAATTGAGGAGCTGAAGGAACTGCTACCTGAAATTAGAGAGAAGATAGAAGATGCAAAGGAGTCCCAGCGTAGTGGGAATGTAGCTGAATTGGCTTTGAAAGCTACTCTGGTTGGTTCAGTTTCCTTCTAACGTTTTGATAATAGCATGTTCGGTACCATTGAAGGCATCATGGTGTTAGTGTTCTCTTTGCTAGGAACTGTAGGCATGACTTTGGTTCCAGGGAGTTGGTGGTCAGAGGGAATGTGAAAGCTCATCTGATTATTCTATTGAATAGTACAGTGAATAAGAGAATACGCTTTGGAGCCAGACTGCCTGGATTTGAATTCCATCTTTACTATTTAGTATAGTGTGACCATGGGCACCTATGTTACTTATCATTTTTCTGCCTTAGTTGGCTGATCTGTAAAATGGGGATAATAGTACCTGGGTGTAAAATACTCTGATAGTAGTAATTGTTTCAACAAATGTAAGGTATTATTTCTATCTCTGAGAACTCCTACATAGATTAGTTGGCACTCGGAGGGCTTTGACCCTCGATTACCTGGCTCCGCTTTTGGCGGCTGGGATACTGGGGAGCTTTATACCCTGCAGGTAATGATAGGATACGGAGGGTTTAATTTAATATTTCAGTGTGCCTTTGCCGGGGGTGGGGGGTGTTAATGATCCTGTTACTATATGGATACCACTAGCATTTCAGGTCTTAATCAGTTGCTTAGATGGTGAGTACACTTGTAGGACTGTGGATGGCCTGGGTTCTATTCCCGGGACCCACTTGGGTTTGTCGTCTCTCACAGGTGGAGAGTTCTACTTCAGGTTTCACTTCTAGTGGAGGAGGCTCTTCAGTCTCCATGGTGGGTATTCAGGTGATTTTTGTCACTTAACATTAGGCCTTGAGTGATTGTCTCACATGTAGTTTGTCCACTGCTAACAAAGGCGTCCTTTTGCCAGATTGCCAGTAGAAAGCCAACAGATGGTGCTTCCTCATCAAACTGTGTGACTGATATTTCCCACCTTGTCAGGAAGAAGGTAAATCTGTACACAGTGGTTTCTTTTCTTCTACCCTTTTCCTAGTCTGCCTTTTATTGTTGTTCCCCAGTGATAAACGAGGAATACCTTTCTAAACACTTCTGATAGTGTAGTAAGCTGGTAAGCTGCAAACACTCACTGTGCAAGAGTGGTGAGGATATTTGTGTGAAGATAGTTTTCACTGCATACCTCTTCTAGCAGGTTCTGCTGGCCTCTCTCAGCCTAAGGACTGTTAGGAAAACTGCCGAGGACTGGCCAGGTGAGCCCCTCTGAGAGGCTGGCAGGTGTTCTTGGACAGTAGCTATTCAGCAGCAGACCTGCTGATACCTAAGCTGCTGTGAGTCTGCCTTCTGCCTGCTGTCACAGTAGTTCTCTGCTCTTGTAGAAGAGTCTTAACTCCTGCTTGGTTTCCGGATTCAGGTACAGGAGTTTGGTTACTGTTTAGATCTATTCCTTCCTCCCAGCCCACCAGCCTTTCCAGTAAGAAGGCTGAATGTGTATGTGTTGGGACAGACTGGTTGTTTCTGTAGAGTTCATACTGGCACCTGCCCCACTCATTACCCCTGTGGCTAGGGAGAGACCCTTAGAGCTGTGAGTCTTGCTATTCAGGATCTTTGCACCACAGAGGTTAAGGAAGTGTTTTGGAGTTAGATACATTGTTTTTTTTAAAAACATAAAGTATATTTGTGAAGCCTTCACAATTATATCTTTAGAGGAAACCAGAGGAAGAGAGCCCCCGGAAAGATGATGCAAAGAAAGCCAGACAAGAGCCGGAGGTGAATGGAAGCAGCGGGGATGCTGTCCCCAGTGGAAATGAAGTTTCAGAAAACATGCAGGAGGTGGGCAGTTAAGCAGGGCTTGGCCTCCTGTCTCACTTCCTTGTTGTCAGGGTCTGGGGAAATCCGTCCTCCCGAGTGCATGCTCCCCACTTTGAGCCTATTTGGATTGCTTGAGTGTAACCTTCATAAAAGCAATGAACAGAAAACAGGCAGTCTCATTGACAGATGGAACTGATGTACCACAGGTTCCCCTCTACTGAATGTCTGAGAAGGCACTTGACTGGCAAGACCATTGAGTCACTTCTGCTTGCTCCTTTCCATGTAATATATGAATACTGGCCCTGTCAGTAATGTGATAATTAATCACGGTCAAAGATTTCAGGAAATGGCCTAACACTTTGTGGCTGATTATGTCCTTCTGTTAGTGTAAGGAACAAAGCAGAGTTTGCAGGATCTGTGTTCACCCCTCTGACCCAGACCTGATTGGTTATGTAAAATGGAATGGCTTAAGCCAGGGTCACTTATGTCTAGGCTCCCTGTTTCTCTTTCAGGCCGAGAATAAGGCTGAAAGCCGGGCAGCAGTGGAGGGGACAGTGGAGGCCGGAGCTACAGTTGAAAGCACTGCATGTTAAGAGAGGGAGCAGACACTTCCTCCTGAGGGAAAGTTTTTTTGTATATAATGTATTTTTTCACTTTGGGGGGATTCTTTTTATATAACTTCAATAAAGATTGTAAGCAAAGGTTGAGGCTTTGTTGGTTTTTTTCTTAAAATATTGACTGTATCTGTGCCTTGGAGCACTCCAGGTTTTATATAGTGGCCAAAGGTATTCCCCCCGGCCCCGCCACCCCTTCTGTGCTGATCTCTGTGCTGGAAGTTTTAATCCCCAATTCCTGTCTGTGTAATGTACAGGTGATCAGATCAGGTATTGCTTTAGGCCCCTCATCTTCCAACGGTGCTATATTTTCCATTTTTAAATACCTGACTGAGCCCAGCTGTCTTGCAGACCTTCAGTGGTGCTGCCCCTGTATGGGGACTACAAAGACAAGACTTACTGAAGATCTTGCTGTTTGGTGCTGATCAAGGATGATGGACTTTGGCTGTTTGCTACAAGCAGCCTCCATTCAGGCCTTGGGTGATACCTGTCTTCTACCTAACTACCCAAATGGGGCTTTAATCCCACCTTGGAAAAAGAACTCTGAAGAAAACATTGGGGAAGTGATCTCTGAGGAAAACAGTTGGCCTATTTAATTGTAGAGAATTGAGTTCAATGGTGTGAAAGAGGCTGAAGGATTGTGATGGACACTTTGAATGTGGTTGAAAGAATCTTTGTGGGGAGGCTGGCTGGTTGTTACATTATCTTCTGTATAGAAAGGTTGAAATATATTATCCCTTGGAATTGTTACCCTCTCTGCAGTTTCGACTTCTCAAATAAACATGCTAAAAGGCTCCTGGTCTGGACTTGTGTTTAAAGATTTTACAGTGGGATGCTGGGCTGCTTGGAGCAGTTTAGTTTAGAATGTGGGGATTTTATTTAATCATTCTGACACCCACAGGGCTACTCTGCTGCTTAGGATAGACAGTAGGTTAAAATCTGCTGTTTTAACATCCTATGTTGAAGGCAGAGAGAGTCGTGCTGGACCCCCAAGTCAACCCCAGTTTTCAGCATTGATTTTTTTTTTTTGCTACTTAAAATGGAGTTTTTCTGGCCTGGTAATAGTGACTCATGGCTGCAGAATCTCTGGCTTATTCTGGCTTTGAACTTGCTTTCTGAAGATGCTCTTGTATGTATGTTCCAAGTCCTGAGACCTTGTTTTGGTCAGGCCAGTACAGTCATGACACAGTTGAGTCCCAGACCCTTGACCTCCTATGATTGACAGTGGGGTCTGGGGCTAGGACCAGTATCTAATTTTAGCTAGGTACCACATGTGACCCCACTTGGCAGAAATTTCATTGGGCTAGGGCTCTACCCTGAATCTGTAAATACAGAAGGCTACAGGAGCTTTGTATTTATGAGGAGCTTGAGTGTCTAGGAGGTTTCTTGGAGGGTGTTCCGAGGTGGAATTTGAATGAAGTGCAGCAATAAGAATGGCGTTAAGCAAAAGAACAGGTGGGAATGAGCTTATCAAGTTCCGTAAACTGGAATTAAAATACCCCATGTCACCTTGCAAAGAACTTCCTGTGTGCCAGATAGTATTGTAAATATGTGAGATACTCATTTAATCCTTAAACATCAATCTGTTTTATAAAAGAAAAACAAGCACAGAAAGGTCAAGTACTTACGGAAGGTGGTAAAACCTGTGGTTGGAACTCACATTTTGTGTTCCTAACAGCTATTTGACTCGACCTTGTGTTAGAACACAGAGTAATAAAGCCACAGGTCTGGGAACACAGCTCAGCCCAGGACTTAGTCTTGTGCATGTTAAGACAGTCATACCTACGTTTATCATCTGGGCTTAGAAACCCAGCAAGGGTGGGACAAAGCTGTGGTGAGGACCCAAACTCTAATCTCTGTCTTTGACTCCAGTGAGGGACTCCTCTGCAGGAGGTGGAGGATCAGCAAAGCCAGCTGAGGGGGCGAGGGAGCTGCCTTCCAGTGATGAGCTGGACATCTGTGGAGTTGGGAAAGGCAGGTCCTCAGCAAGACCGTAGAGGTTAGGAGCACAGGTTTTGGCGTCACACTACCTTAATTTGATCCTGTCTTGACTACTTACTGTGAACCTACTTAAAACCCATTTGTGCCTTGATTTCCTCATCTGTTTATAATGTTGGGTACTGTGGAGTTGATTTCGGCTCATAGCGACCCCATGTGACAGAGTAGAATTGCTCCATAGGATTTTCTAGTCTTTGGTCTTTACAGGAGCAGCTCACCAGTTCTTTCTCCTGCTGAACAGCTGGGTGGGTTCAAACCTCCAGCCTTTTAGTTAGCAACCTGGTTGCATCACCAGGATTCCTTAATTAAAAAAGCAAAAACCAAAGCCACTGCTGTCAAGTCAGTTCTAACTCATAGTGACCCCATAGAGTTTCCAAGGCTATAAATCTCTACAAAAGCAGACTGCCCACATCTTTCTCTTGCAGAGCCACTGGTGGTTTGAAACTGCCGACTTTTCAGTTAGCAGTTGACCGCCTTAACCACTGCGCCACCAGGGTTACTACCTATCTAATAGGGATGTGAAAGAGCCCTGGGGTTGCAGTGGTTAAGCGCTCAGCTAATGGAAGGGTTGGCAGTTCAAACCCATCAGCCACTTCAAGGGAGAAAGCTGTGGCAGTCTGCTTCCATTAAGATTTATAGCCTTGGAAACCCTATGAGAGCAGTTCTACTCTGTCTTGTAGGGTTGCTATGAGTCAGAATCAACTTGACAGCAACAGGTTTGGTTTTTGGAAATGTGAGTTAATGTACAGAAAGCATTTGGTAGGGACTGGCATATAGTGGTCAGTCCAAAGGCTGGCTATTCAGACCACACCTTTGGTAACCCTATCTCCAGTTGGACCCTCACCGGAGGTGGGTACTGGTACTCGTGGGCACTTGCTGGGTTGACCTCTGCCAGTGTCTGGACACCTGCATCTCTCGCATTCACCAGCCGCAGAAAGAGCTCAGCCTCACCTGCCTGGGGATTGGCAACATGGTACTGCATCTGTGTCTTGGATGACAAGACACAGCCCCCACCCTTCATACTTACCTGGGGAATCCCATTCAGTTGCCCAAGGCTAAGGCTGGAGTCCAGAGGAAAGGACCGAAGTGGGAGCCGCCAACGGCCACTTAACACTCGCTGATCCCGGTTGAATAGTACCAGTGAGGCCCAGGCCTTTGGCTGAGGTGTCCTAGCCCATGTTAGCCCCTGCCAGGCCTGCAGCTTACAGATCAAGGATACTGATGGTGAGGGTGGCAGTCTGCAGAACAACCAAAAAGGTGTCAGCAGGGCTGTGTGCCCTTCCTAGCATTCAATCCTCACAGCTACTGGT
Organism: Trichechus manatus latirostris; assembly: GCF_000243295.1. NCBI lineage: Eukaryota > Metazoa > Chordata > Mammalia > Sirenia > Trichechidae > Trichechus > Trichechus manatus. The sequence goes on along the minus strand of NW_004443951.1, from coordinate 10,682,586 downwards.
GCTATATACAGATGAGAAAACTTTGCCAGGGTAAGGACACTATTTGAAAAGCAGAATGAGATAAGCCTCAATTGTGGCAAAGAGCCCCAAAGTCATAATCCCCATGTACTGACCTGGGCACAGGCTGCCTGCTGGCAAGGATGGCACAGTTGCCCGTGGGCCCAGGAGCTGGAGGTGGGGGCAAACAAATGGCGGGTGGCAACACCATGGTCCCTCCTGTATCCTGTCCGTCTCGGGCCAAGCCAGTCATTAGCTGCACCCAAATCCAAGAGGCCTCAAGGCCTCGCAGGAAGTCATAGAAAATGACCAGACCGGCCCTGGGGAATGCTGGCCTAAGCACACAGGCATGCAACCCTCCCTCCCAGCCAGCTCCCCAATGGTAACTGGTCTTAGTTGGTCTTAACTAGCAGTGGTGACCAAGTCACAGAAGGCTGTCAAAGGAGGGGGCAGGCCTCACCCGGGGTCGTAGGGTGCAGGGCCCAGCACATCAGATGGAGGTAGAAGGTGTGGGTCCAGCCCCAGGTTCCTAATCATGTTTCCAGAAAGCAGCGGCTGTCAGGGAACAGAGGACACTTAAGAAAGTCTTCTAGCTGCCCATGCTCCCTCAATTGCAAAGAGCAGAGCTGCCCCCATTACACCCCCTTGGGTCCTCACAGCCTTTCCGGCGCCACCCCAAAACGCGGTGTCTGCGGAGGGTGGAAACGGCGGCAGCGGGGGAGCCACTGGCGGTGGGAGGAGTGGGGCGTCTCCCCTACCCCTCAGGCGTGGTCTGGGGCTGGTCAGGAGTGGCAGATCCCTGGGACCTAAGAGCAGAGGAAAGGTTATGGCGCTCCTGAGCAGGGAGCTAAGACTGGGCTGGGATAGTACTACCCTGAGAGCCGAGCTCGTGAATGAATTCGCCGAGTCATGGGGATACAAGGAGCACACACACAGGCACATGGTGACACGCGTGGACACAGACGACACGGGGCACAAACACGGGTTTCAGTTCCCATGCATGGTCCCACTACCCTTTCCTCTGAGCCGGCCTGCTGGAGCGGGGTAGGCGAGGTGAGGGTAGGGCTTATTGGGCACTGACCCCAGGGCGTCCGGCCCGCGCCCCTCTGCATCTGCAGGGACACGATTTCTGCCTCCAGGCGCCGGTTCTCGGCCTCTACTACCAGAAGCTCCCCGGAGGCGGCACCTGCCCTTCTTTCTGCGAGGAACAAGTCTGATCTGTCATGTCTGACTAACGGTGGCCGGCGGGGTCCGGCTCTGACCAGCTCTCCAGTCTCAGGACCCTGGACAAGGCTGACTTGTCAGCTCATTCTAGTCACTGCCACAAAGACCACCCAGGTTTCCTACCGCGAGGCTTTTGCTCAGGTGGTTCCCCATCCAAAGACGCCCTCCCTAAAGCCCTTTTCTCCCAGGACTGAGACCACCGCTTCCAAGAGGCCCTTTTGGCTGGCCCTTCCTGTTTACCCCTGCGGGCCTGCGACCGCCACAACTCCAGTGCCGATGCCTCCACTTGTAGCTGCCACATCTGGCCCAGAACGCCAGGGTCCCGGCCCCCGCCCCGTACGTAGGCCTCACGCAGGGCCCTTAGGAGGGGAGAACAGGAAGTCAACGTCTTTACACGCTTGGTCAGCGGTTCGTCCCCATCCCGTCCACGGGCCTCTGATCTCACCCTATCTCAGCAGCCAGAGTCCCTGGGTTGGCCTGTAGCAGCGGACAACCTAGTTCAGCCTCTTGCAAGGCTTTCATCCGGGGCCTGGGGTGGGAGGTGATGGGCGGGGAGACAGCATCACGGACCAGACGGGGGCCTCCTGCAGCCCCGCCCCTCCCGGGTCTCACACATTCCGCCTTCCAGGTCGCCAAGACCTACGCCTCGCCGGGCCGCGCTTCCCGCGGGCCCCGCGCCCCGCTCCCTCGCCAAATCCCCGCCTCCGCCGAATCCCCGCCCCTCCAGAGCGGGCTCGGCGACGGGCCGGCCGCGCCCAGGCCCCGCCCCCCGCTCCGCGCTTCGGCTCGCGTGCCGGCGCTCCCGGTCTCACCCTGTGTCGGGGTGTAGCTGTTGAACGCGCCCTTCTAACGCCTCTAGAACTCCCCGCGTTCGTCCGGCCTCAGTCCGAAGTTCTCGAATCTCCCGCTCCAGGCCAAATAGACGGGATATTCCGCCCCGGATCCTGGCCACACCCTGGAGACGCCGGCTCAGTTCTGAGGGAGTTAAGGGAGCGGGGCAGAACGAGTCCGAGCAGTCTTAAGCCAAGGGGTCAGGGGTGCCTAGTACCCCACTTCTTCCTCACCCTCGCCGCGTCGCTCCAGGGCCCGGCCCTGGGCCTCGGTCTCTGCCACGCGCCTTGCGCGATTCCGGTGCAGCGCCCGCAGCCGCTCGTCTGGGCTTCCCAAGGCATCGGAGTTGGGGCCTTGAGCCGGCGCCTCAGAACCCGAGCGCCTCCAGGGCCCCTCTGACCCCCTTGGGAACTCTGTTACCCGGGGTTGCATTTCCTGCAGGGACAGCCGCAGACGCTGCACCTGGAGGTAACATGAATGTGGTCTCTGTTGCTGTAATCTGACCCATCCGTAGGTTTAGGAAGGACACTAGAAGTTTTTGAGCCCGTGGAAAGCCTGGTGTACCTCCTTTGTTAGCCTCCTTAGAGCCGACTTGCTAGCCTCCTGGTCTGGGATGCCCTGGGCTTCTTGTGGCACAACCTGAGAACAGGGTGTAGTGAAAATTTTGAGGGTTAGGGTCGCCTGAATACCCACCTATGGCCATGGAGGAGGCCCTTACCGCGGGGCACCCTGGTTCAGTGGCTGTTGAGGGCTGTGCTCCAAGTGTCACCTCCTGGCTGGAGCGGCCAATGCAGAAGCGTTGGGTGTGGGTGGCCAACAGGGCCCAGGATCGGAAAACCATGTTACAAGCCCCACAGGGCAGGAACCCTGGCTCCTCAGAGGGAGAGGACATTGGATGGGACCCTTTTCCAGATACCAGCCAACACCTGTGGAAAACAAGGGCAGGGGAAAGAAGAGTCGGATGAAAGAGAGGCAGGGAGGAAAGGCCAGGTCTAGAAAGTCTCCAAGATCTCTGGGTTTATGTTTGGGGAGGAGCCTTAGCTCCCAGGGCAGCAACTACAGGTTCAGGCAGGTCTAAAATGGGCGGGGAAGACCTGGTCACCTTTGGGAGGAGTCCCTGGCTTGAAAAAGTGTCACAGAATGTTTCACCTGATTGGTTTCCTTGCTTATATTAATAAAGGGAAATGAACAGCTGCCTCCTCAATAGCTGGGCCCCGTTATCACCCACTCCACCACTGGCCATGTAGTAGCCGCTGGCAAGAGTGAGTCATTGCTCTACTCTCAAGTGGATACACAGTGCAGGGCACCCAGCAGGTCCTGGCTCTGCAGAATGTAGTCCAAGTTAAGTATCATTCTCTAGTCCCGGGAACACCTGGGAGAGGAGGCAGTCTTGCCCTTTTGGAAGGCCCGCCTGGAAACTCTATTTTCCCTAGACTGAATAGCTAGCTCTTCCCAGCACCATGCCTCTCTGAGAGCAACCAGCTTTTGCACAACCTAGGTCACACCAGGGACTAAAGCTCTCTCCCTAACCCCCATACCCCAATTCCTGTGTGTGTCTGCAGCTGTAACGGGAGGATGATCAGCACAGCTCAAGAAATGAAAGCTCTGCAAGAACATAATGAATATATCAGCTGAGGGAATCAACTCCAGAAGGGTACTCCTTTCCCCAAACCTGGGAAGGGGCCGAGTAGGCCCAGTGCTGGCCAAATCACACCTCCTCTCTGTGAATATCTGCATCTATCAGGGAGGGCAGGTGCTCCTTGCTATCCACATGCAGAATAAGAAAACTTTTCTAAACAAGACAGGGACTTAAGGCATTTCCCCTCCACACCATGTAAGGCCAAGGTTTGACCAGCAGCAGGTTACAAAGTGTTTCGAAGTATGTGATCTCAGTCCAGTTCAATTCCAACTGAGAAAAAGGATACTACATTTTTAGAAATTTGTTCTGAGAAAGCTAGTAAGTGGCAAAGCCCAAATATCAACCTACTTCTGACTCCAAGTTTAGTTATTAGTAATTTCACAAAAATACATTCTTAGAGTTCATTTTATTGTATTTCACTGATTCTAAGATGCACATTTTTTCATATTTTAAAAACACAGAAATCGGGATTCACAATTAATGGAGTGTCGTAATTTAACTGGCAAGCCTTTTCCTACTGGTATATGTGTTAGAATAGATGCCATCTTACATTCAATGAAATACTATAGTTCTTACTGCTCTTATCTCAACTGCCATTCACACTTGGATTACTTACATCATTAGCAGTAGGTTCAGTATGGCAGATAAGGTCTCTGCAGGAATCCTGGCCTTTAGAATCTAGCAAATGTTCTACTGGTCTCTCTGCCTCTAGCCTCTCCCCATCTGGTCCAGAGCCCACACTACAAATAATCTTTCTAACATGACATCAAGCCTGTTCTGTCTGTGCTTATCTCCCATTAGAGTATGATCTTGCTCCTCTACTAATCACTCCCTAGTTAATTATCCACTAGGGACTAATTACTGTAAGGATGTCCAAAGAATGCCAGTAGATGTTTGTTGTTTAAATTGATTTGTCCAGAGGCAAGGCCAAGATGGTGGAGTAGTCAGACGGCTTCCCATGTCCTTCTTATGAACAAAGAACTGAAAAACCAAGTGATTTGATTGTATATGAATATCTAGGAGCCCTGAACAAGGCAAAGTTGAGGAATCGGACTGAGTGGCAGGAGAAGAGAGATGGTTCGGAAGCAGCAAGGAATTGCCTGACCTTACCCAGCGGAAGCTGCAGCCCTTCAGCCCAGACTGGCTTGGGGTGTGCAGTGAGGCGGGCATACAGCTCTGTGCCCTCGGGAGGCAGTTTCCACATTGAGAGAGATCCAGCAGCTGAGATTCTGCTTGGACACTCCAAACCAGTGAAAAGCAGCACCCAAGTGGCTAAAGATAAGTATATGTGTGTGGCCTTTCACAGGGATTTAAAAAAAAAAAAACCCATTTGGGAAATACTTCTCTCCCATTTACCTCCTCCCTCCCCACTCTGCACTGGGTCTGGCTGGCTTCAGCAATCTTTGAGTCCCCTGGGCCAGAAGTAGATCCCATAAGGTGCCCGAACCATTCTCCTGGCCGTGGTAGGGGAACAAATTAACAAACAGGGAGAAAATAAGCTACAGGCTCCCCTAAGCCAGGAACTCAGGGTTGGCACAGCTTCTTTGCCTAGGCACAGGCATAAGGGGTCCGCAGACTTTGAGTACCTTCTACCCCTGTATAGACTCGTGTGGACCCATCTCAACAGTGTAAGCCCTCATTACCACAGTAAAACAGGGTAAACACCTGAAGTCTAACTTCAACTATTTCAGCTGTGAAGTGGCAGATTTGTGACACGACACTGCTCTGCCCTTTAAGCAGGCGCCTTACCTATACACATCAGGGGCTTGAGGACTGGTCGCTCCACCCACACCACCTAGCCACCTGCTATAGGGGTCCAAGAGTAAGTGATGCCCCCCCAGTCCTTACAGCCAAAACAGTAGGGAGCTCATAGTCCAGCTGAAAAAGTCACCTACCTACTCGCTCTAGGGAACAGGGACACACTTTCTTTTCAGACACTCAGGGGTAGCCGTCAGCCCCTTGCCTTGCTCAGCACATGACCCCCTACTGCAGCCAGATACCTGTGCCTACACCAATCACCCATGCCTCTCTAAGACCGTAGGTGACAGCCTGCATCACACACTTGGTGACCGACTGCCTGGACACCTGAGCTGAATCCATACAAGAAAATTTAACAGACTCCTGGGCACACAAACTTACACACCTAACTACCTGGTGACAGGATGTTAGAGCTTCAAAGGCACCAATAATCAAACTAGCACACATGAGCAGCCTATTTGGGCATATCAAAAAAAAAAAGAAGCTAGGACACACTAAACAAATATACAATAAAATTATAATAACTTATTGATGGCTCGGAGACAACAGTCAGTGTCAAATCACATAAACAGGCAGTCCATGATGGGTTCAGCAAGCTCCCAAAATAATCAATAAATTTTCTGGAGGAAGAGAATTTCTTGGAATTACCAGAGGCAGAATACAAAAGATCTAATATACAGAACTCTTCAAGAAATTAGAAAGAAAATTTTTCAAAACGCAGAGACAGCCAAAGAACACACAGACAAAGCAGTAGCGGAACTTAAAAAAGTTATTCAAGAGCAGAATGACAAATTTAATAGGCAGCAAGAATTAACAGAGAGACAGCAATGAGAAATCCAGATGATTAACAATAAAATTTCAGAATTAGAAAACTCAATAGAAAGTCATAGGAACAGAATTGAGGCAGTAGAAGTCAGAATTAGTGACACTGAAGATAAAGCACGTGACACCAACTTATTTGAGGAAAAATCAGATAAAAGAATTAAAAAGAATGAAGAAACTCTTAAGAGTTATGTGGGATTCTATCAAGAGAAATAACCTACGAGTGACTGGAGTACCAGAACAAGGAGGGATAACAGAAAACACAGAGAGAATTGTTGAAGATTTGTTGACAGAAAAATTCTCTGATATCATGAAAGATGAGAAGATATCTATTCAAGATGCTCATTGAACCCCACATAAGGTAGATCCCAAAAGAAAGTCACCAAGACATATTATAATCAAATTTGACAAAACCAAAGATAAAGAGAGAATTTTAAGAGCGGCTAGGGATAAAAGAAAAGTCATCTACAAAGGAGAGTCAATTAGAATAAGCTTGGACTACTCAGCAGAAACCATGCAGGCAAGAAGGCAATGGGATGACATACATAAAGCCTTGAAGGAAAAAAATTGCCAGCCAAGAATTATATCTCCCGCAAAACTGTCTCTCAAATATGGTGAAATTAGGTCATTTCCAGATAAACAGAAGTTTAGGGAATTTGCAAAAACCAAACCACAATTACAAGAAATACTAAAGGGAGTCCTCTGGTTAGAAAATATCAGATAACAACGCAAGACTACAACACAGGACAGAGCAACCAGATACCGACTCAGATAGGGAAGTCACAAAAATACATCAAAGCTAAACCATTGAAAATAGGGAAACAGAAATACCAGTATGTAAAAACTGACAACATTAAAACAAAAAGGAGGGACTTAAAAAATGTAGATATAGATTTTTCATAGGGAGGGGAAGTCAAGGCAATATAAAGAAATAAAAGACTGGTATAAACATAGAAAAACGGGTAAATATCAAGGTAACCACAAAGGAAACTAACAATCCTACAAATCAAAATAAAAAACTAGAAAAATATACTCAGCAAACACAAAATCAACAATGACAAAGATGAAAATACATAAAGAAAAATGACTCAGCTCAGAAAATTAAGGGGAACAAAGAAACTGACCAACACACCAAATAAGACATCAAAATGACAGCACTAAACTCATACCTATCAATAATTACACTGAATGTAAATGGACTAAATGCATCAGTAAAGAGACAGAGAGTGGCAGATTGGATAAAAAAAAAGATCTGTCTATATGCTGCCTACAAGAGACACACCTTACACTTAAAGACACGAACAAGCTAAAACTCAAAGGATGGAAAAAAATATATTAAGCAAACAACACTCAAAAAAGAGCAGGAGTGACAATATTAATCTCTGACAAAATAGACTTTAAAGTAAAATCCACCACAAAGGCTAAGGAAGGACACTATATAATGATTAAAGGGTCAATACACCAGGAGAGTGTGTCTCTTAGCCCAAGTATATACAAGAGACTAAACAGGCAGCTTCTGGGCAGATGAGATGAGAAGGCAGAGAGGGTTAGGAGCTGGTTGAATGGACATGGGGACTCGGGTGGAAAGGAGGAGTGTGCTGTCGCAGTATGGGAAGAGCAATTAGGGTCACACAACAATGTATGTATAAATTTTTGTATGGGAGACTAACTTGAAATGGAAACTTCATTTAAACTACAATAAAAAAATACATAAAAAAAAATCAAAAGACATTACACTGGGCAAATCTGCTGCAAAGACCTCTTTAAAGTGTTGAAAAGCAAAGATGTCACCTTGAAGACTAAGGTTTGCCTGACCCAAGCCATGGTGTTTTCAATCACCTCATATGCATACAAAAGCTGGACAATGAATAAGGAAGACCAAAGAAGAATCGATGAATCGTGGTGTTGGCAAAGAATACTGACTATAGTATGGACTGCCACAAAAACCAACAAATCTGCCTTCGAAGAAGTACAACCAGAATGCTCCTTAGAAGCAAGGATGGCGAGACTGTGTCTCACATACTTTGGACAAGTTATCAGGAGGGATCAGTCCCTGGGGAAGAACATCACGTTTGGTAGAGGGTCAGCGAAATAGAGGAAGACCTTCAACCAGACGGATTGCCACAGTGGCTGAAACAAGGGGCTCGAGCATAGCAATAATTGTGAGGATGTTGCAGTACCGGGCCTTGTTGCATTCTGTTGTAGGTAGGATCGTTATGAGTTGGAACTGACTCAAAAGCACCTAACGACAGCATACTCAAGGTCATACTTTGGCTTTTGTGGACTTGTTCTAATTTTCTTCAGCTTGAACTTTCACAGGAGCAACTGGTAGTCTGTTCCACAGTTGGCCCCTAGCATTAATCTAACTGATGGTATTGAGCTTTTCCATTGTCTCTTTCCACAGATGTAGTCAATTTGATTCCTGTGTTCTCCATTAGGCAAGGTCCATGTGCTGTTTTATGTTGGTGAAAAAAAGATACTTGCAATGAAGAAGTTGTTGGTCTTGAAAAATTCTATCAGATAATAAATCCTTTGCCATTGAGTTGATCTTGGCTCATAGTGACCCTATAGGACAAAGCAGAACTACCCCCCCCAGGGTTTTCAAGGAGTGGCTGGTGGATTCGAACTGCCAACCTGTTGGTTAGCAGGTGAGTTCTATCATAGATTGAATTATGTCCCCCCAAAAATGTGTGTATCAGTTTGACTGGGCTATGATTCCTGGTATTGTGTGATTTTCCTATATGTTGTAAATCCTGCCCCTATGATGTTAATGAGGGAGGATGGGCGGCAGTTTTGTTGGTGAGGTAGGACTCAATCTACAAGATTGGATTGTGTCTTGAGGCAATCTCTTGAGATATAAAAGAGAGAAGTGAGCAGAGACAGGGACCTCATACCACCAAGAAAGCAGTGCTGCGAGCAGAGCGCATCCTTTGGACCTGGGGTCCCTGTGCGAAGACGCTCCTAGTCTGCGGGAAGATTGATGAGAAGGCCAACAGAGTGAGAAAGCCCTCCCCTGGAGCTGACACCCTGAATTTGGACTTTTAGTCTACTTTACTGTGAAGAAATAAATTTCTCTTTGTTAAAATAAATAAATTGATTTGTCCATCACATCTCGGCCAAAGGTTTCATCTTCTTTATGGTAACTTTTACTTTTCCTACTGCTAGGCTGGGCACTCCTTGCATGCCTGAGACATTAAAACAGGGGCTTGGGAAGTATTTGTGGAATAAAAGAGCTTGCTTCCTCCACTGGTTATCCAACTAGTACTACCACAATCCCCTTCTCCTCATGCTCTTGTATTAACAGGAGGGTCCTATCTGCCATACAGACCTTCTTTAACACATGCACATTGGTAAATACATTGTCGTTTGCTGTTGCTTGCTATCCAGTAGATTCCGACTCATAGCTACCTGTGTGATAGAACTGTACCACAGGGTTTTCTTGGCTGTACTCTTTACGGAAGCAGTTTGCCAGGTCTTTGTCCTTCGGAGCTGCTGGGTGGGTTAGAACAGCCCACCTTTTGATTAGCAGCATAGCACTTAATCATCTGCACCACCAGGGATCTTTGGTAAATTTACCGGCAGTCAAAAATGATTTTGGGAAGGAAAATTGGGTTTCTAATTTTATTACAGGTATCCCCCACTTTTTGAAAGTTTGCTTTATGCCACTTCGCTTTTATGAAAGACCTACATTAGTATCTGTTTCCGATAACCAAAAGAAATCCAAAAAGGATTTTCGCTTTTATGAAAAAAATGCAAAAAGCAGAAACAGTGTTCTGTGTTTGTTTTGCAGTGAACCGTTAAAAAGGCAGTGCTGTGCACCTGGGCAGCAAGAGCGGCGTCACCAAGCTCCTTCCCCGGGAACTGCATGCAGTATCTCAGCATCAAGCCGCCATAGCTTTGAACTGTGTCTGTGAGCATCTGTGCTTTATCTTGATTTACTTTGTGAATCAGTCAGCAAGACGCGTCCTAAGGTGTGTGTTATTTGGTAGGTTATTTTTTGAGTTTGGGAACGCTGAAACATTCTTACCACATAAATTGTTTCTTTGCTTTATGCCGTTTTCGGCTTACAAAAGGTTTCATAGGAACACTACTTTGCATAGGGTTTTCTGCATCAAAAAAGTATCTGCTAAAAGGAGAAACAGATGTACCCAGTTTCAGAGTCTCACAGACTCTAAAAACATTTCTCCTAAAAAAGAATCCATTTAAGAACAGGCACTTCACCAAAGAAGATATTCAGGCAGCTAACATACACATGAAGAAATGCTCATGATCATTAGCCATTAGACAAATGCAGATCAAAACTACAATGAGGTATCATCTCACCCCAACAAAGCTAGCATTAATCCAAAAAACACAAAATAACAAATGCTGGAGAGGTTGTGGAGAGACTGGAACACTTAAATACTGTTGGTGGGAATGTAAAATGGTATAACCACTTTGGAAATCAATTTGGCGCTTCCTTAAAAAGCTAGAAATAGAAGTACCATACGATCCAGCTATCCCCCTCCTTGGAATATATCCTAGAGAAACAAGAGCCATCACATGAATAGATATATGCACACCCATGTTCATTACAGCACTGTTCACAAGAGCAAAAAGATGGAAGCAACCCAGGTGCCCATCAACGGATGAATGGACAAACTATGGTATATCCACACAATGGAATATTATGCAATGATAAAGAACAATGATGAAGCTGTGAAACATCGTATAACACGGTGGAAGCTGGAACTTATGCTGAGTAAATTTAGTCAGTCACAGAAGGACAAATACTGTATAAGACAACTGTTCTAAGAACTAAAGAAAAGGTTTAAACACAGCAGAAAACACTGTTTGATGGTTACGGGGGTGAGGAGGGAGGGTGAGGGTTATTCACTAAGTAGATAGTAGATTAAGAATCATCTTAGGTGAAGGGAAGGACAGCACACACTACAGGGGAAGTCAGCACAACTGGACTAAATCAAGCTAAGATGTTTCCTGAATACAATCAAATAGTTTGAGAGACAGAGTAGCAGGGATGGGAGGTCTGCAGACCATGCTTTCAGGGGACATCTAGGTCAATTGGCATAACAAAGCTTATTAAGAAAATGTTCTGCATCCTATTTTGGTGAGTGGCGTCTGGGGTCTTAAAAGCTTGCTAAGTGGCCATCTAAGATGCATCAATTGGTCCCAACCACTTGGAGTAAAGGAGAACAAAGAACACCAAAGACACAAGGAACTATTAGCCCAAGAGACAGAATGGGCCACATAAACCAGAGACTTCGTCAGCCTGAGATTAGAAGAACTAGAGGGTGCCTGGCTATCACCAATGACCTTCCTGACAGGGAACACAACAGAGAGGGTCCCTGACGGAGCAGTAGAAGGATGGGGTGCAGAACTCAAATTTTAGTACGAAGACCAGACTTAATGGTCTGAGACTGGAGGTGCCCCAGAAGGCATGGCTGCTGGACTCTCTATCAGCCCAGAACTGAAACAATTTCCGAGGCCAACTCTTCAGACAGGGATTGGACTGGACTGTGGGACATGAAGTGATACTCGTGAGGAGTGTGCCCTCTGAGTCAAGTAGATACAACAGACCAAAGGGGCAGCTTCTGTCCAGAGGTGAGATGGGAAGGCAGAGAGAGTTAGGAGCGGGTTGAATGGTCATGGAGAATCAGGGGCGGAAAGGAGGAGTGTGCTGTCGCAGAATGGGGTGGGCAATTAGGGTCTCATAACAATGTATGCAAAAAAAATTTCTGTATGGGAGACTAACTTGAAATGTAAACTTAATTTAACTACAACAAAAAAAATCCATTTCATGTAATTTTAAAGAAAATATTCTTACACAAGACAATCCAAACTGATGCAAAATATTTATTCCAAGTTAGTTATTTTATGCAGTTTTCCCCCTCATAACAGACTTGTGATAGCCACATCTTTTAAATCCGTAAATAATGTTATCAAAATAATCTTAATCTTTGAAATCTCACAAAAATTTATATTTTACAATCCACCCTGAATATCAAGGCTGCAAGAATAACACAACATTTCCTATATCCAAATATTTTACAGCTGTACCCGAAAAGAAAAAAAAAAAAAAAAAAAGAAGAAAACCACATTTGCTTGGTTAAGGGCTAAAGTTACCCGAGCAGCCAAAAATAAAATAAAATATCCAAATTATTAGCATTAATTTAATACAATTATAACTTCAATAGTCACTTTGTCATTGACAATGATTGCTTGAGCACAGGGGTGAGTGAGTGCCCCAAGGGCTGGTAGTAGAAGCTGTTGCTGCAGACCAGTGTCTCCTCCTCTCTGCACTGCCAGCTTCCACCTGTGCATCGCCCCATAGATACTGTAAGTGTATGTGTGTGTGTGTGTGTGTGTGTATATATATATATGTATGTATATATATATATATATATATACACATATATTTTAAATCTTTCCCACCACACAAACTTCTCTCTATTAAGCAGAAAACAGGGAAGAACAACAACAAAAGCTAAACAAGCCAATCTCTCTCTCTTTGGGATATAATTATTTCCCTTGTGCATAAAGTATTCAACAACAACATAAGAAAAGGAAAAGAATGATTTCTTTTGTATACTCCCTAAACACACAAGCCGAGTTTACTGGGTCAGATTAACTGTGAGCATTTATATGCCTACTTCCAGGCATCGTCATCTGATGTTTCACTGCTACTGGTTTCTGTGTCTGAGTCCTCAAACTCTGCTTTATGAGTGCTTCTCCAAGGAGAGAACAGGCTGGAACTGCGGCTCTGTAAGAAGCCATTCTTCCCAAAGCCATTTCTTCTTAGCTGTGTGGGGAAGCATGGGAGAGAAAGAAAAATCATCAACAGCTATACTGGTCCATGGGACCTGCGAAGGGCCAGGCCTAGGAATATCACCTCATCTTCTAGTATGTTATAGCAGGGCTTTTCCAACTTTAATGTGCATATGAATCATCGAAAAGACTTTTTAAAATTCTGTTCAGTATGTCTGGGGTAGGGTTTGAGATCCCCAATTTCTAACAAGCTCTCAGGAACACAGTTCTAAGTAGCATGGTCTTAATGTCAGTCAGTCTGTAACATCTCCCTTTAAACTTATCACACTTGTAATTTATGTTTTAAATACCTGTCACCACAATATAAGCTCCACGAAGTTTGTAGAAAACCCATTTTGTCTTGTTCACTGCTATAAACCTCAGGGTCTGGCAGTGTTTTACTAATGGAAAACATCCAGGCATTTGTTGAATAAATTTAAATTCTGGTTTCTTAGCTCCTCTGGCCAGAGTACCAGGAGGAAACCACAGAGATGGAAGCAAGGTAGGATGAGCCTGTTTCCCTAAGTTGCCCAAGGGCTCTGGGGCTCAGAATGTTAACTTTGGAACATGACCTTGTGATTCAGGTGTGAGAATGAAAGAACATACTACTTCTCAAATCTGCTAACTATTGCCCTGGTTTTTGTACCCACTACTGGAGACCCCACTGCCCAAGCAGTTAGATGCCTACACTTGTACTGTCCTAAGTAACTTTTTTTTCCCCCCTAAGGTTATCCTCTCACACTAAACCAGGATTCCCTAAGGGAAGGACTGTCCTGATTCCTTTCTCTCCTAGTTCTTAGTTGGTCTCCAGGAAAGGTTTATGAGCATACCTGCTCTGTCTTCATGTGGAACTCTTTGAGCTCATCCTCTGTGAGAGGAAGGAAATTCTCATCATTTTCGGGATACTCCTGCCATCCCATTGCTTTCAGTAACCTGGTGGAGGCAGAAGGACGGGCAAAGAAAATACGATACCTTTAAGCTTGAGCGGGCAGCCTATAACTTTTCACCCTGCCTAGGAGCACTGGGATCTGCTTAGAAGTTAGAGAAGGAACTTGGTTTTTCTCTTTTACCCAGTGGGACAAGTTTTAATTATGGCTACGGAGGTGCTCATAATTAAATTGGGGGAGGACAGGATACATCCACCGTTTAGAGAACAAGCGCTATAGGACAGTAAAAGCAGCAGAAAAGAAACAAACACCATAAGGGCCCTCTGTCCCATAGATCAAAACAAAGGAGGAAATCTCACTTTTGTTTCTTATAAGCCAAATTAGCACATTTCCACATGTACCTAAGTTCTCTTTCAAATGCACTGCACTGTCAGCCCCCTCAAAACCTTGTCACCTCTGGATAGGAGCCTCCTTTCAGGAAGGAACCGCCATATTTGCAGGCCCCACCTACCATCTACTTGCCCAGACAGCTGGCTGCTGTGTTCAAGACCCTCATTCAAACAACACATTCTACACATGACGGTCTCATGCGTTCTGGGACCCCTTAAAGGAGTCTTATGGTAACTGCTCATTTGGGGCCAGGAGGTTGCTAAGGCGCCAGGCACGAGTTTCAGGAAACAGGTCCTCTCCTCTCCCATCTCTTGCTGGAGCCATAAACTGAGTCTGAAAGGAAATGCTCAGCGGGCAAAGGACAACCTGGGGCATACAGAGAGAACAAGGTATGGTGCTCACTGGACTTCTCTCTGTATGCTAGACTTGATCTGATATGTGTTCTCAAGTATGTCCAAGGACCTTGCAGGCCATACACAGCATGCCCTGTGATTCGATTCTCACTCACCTGTGCTCAGCTTCCAGAGAGTGCGAGAGGACCTCCCCTTCCTCCACTATGGGGAGAGCAAGGCCATTCTGATGACAGCTTTCCTCTCCATTTTCCTTTGGCTCAGGTGTACTGCTGTTCTCCAACTGCCGGAAGGCAAAGGAAGGAAGCTTTGGTTTAACAATTCTTTGTGGCAAGATAAGCAACCCACAAGGTCGAGGAGTCAGAACCAGAAAAGTGCTTTCCAGAAGACAGCCTCTGTCCCCAGGTTTCCCCCACTTAAAAATGAGGTCTTGTTCACCTTGCTAAGATTTCCAAAGGACATCAACTGACAACCACCCTTTCTTAATTTTAGGTTATGTCAACTGTGGCAGAAACTACTAGATACTTATGTAATATACATTTCCTGTTCTTCCTTACTAACAGAACTTTGATTGTTTGACAGGGGGACCAATGTGCTCACCTAAAAAAAGTTTATTTTCCTAGGCTCCCTTGCAGCTAGGAGTGGCTATCTGACAGCTGGCCAACGAAGTATAAGTAGAAATTGCTAAGTATGGTATCTAAGAAAGCTTTAAAAAAAAGGGACAGACATCTTTTCCCTAAACAGAACGTGGATAGAATGCCTAGAGGTCATAACCATCCTAGTCCAATATGACCAAAAGTTATGGATTTTGTAATGACACCGAGCTGCCATACACTCTTGGACTGCCTACCTCTACCTTCCTGTTGCAGGACACAAACAAACCTCTTACTTGTTTTATAGTTGCGTTTACCAAATTTTTCTTTTATTACAGTTAAATACAATCTTAACTAATAAAAGCTTCTCTAACTCACCTACTTCTTACAGCACTGACCAAATCAAGATTTGATGGTGGTGCTGCCCTTGACCAAGAACACTGAGTCCCAGGGCATCTGTCATGGAAATTTCTGCCAGGATTAAACTCATTTTCCTATAGGCTCTATCTACTAGGCTGTTACTTCACAGACAAAATCTCTGTACATTTTAAAACTTGCTATACCTTTCCCCTTTAAAATAAAAACTCTAGACATATAACAAAGGAAAACACTGGCAAAGCCCTTCCTTTCCTCACCCTATGCTGTCCCAGAAAACCCCTCTGCTCTTACATCCTCCAGCTTGTCACAGTCTCTGTTCTCTGAGAAGTCTCCATTCCGGTCATCCTTCAGAGTCTTCAGGAACTCACTCTTCCTGTCGGTAGTTCGGCGGGTCAGCTTGGTCAGACGAGATGAGCTGATCTCAATTGGAGGGGTGGTGCTGGAGGGACTCTGGGCAAATATCACAAATAGTTTGCTCCTGACAGCAAAGAGCAGGAACTGGGATTCTAGGGGTTATTTCTATACAGCATTGATTTCCAGAATCTGATAGCCTATTTATTACTCTGTTTTTATCAAAATAATCCTTTTCATTTAAAAAGACTTCTGCTTTGCATGCAAGGTTTTTACAGTTAAGACAGACTGGCTGATATAAAAACAAACCAAACCAGTTGTCACTGAGTTCATTTTAACTCATGGCAACTCCATGTGTGTCAGCAATAGAAGGTGCTCCATAGGGTTTTCAATGGCTTATTTTTTGGAAGTAGACTGCCAAGCCTTTTTTCCGAGGTACCTTTGGGTAGACTTGAACTGCCAACCATTTAGTTAGCAGCCGAAAGTGTTAACCATTTATACCACCCAGGGAACCTGGGTGATCCAGCACCTCATTTAATCTTTCCATAGACACTAATAGAATGCCAGGATAACACAGGTCAACATTATTCTATCACAGAGCAATTATCCCACCCAGCTACTGCCCACCTCTGGATGCTAATGGGAAACACGAGTAAAGAAATAATTCTCAGCTACGCTCAGCTACAAAAGTGGTAGTTAGGGCTATACGTGTCACATTGTATATCTTAGCATAAGTGAATGGGAAATGGAAAGTCTAGAAAGGGCTGCCCTGCTTTACCCTTAACTCACCTCTTTGGGAGAGCTTAGAACTGCACCACCAGCCAGTACCACTGGTTTGGTAACAGAGATTGGACTGGTAAAACCAGACTCCCGGCTAGAGGAAAGGGATCCTGATTTGTGTTCCATTCTGTTAGCCTTCCATGCACTGGGCTACATAGGAAAAAAGAACAAATCAGTCCAAACAAGCATGCAGACAGAAGTTCAGCTAAAAAGATCATAAACCAAAGAGTGAGATGTTAAGAAGTGGGAACACAAGTTCCCAGAGCTTACCTGTCTCAACATAGTTGGGAGGTATGCAACCTCTTTCTGAGGTTAGGCACTTGAAGGAAAAAGGCAGATGGGCAACCAGAAGAACCATGGGATGTTAGTAAGTATTCTTCAAAAACAGAGCTCTAGTTCAATAGTTGCTGGTGAGCAAAGTTCAACAGGTTTCTTTACTATGCTATTTCTCAAAGCATTTAACTGGTACGTGAAGTTGAGACGCAAATATAACACATAGCATTTGCCAAAATTACCTGACCCCAATTTTTTTTTTATGGTAGGCTTGTTGACCTCTGATATACCCAGATATCCCATAAAGTTAAAAGAAAAATGCCGTTTTCCAGAACTTTAATGGAAAGGGTCTAGTTCCCAGCCAGGGTGGGCAATATAAATAGCTGGACAATCCTAGTTTAGCCCAGAGGCCCTTCTTTTTGCTCAGCACCAAAGAGACTGGGTCCATTCTGCCACATTGGCCCTGGCCCCAACTACGCTGGCAGCATAGTATAGCTAGAACAGTATAACGGAAACACTCTGCTTTTCTGATTCAATCGCACCGAGGAGATCAAGAAAGATGAGGCAAGTCAATGGAGTGGGGCTGAAGCAAGCGAGAAGCTTCTATTTGTTTTTCCAGAATGGAAGAACTAGAACCAACAGACCTCCAGGACAAAAAAAGAGAGTCTGAATGAGAAGAATTCCTTTCCTGGGTGCTTTCTTGGTTAAGAGGTATTAAAGAGTACACCGTAGGCTTTAAGACGGTGTCTACTGAGTATCTACCATGTACCGGATGCTTGTCATACCATCTTACTTAATCCTTAATAATGCCATCAGGTATAATTTTTGATATATCCTCTTTTTACAGAGAATGAAGGTGAGTACAAGAAAGTTACGCAATTTGTCCAAGGTTACTCTGTCAGTGCGAATTGCTTTTTCACTATCCTAGAACGTCTCCAAAAAGAATATGCAAGCAAATAAGACAATGACCCAACCAGAATGAAGATTCACTTTTTTTCTTGCACTGATGAAAATCTAAAGATTTATCAGGTTAACTATCAAAGATTATTTGTGGCTTTGTGGGTATTTTCACCAGATGCCTTGTATTTCTTTTAAATTGCCACTTCAACTTTTGGGTTTCTGCCACAGTAGTAAGGAAAGTTTATTAGACAGCATTACATCCAACAGGATACCAACATCTCTGCTCAATTTTATTCCAACTTAATTTTTAGTTAACTCTTAAACACTACAGTATAGCTAGCTTCCCACTGAAGAAAATCATTATGCCACCATGCCCTTTTTTATGAGATGTATTTTTTAAAATCCACTAAAGTGAACTGCAAATCAACCACAGTTTCTTTTTAAATGTCCTCGCCTTCCCACAAGATGGCGATTCAACCCCAACTCTCTCTCCTTCAAATGATCTTTTCTACTACTGGGCTGAGAAGTCTGAAGTAATCAGACCTAAACTTTTCCCAATTCCCTCCTCTGTACCTCAAGTTCCTTTGAAAGCTCCCTCCTTTTTCCCATTCTACATCTACTCATTCTCTTTTGTGAATTTATCAATTACTTCCCCCCTCACATCTTCAATCACTTCCTCTATAATAATTTTTTCTATTCTATCTAAAAACATGCTCAGCTACCTTACTGAAGCTGGGGGTGGGGGGAACATAACCATTTTCCCTCATCTTTTATCTACCATCCTTTTATTGCCAATTTTTCTTCTCAAATGTTTTCCACTTGGTCAGTATTACTTACAACAGTACTTAATTCCCTGCAGTACTCGCCTCTGTCCCCATTCTAAAACAGCTCATGATTTCACAAACAGCCAAAAATCTTGTCCCTATATTAAATTCAAAGCCTATCTGTCAAACATGTCTTCTTTGGAGAATGAGATATTACTCATTACACATCTTTTTTGAACCTGTCCTTCTCCCTCTCTCTCTTTCCTTCTCAATTCCCTGATGCTTCATTCTCTAAATTCTCTTCTTAGCTCCTGAATTCCTCTCACACTTTTCACTGGAGGTAGGTATTCTACAGGGTTTTAGCCTCAGTGCTCTTCTTCGGCTGTAATCTCTTTCTAGGTAAACTTCATTAGAAAAACTAGTTATTTGTAACTGTTTAATCAGTTTAACTTGTTAAAATTATGTAGATAATACGTAAAACTGTATCTCTACCGTAACCTCTCCAGAACTTTTGTAAGGGCTTACACGATTTGCTTTTAGTCTTACTTCACACCACTTCCCAAGCACCAGCCATATGGAACCACTTGTCTTTCCCCAAATATGGCGTGTTTTAACCTCCATTTTCTAGTATTGATAGTTCCCTCTGCCCAGAATGCTCCACAGACTTGCTCCCTAAACAAACTCTTATTATTTTTAAATTACCATTTACTGAATACTTAGGATGTGCCAGGAACTATATTCCAAGGACTTTTTGTACTTTAATTTCATCCTTTTACCAAAATCATGTGACAAACATACTATAATTAACTACAATTTATTGTTGAGGAAACAAATTTAGCAAAATTAAATAACTTGCTCAAGGTCATAACCCTAGACACTGGCATAAAGATTTCAACTTAAGTCAAGGTTTGACTCAAAAGTCTGAATTCTCAACTTCCTTTCTCCTATTCATGTTTAAAGATACGAGGCATTCTGGGGCAGTGGAAAGAGCCCTAGGTTTGAACTCAGATAGACCTAGTGGAAGAGTTCTTACTCCATCACTTATTAGCTATGTAACCTCATATTACATAATTCTATACATCCTATCACTTGTCTGTCAGTTTGTCATACTGTGATGGTTTGTGTGTTTGCTCTGATGCTAGAAACTATGCCACCAGTTATTTCAAATACCAGCAAGGTCACCCATGGTGGACAGGTTTCAGTGGAGCTTCCAGACTAAGACAGACTAGAAGAAGGACCTGGAGATACACCTCTGAAAACCTGGCCACTGAAAACCTTATGAATAGTGGCAGAATACTAGCTGACATAGTGCTGGAAGATGAGCTCCTCAGGTTGGAAGACACTCAAATATGACTAGGGAAGAACTGCCTCCTCAAAATAGAGTTGACCTTGACGTGGACGGAGTAAAGTTTTTGGGACCTTCATTTGCTGATGTGGTACAACTCAAAATGAGAAAAATCAGCTGCAAACATCCATTAGTAATCGGAACATGGAATGCACAAAGTATAAATCTAGGAAAATTGGAAGTCATCAAAAATGAAATGGAATGCATAAACATCGATATCCTAGGAATTAGTGAGCTGAAATGAACTGGTACTGGACATTCTGAATCAGAAAATCATATGGTCTATTATGCCAGGAATGACAAACTGAAAAGGAACGGTGTCACATTCATTGTCAAATAGAACATTTCAAGATCCATCCTGAAACACGACACTGTCAGTGACAGGATAATAATCATATACCTACAAGGAAGACCAGTTAATACGACTATTATTCAAATTTACGCACCAACTGCTGAAGCCGAAGATGAAGAAATTGAAGATTTCTACCAACTTCTGCAGTCTGAAATTACTCAAATATGCAACAAAGATGTACTGACAATTACTGGTGATTGGAATGTGGAAGTTGGAAACAAAAAAGGATCAGTAGTTGGAAAATAGGGCCTTGGTTACAGAAATGACACAGGAGACTGCATGATAGAATTTTGCAAGACCAATGACCTATTTATTGGAAATACCTTTCTTCAACAACATACATGGTGACCTCACCAGATGGAACATACAGGAATCAAATCGACTACATCTGTGGAAAGAGATGATGGAGAAGTTCAGTATCATTGGTCAGAACAAGGCCAGGGGCCGACTGTGGAACAGACCATCAATTACTCATATGCAAGTTTAAGCTGAAACTGAAGAAAATTAAAACAAGTCCATGAGAGTCAAAGTCTGACCCTGAGTATATCCCACCTGAATTTAGAGCCATCTCAAGAACAGATCTGACATATTGGATATGAATGATCAAAGACCAGACGAGTTGTGGGATTACATCAAGGACATCACACATGAAAAAAACAAAAGGTGATTAAAAAGACAGGAAAGAAAGAAAAGGACCAAAATGGATTTCAGAAGAGACTCTGAAACTTGCCCTGGAATGTAGAGCAGCTAAAGCGAATGGAAGAAATGATGGATTAAAAGAGCTGAACAGAAGATTTCAAAGTGTACAACCACTATGGAAAACGGTATGGTGCTTCCTTAATAAGCCAGAAACAGAATTACCATATGATCCAGCAATGCCATTCCTATGTATGTATCCTAGAGAAATAAGAGCTGTCACACGAACAGACACATGCACACCCATGTTCACTGAAGCATTATTCACAATAGCAAAAAGATGGAAACAACCTAAGTGTCCATCAATGGATGAATGGATAAACAAATTGTGGTACATACATACAACAGAATACTATGCAACGATAAAAAATGATGAATCTGTGAGACATCTCACAACATGGATGACTTCGGAGGACATTATGCTGAATGAATAAGTCAATCACAATTGGACAAATACTATGAGAGACTATTAGAAAAAGTCAAGAATAGGTTTATGCACAGAAAGAAACATTCTTTGATGGTTACTAGAGATGGGAGAGGAGGGAAGGAAAATCACTAACAAGATAATGGACAAATGGTAACTCCGGTAAAGGGAAAGGCAATACACAAAATGGGGGAAGTCAGCCCATTCAGACCAAGGCAAAGGAAGACACTGAGTGGTACGAAAGAATAAAGGACAGCTACAGTAAATGTTATAATATATATAATCCTAAAACAACAGTAATAACAATCTGTGAGTAGATACACAGGCTAATATGTATGCTAAATATGTGAGTGAGGTCATATGGGAGTGCACAAATGTACAAATATGGGTATGGTTGTGGATATTTCTATATACATATTTATAAATACAGCATGTATGCTCATATATATAATAGAGCACATGGGGGCACAGTTATAGAAAGTACTTAGATACCGTGACTGAACTAATGGACTTGAAGGCGAAGGACCATAGTCTCGGGGGACATCTAGGTCAACTGGCAAAAAACAGTACATAAAGATAACGTTGTACATCCTAGCCCAGTGAGTAGCGTCTGGGGGTCTTAAAAGCTTGCGAATGGCCATCTAAGAAGCCACTATTAGTCTCTTCCTGCCTGGAGCAAAGGACAATGAAGAAAAATGAACACTCAAGGAAGCAATTAGTCCAAAGGACTAATGGCCCACATGAACCACAGTCTCCTCTAACCTGAGACCAAAAGAACTGGATTGTGCCCAGCTACTACTACTGACCGCTCTGACCCTGGGACCACAATAGAAGATCCCAGTTAGAATGGGTAAAAAATGTAGAACAAAATTCAAATTAAAAAAAAAAAAAAAAAAGCCAGAACTACTGGCCTGAAAGAGACTAGAGGAAGTCCCAAGACTACTGCTCTAAGACAACCTTCTAACTTGAACCTGAAAACACTCCTGAAGGCAACCTTTTACCAAACTAAAACAATAACACCCGTGAAGAATGTGTTCCTTAAGAAAATCAACTATGTAAGAACAAAAGGGTAGTATCTGCCCAAAACCAAAAATGAGACGGAATGGAGGGACAGAGAAACCAGACTAATGGAACAGGGAACCCAGGGAGGAAATGGGGAGGGCGCTGACACACTGTAGGGATTGCAACCAATGTCACGGAAAAATTTCTGTGAGAATCATTGATTAGAAAACTAATTTGCCTCGTAAACTTCCACCTAAAGCACAACAAAATATCCAAAAAAAAAAAAAAGAAAGAAGATTTCACAGGGCTGCAGGAGAAGACAAAGTAAAGTAATACCATGAAATGTGCAAAGACCTGGAGTAAGAAAACCAAAGGGAAGAACATGCTCAGCATTTCTCAAGCTGAAAGAACTGAAGAAAAACTTTAAGCCTTGAGTTGCAATACTGAAGGATTCTACAGGGAAAATACCAAAGAATGCAGGAAGCATCAAAAGAAGACAGAAGAAATATACAGAGTCACTGCACCAAAAAGAATTAGTTGACTTCCAACCATTTCAGGAGGTAGCACATGATCAAGAACTGACGGCACTGCAGGAAGAAGTCCAAATTGCATTGAAGGCACTGGTGAAAAACAAGGCTCTAGGAATTGATGGAATACCAATTGAGATGTTTCAAAAAACAGATGCAACCCCAAAAGTATGGACCCCAGACACCCTTTTAGCTCAGTGGTGACATTATCTCCAAGGTTCACCGTTTAGCCTGGGAGTGGACAGCCCCATAAAACCAAATGAGACTAACGAGGTACAGTAGTCCAGTGACAAAGGCCAGAAGGCAGAAGGGGACAAGGAAGCTGGTGATAAGGAACCCAAGGCTGAGTAAGGATATTGTTGACGTGTTGTGAGATTGTTAACCATTGTCCTAGGGCAACATTTGTAGTAACTGTTAAATGAGAAACTATTTTGTTCTGTAAGCCTTCATCTTAAGTGAGAATAGCAGCAC
>NW_004443951.1:10620422-10658911 GCF_000243295.1 Trichechus manatus latirostris | reverse complement strand
GCTCACTCATTTATGCCAAGAAATTTGTTAGCCAGCTATCTGGCCAACCGACTAGAAGAGATTTATAGTTGTCCCCATTCCAAAGAACGGTGATCCAGCGAAATGCAGAAATTATCGAACAATATCTCAAACAATTAAAATTTAGCAGAAGATAATTAAAAAATGGTTGCAGCAGTACACTGACAAGGAACTGCCAGAAATTCAAGCCAGATTCAGAAGAGGACACGGAATGAGGGATATCACTGCTGATATCAGATGGATCCTGGCTGAAAACGGAGAATACGAGAAGGATGTTTACCTGTGTTTTATTGACCATGCAAAGGCATTTGACTGTGTGGATCATAACACATTATGGATAACACTGCGAAGAATGGGAATTCCAGAACACTTACTTGTGCTCATGCGGAACCTATACATAGAGGCAGCTGTTCAAAAGAACAACGGGATACTGCGTGGCTTAAAATCAGGAAAGGTGTGCGTGTCAGAGGTGTATCCTTTCCCCACACTTATTCAATCTGTATGCCTAGCAAATAATCCAATAAACTGGACTATATAAAGAACGTGGCATCAGGTTTGGAGGAGGACTCATTAACCACCTGCGATATGCAAAGGACACAACCTTGCTTGCCGACAGCAAAGAGGACTTGAAACACTGATGAAGATCAAAGACTACAGACTTCAGTATGATTACGCCTCATCATAAAACAAAAATCCTCACAACTGGACCAATAAGCAACATCACGATAAATGGGAGAAAATATTGAAGTTGTCAAGGATCTCATTTTACTTGGATCCACAATTAATGCCCATGGAAGCAGCAGTCAAGAAATCAAGTGACGTATCTATTATTGCACTAGGCAAATCTGCTGCAAAAGTCCTCTTTAAGGTGTTAAACAGCAAAGATGTCACTTTGAAGACTAAGTTGTTCCTGACTCAAGCCATGGTATTTCCAATCACCTCATGACATGTGAGAGTTGGAGAATGAATAAGGAAGACCGAAGAATTGATATCTTTTAATTATGGTGTTGGTGAAGAACACTGAATATACCATGCAGTGCCAGAAGAACAAACAAATATGTCTTGGAAAAAGTACAGCCACAATGATCCTTAGAAGAGAGGACAGCGAGACTTCATCTTATGTACTCTGGACATGTTATCAGGTGGGAGGAGTCCCTGGAGAAGGACATCATGCTTGGTAAAGTAGTGGGTCAGCTAAAAAGAGGAAGACCCTTAATGAAATGGACTGACACAGTGGCTGCAACAATGGGCTCAAACATAGCAATGATTGTAAAGTTGGTGCAGGAACAGGCAGTGTTTTGTTCTGTTGTACACAGGGTCGCTATGAGTCGGAACTGATTCCATGGTACCTGACAACACACATCCCAGGATTAGAGTGAGGATGAAATGACATACAGGCATGTATTGCTTAACGTCCACAGTATGTTCTGTTAAATGGGATGATATGCAATTTGGACATTGTGTGAACACTATATCATATACAGGAGAGAGGCGTGCAGGACGGTCACCAGGTGGCCTGGGACCCACGCCGCAGCTGCACCATGGGACTCTGAAAACTCTGGCTCTGCCAGAGGTCACTGCCTGGTTTCTAGGCCTGTCTGCCTTGGGCTCCCTTCTTTTCTGTGTGTCTGCCTTCCCTGCCCCACCTAATGCAGTTAAACTTCTCCAGCCCTGGCTGCCCCTCCTCCGCCTCCTCTCCTGGCCACCTTTCCTGCCACAGTCACAACCTGACTGCCTGGCAGCTGCCACTGTGGGAGGAGGGGCAGTGGGGCAGCAGCCTCAGCAGGGCATCCCCCTAGGCTGCTCCTGCAGAGTCTGTGCAGTCCCTGCCTGAGGTGAGCTCAGTGAGACAGGCCGCCAGGGATGGGTGCTGAGACTCTCTCCCCCTGTGGCCTTGAGGCCTGGACAGAGAGCTAGTGAGAGACAGATTGGATCTCTGTACTTAGCATAGTATGACCACTACATCCAGTTCTCCGATCAGGATTTCTGAACTCTATTATAATCTTATGGGAATAAGGATGTGTATGCAGTTGGATGCTGCCCAAACGGAGTGTCATGGATTGAACTGTGTCCCCCAAAATATCTGTCAACTTGGCTGGGTCTTGATTCCCAGTATTGTATAATTGTGTACCATTTTGTAATCTGATGTGATTTCCTTATGTGTTAAAAATTCAATCACTATGATCTAATAAAATGGATTAGTGACAGTTATACTGATGAGGTATACAAGATTGGACAGTGTCTTAAGCCAATCTCTTCTGAGATATAAAAGAGAGAAGCGAGCAGAAACACGTGGGAACCTCATGCGACCAAGAAAGCAGTACCGCAAGCAGAGTGCATCCTCTGGACCTGAGGTTCCTGTGCTGAGATGCTCCCAGACCAAGGGAAGACGGATGCATCACAAGGACCTTCCTCCAGAGCCGAGAGAGAGAAAGACTTCTCCTTGAGCTGATGCCTTGAATCTGGACTTGTAGCCTACTGGACTATGAGCGAATAAACTTCTCTTTGTTAAAGCCATCCACTTGTGGTATTTCTGTTACAGCAGCACTAGATGACTAAGACACAGAGGTTAAGCAATGCACACCTGTACTATATGTTAAGGTCTAGGAACATGGTAAGACGTCAATAAATGGTAGTTCCCTTTCCTCTGCCACTTCAAAACCCAGTTCAAACAAGACTTTGTCTATAAAGACTCTGACGATCCTTTGCAGGCAGAGTAGCACAATTTATCTTTTACATCAGTCTCTCCATTAGATATTGAATTCTCTGGTATTAGAAGCCATGTATTATTCTGTGCCTCTAGTGACACAGTGTTTAGTACAGACACTCAGCGCTCAATAACTATTGAACACTTGGATAAAATGAATGAATGGACAAACATCTGTCTATGAGACATCTTCTCCTTCCTCCAACATCTCACATTCAAGATACCAACAACCACTCATCAACTTTTGTTGAACATATGATCTTCTTTTCTTTTCCACTCCAGTGAATGGTTCTAGTTATCCCAGTTTCTCAGGGAAGAATGCTTAGTGTCCTCTGTTTCCTCCTCCATCTAATTTACTTCCCACCATCTGCCATCATCTTCTCTCTTCTCTGCCCATTGTCATCATCCCTGTTAAGGCTTTATTACCTTTTACAGGGACAATAAAAGCCTTTACAGTAGTTTTCCTAACTTCATTCTACCCCTGACTCAGTCCTACACAAGAAGGCTAAACTGATCTTAAGCTCTGGATTATGATTTTTATCGTCACTTCTTCACCCTCAAAAAAATCGTAAGATCCTTGAGGAGACAATGACATTTTCTTAGTCATTTTTGTAATCTCTATAGCCTAACAGAATGCTTGCAAGACATCTCAAATGAAGTAACACCTATAAAAGCTTTTTATGAACTTTAAGAAACAAAAGAAATAAGGTGTCCTGGTGTGTTGCTAAATATTGCTACCACATATTAGCACTTACTACATGCCAGATCTAAGTACTTCATAAAATTTTCTCATTTACTCTTCATAAAGTTCTTAAAAGGCAGGTTTTATCATTTCCATTTTACAGATGAAGAAACAACTGAGAAGTTAAGAAACTTGCCCAAGGGTATACTGTAAAGGGGTAAAATGGAATCTGTCTACTCCAAAGCCCTGCTCTTAACCTCCATGCTACACTCTTTTCCTTTCCCCTTCTACATCAGAGGAATAAGTGTCTTAAATTCTTCTGAAAGATAACTCCACTTGTCATTCAGTTTTATTCCCATTTATTTCTTCTTGGCCCATGACCTTTTAATTACCTTTTCTCTTTCCAGTATCTTTCAAGTTGTCCCCCAGAAATGCCTTTCCCTCCTCCTTTCACTTAATTTTACCGAAACCTATATACTATTTCCAGTTTCCCTTTTACTGTCAATCTCAAAGGTGCCACTACCTCCGCTTCCACCCACTTAATTCCATAATCCCCTGTAATCTTGTTTCAGCCCTACTTTACTCTCCTAATACCCCAACTCAGGTCACCAAAAACTTTACAATTGTTAATGTCAAAAGCCCTTTCTAATTTATTTTCCTCAACTTATCAACAGCAACTGACAAGTGCTGACAACACTCCTTGCTGTTTTAAATTAACCCTCCTCAATTTCTGTGATAGCATATTATTTTTTTCTATGCCTGAATTACAACCGCTCACTCCGATTTACTAGGTTGTCATTTTCTGTCTCGAAACAAGTATTTTTCCCAAATTTTCATTCACTATCCCTTAAACATAACTAGTCCCTTCTGGTTTCAGAACTTTTATTTGACTACCTATGATCTGCAACACCCTCCAGATTCTTTTCTGCCTATCTAAATCTGTGCCACCCTCCAAAGCCCAGTTCAAATTTTAATTTTTCTGTAAAACTTTCCCTGATGATCACAGTCTGAAACGATCTTACGCCTCTGAACTGTACAAATAAGTAATATTAATTTAGTTATTCCAAATCTGTTTGTGATTAAATCTGAGTCTTTAACTTTAGGATTTGTTATTGTTTCATAATAATCACCTGACAATCTATACTGTTACATCTTGTCATCTCAATTAGACTATCAGCTCATGGAGGGTCACAACTGAGAATTACCCTTCTCTGTATTGCTCATAAGCACCAAACACAGTGGAAAGTTCTCTGGTTTTTCTCCCAGTGACACAGTAAATTCTAATTATTTGTTCCTTACGGTGCCTGGAATTCAAACAATTCTTATGTGCTAATGTGAGGGTGGTAGGGATACAAAAAAGAAAAAGATATGAAACCTATCCCATCCTTAAGGAGGTTACAATCAAATGAAGAAACAAACAGATGCAATAAACTGTTGTAGTTATTGTGATAAGAGACACAGAGTGCTGTGCAATCATAGAGATATAAGGATTAATTCGATCTTTAGATGTATGGACTATAAAACTTCAAAGAGTGACATGAGCTTGAAGGTGACATGAGTTTGAGATGAATAATTCCCCAAATAAGAAAAAGAAGGGGCAGTAAGATGTAAAAGATAGTATGGAGTCAGAATCATTGCTAAGGAGTTCGGATATCGTATTATAAGATTTGGGGTTGGCAAATTACAACCCACAGGCTAAATAGGCTTTAGTCCTGTTTTTGTACAGCCCATGTGCTAAGAACAGATTTTACATTTTTAAAGGGTTGTTAAATTTAAAAAAAGGAAGAAAGAAAAAGAATATACAACAAAGACTGTGTGTGGCCAGTAAAGTCTAAAATATTTATTATCTGACCCTTAAAAACAAAAACAAAAGAAAAATAACTGACATCTGCTATAAATTGTTTGGAGCCACTGAAGGGACTTAGGAAGCGATATCCATAGTATGGCAGGTGGAAGTCATTCAAAGTTAATGTGGAAGATGAATATAGAGAGGAGGAAATAGAAGGGTACACTGCAATAACAAACACGAGATAACATGGGCCTAAACTAGAACAGCAGAGAGGGAATAACTGACAGGACTTTGTAACTGCTTGGCTGAGGGGAACCAGTACGAAAAAAAAGTCAAGGTATTCAGCTGAGGAATCAGATCAATGCTGATGTTATTCATGGAAATAGCAAATCCGTAGGAGCAGGTTTATGAGATGAAAGTAATGAGTCTGAGAGACTTGCTAAAAATCCAGTTGGTAGCAATAGAGAATGTAGAGACAGTGAAGTATATACATGTA
The DNA here is from genome assembly GCF_000243295.1 of Trichechus manatus latirostris. NCBI lineage: Eukaryota > Metazoa > Chordata > Mammalia > Sirenia > Trichechidae > Trichechus > Trichechus manatus. Next base: position 10,653,219 of record NW_004443951.1, on the reverse strand, counting down.
GCAGATACCAAATGAGTATCTAGTGAATGACTCAACAGGAAAAAAGAAATTTACTACATTTTTTTCCCCCCTGATTTACTGAAACTCCTGTTTTACAAAGTTCTTATACTGATTCCAAATCATACCTTGGAAGGTGGTGGTGCAGGCTTAGGAACTAGGTTCTTATAAACACTTGGGACCATGGTTGATGATTTGTTCCCATTTGCATGGTGAGATCCTGGTGAAGTGAATGCAGCAGAGAAGGCAGCAGCAGGATCCTCTTTGGAAACTTTTTTGATAACCAGCATCTTGGAGGGTTGCTTGGCACTAGGTGGGTTTTCTGTGAAATAGAGTAGTGGAGAGACAAAACAATAGCAAGCCTGTTGGGTAACACAAAGCACAGTTCTATATGAAGGCCTCCCCTTCAATGAAAAGTTGACAGTCAAGACTGAGGGGCAAATATTTCCTGGTGAGTACTTAACCAATGCTCTCAAAAGTGACACTACTTGAGAACCGTAGGGAAGAAGCAGCATATGAAGTACTTCATACTGAACCCAAAAATCAGCCAGAAAACTCGAAGATGTTAGCAGTCCTTCAGGGGCACAGCATGTCTAATGTATGGTGTGATCAGTTAGGCATGGACCAAACAAGAAAATATCTGAGAGTAGCAGCTTGTATCAGCATGGGAATGGACAGAGATGAAGAAATTGGGGAAAGGAGCTTGACACAGGACCCTATGATGAGGCAAGCTGGAGCACAGCTATATACCATTAACAAGGGTAGAAAGTACAGTAAATCTAGTATTTAGATATATGATGCTAAAGCCTTCCCAACAAGATGCTGGGGCTACTGAACATGCCTGATGTAGGGACCAGAAGAGTCCAATTTCTAAATGCCAAAAATTCCAATGACACAGATTAGGTTTGGTTGACACAGACTGACAAATCTGTTAATGTTTTATAAGGACAGTTTTCCCAACATACCCATATAAACATGTACATATGTATATATGTTTTCCTTTTGCCCTATATAACAAACATCATTGGTAACTGTCAAAAAACATCCAACAATTGGAATCTGGTTGGAAAAAAGGGTACATTCACAGGATATGGTATTATATAACCATTAAAAGCACATGTTTGAAGAATAGTTAATAAAATGAAGGAATGATCAGGAAATATCACTATATAGTCCCACCATATATTTAGGAAATAAAAGTAACACATAAAATGCAATTTAATTGTTATAAGCTAATTAGCAATGTTAATTAAAAATTACTTTTTGTATCTATATATTATTCTCCTTTCACTTAAAATCTGCTTCCAAATTCAGGGATCTACAAGCTCTCAATAGCTCTACTACACTGATTCCTTTTCACCGGTACTTCAGGTAACCTGCAATACTTATAGCCACTTAGATTAGTGAAGAGCTAACAGGTGTTAAGTTACCTCAAGGAATAATGATATGAGAAAGAAACAAGAGATAAAGAAACAAAAAGATGAAGAATTTTTGCTCCTCTCCTTCGTGAGAAAAAATTTAAATTTGTGCCTTTAAAATGGCAAAATCTACCTACCCCACACTCCAGAAGGTGTCCCAACAGGTCTGCATGGCTGATTCTGTTTGCCAGCTTCCGGATTCAAAGAAGGCTAGGAAAAAAGGGATATTAATGGTTGATACAGAAAGCCACTCATTTTGGCTTTTTTTTTCTTTTTCAAAGCAACCATCACCAAAGGTATTAGCAGCATTTACTAATTTAAAGCTGTATTCAGAACTGCAACAAATAGGTAGAAGATGTTGAAATGCAAAATCAATAGGTCTTCTATTAATCTTAGGATCTCTTGGGTTCCATTTGTTTTAATAATGTAAGAGAGATTTTCTTTTTTATTAATAAACAGATACATACAGGATACATACACCAAATAAAGAGGCACAGAAAGTTGAATAACTAGGAGCAATTTTTTCAGATGTAAGGACAACAATCTGGTGAGGGGTGGTATTGACTGCCATTTCCAAGACTGCTTTAGAGCAGAGGCAGATCATGTGCCATATAAAGACAATTAAGAATAGTGCCTTCTTGTCCTTACTAGGGTCACAGCTGTAATAGAGAGATAAACTTGTGGATAAGTGTTATGGGTCCTATGATAAAAATTCACATTAGAGAAGAAGGAAGAGTACTAAGGAAGGAATGGCTGATTTCACTTGAAAGAGAAGTAGTATAAGGAAAGATTCATTAGGGGTGATGACTGAGAAGAGTCCTTAAAGATGAACTCCAAAACTGGAGAATGTGTGATTCCAGGAAGAGAAATCTCAACAAACATCAAGACAGGAAGAACAGAATATTCAGAGATCTACAAATAGTTCAGCTTGATTAATGCCAGAGAAGGACTATTCTGTGGAGAAAGAGAAGTCTGGGAAACTAGGCAAGGGCTAGATTGTGGAGTATCTTTTAGGCAGTCTGATTTTATCTTGCAGAAGTTCTAAAGATGGGGACCCATCTTTTTTTAATTGTGCTTTAAGTGAAGGTTTACAGTTCAAGTTAGTCTCTCATACAAAAATTTACACACACATTATTATGTGATCCTAGTTGCTCTCCCTATACTGTGACAGCACACTCCTCCTTCCACCCGATTTCCCGTGTCCATTCAACCAGTTCCTGTCCCTTTCTGCCTTCTCATCTCGCCTCCAGACAGGAGCTGCCCATTTAGTCTCATGTATCTACTTCAGCTAAGAACCCACTCTTCACGAGGATAATTTTATATTCCATAGTCCAGTCTAATCTCTGTCTGAAGAGTTGGACTCGAGAATGGTTTTGGTTTGGGGCTATCAGAGAGTTCGGGGGCCATGTCTTCCGGGGTCCCTTCAGTCTCAGTCAAACCATTAAGTCTGATCTCTTTACTAGAATTTGAGTTCTGCACCCCACTTTTCTCCTGCTCCATCCAGGACTCTCTGTTGTGTTTCCTATCAGGGCAGTCATTGGTGGTAGCTGGGCACCATCTAGTTCTTCTGGTCTTAGGCTGATGGGGGGGATCCATCTTTTATGTAGAGAGTTAAAATGATCCAGTCATCCTTTTAAAACGACCACTCTGGCAGCAGCTTGAAGAATGGATTTAAGGGGTTTAAATATCAACTGAGAGATGAGGAGATCAATTCCATAGTCCAAGAGAGTAATGGAGGCAACAGGAATAGAGAAAGACACAAAGGAAAAGATGGAGAAGTGTTAACACCAATAGACTGGGCTTAATAACCAACTGTATGCAGGGTGTAAGGATGGCACTGGTATCCAAGCCTAAACTTCACAACCTGGTAATAGAGTAGGAAAATGGCTATTCAGCACAACTGCCCATAGAACATTCAAACACAAAAACACGGAACACTCAAGAGTCTACTTCAGAGCTTCTGAATCAGAATTTCGAGGGGTTGGGGCCCCAGCAGATACACAGTTTTCAACCAGTCAAGGTTGAGAACCACTAGCATAAGAGAATAAGCACAGACACAAACTACCAACTCACTAAAGAAGGACAAACCAGTGCTAGAATACAACGAACAGAACAGATAAATGCACTTCTCTGGATGGAACAGTATAGGTAGAAGAAATCCCCATGGATAAAAGTTATGGTTGGTTTCTTGTTTTATTTTAATAGGCCTGTACTCTTAATCACATTCCATCTAGGTTTCTCAGAGATACTGCTCCTATTGATGTGATTATGTTCGATCTCCTTCCAGTGATTTTTAAAAACTTTCTAGAACTGTAAAATGTAACAGAAAACTGTATAAAACAGATGAACAGCTTAATGAATTTTAAGGCAAACATTCTTGTAACCACCACTCAGTTTTAAGAGAACATTACTGGCCAACCTAAAAACACACTACAAGTCTCATTCTAATACAAAAAATCCTTCTCCTCTGAAAATAACCACTATCCTAATTAATGCTGACAATTTCTTTTATCATCCAAGTCTCTCTCTTAACACTACAGTTTTGTCTTTTAATCTACAGGTTGTTTTTTAAAATCTTTATCTATAGTTTCCCACAATCTAGATTTTGCTGTTTGCATCTCCAAAATGTAACCTCTTTCTCTGACCTCTGTATTTACTGTAATTTTGGTAGCTGGTTCTAGAGGCTATAGGATTCTTTCTGGCAAGGCAGCTTCTTGGTGGTGGTGGTCTCTTCCATTAGGAGACACATAATGTCTGGTTGTCTTCTGTGATTTTGGCAGTACTGATGCTCAAAGCCTAAAACTATTAACTCATTACAAGGTGTAAAACAATGATCTTCTAACTTTATCATTCCTTCTTTATTAGCTATTATATTTTATTATTTATCACCTACGATACATAAAAAGCAGCATCCCCTCATTTATTATTTGGTAGATACAGTGATACAGTTCATGCAGAAAAGATACATGCTTGTTTCTTTCACCTTATTTACTAGTTTTCAAAACAATGATTGTTTCCTTATCATGAGAAATTTTTGTTGCATAGTGGTTAAGCAATCGACTGCTAACTAAAAGGTCGGCAGTTCGAACCCACAAGCTGCTCCTCGGGGGAGAGATGTGGCAGTCTGCTTCAGCAAAGATTACAGCCCTGAAACCCTATGGGACAGTTCTACTCTGTCCTACAGGGTCAGTATGAGTCGGAATTGACTCAACAGCCATGGGTTTTTGGTCTCCCTATCATACTCCAAAGGAAACCCTGGTGGTGTAGTGGTTAAGAGCTATGGCTGCTAAACAAAAGGTCGGCAGTTCGAATCCACCAGGCACGCCTCAGAAACTCTATGGGGCAGTTCTACTCTGTTCTACAGGGTCACTACAAGTCAGAATCAACTCAACAGCAACAGGTTTGGTTTGGTTTTTTATCATACTCCAAAGGTTGGTATCATTGTGAACTCAAAGATTTAACAGTTGATGTGATTCAATCTCTTGCAGTTACCCTTACTGATGCACAAACTGTCCCATTTTTGGCCAGTGGGAACCTCTTCAATTTGGCTTCTGAATCATTTTGATACAACCCTAGTAGTCTTTACTTTTTGCTATCTAGTATGACAAAATATCCCAGGCTCATAACGTAAATATCCTGTCCAGAAATGGAACCAGCCATTTCTCTAAGCCCTGATTTCTTTTAAAACAAACAGCATTTCAAGACCACAGTCTGGGTACTAGAAAATCTCACTGCTACTGGGTTGTCACTGTAGATCTTTTCAGTGGAAAAAGCCTGAAAATAAATAAACAAATGTGTGTGCGTGCATGTGTACACACACACATTTTCGAAGAAAATACCTCAGGATTTACTGATACTGCTAAGTCCAATCAATTACTTCTCTCTCACATCTGTATTTCCTTTCTCCTACACAAAGAATCCTGATTCTTTCGAGCACAAAAGATGCTAGAATATCGTATTAAATCACTTCATTCCATATTACATACAATAGTGAGTATGCCTATACTAATGCTGCACTGATATGATTACGGAAAAGTTAAATTTTTTGCACATGCAGATTCTCCCACTTGAAAACGCATGGAGAGGATATGGAAAAAATTGCTGAGTTATATGAACGTGCGCCAAGAATCTGATCAGGATATCTGATTTTCTTTCCCTTACAAGTCACTTGGTCATTTTGCCTGGATGACCAAAGGATATCTTTCTTTTTCTTTCAATTTCTGTATTTTGCCAGACTATGTCCCAGTGTTGGTCATTCTGGCTGCTCTTTCAGTCTGTAGTTTCAAATCTTATTACGTAGGAAAGTTTTCTTGAATTAACAGTTTTTCGTATTTGAGCTATTCTTTTCCTTTGGTCTTCTTTTTTGGGAGGACTTCTATTACGTATACAGCAGTACCTCAGGTATCCACGGGGGATTGGTTCCAGCACCCACTGTGGATACCAAAATCCGAGGGTGCGCAAGTCCCTTATATAAAATGGCACAGTATTTGCATATAACCTATGCACATTCTCCTCCTGTACACTTTGTCATCTCTAAATTACTTATAACACCTAATACAATGTAAATGCTATGTAAATAGTTGTTATACTGTATTGTTTAGGGAATAATGACAAGAAAGAAAAGTGGTTTTCTTCTCTCTCAAAATATTTTCGATCCGCGGTTGGTAGAACCCGCCAATGCAGAGCCCAAGAATAAGGAGGGCTGACTGTATACTGAATCTTTCTTTTTTTTTTTACCAAACATCTGTCCACATACCACTTTTCCTCAACTCTTTAACTTTTTAAATGTTTCTTCATCTTTTTTTCTTTTCATCTTCTAATACTCATAAAACATTAGTGTGTTTCTTCTTTAGTCTTCATCTGAAATCTTTCATTGCTTCCAATTTTTGCCTGAGTTTTAGCACCTTATTTCTGAATTTTTCTTATTCTATGTTATTCCTTCAAGTCGTACACCATTTTCTTAATGTGATTTAGTGAAGTTTTAAAATGGTAGGTAATAGTTTTTTTGTGGGCATGTTTTACTGGTGTGCTTCGTGTCTGTAATAATGTTAGTCTACTCCTTTTTTTAAATAGTAAGGTAGAAATTAATTTGACCTTGATTCTTTTATGTTGCTCATGTATACGTAATTTTTTGTAAATGTGGGGCAATGTAACTTTTCTCATCATGCTTGAGAGCTCCCTCTTCTGTTGTTTCCATGGAGTGTCAAAAATACGGTGGCTTACTTTCTGAGATATCCTGGTTGTTTCCCTCCCCAGCTTTTACGTGAGTATTCTCTTTCTTTTGTCTCTATTGTCTCTGTCCCTGTGCAGTTCAATCTGGATTCTATTTCCAACAGTTTGTCCTCAGTATGGGGCTTTGTTTTGGAAGGAAATATTGGCTGGTTAGTATGAACAACGATAGGGCCCTGTGCTGGTTATCAATTTTTTATCTCTTAGTTCCAAATTCATCCTTTCTGCCTGTTCTCTGTAATGTATCTGGGCACTTAAAATTTTTTCCTGTGCCAGCTGGCATGTTAACTTTTGTCAGTACAGGGCACTGGAGAGACTTTTGCTTCCTGTTCCAGTGTGTTTGCTCCACAGCTTTCCCCAGCACCGCACTTGAGTGGTTCTGTAGCTGAGTGACAACTTACATGAACAGTTTTTCCAGGCACTGTAAGGGTGGATTTCCATTAAGTTCTGGAGAGTAGATTTCCAGCATGCTTCCCTGGAGATGCACCTCAGCCACTGTTTTCCCATTCAGTGAGCCACAACTAAGCCCTCTCCAACAAGGTCTAGATTTCAGCCCTGGGGTCACTGTGGGGGGTAGGGGGAAGAGGAAGGAGATGAGGCCCTCTATCTTAGTCCTAGGGGTAGTGGCTGCTCCTTGTATCTGCTATCTCTGTATTCTTTAGTATTTACTTCTTACTAGCCAATCCCTCATTACACCAACCCTGTTACAGTTAATTCTTTATGGTAACTTCCCCTGTTCATACTACTGAGTAATTTCCCTCTTCTGATTGATTCAGTCAGAGCCTTCACATCTTACCTCCCCTCCCCTCAAACCTCCGTACTAAGCAGATACTGGATTATGGAAAACTACTCACAATCACTAGCTGCTATTTTCAAATGTGAAGTCCCTCGGTGGTGCAAACAGTTAAGTATTTGACTAGCCAAAAGGATGGCAGTTCGAACCCACCCTGCGGCTCTGTGGGAGAAAGATCTGGCCACCTGCCCCCGTAAAGACTACAGCCTAGAAAACCCTATGGGGGCAGTTCTACTCTGTCACATTGGTGTTGCTATGAGTTGGAATCAACTTGAGAGCACCTAACAAACAATAACAACAGCAGCTGAAAAGCTGGTGGTTCAAACCCACCTATAGGTGCCTCAGAAGACATGGCCCTCCAAATCCCCGTTAACCCAGAACTAAAACTACTCCGGAAGCCAACTCTTCAGACAAAGAACAGACTGGACTATAAGACACAAAATGATACTCGTGAACAGTATGCTTCTTAGTTCAAGTAAACACATGACACTAAATGGGCAGCTCCTGTCCAAAGGCGAGATGAGAAGGCAGAAAGGGATTAGGAGCTGGCTGAATGGACACGGGAAATCTGGGGTGGAAAGGAGGAATGTGTGGTTACATTTTAGGATAGCAACTAGGGTCACATAACAATGCTTGTATAAACGTTTGTATGAGAAACTAACTTAAGCTATAAACTTTCACCTAAAGCACAATTTAAAAAAAAAAAAAAAAAGAATGTATATAGTTTTAGATTAAAAAAAAGACGATAGGCCTGGCTATCTGCTTCAAAAGGTCACAGCCTGCACACTCTGCACACACAGGGTCGCCACAAGTTGGAATCCACTTGACGGCAACTAACAGCAACATTCTCAAATGAGCCCTCTAAGCTTTCAAAAATAATTGTTGGCTACTTTGGGACTCCTGGGGCTATCAGATGCCCTGTTGCTTCCCTTCAATTTCTCCAGCTTGTATTTTGAGGTTTGCTGGGATACCTCACTTGGTTTTGTTGAAGATGTTGTCCATGGGTTTTAGGTTCCTCAATCCTAGTTGCTTTTTCTTATTTATTACTTTGAAATACTTTTGGACTTACAAAAATGCTGCAAAAACAGTACAAAGAATTCTTGTACACCCTCATTTAATCCTCATGTAACAATTTTATCACATTTGTTTCATCATTCTATTTTGTCTGAACCATTTGCAAGTTAAGTTCAAGGACATGAAGCCAATTTATTCCTAAATACTTCATTATGTGTTTCCTTAAAAGGACACTGTCCTACATCACCACATTACAATGATAAAAACTGGAAAATTAACAATACATTAAGCTAAAACTGTTATTCAAATATCAACAACTGTCCCCACTGATGTCTTTTATAGCAACAGAAAGTTTTTAAAAAATTGTTTTCCCTCATCTAGTAGCCATTGTTTTTTGCCCAGGACCTTGACATCTGAGCACAGGACAGTTCTTTTGTAGACTCTTTTGTAGAAACCTCAATATGAGTTAGTTTCATGTTTCCTCAAAATTAGATTCAGGCATTTTTGGGCAGGAATATCACAGAAGTATTAGATCTTTCTCTGTGCATAACATCAGGAGGCTGTTTGTCCCACTGCTGGAGATGTTAACCTTTATTTTTATTAAGTAAAATGTACACACAGTGAAATTCATAAATACTAAGTATACCATACCATTCTACAAGTTTTGAAAAATGCATATACCTGACAAATCTCTATGAAGATAAAGAACATCTCCATCATTATAAAAGCCCTGGTGGTGCAGTGATTAAGAGCTTGACTGTTAACCAAAAAGTTGGCAGTCTGAATCCACCAGCCACTTCTTGGAAACCCTGCAGGGCAATTCTACTCTGTCCTATAGGGTCGCTACGTGTCGGAATTGAGTTGACGGCAATGAGCTTTTAGGTGCGGGTATGTATACACAGTTTTTCCAGCACCATTTCTTAAAAACATATTCCTTTCTCCACTGGTTTTTAAGGCCTCTGTCGAAAATCAAACGGCCATTTAAGTACAGGTTTATCTGGGGCTCTCTTTTCTGCTCCACTATCTATCCTTATACTAATACCACATCGTCTTGATTATTGTAGCTTTATAAAGTCTTCAGGTCAGGTAGTATAAGTCTCCAACTTTGTTCTTTTTCAAGATTGTTTTGGACATTACGGGTCTTTTGCATTTAAATATAAATTTTACAATCACTTTGTCAATTCCTCTAAGAAAGTATGCTGCTGACATTCTGACTGAGATTGTGCTGAATCTATAGACCAAATGGGGAAAACGAATGTCCTAACAATATTGAGTCTTCCAATTAAAAAACACAGTATCTCTCTCCTTTTATTTAGATCTTCTGTAATTTTTTTCCAGCACTATTTTGCGGTTCAATACAGAGGTCTTTCACATCTTTTATTAAAATTTATTCCTCAGCATTAAGATTTTATTACAAAAGACATTTTTAGAACTTCACTTCCTAATTGTTTATTGTTAATATATAAAATACGGTTGATATTTTTATATATATTAACCTTGTATCCTGAAACTCTGCAATTGTTTTGTAGAGTCCTAGTATCCTGAAACTCTGCAATTGTTTTGTAGAGTCCTATGGATCTTCTACATAAACAATCATGTTATCTGCAAATAGAAAGTTTTAGTTCTTCCTTTTAATTTGTATGCATTTTATTTCTTTTTCTTGCCATACTGTGCTTGTTAGGACCTCCAGTACAACGCTAAACATAAGTGAACATTGCTCCTGATATTAAAGGAAGCCCTACTTTTATTACAGAATTTGAGGAAGATTCAAAAGTTATGGCATCACTGCTGCCATCCTCAGAACCCCTTCTTTCCACTCACTTTTTACCCCTCAGGTTTCAAATCTCAATCCTAGAATTCTACGCCCTCAAACCTGGCTCCTCTCTCCAAAAAACAGCATGCTACTGATCAGCAACTCACTAACCCTTCGAACTAAGCCACTGTCACTTCTGAAAGTGACATTTCAAAGGTCACCCCAAACACCAAATTCAAAGCTCTCTCCCACATTTAATAACAGCTACTATTTAAAAGGGGCAATGGTGGTTCAGTGATAGAATTCTCGCTTTCCATGCAAGAGGCCCAGATTTGATTCCTGGCCAATGTACCTCAAGCACAGCCACCACTAGTCTGTCAATGGAGGATTATTTGTTGCTGTGAAGCAGAACAGGTTTCAGTGGAGCTTCGAGACTAAGACAGACTAGGAAGAAATGCCTGGTGATCTACTTCCAAAACAAATCAGCCAACGAAAATACTATGGATCACAATGGTGTGATCCCATTGTGCATGAGATGGGGTTGCCATGAGTTGGGGGCTGACTCAATGGCAGACAACAACAACAACCATTTAAAAACCCACTATGTGTCAAGGTGTGTGCTAAATGCTTCACATACATTGTTCAACATATAAGATCTTTAATCCTTACTACAATGCTGAAAGGAACATATTATCTCTACCTAGCAACGCAGGGAAAATGATAGTTAACTTGACCATGGTAACAATACAGGACTGTTAATTACATTAAACTACTATTACTTTAATACAAAAGTAAGTTTCTAATTACACACAGTTTGCTGTTGTAGTTGTTAGGTGCCACTGAGTCAGTTCCGACTTACAGAGACACTATGTACAACAGAACACTGCCCGGTCCTGTGCCATCCTCACAATCACTGTTATGTTTGAGCCCATCATTGCGGCAACTGTGTCAATCCATCTCATTGAGGTCTTCCTCTTTTTCGTTGACCCTCCACTTTACCAAGTATGATGACCTTTCTCCAGGGACTGGCCCCTCCTGATAACATGTCCTGAGTATGTGAGACAAAGTCTTGCCATCCTCACTTCTAAGGATCATCCTGGCTGTACTTCTTCCAAGACAGATTTATTCGTTCTTCTGGCAGTCCAGTCAATATTCTTCTCCAACAGCATAATTCAAAGGCATCTATTCTTCGGTCTTCCTTATTCATTGCCCAGCTTTTGCATGCGTATGAGGCAAATGAAAATACCATGGCTTGGGTCAGGTGCACCTTAGCCCTCAAAGTGACATGTTTGCTTTTTAACACTTTAAAGAAGTCTTTTGCAGCAGATTTACCCAGTGCAATATTTAGTATTTAGTAAACAATGTTTAGTATAGAAAAAATATAGAAAACCTACTGTATACAATTAGCACAAATACCTTTGTGATTTTTGACTGATTACTCCTTCTTGATATACCCCTTTCTCCTTCTTCAACTAATCACTTCTCAGTCCCCCTTACTGCTATTCCACAGTTTCTGCTGTAGGTCTCCTCCCTTCCTACTAATGTATTACTCTCCCTGGGCAATTCCATACATCTACAAACCTCAACTGTTATCTCTATTTCCAAGTGCACATCTCTAGATCTCACTCATCTCTTTTGTACCAAGAATTAATTATCTTCTCTTGCCAATCCTGCTCCTTCTGTTTTCCCTTTTCAAGTTAACTGCATACCACTCATCAAGTCATTTTGGGTAGAAACCTTATTTTTGACTCTTCCTTCTCCAGTTACAATACCTCGGTTGCCAATCCTTTAGATGTAGCCTCCAAAACAAGGTCTTTTATAACCTAAATGTCCATTAACAGGAAAATGAATAAATAAACTTAGTATATTCACATAACAGAGTATTTACTACACAGTAGTGACAATTAAAGATTTGGAGCAGGGTTTTTCAACCATGGCACTACTGACCATTTTGGACCAGATTAATTCTTTCTTGTGGGGGCTATCGTGTACATTGTAGGATGTTCAGCAACATCCCGGGCCTCTACCCACTAGACAGCAAGTAGTATGCACTATCTTTAGTTCTGACAACCAAAATGTCTTCAGATATGGCCAAATGTCCCATGGGAGACAAACCTGCCCCTGGTTGAGACCCACTGATTTAGAACTGTATGTATCAACACAGATAAATGTGAAACAATTTTAAGCAGACAAAAAATTACAATACGATAGATACTATTCCCAAAAAGCTCAAAACATGCAGTATACTATATAATGTTTATGGATACACATACATATAACGGAAGTTTATCAAAAACACACACGAGGATGATAAAGCACTGAAATCAAGATGGTGATAATCTCTAGAGGAAAGTGAGAAGAACAGGATTAATGAATGCTTTATCACATCTGTAATAACTTGCCTCTTTTGTAAAAGAATGGTCTACAGCATATTTGGCAAAATATCAATATTTCACAAAGCTAGGTGATGTGTATACGTGACAGTTTTTCTCAATACTTTTCTGTACACTTAAAAAACATATTTTTTAAAAAGACAACAACACAAATGCAAGATAAAATGGCCCTTACTGGTCTTGTTCAGATTTGATCTGACAGCAAACTTTCTTTTAAATCACTTAGCAGGTGAAGACAATACTTTAACATTTTGCTTCCCTTTGCCAATTCATTTCCCCTGGGAAAGCCACAGGACTGATAACGGAGCTTCTAATCAAACAATGTCAACAAGCAGTATAGTACCTAGTTTAAAAGGTAATCTTAAAAACTCAACTTTTGGTTTAGAGGCCAAAAGGAATGTAATTCAACATATATTAGCATCAACTTTTACTAAACACAGGCCACAGTTAATATATGCCCAACTGCACACTTATAACTTAACACAATCACTTTATACATTAGAGGGCAAAACCAAGAAAAGGAAACATTTATGGTAGTTGGAAAAAGACAATTTATAATGTGTGAGATGACATTTTTATATAATTACAGTTGAATGCTGAACCTTATGACAAACTTAAGGGAAGCTGATTTTTTTTTTATTCTAAAGGCATAAAGATGAAAAACGTACTAAGATATGCTACAAGTTACAAAGGAATCTTGGTCATCATCTTTGTATTAGTCACCTCCTTCACTCTAAAAACAATGAAAATCTAAACCTTAGGAATTTCTTTTTCTGTAATTGTTAAACTTTTCTCATTACTAACAAGGTTTTGTCTTTGAGACATTATCTGTTGGGTTTTAATTACACATCCAAAGCTTCATACTTACAAAATCTTCCTCTTCAAACTGCAACTTTTCCACCTTATCTTCTTTTTTTTCTTCCCTAATCTCTAAAGGTGGTTTTTCCTGAAAGGCAGAGCCTTTCCGGGAGTGGAAGCTGCCATTCCAGTGGCGATGGTTCCCTGTGCCACCCCCACTACGCTGGCTCATGCCATCATGACCCCGGGAAGAGCCATGCCAACCAGACGGGTTCCCTGTGATTCCAGCGTATGCTCCTCCCTTAGAGACACCAGAGTCCACAGAATCGTGACGGAACAGGGAGGGCTGGTGCCAGGAATCTAGAATAGTATGGAAAAGTAACATATTAGATTGTTTTCTTCCTGGACATTCAGACACAAGTGAGCCAGATGCCTCCAGATCTGGTTTACAGTACTGCCCAAAGGCCCTTCGGAGGATCTTTTCAATAAAAGACGAAGTCCACACAGAGTCACAAAATACATCTTTTCTTTCTAAGGTAATTTCTATGTGAGTTCAACTAAATAAATGAGTAATGAGTAAATGAGATGTTACACCCAGAAAGCCAAGGTAGGTGGGTAATAACTAATGGAGTTTTTAATTAAGAATTATGTTCACAAAAGATCATATTTCAAAATTATGGACACGCACACCCAGCCTCCACCATCCATCAGTTTGTCATACTGTGGTGACTTGTGTGCTGCTATGACACTGGAAGCTGTGCCACCAATATAGGGTCACCTATATTGGACAGGTTCCAGTAAAGCTTCCAGACTAAGAGTAGGAAGAAAGGCCTGGCAATCTACTCCCAAAACTTAGCCAATGAAAACTATGGATTATGCAAGAATACTTCTGATATAGTGCTGAAAGACGAGCCTTTTAGGTTAGAAGGCACTCAAAATACACAATGGCCCCAACAACAGACTCAAGCATACCAAGGATCAGGAAGACGGTGCAGGACTAGGCAATGTTTCCTTCAGTTGTATGTAGGGTCACCATGAGTCGAAGCTAACTCGATGGCAACTAATAACAAACCCCCAGCCTAGGTGCGTTCTGAGTAGCTTAAATGTAGTCATCATAGTTGGGCATAGCTCACCTCCTGTAGTTCTAAGGGGTCCATTGTTGAAAAAGCCATCAGAGGAATTATGTCGACGACGGCTCACTCCAAATCTACCCTCCCCTCGGGATAGGTGCTCTCCGTGTTTTTCAAAGGTAGCTGCAGGTGACTAAGATGATAAAGCATAAAGAGACAAACAGGTAAGTAGATATTAAGTCTCTTTCAGTATCTTATTAGGTTTTCCATCAGGCTTTTAGGAAACAACTAATAATGGTGGCAGAAATCCCTATGGGCCACAATAAGAGCACAAAGAGCCTCTGAGTTAATTTAGATAAATCCTATGTTACACAGTCAATCATTAACTCACTTCCTTTATCCCAGAAAGTGAGAAAAATCAGCCACTTCAATTGCTTACATGAGAAAGGGCGGGTGGGGGGGGACTCCAAATAAACCTGTCAAAATCCATAAAGAATAAGCCCCCAAATTTAACATTTTAAAATATTAACCTTGCAAAAGGAAAGAAAAATCAAAACACTTCAAATAAAAATCCTAAACAGCTTTATTATTCTTGTAAATGATTTTACAATTGGGAAGAAAACCCAAACCCAGTGCCGTCAAGTGGATTTTGACTCATAGCAACCCTACAGGACAGAGTAGAACTGCCTCACAGAGTTTCCAAGCCTGTAATCCTTACTAAAGCAGACTGCCACATCTTTCTCCCATGGAGCAGCTGGCAGGTTCGAACGCCAACCTATCGATTAGCAGTCAAGTACTTAACTACTGCACCACCAGGGCTCCTTCCTGGAAGAAAACAATGGGGTAAAACCCACAGTGGTAGGCCATTAGCAACCATAAAATTTTATAAACCGCTTATTTCCAAACATTATTCAATACTCAATAACAATATTATAATTTGAGCATCATCTTCATTTTACCCATTTACACACAAGGAAAGACGTAAGGGAGAATACGTAGTCATTTAGATTACATAACTGAAAGGAAGTTGTTTGAGAAGTTCTGTGATAGATGAGTTCTAATGTCCCTTTCTATTCTACAGAATTTTATTCTGTGACATTCTCTAGTCTAAAATGATAGAGACCAAAGTCTATAAAGCCATGAAAAAATATGTTATGCTGACAAGGGCTTACAGGAAAACTACAGGTTGGAACACAGATATTTTTACATTCTTTTTCTTAGAATCAGTATCCTCACCAACACTTGGTATTGTCAAGTCTTTTTTCTTTTAACCACTCTATTGGGTTACAAAGATTTTCTTCTGTGTTCTTCTAGAAGTTTTACAGTTCCTGCTTTTTAATTCAGGTTATGATCTATTTCAAGTTAATTTTTGTATATGACATGAAGTAAGACTTGAGGTTCTTTTTCTTTTTTCTATAGAGATATTTGATTGTTCCAGCACCATTTGTTAAAAAGACTAATCATTTCCTACATTAAATTACCCTGCACTTTTGCTGAAAATCAACTGACTATATATGTAGGACTATTTCTGAACTATGGGTTCTGTTCCATTGCTTTATATGTTTATCCTTATGGAAACACTACACTGCTTTGCTTACTATAATTTTACTGGAAATACTGAAATAATGTTTTCTCTTTTTATTTAGTTCACTTTGCTAAAACAATTACTCTCTGAAGATATAAAATCTGTATACTTTCTAAAGTATTTCCCTGGATCCCACACCCAATCTCTCTGGCCTATCACCCCCAAGCCTAAGGTCAGATTAGGTCTATATATGAGATTTTGGGAATTTCACAAGGACAATTCAATATGAAATTTACAGCAAAAAGGTTGTGGGTCCAGTTCAGACCAGAAGCATCTTCTAAAACTATTCACATTTAAAAATAGCAAAGGTAGGCCATTTCATAAGACTCTATTCCTTCTCTATTACTTGGCAAAATGGGAAGCATTTTTAAGCTTACTAGTTCCCAAAGTTTTCCTTTATCAATAACTTAGGTTATTCTTCTGTAAACCGTGACTAGATGCTCTGCTTTAATCTACATGAACTGGTTGTTCTGTCTTTACCCCAATTCACACATTTTCCCCGAAATCAATAAACAGATTACTGTTGTTGTTAGCTGCTGTCGAGTCGATTCCACCTCATGGTAACCCCATGTGTCAGCGTAGAACTTTGCTCCACAAGTTTTTCAAGGCTGTGACCTTTCAGAAGCAGATTGCCAGGCCTGTCTTCCAAGGCACTGCTGGGTGGGTTCGAACTGCCAACCTTTCAGCTACTAGCTCTTGTTTAGCAGCCGAATTCTTAACCACTGTGGCAAAGTGGTTAAGAGCTCAGCTGCCTGCCAAAAGGTCGGCAGTTCAAATCCACCAGCCGCTGCTTAGAAACCTATGCGGCAGTTCTACTCTGTCCTATCGGGTCGCTATGAGTCAAAACTGACTCGACAGCAACGGGTTTCATAAGTAGATTACGACCTCTAAAACAAAATTTTGAGGATTTAATCTGAGATCCATGTAGTAATCAAACAATCACTGTCTCTACTTTTTCCTCCTCCTCCTTGTAGACAAATGTGTTCACTGCAAAGGTCCATTTCCCCAAGAATCATTTATTTCCTTCTCATCTCTGCCCCTCTGTTCTCGACAACTGGCTCCAAAACCAAACCTATTGCTGTCAAGTCAATTCCAACTCTTAGCAACCTTATAGGACAGAAGGGAACTGTCCCATAGGATTTCCAAGGTTATAATGTTTACGAGGAGCCCTGGAGGCGCAGTGGTTAAGAACCTGGCTGCTAACCAAAAGGTCAGCTATTTGAACTCACCAGCTGCTCCTTGGAAACCCTATGGGGCAAGGCTGTTATGACTCGGAAACGACTTGGCAATGGATTTGGTTTGGAATCTTTCCTAAAGCAGACCGCCCCATCCTTCTCTTGTAGAGTGGCAGGTGGGTTCAAACTGCTGACCTTTTGGTTAAGCAGCGGAGTGCTTAACCACTGCATCATCAGGGTGCTTAATAATTGGTTAGAGGGTATGTTCTATCCCCAAAGTGTGCTGTAACTAATACAGGAAGTTTTAAGCGTGCCAGGTAATGAGAAAAGCTTAGCACACAACTGGGACACTTGGCAATAATGAGGCATACATTGATTTGGGCTGCCTATTTACATTATTTTAATATTCTATTAAAAGAAAAGTTATAACTCTATGAAAACAGTTTTGAAATCCTCAGGCAAGGCTGAATACACAAAAAAACACTACAGACTGGTTGTGGATAAAAAGAACTGCTGTACTGGTAGTTACTATAGGAACGGGGAATGGTACCTTAGCTGACTGTGGTGTTGAGAAATTTAGCCAAGCAGGAACAAAGTCATGCTGCGCCATTTAGGTCCAGTGTCTCTTTTCAGCAAGGTGAGGCATCCAACCTCATGGCCAGGATCTGAAAATGGGAAAACTCAATTCACTTATGCTGGGAAGAATCTGATACACTGTTCATAACAAGGTCATAGCTAGAAAGACAAGACAGGTGGGCTCATGTGTGGGCAAATGATGTCATCAAGGTAATAACCAAGAAATATAATATTAAAAGATCTTCTGAGCAGTTAGCTCCAATGTAAAGGAGTCTGTAATTATCCTACGATTCCCGCTTTATATAAAGACCTGTCCTCTGAGCCTCTCTACAGAAAAAGCAGTTCATGAATGTATGACCATGAAAAACACATGAACAGAAAAATGTGACATGAGTCTGGAAGGGTATATGAAAGCAGCTGGTGAATTCTTAAGTAACATCAGTAGAACCTAAGAATAGACACCTACTTAAGTATCTGATACTTACAAACGAGATTAATCTGCTTCAGGTAACCAGGTAACTTCTGGCAAAAGTTAATAGATCTTCCTAGAGAAGGAATATACAATATCTCAAAAGCTTTTCTATTTAGTTCACATTAATTTCCTCAAAGAACAACTAGCATTAGTTGTCCTGACAGATCCTTTGGCCTCTCCAAGCCACTCCACTGATATTCTCCAAAATCAAGTACCTTGGAAAGCAATAGATATTTTCCATGATATATATACACACACAGTCTTCTTTCAAAGACAGACATAAGGAGAATATTTACCCCAGAGTGTAAGCTCTGTGGTCCTGTTTCCTGAAGTCCTTGAGTCTGCCAGCTGGATCTCCCACGAGGTTCTCTTGGTAAAAGGGTGCTTAAGTAGCCTGACCAGCAGCACGCCTTGTGATGAAGCACAAAGAAGCCAGGCTCTGTGTGGATCACTCTCTCAGTCCCCTCAATTGCTCATCTTAAACTATCTAGTTCCTGACACTTTCCCAAATGGGGGAGGGGGGAGGGGAAGGGGGAAGGGGAACATAAAAAGGTATTCGTTACATTTAAAAAAGGGGGGGAAGGGGAAAGAGCTATGTTTATGTTCACCTCATTCAACTTCCTTGAGTGATGGTACTATGATGCTGCTTAAATAGATAATACATGGACATTTGCACAGTGAGTGCAAACAGTGTTCATAACAAGGTCATAGCTAAAAAGACAGGTGGGCTCATGTGTGGGCAAATGATGTCATCAAGGTGATAGGCCAAAAATATAATTTTAAAGTGCTATAAAAGATCTTCTGAGTGGTCAGCTCCAGTGGCAAAACATCCACATGACAAAGCCCTTAAAATACAAATCTCATTCTTACTCACGCAGTTGCTAAAAATAGTGTGCAGTTAGGTATTTGTATCTGTCTTATGCTTAAAAATCTAAAGACATAAGAAATCTTGTTTAAAAAAAAAATCAGACAGCAACTTGATATACTTTCCCCTCCACAGAATAGCAGCTTTCAAGGCAAGTTTCTTGGTATAAAGCTCCCAAATGTATCTTCTATATCTTTGGTCTTCACTATTTATAAATGCAGAGCAAAATTAAAACAAGTAGAAAGACGGGGTAAGGGGTAGTCAAGAAGAAAGACAGTTCCAAAGTGAGGTCTTCTTCTTTGTGGTTTTCTGTATTTCACTTTTTCTGCCCCTTTTTGAAGACTGAATTGAGCTACTGGAAGACAACAGGAAGAATTTTCTACAGCTTCAGTAGAGAAGTCACTTATTATTTTGGATCCATTTCTATCATTACTCGATTATTTAAAATGTCACAGGAATCTTCACTCTGTAAGTGAAAAAACAAAACAACACATAGTATCACTAGAGGCAAACATCACTGCTACATATAGTTGCTAAAATGAGACTCACTTAAATGACCAATCAAATCAAGGTCCCAAGAGTCAAAACCCTGAAGTCCAATTCTGTTGAGATATTAAGAATTTAATATGCCACCACCTATAGCAATAACATAACTGGATATAGTTATTTTAAGGATTTTTTGAAAAGTCACCTGAACAGAGAGTTTGCCTTCTTACATGACCATTGCTCCAATCAAAGATAATTCATTCAGAAATGCAAATTAATGGGTCTTTTAGATTTTCTCTCATAAATGAAATAGCTTGCCTTAAGTGGTCAAAGAGCCATACTGCTTGTTAGTTAATTACCATATACTATAGTCATCAACTACCTAGTAGCATAACTACTGAGTACTATTCACAGCTGGATCCTTAAAACAAGACATCTGTCACACTATTCCTCATACATTTACGTTGTACGTATTCTTAGATGCTTAGTTATCAATTAAGAGAAGTAAGCTCTTACAATCTGCCTTAAAAAATATACTGAGAGAAGACACAGAAACTACTCTGGCAAATTCCCAACATTGTTCCAGGGTCTAGAAAGTTTGCGTAATGTTCAAGTTGCTTCTGTGGGCAATTCCGGTCTATACCGATAAATTTCCAGTTTGTAGAATATGTCTCATATACACACTGGCAGCCTTGCTCTATTATACTATTTTAAGTTCACAGAAATAAGAAACACCAAATTCAGGACAGTAAATATCTCTGCGAGAAAATGAAGGGAAACAAATCAGAAAGATGTCCCAGAGGGCTCTAGCTGCATCTGCAATGCATTATTTCTTCAGCTGAGTGATGAGTACAATACTATTCACTTATTCTCTACACTTTTTATGTATCTGTAATACTTAGAATATTAATGGAATAAGCAAATAAAAAATTAAAAGATTTAAGTCATGTAATTTGTAAGCTGAAGTGTACCATCCAGACTGTATATTCTTTGAGCACAAATGGAAGTCATAAAGACTAATCACATGCTAGCTAAAAGAAGTCTCAATTAGTTCCAAAGAATAAGCATCCTATGTTCTCTGACCATACTGTACTGAAATTAGAAAATGACTTTCACTTGCAGCTCCTACACGCCCTCTCCCTTTCCTGAACAAATTCTGTCCAAAAGCCATTAGGCGGGGTCAAGCAAAGTAGGAATCTATGGAGACAGCAGGAGGTGCTGCAGAAGCACCCAGAGCAGGGTGGTGGCACCAAACCAGGAAGTGAATGATGTCCATGCAGGGTAGAGGACAGGGAAAAACGTGTTCGTGACAGCAGCCCAGTGCAGGGTACCAGAGACCATGCAGGGTAAGGACAGTGTCCTACTAGGAAGGCAGCTCAATGCAGAGCACTGGAGCCTGAGTGGAGTGAGGAGGGCATTCTGGCAGAGGGACAAAGCCAAGCAGGTTGAAGGTGTCCACGCAGCAAGGTGTTTTACACAGGTGTTGCAACCTGGATGTGGTGAGGAGGCAATGACTTCAAGGGAAGAGGTGGTAGTTGGGAAGAGGCTGGTTACATACTGGGGATGATAAAAAAGGTAAAAATATTAAGCAAAAATGGGAACCAGATTTCTCATTGTGGGAGAAAGAGCCAATGATAAAGTTTCAAAATACTTAAACAGAATAAATCTGCAGTATATAGCTAAAGCAGTATTTAAGAGAAAGTAAGCTTTAAAAACATTTTTCTTAAAACAAGACTAAAGACAAATGGACCTAAGCATTCTTATCAAGAAGATGGGAAAAGAGCAATAGAGCAAACCTGAAACAGAGAAAAGCAAAAAAAAAAAAGTCAGAAAAAAAAAAGATTAAAAAAATACAGCTCTTTTTAAAAAGATTATTAAGAGATAAACTCTGATAAAACTGGTTGGAAAAAAAAGATACAAATAAAAAAAACAGCATGATAAGGGGAAAATAAATACAATATATTAAGAAATATTATGAACAAAACAATATGGGCAATTACATGCTAATAAAATTGAAAATCTTAAACTAGGTAATTTCTATGACAAAGCAAAATTGGCAAAAGAATAGAAAACTTGAACAAATCTACATACTTTATTTTATATATACATTGTGGACACTTAAATGTGATCAGAAAAAACCTCCCCACAAAGGTTCTCAGGTGAAGATAAGAAGCTGGATCTGTACCTGCACAGTTTGCTCTCTCGAGCAGCAAATGATTATCTCTTTAGTGAGCTGGGACAGGGCTGATTAGCACTTTGGCCCCGCCTGCAGAAAGAACAGCTAGTTCAGGTATAATCCCTTGATATTAGCTCTGTAGTTCCAGTCTAGAGATTTTTATTACGGGTGTAAGGACTTAATAACTGATGGGATGTGAAGGATGAAGGAAAAATATAGACTCATACTCTAATTTCTAGCTTCACAACTAGGTAGGTGATCAGATCATTTGCTGATATAGAAAATAAATGCTAACTGGATACTGTTTCATTCAGAGTTGTTTTTATGTAAGTCTACAGCTGTAACTTCCAGTAATAGATGTATGATGACACTGTTCCTGTAATAAGTTCTTCTAGAAAAGTATCAATCAAATCAACCATTCTTATGGAAAAGACATAATTGTTGCTTACTTTAGTTTTTGTCTTAAGAATTCTGGTTGAAACCTCAGAGAACCTGAGGTTCAAGGCAGGGAGATGAATCACCCATTAGGTTATGAAACAATTACATATGAAGGAAAACGTCTCAATCTTAAAGAAGTCCCTTTTTCAAACACCACTAGGCGTATTCCAGTTTCCCAATTTACACTTACACGCTATCTTTTAAGGCCTTTATGTACCTAATCCCAAGTTTTTCTGTGGCAGGATCCCAACTGGAGCAGTGACTGCAGAGGAAATATTAACTGACAGAAGCTTTGATACTGGTGTGAAAGTTCTGAAGCTGTTACATATCTATATCAACTACTTATCCATTATGCACTACCTCCAACATAATCCTGGGTATAGTTATGCAGCAGAATGGTGTGTGCACACGTGTGCAGAGGGTGTGGTGGGAAAGGGATGGATGACAGATGGGACTGTTTAGTAAAGGCAACAAATAAAAAGAGATGAAAGAGGGCAGATAAGAGAAATTCCTATTTGGGGAATAAAAGAAAACATGCCAAAATGCAGGCAAAGGTTTTATTAGGGTGTCAGAATATGAACATTTTATCTTCTTTATTATTCAAAGTGTTTTTATAATGAAGTTACTTTGTTCTGCAAATTTTTATAACTAAAGTTCTTAGTGATGCCTTTTGAGGCTGTGGCTATTTTTATAGGATGATCTGGAGGGCTTTTGCTTACTACAAAAAAATAATTTAAAATTCTCTTAGAGAGAGAACTTTTAAAAGATAAGAAAGATTAGATTGGAGGGGAAATCAAGATGTCAAGTATATACTCTGGAGCTCAAGGAGAGGTGGGCTCTGGAGATTTAATTTTGGGAACTGTATTAGGTAGATGATGTTTAATTAAAATCAGGAGAAAAGATGAAATCTAGGGAGAATATAAAGATAGAAGAGTTTCCAAGTCCTGTCTATTGTATTCCTTCTTTTCCATATTTATTTATCACTCTTCAGGTCCCCAATAATCTCCAATAAAAAACTCTAAACTGGTTTCATTGGTACTGCTAAACCTCTTCTACCTTCCACCTTAGCCTTTACTATTAGCCTCCAGATCTCTCTTCCTAAATCAAAGATCAAATTATATCACTATCCCTGCTCAGAAATTTTATGGCTTCCCACCAACCACAAAATACCATTTAAACTCCTCAGCCTGATAATCAAAAAATAAGCCTTTCTCCCACCCCCCAAGAGCCAGCCTTAAAAAGTCTACTCTAGTTCACCCAGTGGTGCCTAGGAAGAAAGGCCTGGCAATCTACTTCTGAAAAATCAGCCACTGAAAAACCTACAGAATACAGTTCTACTCTGACACAGATGGTCACCATGAGTCAGAGTCAACTTGGTAACAACTGGTACTGGTAGTTCTCTTTATCTGGAAGTAATCTCCCTCTCTGATCTCTTTAAATTGTGCCTTCTTGGGCATTTTAACACTTGCTCGGCCCAGGATAGTTAAAAACATTCTCTCATTAGGCCAAAAACTCGCTGCTTCTAGAATTGTCTCGTCCTTCTTTGAATCATATACAGCATCTAGCATTGTGCCTTGCAAATGGTAAGGGTTTAGATGTTTGATGAACTAATTTTTAAAAATTATAATAAAGCAAGGATGTGGAGAAATTGGAAGTCTCATACATTACTGGCAGGAATGTAAAATGGTACAGCTGACGGGAAAAGAGCCTGGCAATTCCTCAATAAGTTAAACACAGAATTACCATATGACCCAGCAGTTCCACTCCTAGTATATACCAAAAAAAAAAAAAAATTGAAAACAGTGTCAAAAACTTGCACATGAATGTTCATGGCAGCTCTATTCACAATAGCTAAAAGTTGGAAACAACCCAAATGTCCACCAAGTGATAAACAAAATGTGGTATATCCACACGATGGAGTATATTATTCAGCTACAAAAAGGAATGAAGTACTAATACACACTACAACATAGATGAACCTTGAAAACATTATGCTAAGTGAAAACAAGTCAGACACAATAGGCCACATATTGTGTGATCACTTTTATCAGAAATACTGATAATAGACAAATCAGAAAGCAAGTTAGTGATTGCCAGGGGCTGGTGGGGAGCCATTTTGGGTGATGAAAAAGTTCTGGAACTAGACACAGTGATGGTTGCACAACAATGTGAATGCACTTAATGTCAGACAATTGTATTTAAAAATGGTTGCAATAACTGTGTATTTTAATACAATTTTAAAAATTATAACAAAAGTTATTAAGTCAACAGAAATAAAAAAAAAACCAAACCCACTGCCATCAAGTCAATCAACAGTAACAGTCACTATTAAATATAAACGATGCTCTACATCACCCATTCTTTTTCAAGTTTCATCCAAGTGCTGTTTCTCTCTCCCTGCAACAAGCATTATCAGAACCACTTGTACCTGAATACTTGATCCAATCATTCATTCGTATATTTGTCAAATATTTAACTTTCTCAAAACCTATAATTTATTGGGCATCTCCTCTATGCCAGGTACTCTACTAGATACTTTCCAACATGATCTAATTTTAAACATTATAATTAAGTCTACACTGTAGGAGGGGAGAAACCCTAGTGGCGCAGTAGTTAATCAACCATGATGTCCTTCTCCAGGGATTGGTCCCTCCTGATAACACGTCTAAAGCATGTGAGACGAAGTCTTACCATCTTTATTTCTAAGGAGCATTCTGGCTATACTTCTTCCAAGACAGATTTTTTAATATAGCTATGGGAAAAATCCAAAAACATGCCGTTTCCATTTTTAACCAGTCTTGTTTAATTCTGGCTCCACGAACAAAGTGCCCATTAAGTGCAAGAGTAACAGATATTGATAAGTCTTCCTTGGTTAAAAACTTCTGGGTACACCCCCTAAAAATTAGGTAAGTTAATGGGCAGGTAACAAATCATTTCGTAAGTCAAAAAATACTTCAAGGACACAGTTGCCAATTCTGGATAAACAGAACATTTAAATAAAAAAAAATTCTAACATCACCATTTCCTAAAAGAAAAGGCAATAATGCCATAAAAGATAGGCAAATCTCAGGGAAAAGGTGGCAACCTTACATTGATAATATTCACGAAACACTGGTGAAATCTTTTTTAGAGATGCGCATGAGTTGCAAAAACTACATTAAGATATCCTGGTCTTCTCCCTACCATTTTGATTACTACTACTTTTCTGACTTTTTCCTTGTACCCTGTAAGTACAATGGCTCCTTAAAGGCTTTGAATCAACACTTTCTTGTTTTCTCAGTACTCTCTTCACCATCCAATTCATTTTCAAGGTTTCAGGTCTCACCTCTAAGTAGCTGACATAAATTCCTGCTTCCTGCTGCATGCACATACCTATATTCAAGCACTCCTCACAATACACTACATTTACCTGTTTATATTTATTTTCACTACTGTGGTGCAGTGAAATTACTTAATATGGCCCTTCTAGTCATAGTTTTTATGACTCCCACACAATAAATGGATGGGACTATGCAAATAAGGTGCTTGTGGCCTACCAAGGAGACTGGACAACTTGCTAATAATACAAATAAGGTGCATGGAACCCATGTGGGGTGGGACCATGCAAATACAGTATATGGAACCCTAACGAGGGGATTGGTCAGTTTTGCCATCCTGCTAGGCTTAAAAGAAAGCCACTCTCAGAGCAGAAGGGGGGAACCTCACTACCACCAAGAAAGAAGAGCTAAGAGCAGAGCACGCCCTTTGGACCCGGGATCCTTGTGCTGAGAACTTCCTAGACCCAGGAGACAGAGAGCTGTAACAGGGAAGACAGTGAGAGATGGTGGCACAGCAGTAGCAACAGCGATAGCGGCATGAGATCGCAGGAACCAGCAGACTGGCGCGAGGTGGCTGTGGTGGGGCTTGAAGACCCACAGAGCTTGCCCAACAATGCCACAATCAGGTCCCGGCAGCAGAGGATAAGAAGAAACTGTCCTGATCAAGAACTGTATCCTAAGTTGTTCCTGATCCCAAGTTGTATCCTGTTACTTCTCTAATAAACTCCATAATCTTGAATAGTCTGTGGGTTCTCTATGGCTGTTGCAACAAATTTAATGAACTCAGCAGAGAAGCAGAGAGTGCCATGGGAAGGATGGCTGGTATCAGAATTGGTAGAAAGGTTGGAGAGAGGAGGTATGTATGATCTCTACTTCATAGGAATCAGCTTCGGGCTGATGCTGATTGTCTCTCTCCCTTGTGAAGTTAGACGAGGAGGTCCAACACTCCCACACCATTCTTACAACTACAAATAGACACACACTTGGTAGGAATTGACAGCAGATAGGATAATCTCATAGTACAGACAGGGTCTGTTCCAGGTACCCAGAAATGATAAGTTTAGAATAGGAAGAGGGGTTGACAACTCAACCAATTCGTATCCCCTTCATCTTACTGTTCTAAAGAGCTCGCCCCAAAGCATTCCTCATTGCTTAAACTGCAGAGTCCAAGACTATAATTCTGCATACCTTCAGATATTCTCTAACCCTAACATCTCCGTTCCAGATCTCATGATTTGAAAAAGACTTAGATTTAAATGTCTATCACTTTCACTTCCTCCAAAGGACTGATTTTAGTACAACCCTACAGTAGTCTATTCATTTCCTGTCTGCACATCATATATAGTTTCCCTCCTAAGTCCTCATTAAGGAGAATGTGAGGGTTAATGGTGTCTTGCTTGCTTTATTTTTATTTATTTATTTATAACATTTCACGCTTGCTTTATTTTTAATCTTCGTATCAATACCTCAGCACAGGAAAAAGTCCAAAATCGCCTTCTACCTTACTACCGACTTTTAACTTCAGAAGACATAAACTCCTATCGAAGAATTTCTGAAGAACATGAAATTTGAGCATATCATTCAATGAACCAGAAAGGGACATAAAATACCTCTAAGATTTTTTCCACTATGCCATTTCTGTCGGTTAAGAAAACACTTAAGACCATGGTTATTAACAGTGACATGTGAAGTTTGCTATTACTTGATTGGCGTGCAATAAAGAAAAAAAATTCTATTTCTCTTTTTTATTTTTTAAATTTACTTATTTTACTGTTATATATAACAAGACATTTGCCATTTCAACCATTTTTAGATGTATAATTCAGTGACATTAATTACATTCACGTTGTGCAAACATCACCACTATCTGTTTCAAATTTTTTTATCACCCTTAACAGAAACTTGGTATTCTTTAAGCATTACCACTCCACTTCCCCCTGCCATCAGAACATGGTGATCACTAATAAACTCTGGTCTCTTATCATGTGCCTATTCTGGATATTTCATCTAAGTGGGATCCTACAACATTTGCCCTTTTGTGTCTGACTTAATCACTCAGCATAATATTTTCAGGACTAATCTGTGTTGTACCATGTATCTGAACTTTTTCTTTATGGCTGAATAATATTCAATCATATGTATATACACTCACTCCTCACGCATCAATATGGTTAAGTTCCAAAAACTAGGCTGTTATACAAAAATCTGCATTATGTGAAAATGGAGAATGACCACATCGGATCACAAAAAACGGAAGATAACTATATTACTACATAACTGCCAAATTACATCATATAATTGCCAAACCACTGAAAATCATGGCTCAGCCAAGTCGACACATAACCTTTACCATCAGAACCAGCATTACTCTCGCCTCGTACCCTGGCATTTGTTACTGCCAGACATATGTCGTTAATGCACAAAACAGTAGGATAATAGATTTTTTTACAATTGTCGTCATGTGAAATATCAGATAACGAGACAGTCGATAAGTGAGAAGTAAGTGTACCACATTTTGTTTATCCATTCATCTGTTGATGGACATTTGGCTTGTTGCCACCTTTTTGCTATTGTGAATAACGCTGTAATGAACATTAGTGTACAACTATCTGTTTAAGTCCCTGCTTTTAATTCTTTTTGATTATATACCTATGAGTGGAATTCTTGGGTTATGTGGTAGTTCTACGTTTAACTTTCTGAGGAACCACAATATTGTTTTTCATAGAGACTGCACCATTTTACAATCCCACCAGCAATGGATGAGAGTTCAAATTTCTTCACATCCTTGCCAACATTTGTTGTTTTTTGATAACAGCCATCCTGGTGGTGGTGAAGTGGCAGCTCACTGTGGTTTTGATTTGTATTCCCTTAAAGACTAATTAAGTAGAGCATCTTTTCATGTACTTACTGGCCATGTGTATATCTTCTTTGGTGAAATGTCTATTCAAGTTCTTTGCCCATTTTTTAAATTGGGTTGCCTTTTTGTTATTGAGTTGTAGGAGAAAAATTTCTATTTCCAGTATGAACTCTGTGGCAAAAAAGTTATTTCTATCAAAAAATATATTTTTGGATATTTAATATATTACCATGCTAATAAGAGGCACTGTTAAGAGAATGCATGTGATATGCAAGTGCTCCGAAAAAACATAAAGCACTACATAACACATTACCTTGAATTACCCACTAATTCATACTTTTAAAACCTGAATCAAGTCATGAAATACTATTTCACACCTATCAAACTGGCAAAAACAAACTGCGACATTATCAGCTACTCATAAAGATGCGGAACAATAAGGAATTCTCACATACTGCTGGTGGAATATAAACTGGTATGATCAGTTTAGAAAACAGCTGATTAAATCTGTGAAACTTCTATGACCCACTGTCTTAGTCATCTAGGGCTGCTATAACAGAAATACCACAAGTGGATGGTTTTAACGAAGAGAAGTTTATTTCCTCACAGTCAAAGTAGGCCAACAGTCCAAATTCAGGGTGTCGGCTCCAGGGGAAGTCTTTCTCTCTCTATTGGCCTTCTCATCAGTGTTCCCCCGGAGTAGGAGCTTCTCGGCACAGAGACCCCATCCAAAGGATGCACTCTGCTCCCGGCACTGCTTCCTTGATGGTATGACGTCCCCAACTCTCTGCTTGCTTCCCTCTCGTTTTATGTCTTGTAAGGTAAAAGGTGGTGCAGGCCACACCGTAGGGAAACTCCCTTTACATTCGATCAGAGATGTGACCTGGGTAAGGGTGGCATTACAGTCCCATCCTAATCCTCTT
Source organism: Trichechus manatus latirostris (assembly GCF_000243295.1). Lineage (NCBI taxonomy): Eukaryota > Metazoa > Chordata > Mammalia > Sirenia > Trichechidae > Trichechus > Trichechus manatus. The sequence goes on along the minus strand of NW_004443951.1, from coordinate 10,623,884 downwards.
TAACATAAAATTAAAATCACAAAATGGAGGCCAACCACACAATTCTGGGAATCATGGCCCAGCCAAATTGACACACATTTTTGGGGTGACGTAATTCAAACCATGTCACACACCAATCCTAATTACACATGAACACAAAACAAAACACGTAAAAATGTTCACTACAAAATTGTTTGTAACGGGCAAAAAACTAAATTACCTAAAATGCCCAGCAACAGGAGAATAGTTCAATTGTGGTGTATCTGCACAATATAAGAAACAATTTAGAGCTACGCATAACAAAATGTATGATTCTAATAAAGTAGAATAAAAATGCAAAATTGCAATAAATAAAATGAAACTATAAAATACCATCTAAACAAAGTTTTAAAACCTGATTAACAGTATAATCTGTTATTTAGGAACACGCTCATACAGATATAAATAATATATAAAATACAAGACAATTATCAAAATCAAATTCAGGATGGTAGATAGTAATGTGGGTAAGGGACATAGGCTATACAATCAAAGAGGAATATATAAGGAGCTTTAATTCTGCACAGTGGCATAAAGATAGACATAGAGATCAATCGAACAGAACCGAAGGTCCACACAGAAGCTCTTAACAATTATGGTCAACTGATTTCTGACAAAGTGCCCACGGTATATCAACGGGGAAAGAGTGTTTTCTTTTTTTTTTTTTCAAAAAATGATGTTGAGGACTTCCAGCAAAATGGCGCTCTAGGCAGAAGCACGACACCATCCCTCCATAGCAAAGATCTGAAAAACTAAGCCAAACAGAGAAAACAGCAATCCTGAAACCCTAAAACATGAAATGAAAAGATAAAGAACTCAGCCAAGCACCAAATGGAGTGAGGAAAACTGATAGAGAACGGAGAGCGAGGACAGACTCATGCAGAGGTCCCCTATCAGCTAACGCAGTGCAGATCCGCCACCTTGGACTCCTATCGGACACCAGCAAACAGGGATACGAGAAAGCAGCTTCACGGAGCTTCCAGCGGGAGACAAAACAACCGACAATTTGCGATATATGCTTTCCAACCCCCCCCACCCTTCTTCACCCCCACTCAGCCTCCTCTGCTTCCCGCGGCCACAGTCTCTTGTCCGGGAAGCACCAGCTGCTTGGATTCCACCCACCTGCACTAGCTGGCTCTCTGTGCCGTTGGCTGCTGGTGTTGCTGTTTTTTCCACTTCTTTTGATTTCTCCCTTACCTCGCACCACCTCCCCCTCCTTTCGCTCAAAGACCGGGCTCCGTGCGCCATCTTTGCTTCTTCCTGAGGGGCTTCAGAGCTCTGTTCAAGTGTAGAACTGCTTCCCGGTCTGGGCTGCCATGCTGGTGGGATACCCGGGCTTTTGTTTGTTTTGAATTGTTTGTTTGTTTTCTTTTCCTTTTCTTGAATTGGGAGCCCATTCTGGCCAGGCAGTGTTGCATGGCTTGGAACCTAACCCCTCAGCTTGCGCAGAAGCGCAGAGGAATCCCTGAGAGCATTTCTTTTTTTGTGGGTTTTTCTTCTTTCCTGTTTTTTTGGGGGGCTTTCTCTTTTTTTTTTTTTTATTCGTTTTCTCTTCCCTCTTTTCCCCTTTTTGTCTTTCTTCATTACTCAGTTTCTCGTCTCTTTATACCTTCCTTCTCTTTCTGTTCCCTGAATACCTGGCACTGAATACCTCTACGCCTTCTAGCTAGGCTGTACTGCAACACCTGAGAACAACTTCCCCAGACCTCATAGCCGCACTGGTGGGATCCCTGGGAACTTTGCTGTCCTTTCCCTTTTCTGATTTTTATTTATTCATTCTTTCTTTTTTTTCCCTCCTTCTTCTTCCCCTTTTTCTTTTTCTCCGTTTCATAGTCTCTCACCTCTCCACTCCAAAGGCAAGCTCCCCTAGCATTCTTTTTGGTTTGTTTGTATGTTTTTGGCTTCTGTTCCTCTCTCCTCTCTCCCATATCCATCTTAACTCCACACATAACAATATCCCCCCTACATCCTGCCTACCTGCACCGTGCGCCTAACATCACACCACCAAGCAGCACAGGCATGGCCTAAGGGAACCTCCCCTGCACTGATTACCGACCTGCCCTGGTGGCTATAGTAAGTGCCACAAACAACCCGTCCCAGTAACTCCTCTTCAGCTAAACCTGCTCTGCTATACCATATTTGAGCAACTGACACTGCCAATTGGAGGAGGGGAAAAGTCTCGTGCCCACAGACGAGCAAACAACAAAGAACACAGAGCCCGCCTGCTCAGGCAGAGCCAAATAAAAAAGAAAGAACGAAACAAACGTACACTCAATAAGTGAGAAAAATAACTACTGAATGCGCCAAAGGCAGCAGACAATATCAAAACATTTACAAAAACAGGACAGGATGGTTCCAGTAGGCGTCCAAAATAAAACACGAGATGGCTTTCCAGTGGAAGAAAAAGCACTAGAACTAGCTGATAAGGAATTCAAATCTCTAATATTCAGAATTATCCAAGAGTTGAAGCAAAAAGCAGACAAAAATGAGGAAAAACAGACAAATTCATGGAAGAATTCAGGAAAATAATGCAGGAACAAAATACCAAAATAAATTTACAACTAGAAATTATACAAAACAATTAGAAATCCAAAAGATAAACAACAAGATTTCAGAAATGCACGGTGTCACAGAAGGGCTGAAAGGCAGATTTGAAACGGTGGAAGACAGGATCAGTGGAATTGAAGACAAACACTTGGATCAACTCTGCTCGAGGAAAACTCAGAAAAAACAACAAAGAAAAATGAAGAGACCCTGAGAGTTATGTGGGATAATCGAAAGCAAAAATCTGCCAGTGACTGGAGTTCCAGAACAGGGGTAGAAAACACAGAGAGGATCACTGAAGAACTGCTGACAGAAAAATCCCCAATATCATGAAAGATGACACGCTGGCCATCCAAGAAGCTCAACGAACCCCATACAGGATAGACCCCAAAAAGAAAATCACCAAGGCCTATCATAATCACACTCACCAAAACCAAAGACAAACAAAGAATCCTGACAGCACTTCATGAAAAACAAGAAGTCACATAAAAAGAAGAAACAATAAGACTAAACTCAGATTACTTGGCAGAAACCATGCAGGCAAGAAGGCAACAGGATGACATATATAAAACCCTGAAAGAAAAAAATTGCCAGCCAAGAAAAATATATCCTGCAAAACCCTCATTCAAATATGATGGTAAAATTGGGACATTTCAAGATAAACAGAAATTAAGGGAATATGTAAAAACCAAACCAAACTTACAAGAATTGTTAAAGGGAGTTCTTCAATCTGAGAACAAACAACTTCAGCTCCCAGGAAGAATCTAGGATGCAGGATCATACCAGCCAGATACCAGTCTAGGAAATGAACTCTCAAGAACTATCAAAAACACCTGTACAAGGAAAGGTCATGGAGGCCCCATGGACACATCCAAACTCCCCGAGGGACTGAGTTGCTGG
>NW_004443951.1:10609814-10617579 GCF_000243295.1 Trichechus manatus latirostris | reverse complement strand
GGCCAACAGACACATGAGGAAATGCTCGCGATCACTAGCCATTAGAGAAACACAAATTAAAACTACAATGAGATACCATCTCACCCCGGCATTACTGGCACGAATCAAAAACACTGGAAACAACAAATGTTGGAGGGGGCTGTGGGCAGATCCGAACTCTTATGCACTGCTGGTGGGAATGCAAAATGATACAACCATTTTGGAAAATGATATGGCGCTTCCTCAGAAAGCTAGAAATAGATATACCATTCGATCCAGCTATTCCACTCCTAGGAATATATCCTAGAGAAATAAGAGTCGTCACTCAAATAGACATACGTACACCTATGTTCATGGCAGCATTGTTCACAATAGCAAAACGATGGAAACAACGTAGATGCCCATCAACAGATGAATGGATAAACAAACTATGGTACATACACACAATGGAGTATAGTGCAACGATAAGGAACGATGAATCTGCAAAGCATCTCATAACATGGATGAAACTGGAGGATATTAAGCCCAGTGAAATAAGTCAATCACAAAAGGACAAATATTGTATGAGACCTCTACTGTAAAAACTCATGAAAAAGTTCACACACAAAAAAACAATCGTTGTTGGTTAGGAGGGATGGGAACGGGGGGTACTAAATAGACAACAGATAAGTGGTAACTTTGGTGAAGGGTAAGACAGTACAGAATACTGGGGAAGCCAGCACAACTTGTACAAGGAAAGGTCGTGGAAGCTCCACAGACACATCCAAACTCCCTGAGGGACCAAACTGCTGGGTGGAGGGCTGTGGGGACCATGGTCTCGGGGAATAACTAGCTGAACTGGCATAACAGAGTTTATAAGGAAAATATTCTACATTCTACCTTGGTGGGTAGCATCTGGGGTCTTAAAAGCCTGTCAGCAACCATCTAAGATACTCCAATGGTCTCACCCCTTTGGGAGCAAGGAAGAATGAAGAAAACAATATACAAGGAAAAGATTAGTCCAAAGAACTAATAGACCACGGCCTCCACCAGAATGAGTCTAGTACAGCTAGATGGTGCCCAGCTACCACCACTGACTGCTCTGATCGGGATCATAACAGAGGGTTCCAGACAGAGCTGGAGAAAAGTGTAGAACAAAATTCTTACTCACAAAAAAAGACCAGCATTTACTGGCCTCACGGAGACTGGAGAAACCCCAAGAGTGTGACCCCTGGACACCCTTTTAGCTCAGTATTGAAATCACTCCTGAAGCTCACTGTTCAGCCAAAGATTAGACAGCCTCATAAAACAAAACGAGACTAACGGGGCATGACAGTCCAGGGACAAAGACTAGAAGGCAAGACGGGACAGGAAAGCTGGTAATATGGAACCCAAGTTTGAGAAGGGACAGGGCTGACATGTCATGGGGTTGTTAATCAATGTCATAAAACAATATGTGCACTGTTTAATGAGAAACTATTTGTTCTGTAAACCTTCATTTAAAGTATAATAAAAAAAAATAAATTGGGAATATCAAATGATATTCTAAAAAAAAATGGGCAAATTTTATGGCATGTGAATTATTTCAATAAAGGTGTTTTTTTTAAATTATGCCAATGATTGATAAGGGACTAAGCACTCTTTTAGTGCCAAAGTAACACAACACAAATTAGTTTCTTGTTGCAAGGAGAGAAATTGACTGTTTAACAGTATATGGATGAGACTGCCACCACCCTACTCCAGGGATCAATGTTAGCATCTCTAAAGTCAACCAGGAATTGTGTTTTTCTCATATGATATAAGATGAGGTATAAAAAACCAAACCAAACCTCTTGCCCATTGAGTCGATTCCAACTCACAGCAACCCTACAGGACAGGGCAGAACTACCCTATAGAGTTCCCAAGGAGCGCGTAGTGGATTCGAACTGCCGACCTTTTGGTTAGCAGTCATAGCTGTTAACCACTACGCCACCAGGGTTTCCAAAATGAGGTACAGGTATGATGTATTCTAGCCAAAAATGTTTAGATGTGACTCCATCAAGCTTTTAGCTATAAATCTTTGTATAGAGAAAAACACAGGAATTAGAGGAACAAGCTAAATCATACCACAAAGATATAATCCCACAAAATCCGAAGGTGAAATATGCTCAAGATAACTGGCCCAAACGCCTCAAAGTCAGAGTCACTGAAAAATAACGACTGTGCTAGATTAAGGAAATATAAAGAAATTAAACAAACTGTTATATGCAACAAGGTCTTGGATCAGATACAAGTTTGGTTAGCTACCTGTAGTAAACAATTTTTGGATCAACTGGGGAAATTTAAACATCAGCTGGTTTATTATAGGAAATAAACTACTCACATGGAAAAGCAGGCATTACCAACTAAAGAAGTTAAAAAACTACTATTTATAGGATAAACTCTAAAATAAACCAAGTTGTTAACAGTAGTACTGTCTGGGAGATGGGAATGTCAAGTTTTTCTTTTTTGCATATCTATATATCCTAATTTTCTACACAGCACATATACTGCTTTTGGAATTATAAAAGCATTTTTAAAAGAAAGAATCCACTTAGAGAGCTTTAAAAAATACTGCCCAGTCTTTACCCCGGATAAATTTTAAAAGAGTGAGAACCACTGCTTTTACAAAATATGGGTGGATAAAAAGGAAATTCTTGTCTAAGGTGTTTTAAAAAAAACTGATGGCAGTTTTTCACTTCAGAAGTTAGGAGACTACCCTAAATAGAAGCAGTAACAAAACCCAGGAGTACCAAGTTATACTAGCCAATTGTATAAACAAGGATCCTTGGCTGAAAAAAAAAAAAGAAACGAAACCGTATCTAGCTAGCCTAAGCAGAAGAGGAATTTACCAGGACACTGGGAGTTCAGAGAATGAGAGGCCCCTTGACTTGGCAAACATACAGAAGCCAAAGGAAGCTAAGCAGTAAGAACCTCTGCCAAGGTCACACCACAGGAAGAGCTGCTTAGGAAACTGCCCTGGTTAGCAATGCCACCACCACCAGTCTCTGCCACTGAGATGAATTGTCCTTGTTTCTTTGCATCTCTCACTCCAGGTGCAAGTCCCCAATCAAGTGCATCTGATTAGAACAGCTTGAGTCACACACCCCAGCTCTAGCTGCAGGGACAGAAAGTGTGTTTTTGGTGTGTGTGTGTTGCATACACAGCCTTTCCAGCTTCCTCTCTCACTAAGATTAACAAAAAGGCAAATATTGGAAAGAGGTTAAAATGGGAAACAGATAAAAGAAACAAAGGATCACTTTAAAGTCCAGTCAATAGAATGCCCAACACAGGAATCCTGCCAGTCTTGCCATTATTAATAAACTTTAATCACTGTGCCTTATGTTCCAAAAAACATTTCCTGAAAAGTAATTTCATAGAGAATAAGATTTACAAAGGGTAAAACCCTTTCTCAGGTAGCTAAGCTTCTTTCTGTTTCTTTTTCTAAATTTTTTTTTATTTTGTTGTTGCTGTTGAGAATATACAGGGCAAAACATATACCAATTCAACAGTTTCTACATGAACAATTAGTGACACTGATTACATTCGAATTGTGCAACCATTCTCACCTTTTTCTGACTTGTTAGTAGTTAAGAGCAAACCATTTGCGCCACCGAGGCACCTCTACAACTAATACAAACTGAAGTTACTTAAATTAAAACAGGTCCAGATAAGAACAGTATGTTAAAATGAGACCCAGATAAAGTTAATCCTATCAGAGCCCAGGCAATCTAACACAAAACAAATATAGTGCATTTATTACCTCATGCAAACTGACAAATTAAATTCTGGCTATAAAATTCAGATGACTAGTGGATTAGATTTATGCAAGTATCTAAAGCCATAAATAAACAAGTTTTTATAGCATTTGCTCCATAAGTTCTACACCAACAAAACTACAAACAAGCAAGCCATTCAGTAAAGATACTTTGTATCAAATATTTTTAGCTGCACTGACCCTGAAAGGCTCCAACTTCCTATGACTATAAAAAGGTTATTTGTGACATTTAAAAACTACAGTTTTTATAGTTCAGAGTCTTAGTAGTAGTGCCTATAATACCATGTTGTTAGCTGCCGTCAAGTCAGCTCCAATTCATGGCGACCTTATGTATGACAGAAGGCCCAGTTCTGTGCCATCTTCATTATCATTGGTATGTTTGAGTCCATTATATCATGAGACCTGTCTATTTTGACTTCAAGTTTATTTGCACTTACAAGCATTTCTAAAATATGTCTTAAGAACACTTGGGTAAGTAACTCAAGTATTACTTGTAAGAGGAGAATCTGGATCTAGCTGGCTCTGCCATGGGCTAGCTAGCTGTGTGACCCTGAGCAAATCACTTCACTTCACTTCTTTTTGCTCCAAATTCCTGTTATTTGGAGATTGTCGGATTGTTTTAAGGATTAAATGAGTGAATACAGATAAAATGTTTAGAGTAGTGTGTAGCCTACAGTGACTATGTAATAAGTGTTAATAAAATACCTAACAGTTGGGGAGATAAACAACAGGGAAAAAAATCCAATTTACAGAAGAGTAATTTCCAAACCAAGTAGGCTGAGAAAACTATTCACAGGAAACCAAAACCAGGAAATAAAATCATGCAAAAACGAGAATACTTAAATTTTTTTTTAATCTTTAAATATTTGTTGAATATTTAATGGAACCAGAGAGAACATGATCTTTTTATTAACAAAAATTGTAATTTTTTAGTTGTTGTTGTTGTTCAAAATCAAAGATACTACTCGTGATGTTCCAAACCAGGAAAATTCTTGATAAGCAAATAAATCCATATAAAGCCACTTAGAGTTTAGACAATGAAAAACCATTCTTTCTTGATAAACAGCACTCCACGTTTCAGAAATTTCGCTGGCTTCTGCTCCCTACTATAGACAACTATCATCTAATCTGAAGACTGAAAACATGGGCTGTAATTGTGCATGGTACTGAGGTAGGTAATGGATGGCAAGGAGTTCTTAGTCTGCATTTCTAATTTGGCTTAACTCATTTTATTTTCTCTTTAAGGAACTTGCAAATTCCTGAAACTAAAGTTTCTCCCAAGTGTAAGCTGGGGACTTTTGATAGATGCTACACACCAGAGTGATTTTTTTTTTTTTTTAATTTTGTTTTTGGTGAAAGTTTACACAGGAAATTAGGTTCTCATTTAACGACCTCTATATATATTGTTCAGTGACATTGGTTACATTCCCAATATATCCACATTCTCATTATTTCCGTTATGGTTGTTCTGCTTCCATTAATCTAGCTTCCCTGTGCCCCCTTGCGTTCTCATCTTTGGTCTAGAGTAAATACTTACCATCTGGTTTCACCTAGACAATTATTTTGGGGTGCACAGTACTCACGGGTGACATTAATTATTTTATGCGCCAATCTGTCATTTAGCTGAAAGCTGACCTCTGGAAGTGGTTTGAGTTCCAAGTTTAAACAGAGTATCTCACAGCAAGAGACAACTAGTGAAAGAAAAAAAAAGAATAGGAAACAAACTACCTGGAAAATTTATTTTAAATCAAGCACCAAAGCCATCCAAACACTCTACACAGGACATGAAAGGAGGCCAAATAACTCATTCAATTACTCTATACTGCTCAATAGGAAAACCTGCAGGAAATTATACATATGAGAGACACTGGACAAACAAAAAAATTCCCAAATACACAGAATCACCTATAAAATGAGTCTTCTCACCTCCCTTCCCGAAGTCAAACCTCAACCTAAACCTCTAGATCCAACTATCAATTTACAGGAAATGAGGAAAATCTAGAATGTGGGAAACTCTGCAGCACAAATGACCTGGTTTCTTCAACAAATTGCGCAAGGAAAAAAACAGAGAAACATACAGATTAAAAGAGGTGTAAAAGAACCTCTGCCAACTGCACTGTGTAAGACCTGGATCCTGATTCAAACAAATAAACTAGAACAGTCAACAGTAAACTATCTAAAAAAGAATATGAATAAAACACCCCATTTTGTGCAACAAATCTCTTCAAATTTCACTGGACTGGTATGTAAGAATATTCATTAAAAACAATTTCATATAATTTATTTAATAATTATGCAGTGCTTACTATGGTCAGGTACTGTTTTAAGAACTCTACAAACACCTCGTTTATTTACCACAATATCCCTAAGAGAAGATACCATCAAACCTATTTAACATAAGGAAACAGATACAGAGAGATTAATCAACTCAACCAAGTCAAAAAACTTAAGTGGTGAAACACATTCTAACCCAGGTGGTTTTGCTACAAAGTTGGTGCCCGAATTACCATACCCATGCCATCCCTCTACATGGTGTGGAGAATACCATGCTTTGGAATCAGAGAAACCAGCCTGAACCCCTATCTCTCACTATGTTATGCAAACTACTTAACTTCTTGGAACCTCTGGGTCCTCATCTGTAGAAAGGCTTTGTTGTTGTGTGCCTCTGAATCGATTCTAACTCATAGGGACCCTATGTAACAGAGTAGAACTGCCCTCATAAGGCTTCCTAGGCTGTAATCTTTACGGGATGTAAGGATGACAAGACTTCATCTCACGTACTCTGGACATGTTATCAGGAAGAACCAGTCCCCGGAGAAGAACATCATGCTTCGTAGAGTAGAGGATCAGCGAAAAACAAGACAGACTGACACAGTGGCTGCGACAATGGGCTCAAATACAGCAACAATTGTGAGGATGGCCTGGGACTGGGCAGTGTATCATTCTGTTGCTTTAAGTAGGAATCGACTCAATGGCAACTAACAACAACAACAACCTTTACAGGAGCAGAATGCCAGGTCTGGTGACAGAATGGCTGGTGGACTGAAACAGCAACCTTTTGGTTAGCAGCCGAGCACTTAACCATCACCCCACCAGGGCTCACTGGTAGAAAGGCTAGTATCATCTATTTTAAACAGTGTTGTTAAAAGGAAAAGGTCTCGAAAAAAATCCACTAACAAAAGGAATTCAGCACAGGTGAGAAAGAACAAAGAGAACGTCGGCACCACAAAAAAAAAGCACTACAAAATGACAGCAATAAACTCACATCTATCAATAATTACCAAAAAGATGGAAACAGCCATATGTCCGTCAAAAGATGAATGGATAAACAAACTATGGTACATACACACAATGCAGTACTACGCAACGATAAAGAACAATGATGAATCTGGGAAGCATCTCATACACGGATGACACTGGAGGGCATTATGCTGAGTGAAATAAGTCAATCACAAAAGGACAAATACTGTATGAGACCTCTATTGTAAAAACTCATGAAAAAGTTTACACAAAAAAGTAACAATCTTTGTTGGTTACAAGGGATGGGAGGGGTGGGGGGAAATACTAAACAAGCAATAGGTAAGTGGTATCTTGGGTGAAGAGTAAGACAGTACACAATACTGGGCAAACGAGCACAACTTGTACAAGGAAAGGTCACGGAAGCCCCACAGACACATCCAAACTCCCCAAGGAACTGAATTGCTGGGCGGAGGGCTGTGGAAACCATGGTCTCGGGGAACATCTATCTCAACTGGCATAACACAGCTTATAAAAACAATGTTCTACATTTTACCTTAGTAAGTAGTGTCTGGGGGTCTTAAAAGCCTGTGAGCAGCCATCTAAGATACTCCACTGGTCTAATCCCTTCGGGAGCAAGGGAGAATGAAGAGAACAGGATACAAGTAAAAGATCAGTCTGAAGGACTAATGGACCACAGCTACCAAGGCCTCCACCAGACTGAGTCCAGTACAGCTAGATGGTGCCCGGCTACCACCACTGACTGCTCTGACT
>NW_004443951.1:10601180-10609342 GCF_000243295.1 Trichechus manatus latirostris | reverse complement strand
AAAAAAAAAAAGTCAAGAAGGGAGAGGGTTGACATGTCGTGGGGTTGTTAACCAATGTCATAAAACAAAACATGTACTGACTGTTTAATGAGAAACTATCTGTTCTGTAAACCTACACCTAAAGTACAATTAAAAAAAAAAAAAGGAAAAGGTCTCTGGGTGGCACAGGTAGTTTGTGCTCAACTACTAATCTAAAGATTTGTGGCTGAAACCCATCCAGTGGTATTGTGGAAGAAAGGCCTGGCAAATTGCTTCCATAAAGATTACAGCCAAACTATGGAACAGTTTTACTCTGTTACATATGGGGTTGCCATGAGTTGGAATTGACTCAACAGCAACAGGTTTGGTTTTTGGTTTGGTTTGTGGTAAGGAATAATGAGATTATATATATAGGACTCTATTACATCATCTAGGAGCCCTGGTTAAGTGTTCGGCTGCTAACCAAAAGATTAGCAGTTCAAATCCACCAGCCACTCCTTGGAAACCCTATGGGTCAGTTCTAGTCTGTCCTACAGGGTCACTATGGCAATGGATTTTTTTTTGTTTTCAATTACAGCATCAAGCTTAAGAAGCCCACAATAAATGGGTCGACTGCCCTTCCCACCACACCTAGTAAGACTTATTAAAAAATATAACTAATAATTCAGAAACACATAGTAGGAACATTGGAATAGCCCTACCTTTTAGCTTACTAACCAAGGAGCCTCAAAATCAACTTTTCTACATACTTACAAACCTCAAGGATAGAAATAATTCGGGAGAATATTTCATATACTGAAATTTAAACTTATAATAAGCAGCAACAAGGGTATGCAAGCTAGATTTAAAGTACAGCCAAACTTAAATTCTCTGAAAAAAATTCCATATTCACACCAATAGACCAACTGCTCAAAAAAGTGTACTGAAACTTTGTTCATGCAGGTTATAGCTTATTCTAGCCTGAAGTCTGGTTAATACAAGGCAAAGTAGTTTTAGCACAGAAAATGAAGGTCAACTTAATGAGCATGTTAAAATCAACTCCTTTAAGAAAAACAGCTTCCTATGTTGATACTCTGTAAATACTTTTGCACTTACCTGTTAAACTGTAAAGTCCTTTGGTGGCCAGAGTATATTTTACAGTTATACAAGTATTCCCAGCCCCTAGCATGCTGAAAAGAGCCTTCACCAGATGCAAAGGTTAAGTGCTCGGCTGCTAACTGAAAGTTCAAACCCCCCAGCTACTCCAGGGGAGAAAAGACGTGGCAATATGTTCCTGTAAAGATTACAGCCTAGGAAACCCTGTGGGGCAGTTCTACTATGTCCTATACATGGCTTCAAAGTGGTTCTTCCTGGTTCATTCGTGGCCCAGGAAGTGACATCTGAACAGACCCGAATTTTTAAAATTTCGGTAAACCAAAACCATCACCAGAATGGGAAAAATTACAGGTTGAAGCCCTGCTAGAAATTTAATCTCCCTCTTAGAAAACAAGGGCAGCATAAGCATTGCATAGCAACCAAATCTCTTGCCCATCGGGTTTTGCACAGTCGGAAACAATGGTGCCTCATTCAAAGATGGCCACCAACCACACAGCTTTGAATGTGTGTCTTGCTCTCCACCATCCTGGCAATAATTCAATCTCATGCATCAGGCTCCTGAAAGGGCTCACTATGCCTCTTTTGAGTCTCCCATTCCAAGGCTTCAATCTGTAATATTTCCCATTCTGGTTGTGGTTCCAGATCACCCTAATTTAAAAAATTTGGGTCTGTTACGGTTTTGCTTCATTGGCCATGACTGAACCGGTTTGAAGCCCTGGTCCTATAGGGTCACTATGAGTTAGAATTGACTCAACAGCAAACAACAGCAGCAGCACATTAAAACTGGCACTATGCATAGCCTCCAATGTTTCTTAAAAGAACAAATGAATGAGTGGTTTTGTCTGAAAAAAATTACCCAAAAGATCAATTAAAGCTTGATTATTTACTTTAATAAAGGAAAATAACTTCAGATTCCTTAATATTTGCCTACTACATTTGAAATCATCTATAAAAATTTCTAGAACATTCACTACCTCGTTAGTTAATATACACCAATGGACAAAAGATGTTTCGCTCCTCTCACTGAACTATTTTTCAAGTTTGATTGTAGGTAGTTTTGTTTTCAGCAAACTTCAGTAGGAAATAAAAACCACTGAGTCTGATTTAGAAATGACTTGTGCAGCACAACCACATACTAACTTCCAGACAATGGCAACTACGGTCACTTAAGGTAAGGAGCATGTTATCTCTGCACCGCCTAGACTTTTTGCCCATCTATTTGAAAAACCGTAAAAACACACATCAAAATTTGCCTTTTCCATGTTCTGCGTCCTACTTTGGTGGGTGGCATCTAGGTTCTTAAAACCTTGCAAGCGGCCATCTAAGATGCATCAATTGGTCCCAACCACGTAGAGTAAAGGAGAATGAAGAATACCAAAGATCCAAGGAAAAGTATTAGCCCAAGACACAGAAAGCGCCACATAAACCAGAGACTTCATCAGCCTGAGACCAGAAGAACTAGATGGTGCCTGGCTATCACCAATGACCGCCCTGACAGGGAACACAACGGAGTGTCCCAGATGGAGCAGGAGAAAGGTGGGGTGCAGAACTCAAATTCTAGTAAGAAGACCAGACTTAATGGTCTGAGAGAGACTGGAGGAACCCCAGAAAGCATGGCCCCTGGATTCTCTATCAGCCCAGAACTAAAACAATTTCTGAGGCCAACTCTTCAGACAGGGATTGGACTGGACTGTGGGACATAAAGTGATACTCGTGAGGTGTGTGCCTCTTAGCTCAAGTAGATACAAGAGACTAAACGGGCAGCTTCTGTCCGGAGGTGAGATGGGAAGGCAGAGAGTGTTAGGAGTTGGTTGAATAGACATGGAGAATCAAGGGTGGCAAGGAGGAGTGTGCTGTCACAGTATGGGGAGAGCAATTAAGAGTCACATAACAATGTATATATTAATTTTTGTATGGGAAAAAGTAAAAATTTGCATTTTCTGTGAATTACTTCTTTAGCTGGGATCCCTTAAAACTTTTAGTGTCTCTCATCTTTCTAATGGAGTCTATTTTCATGTTTAAAGGCAGCAAGCATAATGGTTAACTGCAGTGACATAGAAATGGATTGCCTGGGTTACGATACAGACTGTGCCACCTACTAGCTGGATGAGCTTGAGTGAGTTACTTAACTTTCTGGGACTCATTTTCCTAAACTGTAAAGTAGGATAAAATAGTACCTACCTCACAGAAGTAAATAAGTTAATAAAGATAAAGCACTTAGAGCAAGAAACAGTCCCTGGCACAAAATTACCTTATAACAGTTATCACTGCTATAAGTTCATACAATTTAGCCATAAAACAAAGATATGAAATTTGCTGAAGTCTGGCTCAGAATTATGTGTTTATCTTTACTTGTGCATTTAAAAATTATAGGTAAGCAGAAATGTATCCATAATTTCTAATTATAGTTCTAAATTTACTAATATGGTTGAATGTCATCGATCAAACTTTTTAAAACTAGCTCACTGATGAGAAAACTAAGCTGAATCCTTTCAAAATTAAAAACGCTTCCTAACATTTCTCCCTCAAATTTCAAGACAGAGCTCTCATTATCATTCAGAATTGATGAAAGAATGTTTATATCTGCATACCTGGGGAGATAAAAAGAATTAGAGTGAGGTCTCACCCAAGGTTATGGGTCCAGTAAGTCGCATATTAAACTCCAAAACAATGCCAAAACACAAGGCAACTGACATGTAATTTCTATAAATAACTTTTTTTTTTTTTTTTTTTTTTTTTGGAAAACCACCAAAATAACTTAACAACAAAAAAATTCCTCGGGCAATTGACAAAAATAAACTTTTGCATTTGAAGAAATGTAGAAAGGTAAATTGAAACTGACTCCCTAGGAAAGATGACAGTTTATTTTACTATTAATCTCAAAAAGTTTTCATTCACAATTAGCATTTTACTATTTTATGTTTTAAACCGACTGCAACCTGAAACTCAAGCACTTTTCCAAACAATTAAATGAACTGTTTCCGGTTTCCATTCCAAACCTTTCGGTTTTCTGTTAAACTTCTGGTTTATTGGTCCAAAGAAAGAAAAAAAACAAGCAAACAAACAAAAAAAAGTCTTTTGTTTGAATGAGCACAATAATGAGGTACTCCCTATCTAAAGGTTATTTTTACTTACTGAGGTATCTTATACTATTATAATAAATGTCCCAAACTTAACAGCACGCTGATTCCCTTTCAAGTATTAGGTGTAAAAGACCTTAGACAAAGTCAACAGTCCACCAAATTACAAATCTAAGTTTATTGAAAAATACCAATCACTTTACTACTGGATGCAGTTTATACAAGAACGTAACTTCTATTACTAAACTAAAATATAAACCACCATTAACTCCGTTTTGTCGTGGTAAGCAGAAAATATCAAAGCTAAAAGCAAATATTTCAACAAATATGACCAGCCAACCTCGAAGCACAAAGTTGGCTGATAAAATTGACATTACAGCACAACACCAGAACTATAAGCAACTACAAAAAAACAAAACAAAACTGCACCCATTCTTATGTAAACTTTTGGAATAAGCAATCTTAATCTCACCTTTGTTTTCACCTAGCAAGGAGTCTTCAAGATAAGGCACCAACTTTAAGACCAAAAGAGCAAGAGTTTCAGTTAATGCCCTCGTAGGACAAACAACTAAACATTTAATACATGCTAACGTACTTAAGTTATCGAAGCGCAAGGCACTTCCCCCAGCTACAGCCATTTTAGGTTCAGTCCTTTTGAATTTCTCGGTGGTGGGGAAAGGCAGATTTAAAACAGAAAAAAAATACCCTTAAAACACTTCAAGGTCGACCAGCTTCTTTTTCGGGGGAGGGGAGGCTGGTCAGTGTTGGACGGACTAAACTGAAATCAACAAAAATACCTCGTTACCAACGAGAACCGGAACGCTGTGGGTTACAGATCCTCTTTCAGATACCCCACATTTAACTTACACGACTTTTTCCTATTTAGACTTTACTTCATAGAAAAATAAAAGCCCTTGACTCTCACTTAAAAAGCAGGAGAAACTCGTAAACCAGAGCCGCTCAACCCCTAACAAACCGGACCGCCTGGAGAGGGGCCAGAGAGCCGCAGGTGAGTGTTCCGACCCGCAGACCAAAGTTGAAGTAGAAGCGCCCTCGCAGAGCCTCTGCGAAGCTCGTGTGCACAGCTCCACGCGCGGGGGGTAGGTGCCCCGTCCGAACGCACGACTCGTGGGCTCTGCTCGCCCCTCCCCGGGCCGAGCCTACACACAACCACCTGTGAGACCCCACTTAACTTGCTTTAACAACCGATTGGGTAGGCAACGGGCGGAGGCCCCCGTGGGGAACACTCAAATATACTCTACTCCCCCGCTGTCCGAAGCTTCCACTCACCTGGCAGCGGCGGGGCTACACCTGGGGACAAGGCGCAGCGTCCGAGGGCGCGTCCCCAGCTTCCTAATCCGGCAGAGGTGGCTAACCCACAACCATAACAAAGCTCTTCCCAAAATGGCTGCCCGGCCCACACGGCACAGGCGGGGCAGAGCGGATAGAGGGGAAGGAGCGACAACCAGCCCTCCCCCAGCCGACCCCGCCTTACACACGCCCACCAGCTCGCACCGCCCACAGGAGCTCACGCGCATGCGCACTGGCCTGCTTCCGTGACCCACGGTGAGGGTCGGCAGCCCCTACACGGCCAACGTTCGGCCGCTAGAAAGGCGGTTATTCCCTGCCCGGCCCCCAACTCCCCTCACGGGAACACTAGACGGCGCGTGGCCGCCCCAGCGCCTCTGCAGAGTTAAATACTCTGCCGTTCCTCGCGCCAACTGAGAGGCGGAGATCAACCGAGTTTGGTACTCCCCTTCCAACCTTCCCTGCCGAACGCTAGAGCCTGGGCGCGTGTGAATGAGTGGGTGGGTGTATATATGTGTATCCTTTTTTTCCTGCTCCTTTTTTTTCACCCTCCCACATCCCGCCTCTGAGCAAGCACGCGTCCCCAAACTACCTCAACAAGTACTAGCAAACCGGTTTCGAAAAAATGTGCTTTCCGACCCCTTCCCACCTTCCGTTTCCTCCTTCACGTGCGCGCGTCGTTGAGACTCCAGCCCCCAGCGGGCCACACGGCCCTGCTCAGGAGACCTGCGCAGCACTGCACGGCGCGCTACCTGCTGGGAATGGTAGTTTGGCGAGATGGTAGGCGTCACGCCCCCGACCCAGCGAAGAAGGGATTTCTGGCCAGAGCCTGCGCCAATGCCGGGGCGTAAAAGCTGTTTCTCCAACGCAAAGTCTCATTGGGCCTAACTCGACGGGAAGGGGCGGTGCTACCATGACAGGGCGAGAAGGAAATTAAAGTGAAAGCCTGGCGCGACTGGAAGCGGTGACTGTTACGAAGAGTCCATCCTGCACGGCAAACTTAAGCCAAGTGATGGCCAGCATCCAGGAAGCTGGGGTACCTAGAATACGGAGGAATGAGAAACTGGCCGGCGTGGGCCCCTGAGATCTCCTATTACTTGTCATCAACTTTATCTTAAATACAGGAATTCCCTGGTGCCGTTCCGTTTTATAGACTGAAATAGAGGCCCAGAGAAGGGAAGGGACTTGCCCAAAGTCACATAGGCGAGAAGTAAATAAAAATTCAAGCCAAGGGTCGTGAGAGGAATGATCTAATTTACTGGATTACCACTAAGTCCGATACTTTTTTCACCACACCTTTCATGGAGAAGTGAAAATCCTGTCACTTGTGCACTTTATTTCTTAATGAAGTTTCTTGGTCCCAGCAAAGACAATGGAAATAGAAACAAGTCCCCCCCCCCCCCTTAAATAATGTTCGTAATTAAGGACGCTAATGCGGAGTGAGACAAACTCCTTTGAACCTAGAGACCGTGTTGTTTTGCAAAGTAAAAAATTGAGTTACAGAGATGGCAAACAATTTGACTAAGTCACACTCGTTCTGGACTCCAAGACTCCTCCCTTCCTCTACCACCATCACTCTTGAGATTGCTTTAGCAGCAGCACTCTACCTTCCCTAATAATGCGGGGCACATTCCACTGGATGGGAACATTGGAATAGAGAGGCAAGGACCATTCACATACCCTGCAAGCCTCCACGGCCATCTTCCACTGGAATTAATATTTTAAAAGAATGACCCCACCCCACCCCCCAAAGAACTAGAAGATGCCAGGCTACCACCAACAACCCCTCTGACAGGGATCATAATAGAGAGTTCTGGACAGAGCGGGAGAAAAATGTAGAACAAAATTCAAATTCACACACAAAAAATGACTAGACTTACTGGTCTGACAGAGACTGGAGGACCACCCCCCTCCCAGACTATGGCCCTCAGATACCCTGCTAACTCAGAACTGAAGCCACTCCTGAAGTCCATCTTTCAGCCAAAGATTAGACAGGCCTATAAGACAATAACACATGTGAGGAACATGCTTCTTAGTTCAATCAAATATAGAGACCAAATGGGCAGCTTCTGCCGAAAAACAAGGTAGGAAGCGACAGGAAAACTGATGGAATGGGATGGGAAACCTAGGGTGGAAAGGGCGAGAGTGCTCTCACATTGCAGGGATTGCAACCAATGTCACAAAGCAATTTGTGTATAAATTTTTGAATGAGAAACGAATTTGTGCAGTAAACTTTTACCTAAAGCACAATAATTTTTTTTTTTAAAAAGACCCCAAGACTAATGAGGCACAGCAGTCCAGGGACAAGGACTAGTAGGCAGGAGGGGACAAGAAAGCTGGTTATGGGGAACCCAAAGTTGAGAAGGGGCAGAGTTGACATGTCATGGGGTAGTTAACCATTGCCATAGGGCAATATGTGTACTGTCTAATGAAAAACTATTTGCTCTGCAAACCTTCATCTAAGGTACAAAAAACAAAGAATTATCTATGTGAGATCAAATTGACAACAGCAACTCAAAAGGTTTGATGGGAAGCCTAAGGGGGCAGTGACTTGGAGATAATGGTGATGGAATAATTTGGAAAAGGATAGTGAGAATAGCAGCACAACTGGAAGAATGTAATTGATGTCACTGAATTGTACATGTAGAAACTTTTGAAATCGTGTAACTTTGGCTATGTATATTTTCACCAAAAAAAAGG
>NW_004443951.1:10555909-10601080 GCF_000243295.1 Trichechus manatus latirostris | reverse complement strand
AAAATTTTGAAATGGTGTAACTTTGGCTATGTATATTTTCACCAACAACAACAAAAAATAAGTCCTCCAAGGTCGAGAAGGGAGAGTGTTGACCTGTCATGGAGTTGTTAACCAATGTCATAAAACAATATGTGTACTGACTGTTTAATGAGAAACTATTTGTTCTGTAAACCTTCATCTAAAGTACAATAAATATATATTATATATATAATATTATATATGTAAAATATTATATGTATATAAAAAAAAAAAAGAAGACCCCAAGGCGGTTATCCCAGAATGGGAACTAATTAGTGCAAGTCAAGTTCCCATCCGAACTCATTTACCGTCTCTCAGGAAGTGGGGGCTGTCTAACCCTGCTCGCCGGAAATGCTCTTTCACGAGCGGGAGACTGTTGTCGCGCTCTGGTTTTCCGTCTCCTGGCAAGTAAGTACCGGGACCACCACAAGTGGAAAGAAGGAAAAAGGGCACTGCGGCTTGGTAGAAGATAGGAGGCGCGGGCACCATGGGGCAAGGTTTCTCGGGGGTCCTTGAGTCCAGACTCCGCCCCCTTTTCTCGGATGTGGGTTTTGAGGCTTGCAGTTTACAATTTTCTCCATCCGAACAGTGGAAATACTGAGAGTTTTCACTTAAATTGAGTGGATTAACTCTTGGGTCTCTGTCCTTAATCCCCACAATGAGGATTTTAGGCAATCACTTTTTCGCTTTAATACCCGTGAGTTGGCAAGCCCTGTGCCAAAGTGAATAGGCAATTCCGAAGGTGGGGAGACGGTTGAGATTTTAAATAGGGTAGTCCGGAAAGTCCTTACCAAAAAAGCGACTTTGAACAAAGGTGAGGGTGTGGGCCTTGCGGGTATTTGAGTCTGGAAGTCCGGAGAAAAGTCAGAGGCCAGAGAAAACTTTCTTACGTAAAATGAAGGCATTGGTATAAATGATTTCTCGACCCAGGCCTAGAATCTGTGATCAAGAAATTAATTCAATAAAATTATTTATTTTAATTAAGCAGTAAGTGTGGGTTTTATTTTTTTAGACTGTTCATTCTCCTGGTTAAGAATGTGACTCGGGTCACATCTGGATTCATATTTTCACTCAGCCACTTACTGGCTGCTTACAGGTGGACATGGTTTTTAACCATTCCCTCTGGTGTAAGATGGGAACATAGCTAATATTTCTTGAACTCTTACTTTGTTAGGGATAGTTCTCAGCTGGTTATATGTGTTAACTCATTTAAGGACCCTATGAGGATTATTATCCTTATTTCAGAGGCGAGTGAGCTGAACCATAGCAAAGTTAATAACTGCCAAAAGTCACACAGCTAATAAATGGTGGAGCCAGGATTCCAGGAGTTCCTTGATTCCAAAATCTGCACTCTTTTAGTCTATACTGTCTCTCAGTACCAACTTGAAGTTATTGTGATCATTAAATGAGTTAATGCGTTTAAAACACAAAAATAGTGCCTGGTTCACAACTAAATTGATTGATTGCCTGCCATCATTATTTTGAGCTGTTTGAAGTCTTACCCCCAAAGTAAATAGCTAAGGGGGAAAAAAGAGAACAGAGAAGCTGTGATCTTCATTTTTGAAGATGAGAATACTGGCACCTAAGGAAGCAATTTGTCCAGAGTCACACAGCTGGAAGTGGTGGAGCTATTTGTAAAATCCAGATCTGTCTCTACATTACTCTGTTATACCACGCAACAAAGCTAATGAACATTTCAGGGAAGAAAAGGACCTGTTTCCTTAATGTGTTACTTATTCTTTGAAAACATATTGACTCTTTTCGTAGGAAACTGTTATACGGAAGAAATTCTCACGAGTTTCTACTTTTTAAAAATTATGAGTAAAATGAGAAAAATTAAATGACGTCTTGTTTTGTACACAGCAAAATGCTTCTAATTCAGCCCTTCCACTTAACCATAAGAACATGTTGATCAGAACTGCCTTGCATCTTCCTGAACAAGACTTTCAATAGAGCCCAGTATGCTTCACTTCATCCAGAAATTTTCTCGAGCATCTTCAAAGGTTGGTTTATTTAGCAACTATTTGAGCACTATTTGCCAGGCAAGGCTCTGGCTAGAGCAATAGCAGTGAGAAAGAAGACAAAAAAAAAAAAATCGTTGTCTTCATGTATTCAAGTAAAGGGAGGGGTGAATAATAAGCAAAAAAGTAAAATATTTAGTATGTCAAATGGTAAGTGCTGTGGAGAACTATAAAGCAGGGAAGGGAAATAGGGATTGTCAATAATAGGTATAGGTACTCAGCCTAAAGAGAAATGAAGTCCTGATACATGCTACCACGTGGATAAACCTGAAAACACTATGCTGAGTGAAATAAGTCACAAAAGAACAAATACTGTATGATCCCACTTATATGAAATATCTAGAATAGGCAAATGTATAGAGACCAGAGTTTATCAGTGGTTACGAGAGGTGGGAGGGAAGGGAATGGTGGAGTCATTGCTTATGGGGCACTGAGCTTCTGTTAATGGTGATGGAATAATTTGGAAATGGATAATGTTGATGGTTGTACAACATGATGAATGTAATCAGTATCATTGAACTGTACATGTAAAAAATGTTGAATTGGCAAATGTTTTGTCATATATACTTTTACTACACACACACACAAAAAGAGTAAGCATAGGATTGCACTTGTAAGTAAGATGGTCAGAAGTGAGGGAGGGAGTGGGCCATGTAGGTAGCTGAGGGAAGAGCGTTCCAGACAAGGAAGAAAGGCCCCAAGATAGGATCATTCCTAGTATGTTTGAAAAATCACCAAGATTTTTAAGTTAAGTTTCATGTTTTCTTTCATCCAACACTTTTTTAGCTACTGTTCTTCTGTTTACTAGTTGAAGTCTGACATCTGCTCACTAAAGCACAGAATCAGAAGGGAAGATCATTACTTTGGCATGTACCATGAAAGGCACTGGGGATCTTTTTAAAAGGCAAAGCAAATATGGTCCTGGCTCTCAAGTCTACTGAGACAGAGACATGCAATTTTAATTCACTGTGAGAATTATGATGGAAGTGTGCGTAGGGTACTTACTATTAAATCAGACTGTGGAGAAGTTAAGGTAAGCTTCAAGCTGAATTTTGAATGATGAGACAAGTTCCTCAGAAAAGTAGTAAAAGCTAGAATTCTAGGCAGAGACATGTACAAAGGCATGGAGCTGTGAAAAGTATAGAGTTTATAATGCTAAATTGGAAGGTAGTTTGCTTTTCTGTACATAAAATAGCATTCCCACAGTAATTAGTGCTGCTGCTTTTACAAGTTATAAACAGAAGAGGCAGTTTAGAAAGCCAAATGCTGAAGGCCTAGTCTTTTACCTGTTCCTTTTTCAGATATTTCTCTTACAGAATAAGACTAGTGGTAGACTGAGCACATCACTGGTTTCTATTCAGTAGGTTCTTTCGCGTGTTGTATATGTGATTAGTAGTCTTATCAGTAGTTCAACCTTCCTATAAAGTTTGATGTGCTAATGGAAAGCAGATGGTTTGTTTTTATATTGTTTCAAACTGGGGTTAACCAAGAAATCTGGTGCTTTTTTTTAAATCTATTTCTGTCTTCTGGTTCTATTTTCTTTATAGATGCTGAGGTACCCTTTCACAGTGAGAGTAACAGCCAGCAAGAGAATAGATAAACTTTTAATCAAGACATCATTCCTTTTGTTTGCAAGGCCTTGGCACTTGTCATCATTTCCAGAGTGTATGAGCAAAATACAATGTTTCCATACTTCCCCATGCTGTTTTAAGAAAAAGCGGAAGCAAGCAGAACTTTCAGCAAGGTCACCAAGTACCATCACTTACCTGTCAGATAGTCCAAAGTCAGCTGTGTACATAACTCTGGCAGGACTGGTCCCCTTTGTTGCTCCACCACTGGTTATGGTGATGACAAAGACTTACATCCCCCTATTAGCTTTTACTCAGATGGCTTATGGAGCCAGTTTCCTATCTTTCTTGGGAGGGGTCAGATGGGGTTTTGCTCTGCTAGAAAGTAGGCCAGCACAACCAGACTTCCTTAATTTAGCTAATAGTATAGTTCCTGTTGTGTTTTCATGGTTTGCTGTCCTTATTTCTGAAACACTCGGTGAAGCTATAGTCACAATAATAATAGGTTTAGGGATAGCATTACACATTGAACTTTTTCTCTTGCCACATTATCCCAATTGGTTCAAAGCCCTGAGGAGAGTAGTCACTTTAGTGGCCTTTTTTTCATTTGTAATCACTTTGTTACTTAAAGATATTTATCCAGAGAAAGGACCCAAGAAACCTGGTCAAGTAGTGTAAATATAAAACCACTCTGTAGATGTCATTAGTGTGTTGGCTATGAACTTTTAAGGTTGCATTTTGACATTACCATTTTCTACTTCTCTTTTCTTCCACCAATGGTAATTTATTCTTCACAGATTGTTTTTCATTTCTGGAAATAATTATAGTAACTTGAACAAGAGCTTAATCCCTCACATCTCCTATTCATGTCACATTAGGTTATGGTCACTGTCGTGAATTGTGTCCCCCAAAAATATGTGTCAACTTGGTTACACCATGATTCCCAGTATTGTGTGGCTGTCCTCCATTTTGGATTGATGTAATTTTCCTATGTGTTATAAATCCTGATCTTTGCCTGTGGTTAATGAGGCAAGGTTAGATTATGTTAAAGAGGATTAGCGCCGGATGTAACACCCTTACCCAGGTCACATCCCTGATCCAGTGTAAAGGGAGTTTTCCTGGGGTATAGCCTGTACCACCTTTTAGTCTGTCGAGATGAAAGGGAAGCAAGCAGAAGGTGGGGGACCTCATACCACCAAGAAAGCAGCACTGGGAGTAGAGCGCGTCCTTTGGACCGGGGGTTCCTGCACAGGGAAGCTTCTAGTCCAGGGGAAGATTGATGACAAAGGACATCCTTCAAAGCCTACAGAGAGAAAGCAAGCCTTCCCCTGGAGCTGACGCCCTGAATTTGGACTTCTAGCCTACTAGACTGTGAGAAAATAAATTTTTCTTTGTTGAAGCCATCTACTTGTGGTATTTCTGTTACAGCAGCACTAGATAAGTAAGACAGTCACATTAGGTTATAGTCCTCATTCAGTCTATAGTCCTCATTCAGTGTTTATGAATTATATAGTTATCCACTTAGATAGTTCAGTGTTTTGTCTTGAAAATTGTAAAATTAAAAAAAGAAAAAGCCCTCTTGCTAGACTTTATTTTTTTAAAAAAGCACAATCTCCCAGTTCAAGAGGAAAACCTCTTGCATCCACGAGTGTCTGAAGGTAACAGGTGGTTTCAGTGTGATGTTTCATGGCAGTTGCCTCTTGGCATTGCATTTCCAGGCTCATTTTACCTGGTATAACCCAGTTACATGAGCTGAAAGGATCTGTGACTCTAAAGCCAGTAGGGAACGGTCACAAGGGAGAGCAAACTTCAAGAAAAAACTGGACACGTTTTTTAGTTTTTAATCAGGATATTTGGCATGGTATAGATGCAGCTTATCCCCTTCCTGATCACCAAACACGTTTAACACCAGCTGATCAAAAACATTTAAATAATAAAGCCACTAGTACATATAAATTGGGTAAAAGTGAAGTGGAGTCAACTCGATCTGAAGAGCAGGCTTATCTAGTTCTATATCTGTTAACTCACAGAGACTCTTTTTAAAAACTGTAAGAGACACTTTGGGTTCTAACTTGAAAACCTAGTCTCTTGAAATTCCTAGTCTCACAAAAGGGAAAACATTTTAAATGGTGTAAGAATAGAAATTATAGGAAAGGATATCACCTGGTATGTGTTATCTTTGTATAATATATTCAAATATTAGCTAAGTTAAACTTCATAAGTAAATTATATCCATATGATATCCACTCTAGTGATTCTTACTATGACAAAATTTATCAGGGACTAGAGTGTGAACTTGTATACTTCTCTTACAAACCACAGAGCGAGACCTAGTTCTGACCACTGAAAAGCTTACCAGTTAAAGCCCATGGCTGAAACCACTATAGAAGCCTTTGTTTTTTTTTTTAATGTAAAGAATAGTTCTGCAGCATAATAAGGAAGGAAAGGAAGCCCATACCCTTTAGAAGACCTTCCTCAAATTCTACTGGTTTTGGTGAGGAAACTCATTTCTTTCCTAAATTACATGAATACTGTACAAACTTGCCAAACTTCCTTGATCTCAATTAAATAACATCATATTCCAAAACTAGGGATAAGTCATATTTTTAAGCTAATTGCCCAATTACACTAAAAATGCTGTATTACAGCTGAATTACAGTATATGCTTCTTATTTTTAACAACATTTGATTTTAACTGAAATTGACAGGATATTGCATTTTCAATTGTCAGATATTTTGGAGGAAGATCACTTTAAAAGTTGCTAAAAAACAAAGGTAGAATAAATGTGCAAATCCCAAAAGTTAGAACAAAACAAACTTTAAAACCTGGGCAATTATACTACAGTTTAGTAATCCGGGAACGCTGCTAATTAAGTAATACAAAGAAAAGAAAATATGTAGATGCTTTATTAGTACATTTTTTTTTTTAAACAATCTGTCATTGTCTAGGAAATAATAAGCATACTTAAAATTACCTATTTTCAGGAATCTTCTGGACCTTAAAAATCTTTTTCCCCTTGACAAGAATAAAGGGACTGTGGGGCTCATCCCGTATTATTTGTCTTTCATTTCTATCAGTGTTTTACAACTGCAGTTTGCTTTTTATCCTGAATCACCTCCATAATCTTGACATTATATTTTTATATAGCAGTGTAAAGTCTCTTCACAGTGCCACTTTAAGTAGGTTCTAGGCAATAATGAGAAACTGCAGGAGCATTCTGTAAATCTGTTTTGAACCACAGTGCAGATTCTCTGTAACTAGAAATATTAAAGGCACATAAGTTAAAGCTTAAATAATTACAAATTATCTTGATACTTCATTCTTTTGACATTTTACAGATCCCAACCAGGCATCTCACTTCATTCTTTTGACATTTTACAGATCCCAACCAGGTATCTGTGACCCTTCAGACTTTCAAGATACCCCAGTGAAGGGGACACAGCTATCTGTCTGCACTATGTAAGCTTTTCCTGATACACAAATGTGATTATTAAAATGTCCTTGTAGGCCAATCCAAATATTTTGGATATGAGTGCTACCTGAGTAATTTAATGCTTACCAAAGATTTTCTATCTAAATAAGGCTGTTGATGTCTATAACAATACACTGAGGGGCCTTAGTAAAGAAATAGGGAAATCGGGGATATACATATCAAATCCTTGAGTCAGCTAGTTAAACCTAAATACATGCAAGACTTTTAACATATATGGCTCCAACTGGCTAGTAAAAATAAAGAGTAATGATCATGTACATGATGAATCTTCCTTTCAGAATGGAACAGAGAACAATTCTTTAAAAGGCTTCTTGGGGGAAATGCGAAGTTTTAGAAGTAGTTTTGGATTAGGGCCTTTGAACTTATGAATCAGTGTCTATAAAAAGTTTCACAGGTACCTACAAATAGTCTTTTTCAACACAGTCTAGGCAGTGGCTTTGTAGTAAGCTTGTGGTTAGGCTTGCCCAGGTACAAGTAACCTGCACAAAGCTTGTTCAGCTAATAAAATTCCCTCTTTCCAAAGCCAAACATGAGTTATTTTTGGCAACTATCTAGAAAACAACAGAGAAACTTCCTAGGCACGTGATACCTCCTGTCAGGCCCTATCACCCATTAGATTATCCTACTGCAATAAAGCACTGTCAGTAAGAATTTCCTATTAATTTCTTACTTGCATTCTCAGCATAAAGACAAAAAACATGAGCAAGCAAAAGTTTTCCTTATGTTGTTATCAAGCTGTTATCAACAGGCAAATATCTGTCTACCTATATAGCTAGCTAGATATTTCCTGCAGGCTACTCCTAGTATATCTGCTGCCAATAAAAAGTTTGAGGCTAGTGAAAACTCGTGGCATCAAGTAAAAGTAGGGAAGTTGTTACATTGGTTTTTCTCTGTACGTTAAATTATGGTCATGGAAAACTGTGCTCTGCCTTGAATAAATGTACAGAGATCTTCAAACTGTCACATTGCTATTATTCCTGTATCACATAAAGGTCGTGTTGCAGTTTGAATTGCACTGGAGAAGCAGCTAAAGGGACAACTAGTCAAGAAGCCTCTAAAAAATCATTTTTACAAATAGGACTCTACCCTTAACTGGACAATTCTAGAGCATAAACAGCATTTCTGTTGTTAGTAAGCTTAGCAAATTTGTGTGAGCTCTTTATTAATTTAGGATATTTTCCATATACCTTCTCAAATTCTTATAAAAATCCCTCTTTAGTCACTTCTCAACAAAATACATGGAAGACTCAATAAAATCAGAGGGTCCTATCACCAAATATACACTTGATTTGCAAAAGGTCAGGTCCTGTATTTTCAAAATGTTTCTGGTGTGCTTGTATGCTTTATACTTCATAGCACAGCAACACCTGCTTCACAACGACTGGTGATCATATTACCAATTTCTGTCCATGTATCTGAATGAGGGTTATAAACTTCAACTGAGTCCAAGGTTCCTGGGGCCAAGAAATCATGGCTGGAAGATCGACCTCCAGAAACATACAGAAGCCCATTGACTGCCACAACGCACATGCCTGCTCTAGGCACTTTCATTGAGGCAACTTCAACCCACTTTTCCTGGTTAAAGGAGAAAAAAAATATGTATATTATAATCATAAAATGATTGGAATAGAGACAATTGCTGAGAAATCAGATACTCTGGCTTATTTGCATGCTTAAGTTCAAATTCACAATCCAGTCAGACAAGTATTTAGAATGTATTTAAATGAACTTCCATGAGGAAAAGTAACGAATTCAGAAGCAAAGAGCTGAAAAACACATCTATGATTAAAATCATAAATTATGATCAAGAGATTACCTAGAAATCATACATAGGCCGGCATTCTGAGGAACTAGTTCTGCGGAATACAAATAGGTAATGCATGCAAACAAACACCGAAGCTCCAAGGAGAAACCTTATATAGCAAAGAGTTTTTTAAAACCTTTAATATGGTAATATGACTTACACATCTCAAAGAGAATAGCATATAATACTTGCCAAATTTATTTGACCATGGAAACCTTTTTCAAGGGCGACAGAGTGGAATTAGTGATCTGCAGAACATATTTTCAGAAATGGTTCTATAAACCAGGGTTAGAAACTATGGCCTGATTTTGTAGAGCCTGCAGACTCAGAATGATTTTTCCATTTTAGAAGGTTGGAATAATAAACAAAAGAATATGTCTAAAGAAGACAATGTATGCAGACTGCAGGCCCTTAACCTAAGAAGTGTGTTAACTCCTCCTATACATTGTTCCCTGAAGAAATTTCAATAAGTTGCTATAGCCAAAATGACCAGTAATATCCTACTCCAGGGAAAACATCTATACCCGGAAAACAGGAAGCCACCAAAGGTCCTGGGAAGTAATCGAGAGGAAAGAACAAGTGGCCAGGTAAAAAATGAGTAAGTTGTCAATCTGGAAATAAAGCATATGATGAATGAAGTTTTTGAGGTCATAAAAAGTAAATAGTGATTGTTCATTAATGCTAGAAAATGAACTTTTTGAAGGCAGGGACCTAATGAGCTTCATATTCTAGTACCTAGTATAGTGCCAACACATTATAGACAGTCAAAGTATGATTGCTGATCTGAACTTAAATCCTAAAATTCAGAAAAATCCTTTGAAATTGAAGGACCAGGTTAAATTTCAAGGTTGTTGGATCCTCTGAAATTACAGAACACATCACAAAGTTGGCATAACAGAAAAAATCCTTATAGTTTAAAAGATAAGATATATTCACAAAAAGATCCATATTTGGGTAAGATAAATTAGGATGTTTTGGGTTATGTTTATCATTAGGGAGAACCTTTGCTCTCCCACAAAATGCCCTTTGACAAGAATAAAGGGACCATGGGCTCATCCTGTATTGTTTATCTTTCATTTCCATCAATGTTTTAGAACTACAGTTTGCTTTTTATCCTGAATCATCTTCAAATAAACTCTGTTAAGACCAGAAACATGTTTTACATTATCTTAAGGGTTTGGATCTATGATGTAGGACTCTGTTGTTGTTGTTAGCTGCTGTGAAGTTGGCCTCAAATCATGGCAACCCCATGCACAACAGGATTGGAGTGTTGTGATTCAGAGGGTTTTCATTGGCTGATTTTTGGAAGTAGGTCACCAGGCCTTTCTTCCTAGCCTGTCTTAGTTTGGAAGCTCTGCTGAAACCTGTTTAACATCATAGCAACATGCAAGCCTCTACTGACAGATGAGTTGTGGGTGCACTTGTGGCGCACTCACCAGGAATCAAACCCAGGTCTCTCCCACATGGAAGGCAAGAACTCTATCACTGAATGACAACTGCCCTCAATTTAGGACTTTAGTTAGATAGTAAATAACAGTATCACTAATTTAGGACTTTAGTTAGATAGTAAATAACTATCACTTTCAGATTTATGCATGAAAAATCAAGGTAACTCATCATTAATAAGCATTTACTTTGGAATTAAAACCTGTTAATTTCACAGCCATATAGAAAAACTAGACAAGAAGATGCCAAAATGGATGTCAGAAGAGACTCTGAAACTTGCTCTTAAGCACAGAGTAGCTAAAGCAGACAGTAGAAATGATAAAGTAAAAGAGCTGAACAGATTTCAAAGAGCAGCTTGAGAAGACGAAATAAAGTATTATGATGAAATGTGCAAAGAGCTGGAGTTAAGAAGCCAAAAGAGAAGATCATGATTAGCATTTCTCAAGCTGAAATAACTCAAGAAAAATTCAAGCCTCAAGCTGCAATACTGAAGGG
Organism: Trichechus manatus latirostris; assembly: GCF_000243295.1. NCBI lineage: Eukaryota > Metazoa > Chordata > Mammalia > Sirenia > Trichechidae > Trichechus > Trichechus manatus. The sequence goes on along the minus strand of NW_004443951.1, from coordinate 10,590,234 downwards.
CTCTATGGGCAAAAAGTTGAATGACAAAGGAAACATCAAAAGAGGAAGGGAGGAATTCACACAGTCAGTGTACCAAAAAGACTTAATCGACATTAAACCATTTCAGGAGGTAGCATATGATCAAGAACTGCTGGTAATTAAGGAAGAAATTCAAGCTGCATTGAGGAACATTTTATAATAATAAAAGAATCAATTCATCAAGAAGACATAATAATTCCACTGTGTATACACCCAATAACAGAGCTTTAAAATATGTGAAGCAAAACATGACAACTGAAAGGGTAAATAGACAAATCCATGATTACAGATAGAGACTTCAACACTCCTTTCTCAGTAACTGACAGAATATTTGGACAGAAAGTTGGTAAGGCTAGGGGAGACCTGAACAACACTAAAAACCAACTTGACCTAATTGACATTTATAGAACACCACACTCAACAACAGAATACAAATTTTTTTCAGGTATAGATTAAATGTGTACTAAAACAGGAATCACAAATCTCTGATCACAATGGAATTAAATTAGAAATTAGTAACAAAAACGTATCTGGAAAATTCCCAAATATGTGGAAATTACATAACATACTTCTAATAACCCATTGGTCAAAGAAGAAATTACCAAAGAAATTAGAAAATATTTTGAGATAAATGCTAATTAAAACACAACAAGTCAAAATGTGTAGGATGAAGGTAAAGCAGTGCTTGAGGGAAATTTATAGCTTTAAAGGCTTATATTAGAGAAGAAGGAAGGTCTAAAATCATTAATCTAAGCTTCCAATTTAAGAATCTAGAGAAAGAAGAGCAAATTAAACCCAAAACAAATAGAAGGAAGGAAAAAATAAGAACAGAAATCAATGAAGTAGAAAATGGACAAGCCAAAAAAAAAAAAAAATCAATGACACTAAAAACTGATTCTTTGAAAAAAGAGAGACACACAAATTATCAGTATCATGAATGAAAGAGAGCACACTACCTATCCAACAAACATTAAAATAATAATAGGATACTAAACATTTGAAATTATCCAACCTACCTCTTCAAAGGAATATTTTTCTACAGTGTGAAGAGCATCTTGTGTCTCATTCCATCCTCCAATAGAATAGATGCAGTCATTAAGTGCAGCCACGCCAAGATATGCTCTTCTGGTTCCCATTGGAGGAAGTGGAGACCAGCGCTTAGAAAGTGGATCATAAACTTCAAAAGAACAAAGCTCTATTCCTTCATTGCTGATGCCCCCAATTACATAAATTAAACCTGGAAATGGAATATTTGTGTTCAGATGTTATAGAAAATAGAATGTAAATAATTAATAAAAAAGTAATACTTGTAATCTAAGTTGCCTATGCTGATGCTATACTTAATGTGGGATATAAATATTATTTATTTTTTTAATTGAATTTCTAGTTTAATTTCTAAATCACAATGGAATAATAAGAACAGTAACAGCTTTTTGTTGATTGCTAAGTGATGAACAATTTATGTGCCTTATCGCAATTAATGGGATAAGATGACACAACTTTGCTTGCTGAAAGTAAAGAGGACTTGAAGCACTTACTGATGAAGATCAAAGACTACAGCCTTTAGTAAGGATTACACCTCAACATAAAGAAAACAGAAATCCTCACAACTGGACCAATAAGTAACATCATGATAAATGGAGAAAATATTGAAGTTGTCAAGGATTTCATTTTACTTAGATCCATAATCAATGCCCATGCAAGCAGCAGTTAGGAAATTAAACAACATATTGCATTGGGCAAGTCTGCTGCAAAAGACCTTTTTTAAAGTTTTAAAAAGTAAAGATGTCATTTTGAGGACTAAGCTGCACCTGACCCAAGCTATGGTATTTTCAGTAACCTCATATGCATGCAAAAGCTGGACAGTGAATAAGGAAGACCCAAGAATAATTAATGCCTTTGAATTATGGTGTTGGCAAAGAATATTGAATATACTACAGACTGCCAGAATGAACAAATCTGTCTTGGAAGAACTACAGCCAGAATGCTCCTGAGAAGGGAGGATGGCAAGACTTCGTCTCATGTACTTTGGACATGTTATCAGGAGGACTACTCCCTGGAGAAGGACATCATGCTTGGAAAAGTAGAGGGTCAGCCATTTTGGTGAGTGGTGTCTGGAGTCTTAAAAGCTAGGGAGTGGCCATCTAAGATGCATCTATTGGTCTCAACTCACCTGGAGCAAAGGAGAATGAAAAACACCAAAGACACACGGAAAATATTAGCCCAAGAGACAGAAAGGGCCACATAAATCAGAGACTCCATCAGCCTGAGACCAGAAGAACTAGATGGTGCCTGGCTACCACCAATGACTGCCCTGACAAGGGATACAACAGAATCTCTGATGGAGCAAGAGAAAAGTGGGGTGCAGAACTCAAATTCTAGTAAAAAGATCAGACTTCATGGTCTCAGACTGGAGGGACCCTGGAAGACATGGCCCCTGGACTCTCTGTTAGCCCAGAAATGAAACCACTCCTGAAACCAACTGTTCAGACAAAGATTAGATGGGACTATAAGACATAAAATGATACTCATGAAGAGTATGCTTCTTAGCTCAAGTAGATACGTGAGACTAAATGGGCAGCTCCTGTCTGGAGGTGAGATGAGAAGGCAAAAAGGGACAGGAGCTGGTGGAATGGACCCAGGAAATCTGGGGTGGAAAGGAAGAGTGTGCTGTCACATTACAGGGAGAGCAACTAGGATCACATAACAATGTGTGTATAAATTTTTGTATGAGAAACTAACTTGAACTGTAAACTTTCACTTAAAGCACAATAAAAATTTTTTTAAAAAAGTAGAGGGTCAGCAAAAAAGAGGAAGACCCTCAATAAGATGGACTGACACAGTGGCTGCAACAGTGGGCTCAAACATAGCAATGATTGTAAGGATGGCGCAGGACTGGGCAGTGTTTCATTCTATGAGTCAGAACTGGCTCCATGGCACCTAACAACCACAACAACATCCCAATTAATAATCATAATTCAAGAGGTTATCTTAGTACTTCCACTGTAAGAAAGGAAAAAAAAGAAAAAACACTAATGCCCAGAGCCTTAATTAGCTTGCCCAGTTGTCTCAGAGCTTGAATTTGAACATGGTATTGCCTGGCTCCAAAGATGTGAGTTGTGTATATACAATTCACTTGAAAAATAATACATACATATGCAAGACTTGCCACTATTCAGTCTGCAAACCATACCTGATGCACATAAAAAGTCCTAATCTGTTTTGCACACGTTCTACGGCCTCCTAGGATCTGTTACACATAGATTGTTAGTGACTACTTTCTACCTACACACTTTGAACTTTTCTGGCTTGGAGCCCTTTGCTGTTGGTAGTCCCCCACCCAGACCACTCTCCCCACACTTCCATCTGTCAAAAGCCTACCCTTCCTTTAAGGCTCATGATATCTAATCCAGAAAACTTTCCCTGATTCTTCCAATTTGATGTGGTCTCCTGATATTTAAGCCTTCGTGTCTACTTCTGTTAAGTTAGATTTATCTGAGAGACGAACTTACTCAGATCAGGGGCTTAACTTACTCATTTTTTATAGTCTTTGCATCACTAGACACAGTAGATACTCAGAAAAGTTTTTGTTCAGTTGACTCAATAGCAAATTGTTTAGTGAATTCTTTAGATGAAAATGAATTTTTCCAGTTGTATGCATGCAGAATAAATAATAATAATACATTGGAAACTTAAGAATGCACTTAAACTGGAGTACAGAAATGAACTCATATGAACAGCAAAGCACTGTCAAAAATTACTCGTTTCTCTTTTTTTGTCCCATTTAACAATTTTTCTACAAATTGTTCTGAGACGTTGGTTGCAGCTTTCCCGATGTGTCAGCATTCTCATTATTTCCAGCATTCTCATTATTTCCACTCTGTTAATTCTGCTTCCAGTGATCTAGTTTCCCTTTTCTCCTCTTTAACTTTTCATCTTTGCTTTTGGGTAAATGTTGACTGTTTCGTCTCATATAGTTGATTGTTTAAGGGAGCACATTATTCACAGGAGATATTGTTTATTTTATAAGCCAATCTATTATTTGGCTGAAAGGTGACCTTCGCTTCAGTGCCAAGTTCAAAGGTTATCTTAGGGCAGCAGTCTTGGGGGTTCCTCTAGTACCTATCAGTCCAGTAGGTCTGACCTTTTTTTAGGAATTTGAGTTTTGTTCTATGTTTTTCTCCCATTCTATCTGGGACCTTCTATTGTGTCCCTGGTCAGAACAGTCAGTAGTGGTAGCTGGGCATCATCTAGTTCTTCTGGTCTCAGGTTAGAAGATGCTGTGGTTCATGTGGGCTATTAGTCCTGTGAACTAATTTCTTCTTTGAGTCTTTGGTTTCCTTCATTCTCTTTTGCTCCACACGAACAGAGACCAATAGTTGTATCTTAGATGGCCACTCACAAGCTTTTAAGACCCCAGACTCTACTCACCAAACTAGGGTGTAGAACATTATCTTTATGAACTATGTTATGCTAACTGATTAACTTGTCCTACGAGACTATGGTCCTAAGCCTTTTAACCCAGTAATCCAATCCCGTAAGTTGCTTGGTCATGTCTAGGAAGTCTCTGTAACTGTGCCCCCTATGTGCTTTATTATATATATGGATATATATGCAGCACACACAAACATGTATATACATATGCCTACAGATACGCCTACACATGCGTGTCATGTACTCGCATATGCCTTCCTATACATATATATGCATACGTATCTACCTAGGTAACCACACACATATTTTTTGGTTGTTATTACTGTTGCTGTAAAATTGCGTATGTTACAGCATTTACCAAAATTCTCTTTTTCTTGTGTAGTTTTTAGTGTCTTGTGTCTTCATTTACCTGGGTCGTTATGCAGACTCCACCCATATGTAATATTATTTAAGAGAGAAAATCAACTTCTGTCTAGCTTATCACATCTTATATTTCAGCATGTTACAAAGAATTAGGGGTATGAATTTAATATGACATTGAATTTTCAAAGAACTTACAGATGCTATGACAAAACAATTTACCCAGACAAAAATTTCCCATCTCATTGTCTGCTTGTTGACTTCAGGTTCCAAATCTACTGCTTCCAAGCATAGGTAAATGGATTTTGCCCCCGAAAAAAAGTTATGCACTTAAGGTGGGAATGACATGGCCCTGTTTGGTGACAGCCTATCTGTTGCTCAGATGGGCATAAAATAACATAGATATCTGAATTTAATTAGAATGGCTACCTGGCTAGATTATCAGGATCAATTACTAGAATACAACAGAATGTAATTCACAGAGAGTTCCTTATTTTTATGATTTGAAACTAATCTATGATTACTTCCTACAGTGGTTCCGACAGTCTACAGTTTTTGAGTGCCTAGAGTTTTTTCTCATGTTCCAAAGTGAGGAGTTAAAAAGTTATAAGTTAAAAAAGAAACTCGGACTAAATGTTAGTAAACTTGGATTCTAGTTCCAGCTTTTTCAGTAACCAGCTATAAGAAAAGACAACTCACAATTTCCTTGATCTTCAGCTTCCAGTCTATAAATGAAGTAACTGAAAGAGATAATCTCCAAGATCCTCCTCTAGCTCTATGATTTTTAGATTGGAAGGTCAAAATAATAGATACAAAAAAACTAGAGAACACTCTAATATTAAACAATAGAATAGTCTGTACCATGTAATTTAAACATTTAAATGCTAGTGGAAATCAGAGAAGGCGCCCACAAAGCAGAAGGAACTTGAGCTGGGTCCTGAGCAGGCTGAGCTGTCGTACAATTATAGACAGATGGCTTTCTACTCCACAGGTGCATGTAAATCCAACCTGGACAGAAATTTAGCTCCTGTTTGACAGAACTTACTACCTACTCTCAGGATGTAGAAGACAATTAAAATAATATCTGTATACCACTTTAATATTCAGTATTTTTCAAATCTGTCATAGGATTATATCCTGTGTGGACAGAATCACAATGTACCTTGTAAAAACATTGAAGAAGCCTGTAAGAAACAGTCTGTGAAGACTGTTTTTGATACCCTCTCCCTACTTAGAAATACTAAGGTCTGAATGGGAGAGGAAATGACAATAACGAATGCCAGTTCAAATGCTTACTTTGCTAACCAGGATTTTTTTTTTTCTTTTTAATTGTACTTTAGGTGAAAGTTTACAGAACAAATAGTATAGTACACATATTGTTTTATGACATTGGTTAACAACCCCACGACATGTCAACACTCTCCCTTCTCGACCTTTTTTGTTTTTTGGTGAAAATATACATAGCCAAAGATACACCATTTCAAAAATTTCTACATGCAGAAATTTTTGAAATGGTGTATCTTTGGCTATGTATATTTTCACCAAAAAAAAAAAAGGTTGAGAAGTTAGAGGGTTGACATGTCGTGGGGTTGTTAACCAATGTCATAAAACAATATGTGTACTACTGTTTCATGAGAAACTATTTGTTCTGTAAGCCTTCACCTGAAGTACAATTAAAAAAAAAAAAATTTTCTACCTGCACAATTCAGTGACATCGATTACATTCTTCCAGTTGTGCTGCTATTCTCACTTTAGGTGAAGGTTTACAGAACAAAACATTTTCTCAGTTAACAGTATACATGTTGCCCTACGACAATGGTTTAACAACCCCACTACATGTCAACACTGTCCTTACTCAACCTTGGGTTCCCTATCACCAGCTTTCCTGTCCCCTTCTGCCTTCTAGTCCTTGTCCCTGGACTGCTGTGCCTCATTAGTCCCATTTGGTTTTATGGGGCCATCCCATCCCCAGCTGAACAGTGAACCTCGGAAGTGACTTCACCACTGAGCTAAAAGGGTGTCTGGGGGCCAGACTCTCGGGGTTTCTCCAGTCTCCTTTGGGCCAGTAAATCTGGTCTTTTTATGTGTGTGTTAGAATTTTGTTCTACATCCTTCTCCAGCTCTGTCCAGAACCCTCTGTTGTGATCCCGGTCAGAGCAGTCAGTGGTGGTAGCCGGGCACCATCCAGCTGTACTGGACTCAGTCTGGTGGAGGCCTTAGTAGCTGTGGTCCATTAGTCCTTTGGACTAATTTTTTCCTTGTATCCTGTTCTCTTCATTCTCCCTTGCTCTCGAAGGGGTGACACCAGTGGAGTATCTTAGATGGCTGCTCATAGGCTTTTGAGACCCGAGACTAGCCAGGTATTTTTGCCTATCTGGAATTTTTAATTCTAGCTTTGTTTATTTTGGAAAAAACAAATTATTTTGGCAATACAGAAATAAAGGTCAATGACATGAGATAAAAAGCAAAAGTTCTACACTGCTGGTGTCAATCATTCAATACTAACCTAAATTATACTTTTGTGAAAGTCTCATGCTTGAACAGTTTTTTAAAAATATATTTTGAGTAAAAATATTTTATAAACAATTACCTTGCATTTCACAGCACCCAAAGTAATAGCGTGACACAGCCATATTGCCAACTACTTCCCATTTATTTTCATCAGGATCAAATCGTTCAATGGTGTTCCCTATCTCAGCTCCAACCCATCCACCTGTAACCAAATAGAAAACGTTTATTTCTGAAATGAAAGAACCTTTTTTCTGAAAAAGAACTTACAAAACGTCTAATCTGACTACCTCATATCATAGTATCACATGAACCAGAGAGGTTATTTGTCCAAGATCACATGAAAAGTTAGAATTTGACATGAGTAGAACTCAGGTCTTTTAACTCCCTGTCTAGTGTTCACTAGAGATTAAGAAAAAAAAAAAATTTTCAACATATTGCATGGGGAATATGATATTTTGCAAAACTACCTTTTGAAACAACTTCTGCATATTCAGAGTGGTTACCTTAACCAAGGCCAACTCTAAGCTTAGTCAAAGTATACTGCCTATTTAGTGTGATTTCAGGGACTCTAAAAGGGGCCTTCATCCACAAGTAGTATTTCCTTAACACACTCCAATTCTTGAAATGGGAAATGTTCTTTCCTACAGTAAGAGGTATCCCACAATAAGAGGTAGAACTTCAATACACAGATACATATGGGAGTGACAAAACACAATGCATTAAATTTACATTGGGGTGCCTGATATCTTTTCCACAATAAGTCTGATAGGAGAAAACACTGGGTTCCACACAGTGAGCTGAAGAAGGCAATGACAAGGAGAAAATAGGGAAAGCTGATTCTAAGTCAAGTTACAATTTTCCCTAGGAAAAACCCTGACTATAACGTTTGTTATACAGATAATTAAAGAAAGTCAATAATTTGCTCAAGATCATTCACTAAATCTGCAATAATGAAAATAATATAGTACAGAAATTCCTTTTGGGTATCTTTAATTTTTTGGTATGTGCTTTCTTATATTAGACATTATTAGGCCACTACACAGAGTAGTAGAAATTTTATATACTTAATTAAAATCATGAGATTTAACTGGCCAGGTAAAGTACTTCACTGACATCTCATATTCACTGAACATCACACATCTTCTAAAAACGTCACGCTTGACTATTTACCTTAGAGATTAAGAATTTACAAAGCTAAAAAGATACAAGTTTCTTATGTGAGGGAAGAAACATCTGTAAAGGAATCAGAATTTAAGTAATATTAGATATCCTTAAATTGAACAGCATAATTACCCAAAGCATAGATAGCCCCATAACACACACACACTCCCAATCCACAGCGGGGGTAATTCATTGAAGCTACAGTTGTCCACTGTTTAGTAACTGGATCATAGCATTCAGTGCAGTCAAAAATCATTGAATCCTTTTCACCTGAGTTAAAGAAAAAGAGACACACATGAGGTTTTTTTTTTAAAAAAAAAAAAAAGCTAATAGACTAGAACTATAATACAATATTCAGTTGCATTCCCTGTTGTCAGAAACTTAACCATTGTCAGTTTTTATACTATTCATTAAAAATCCTTTGACAGCAAACATTATTTTGAATCCACAGCACTGTCATTTATCAAAGACCACTTATAAGGCAAAGGCTCAATTTTCCTATTATCTATTTCTAATACTACCACTCAAACAATCCATGCAATTTTTGAGGATACAATTTGCATTTTAACACATCCATATTTTTTCATGTATTACTTTGGGTAGCTGGCCCTAGTATAATTCGAGTTTGAATGTAATTCTTATCCAGCAACAAACAGAAAATGATTTTTTTTAAAAAGATACCACTTAAAATAGAATTTTAGGACTAAATCTAACCAAAGATTGTGCAAGACCTCTAAGGATAAAATTTATACATTTTAGATCAATTTTTAAATTAAGGAATAAATAAATGAAGACACATGTATCATGTTCATGGATTAGAACAATTACTATTGTAAAGATGATAATTATCTCCAAACTAATTACATAATCATTGCCATCCCAATCAAAATGCAACTTTTTAATGGATTTGATAAATTGATTATAAAATTTATATGGAAATGCAAAGGTCCTAGAATAGCCAACCACTCCCAGAAAAGAATAATAAAGAGAGAGAAACTGCCCTATCAGACACTAAGACTTATAATAAAGCTATAGTAACTAGGATAGGTATATGAAGAGACCACTGTAACAGAAAAGAAATTCTAGGAAGAGATCCACAGATATATAATTACTTGGTATATGACAGAGTTGGCATTACTGAGCACTGGGAAAACTACAGTCTTTTATGCTGGGATAATTGGTTATATATGTAGGCGGAAAATGAAACTGGTTCTCTATTTTGTTATTGTTGTTAGCCCCTGCTGAGTCAGCCCCAACTCATGGCGACCCCGTGCACAACATGAAAGGCTGCCCAGTTCTGTGCCATCATCATGCTCGGTTGCAGATTGGACCATTATGATCCATAGACTTTTCACTAGCTGATTTTCAGAAGTAGATCACCAGACCTTTCTTCCTAGTCCGTCTTAGTCTGGAAGCTCCACTGAAACTAGTTTAGCATCACAGCCACACACATGCCTCCAATGACAGATGGGTGGTGGCTGTGCATGAGGTGCACTGGCCAGGAATCAAACCCGGGTCTCCTGCATGGAAGATGAGAATCCTACCACTGAACCACCAATGCTGCAAGTATTTCATACTATGCTTAAAAACTCAATTCCAGGTGGATTACATATAAGTGTAGTGGCAAAACTATAAAATTTTATAATATAGGTATATATCCTCATGACTTTGTAGTAGGGAAGGATATCTTAAGACACAAAAAAAAAATCACGAAGGGTAGAAAACAATAGATTTGACTACATTAAAATTAAATACATCTGTTTACCAAAAGATAGTATAAAGAAAGTGAAAAATGAATCAGCAGAATAGAAGAAATTTGCAGTGCATATAACTTTATGAAAGACTAGAATCCTGAATGTATACAGAATTCCTACTATGCAAAAGAATTAACAGAGCAGGCATGAGACTGCCTATTCTTAGAAAGGCTTGCTTGCAAGGATGACCCTTGTCTCTAGTCTGGGAACTTGGCTGGTAAACAGTTCCCTACAGTGATAGAAAAATTTCCTTAAGTGATAAGAGTGGCTCATTGTGCCTAAACCATTTGTACAAACAGCATGGTTTATGCTCCATATGTGCTTTCCTTTTGAGAGTCTGGAACTTTGATAAGTGCTAGAAAGAGGACATCCACATGACCAGCTCCCCATAAAAACCTTGGTCACTGAGTCTCTAATGAGCTTCACTGGTAGACAACACATCCCACATGTTACAACTAATTGCTGGAGGAATTAAGCATGTCTTATCTGACTCCACTGGGAGAGGACTCTTGGAAACTTTCGACTGGTTTCCTCTAGACTTCACACCATGTGCCTTTCCCTTTATTGATTTTATTTTGTATTTTTTCTCTCTACTAAATCTTAGCTGTAAATACAACTAAATTCTGAGTCCTGTGAGTCCTTCTAGCAAATCACCAAATTGGGGGTATCCTTGGGGACCCCTGAAACATCTACAAATCAATAATACGATTTTTTTTAATAGGCAAAAGATCTGAAAAGTCACGTCCTCAAAGAAGAAATCAAATGGCCAAAAAAACAATGAAAAGTGCTCAATGTCATTACTTATCACATAAGTGTAATTAAAACCACAATGAGATATCACTACATCCAACAATAAACAAAAATTTTCAAGTTTGGCAATACCAAAAGTTAGCAAAAATGTGGGTAAAGTATAAAATGATGCAACCACTTTGAAAAATAGTTTGGAATTATCTAGTAAAATTGAAGATCTGAATACATTATGACCCAGCGTTCCACTCCTAGGTATACACCATAAGAAGCTTGTTTACAAGGCACCTGTTTATACATACAAGAATTTTTGACGGCACCATTGTTGTTAATAGTAAAAAACTGGAAACATTCCAAATATCTCACAATAATATAACAAATTAATAAATTTTGGTATAGTCCTTGGTATACAACAGGAAACCGTACAGCAATGACTATGTGAGAGAAACAACATGAATAAATCTCAGAAACATAATGTTGGGTGAAAAAGAGCAAGAATGGTTATATAATTCATTTAGATTAAAGAGTTCAAAAATAGGCAAACTTAAGGATATGGCTAAGGAGAGCCTACATAGGTAGTGAAAAGTATAAAGCAACAAAGGGAAATGGTTATCCTAAAAGTTTCTTCAATTATTTATCATGCTGTTGATATATTTATGTACTTTTCCATATGTATTAATGTATTATACTTCACATCTAAAAATTAAAAATCAACATTATAAATTAATATAATCAATAACAATTACATTTACTGAGTAAAAGATACATGCCAGATTAAAAAAAAAAAGTTTAAAAATCGTTCCTGTGGTTTACAGGATCACAACCACCTGGGCAGACCAGAATCAGTCAGCAAACACTACAAAGCTAAATACTGAAATACTTAATGATTCCACTGTTAACTGTACTGGAAGTCCTGAGAAGATAACCATGTTCTGAGACAAATAAGGGAAATAAGACATTTTTATTATTACCTCCAATAGCATAGACCATCCCTCCCAGGACTGCTACTCCCAGCCCGCATCGAGCCTGATGAAGTGAAGACACAGTGGTCCAGTACTGGCTAAACATGTCAAAACGTTCTACACAGCTGAGGGCTCTGCTATCACTCCAGCGTCCCCCCTGCAATCGAGTATATCCACCTGAACAAAGGAAAAAAAGGAAGTACATAGCAAATCCCTTACTGCTAAACATGGGAAATGCTAGTAGTATCTAAACATTCAGTATAAATACTTCACAGTAAGAAATAAATGCTTTAGAGCTGCCATATATATATAAGACACTGTGAACAGTTCAAAAATTTAGAATTTGTTTACCTTTATCTTTTACTAGAATTTAAATTTTTAACTTTTAAAAGCAGTGTTTTAACTTTTAAAGCAGTGTTTCTTTAGTCAGCTGTTAGGTAATAACTGAATAATCTAAGACCCAGAGATTTAGGTCATGGAATAGTAAATGTCAGATAAGCAGTTATTTATTTTTACATGTGCTCACCATAATATATAAACACAATTTCTAAATCTGTAGTCTGCATGTGAAATTACATATGCCTATCTGACACACCTACATATTCTGACATGTATAGTAATAACAAAATATTAAAAAGGCTTTGATTTTGAATATAAAGATAATTCCTATTATTTTTTAAAAGGCTCTCACCTACTGCATACAGGTACTTTCTTGCTTTCTTCCGAGGTCGAAACTTAGATGTCTGCAGAAAACTACAAAACTTGTTCTCTTTGGAAGATTTGCACACTTCACAGTACTCTTTCAAAAGTGCTTGCAATGCAACACGAAGATTAAAATCAGATACTCCTAAGCAATGTTTAAAAGACAATATTTTAAACAATTTTTAAATAATATTGAAAAGACAATGTTTCTATAAAGGTAAGACATATCTAACAATCAAGATATAAAAACTCATCATAAAACGATGTGTTTGTTTCCTATAGTACTAAGTATTATCTTTCTTATTGCTACTAAAGAATATACTTTCCTTAAATCTATCAAAGACTTTTTATTAAGGGTGATGGAAAAATTTGGAAATGGACAGTAGTGATCATTGTACAACATGATGAATGTAATTAATGTCATTCAATTGTACATTTAAAACATGTTCAAATGGCAAACTTTTGTTATATATATACTTAACACAGTAAAAAAAAAAAAGATTGTTTTTAAAAATATGCTTACAATATTCAAGTTGAAGACACATATACAAAGATTTCCAAATAAAGATGGCAAAGTGACATACCAACCCAGGGGCTAGGACGAGAAGGCAGGAGGGGACAGGAAAGCTGATAATGGGGAACCCAAGGTCAAGAAAGGGAGAGTGTTGATGTCGTGGGGTTGGCAACCAATGTCACAAAACAATATGTATATTAATTGTTTAATGAGCAACTAATTTGCTCTATAAACCTTCATCTAAAGCACAATAAAAAATAAAATTTGGAAACATCCCCCCCACCAAAAAAAAGATGACAAAGTGAAATCAGCTAACAGTGAAAAAAATTAAAATAACCAAAAATTCAATAGTTACAACCTAATACCATAAAGGATATATAATTATGTCATAAACTTTTAAAAGTGATAGACAAAGCAAGATACAGAAGATTCTGGTGGGATGAGGACCGTCTCCTAAAAGGGCCTTGAGTATGATTGGGTAAGTTGTACCCTGCTCAAGAGTACCTAGCTGAGAATGAAAATCAACCTGTTTCCACTTGCCAAGCTATTAGGCCTGTCCACTGCCAGGGGGAGAGGAGGCACTATTTTCTAATTTGCACAAAGGTTCTGTATATGCTAGCAAGGGACGGTCTCCTAGCCTTGTCTCTATACCTCAGAAGCAGTATTAAGGAAAGAAGGTCAACTAACAAAATCTTGAGAACTCTCAGTAATAACTAACAATTTGGAGAGAAGTGGAATGAGGAGGTGAAAAGCAGCACTGAAAAAAGTCAAGGACAAAACCATTAAAAGAAAAAGCCCTTACTTAGCACCTTAGTCTCATGGGACAGCTCAGTCAATTGGCACCACAAAGTTCATGCTCTGCATCCTAGTGAGGTAAGTAGCGTTTGGGATCTTAAAAGCTTGCGAGCAGCCATCTAAGATACAACTACTGATCTCTACTCATCAGGAGCAAAAGAGAAACCTAAGTCTTAGGGAAGAAACTAGTCTACAGGGCTAATAGCCTACACAAGCTACTGCTTTATCTACCCTGAGACCAGAAGAACTACATGTTGCCCACCATCGACCATTCTGATCAGGGCCAAAACAAATGGACCCTGATAGAATGGGAGAAAAATGCAGAACAGAACTCAAATGCTTAAAAAGTCCAGACTTACTAGACAGTTGAGACTAGAGGACTCCCTGAGACTATCTATCGCCCTGAAATGCTCTTTAAACCTTGAACTTAAATTACCCCCTGGGGTCACCTTTTAGTGAAATAACAAATTGGCACACAAAATAAAGGATATTAGCCATGAGTACAGTGCTCCAGTGAAAAACCATCTATATGAGACTAAAAGGATAACAATCACTCTAAAGCAAAGATGAGAAGATAAGGGGAAGCAGGGAAACTAGAGTACTGGAAACAGAACAACCAGAACGCAATTAAAGAGAATGTTGACACACTGTGAAAAAATGTAACTAAAGTCACTGAACAATTTGTATAGTAATTGTCCAATGGGAATCTAATTCATTGCGTAAACTTTCACCAAAAACATAATAAAATATTATTTAAAAAAGAAAAAGATCTTAAATAACCTCAGTAACAGTAAAGAGAAATACCAGGGGTTGCCATTTAACAAAGCACAGTTAGCCAAAGTCCACCTAGTGGGATATATCCCTGGCTAGGTTAGGTAAACCCTGATATAAGATCAGTAACAGGATGTGAGAAGAGAGTGATCAAAGTCCAGGTCCCCAAGCAAGGACCTCAGCCCTAGGAGAGCTCTATTATTCCACCACCCTCATGCCTCAGACTAGAGAGAAGGAGTGAGAACACAACACATGGATCTCAAATTTTAAACTGGAGTTACACTAATATAGTTAGCAGTTGCACTAAGGTAGAAAGGGTGTCAAAGAGAATTAGGTCTTATATTATCAGAGCTAACAGGTCTGAACAGAGTTGTCCACGTTAATCATGAACAAAGTATCAAGAAATAGCATTACATCTATTAAAATACATCCCAGGAAAAAAAAAGATAGAAATCAGTCTGGAAGAAAACATATCCAAAACAGAAACAGATTCTTCCCTGTAAGTGCTTCCCACGATAGAATTATTTAAGAATATAAATACCATAAAACAAGAGCTCAAAGACAGAATGAGATGAAAAGGAAACTACACTGCTAAGGACAAAGTGTGAGAACTAAAATCACAGCTTTGCAGATTTAATAAGTAAATTAGAAACAACCAGGAACACAGTAGATCTGACTGAAAATCAAATTAACAATTTAGAGGAAAGATTTGAGAAAACAACTATTTTCAAATACAACAAATACAGAGCAAAAACACAAAATATTATGACATTAGAAGATGATAAATATGAAAGACCAAGAGGATCCAATAAAAGGACTAAAGACTAATGGAGCATTAAAAATATTCAGAAATTTAATACAGGAAAATTTTCCCAAAATGAAAGAAAAACTGAACCTTCAAAATAAAAGGGTGTATATGGTATAGCCTAATGAAGAATGACAAATTTCAACACAAATCACAAATAATGAAAAGGAATTCTTTAGGCATCCAAGCAGAAAAAGCAAGTCATTTAAAAAAAAAAAAAAGAACCAAGCCTTACAAAGTTTGGGTGGGGGATGGATACAGAGGCAAGAGTATAAACATAACTTAATAATACTGTGCCCACTGAAATTGCTATTAAAGTAAAAAAGCAACAGGAAGCAATTCTCAAATGTGAAAGAATTCAGGAAAGACAGTAACTATGAACCTTTCCTGAAGAAAGTACTTGATGATGAAATCCAGCCATAAAAAAAAAGAATTCATAATGAGAAAACCATGGTTAAAGGACTGGGAGAGAGCATCAATTCATTTAAATATGGAGCTAAAACTACAGAACTAGGGGAATAATGACTGCAAAACAACACATAAAGGCTCTAAAAATAAACCTTGACGGGAAGTGAGAAGAAATATAACACGTTAATCACCTTATTTTTCTTAGGAGAGAGTCAATACTGCTTGAAATGGAAACAATTAAAATGAAACTATGATTTCATCTCTTAATGATTTTCATCTTTTGTCCTTAACTCTAGAAGAATCTTTTAGGTGAATATTTCTTGGAATGAAGAAACAATTATCTGAAATTAGTTATTACTTCAGTTTCTTCTTTTGTTAACTTTTAGTGAAATTTAAATGAATTTTTGTATTAAAAACAGTCTATATAGAATGATTCTTATTCTTATAAAAATTTTTTCTGTCCATTCATCCAAACATTCATCCACCCATCACCCATCCTTCTACAAAGAGGTATCTAGAATGATGTTTGCTGTTGTTAGCTGCCATCAAGTCACCCCTGACTCATGGTGACCCAAGGCACAACAGAACAGAATGCTGCCCAGTCCTGTGCCATCCCATGACTGGTTGCAGATTGGACTGGTGTGATCCTTAGGGTTTTCATTGCTGATTTTCGGAAACAGATTACCAAGGCTTTCTTTCTAGTCTGTTTTAGTCTGGAAGTTCTGCTGAAACCTGTTCAGCATCATAGTTACATGCAAGCCTCCACTGACAGATGGGTGGTGGCTGCGTATGTGGTGCATTGGCCAGGAATCAAACCCAGGTCTCCTACATGGGAGGTGAGAATTCTACCACTGAACCACCAATGCTTCATAAAATGTTTACTGAATGTTAATTAAAACTGGTTGTTTCTGAATGGCAGACTTTGAGTGATTTGTTGTTTTCTTTCTTTATACTTCTGGATTAGCCAAACTCTTTATAATAAGCATGTCCCGTTTTTATAAAAATTAAGTCATTCTCTAAAATGCGAAAAATAAATATGGTGTCATATATCTAATAATATTAAATTACCTGAGTTACTCCAGTGGTAAATAAAAAATATATACACTACATAACCAAACACAGAATTGGTTTACTGAGTTTGAGGGCTTAGGACCATAGTCTCAGAGGGCAACTCGGTCAACTGGTCTAACACAGCTCCTAAAGATAATGTTCTACATCTTAGTTTGGTAAGTAGTGTCTGGGGTCTTAAAAGCCTGCGAGTGGCCATCTAAGATACAACTATTGGTCTCTGTGCATCTGGAGCAAAAGAGAAAGAAGGAAACTAAAGACTCAAAGAAGAAACTAGTCTACAGGACTAATAATCTACATGAACCACGGTCTCACCTACCTTGAGACCAGAAGAACAAAATGAAGCCCGGCTACCACTACTGTCGGTTCTGACCAGGGATACAACAGATGGTCCCAGATAGGAGAAAAATGTAGAACAAAGCTCAAATTTCTAAGAAAGACCAGACTTACTGGACCGGTAAAGACAAGAGGAAACACCCGAAACTATCACCCTGAGATACCCTTTAAACTTGAAACTCAAACCACTCCCAGTGCTCACCTATCAGCCAAAAGACAGAGTGGCTCATAAAATAAATAATATCACTTGTGAGTACTCCTCTAAACTATCATCTATATGGGACCTAACAGTCAACATTTACCCTACACCAAAGATGAGAAGGTAAGGGGGGGGAAAGGAAGCTAGATTAATGAAAAAGAGCAACCAGAATGAAAACAATAAGAATGCTGACACATGGTGAAAAGTGTATCCAATGTCACTGAATAATATGTATAGAAATTGTTAAATGAGAACTTAATTGTCTATGTAAATTTTTCCAAATCACAATCAATATATACACACACATCCACACAAACACACATACACAGGAAAAAATACATTTCATATAATAATTTAACCACTTCAATTAAGTCTTTTGTTCCCTCTCTGAATTTTGTGGTAGTCTCATTATTTTTCCACATAAATTGCCCAGCTTTTCTCCAATATAATCAAAAAGTTTCAAAGTTGAAAATTAAAGCTGCCTCTGAAAATCCTCAACTGACTTCTTCCTTGATTCATTGCAGTTTTAGGTGATAACTATTTAGGTGATAACTATTGGGCATGCTGAATAACCAGTGCAAGATTTGAATATTCTAAAACTAAAAAGCTGTAGGAAAACATGCCTTCTTGCTCCTAGCAGAGGAACTTAACTTTACCACTGTGTATCTGCTACACTTGGGAAAAGTCAACTGAACCATGAAAGCCTTTGTTCCATCCCTAAATTCTCAGGATTCATGTAAAAGTGTCTGGATAATTTCTCTCTCCTTGTTGTAGTATTTAAATATATGTATTAATACAAGATATCACCCAGAAAAAGCTACAAAATTCTGTTAACACTGTTAAGAGTACAGAAAAACTAGCAACCCAAAAATAATTCTTTCAAGAATTACATCTCTAATGCTTAATGGTGTATTTAATCGTAGTAAGATCATTTGTAATTCAGTCATACCATAATGCTTCAGTGCATGTCAAGAGTTAAAGCTTTAAATCTTAAAACCAGGTCTAAAGTCATTTTTTTAAATTAAAATATAATTTTTTAAATATAAAGATAAAACTACATTATTGTGAAAAGTTTTTTCAGAAAAAAGTTTAGCATCTAAAGATAATTCAAAGGCTATTCAGAAACTACGATATTGTATCAATATAAAATCCATTTTATAATGAGAGGACTTCTAGGATTTATTGGGTTTTGTTTTTCTTTACAGCACAGGCATTTTCCTCAAATGTTACAGTTCACTGAATTTTTCAGAGTGGGAAGAGGAAATCTTTTACTGAAATAACTGGTACTATGAGCAGTAGCAGTGGTATGTTATTATTATGTCAGTAATTTTATCTACAACACTAATATCTCTTAGTATTAATTTCAAGAAATGTATGTAAGGATTTGATTAAAATAATGGGTAGACATACTGAAAAACTACTGTCCACCCACAAAACACAAAAGTCATATCTTACCTACAATAGTCACTTAATAAATGTCCACTACTGAATTGAAAAATGAAAACAATCACATTTCAAACTGAGAAAAAAAGTTATTGGATAATTAATCAACTATTTAATATGCATCAAAAAACTTACCTTCTGTATACTTTAAAAGCCTCTGAGGAGATAATAAAGGGAATCGAATTGGGTCTAGCACTTCTACCACATGTTTTCTTCTCTTTCCCAGATCTTTCAGAATCCACTGCATTGCAGCTAAGAAGACCTGGTATTCATCCTCAATGCTAAGCTCTTCACTTCGCAAAATTTTGACCAGCTGATCTTTTGTAAGTGCCAGGAACTCTTCCCCACTATGAACCTCCAAAAAATGGACATGAATATAGTTTTCTGTGAATTCCAAAAGATCATGGCAGGCAATTTGCTCAGAGAACTGAAAGATCCCAATGCAGTTCAGTGGATCAATTTGTCCTTTCAGAAATTCACAGCAAAGATTAACAACTTCAGTCAACTGCAGCATGTCTGCTGCAACAATCAACTCCTGGACATTATTCACACCTATATTCACTATACCTAGGGAAACAGGGAGACAAAATAGCCATTAAAATAAAAACAAATATTCAGCTTAGCATATTCAAAAAGCATTATACTTCATTCCACTGATAGCTTAATATTTGTTAAGTAAAAAGGCAACAAAGGATTTGTGGAAAGGGCACCAGCTTAATGATAACAATACCTAACATTTATGAAACATTTACAATGAAACAGACACAGTATTAATTGTTTTATACACTCATGTAACCTTCACTACAACCCCATAAGGCAGGTACTATTATTATTATTTTTGTATTAAGGAGACAGAATCAGAAAGTTTAAGTAACTTGTCCCTAAGAAATACAGTTAAGCAACTTGCAAGGTAGGAATTAGTATCAAAGTCCATGCTTTTAACATAGGGTCGCTATGAGTTGGAATCAACTTGGCATCAGTGGGTTTGGGTTTTACATGCATCTAACAAACATTTATTGAGGATCTGGGGAGAGTTAAGACATGGTCCCTATCTTCAGTTATTATAAAGTATCATACAAATGTTAGCATATAATATTAGGTATAATCAAGAGTCTACAAAACATGAGAGGTTATTAAATATTTAACATTTAAGTAACTATATATACTGCTTTCTTTCCAAAGGACTTTGTTGTTGTGTACCATAGAGACCCCATGAGACAGAATGGAACTGCCTCATACGGTTTTCTAGACTGTAATCTTTATGGGAGCAGATCACCAAGTCTTTCTCCCAAGGAGTGACTGGGTAGGTTAGAACCATCAACCTTTCAGTTAGCAGCAGAGCGCTTAATCATTGCGCCACCAGGGCTCCTTCCAAAGGGCTTTACTTTCATATATTTATATAATGACTTTGGGAGGACATCAAATAGCCAATTATACTTACAAGGAGAAAAAACAACAACACTATAATTCTCCTACTTAGTAAGGATAAACTCTCCATTCAGTCTTATACTGAGATGATTTACTTGAATGAAATGAGAATTGCCCACAAATCTGGAGAAGAGCATGGCTTCTGAAATAATGGAGCTGACTGACTGCTAATGGATAATGCCAAGAGAGTAATTATTTATTTCTTGAGAGTTATAAAAAGAATGTCCTACACCTCAATAGGGCTTGATAGTTTACAAAGCACTTTTACATTTATTAAAAAAGGTTATCTCATTTAACCTTCAAATGAATTATAAAGTGCTACAATCCCTACTTTATAAGTGAAAGAAATGAGGCTCACACGAGCTGTTTTCTAAGTACCTAATCTGCAATACCCATAAAACCCTGTGAAGGCAGAGGCCATGTCTGTCTGGTTTATATCACATCCCAGTGCCTAGCTCAAAGAAACCAGTTCAATAAAAAAATACTTGTGGAAAGAATGAATGATTGACTAAAGCTAAATGATATGCATCATATCACACAGCTAATTAGTGGCAGAGCTAGATCTCAAACCCAGGTCGATTTTATTCCAAGCATATAAAAACCTAAAGTGAGAAATATACTATTTAAGACCTATTAGAATTGTGAATGATTAATAATGAATACAGTGTATGTTGTTGTTTGTTGTTGGGTGCCGTCAAGTCTTTTCCTACTCAGAGTGACCCCATGTCACAGAGTAGAAGTGCCCCATAGGGTTTTCTTGGCTGTAATCTTTACGGAAGCAGATTGCCAGGTCTTTCTCCGGAGGAGCCGCCGAGTGGGTTGGAACCGCTGGGTTGGAACCGCCACTCTTCAGTAAGCAGCTGAGAGCTTAACTGTTGCACCGCTACGGTTCCTTAAAAAATGTATACCCAAGTCCAAATAAGAGACAAGTAGAACAGGCTTTGCTTCCTCCCACACCTTCAAAAAGTAAATGCTATTTACAATGAAAATCAAAGAACGTATTTTTAAAGAACTAAAAAGACTACAAAGTTCCCTGTTCAATAAATACCCAATATTCATTCTCCTTTCATTCTTACAAACATATCGTGATTTTGTTGTGGGTAGCAACTGTGCCCTGCTGAAAATTACATGTCTCAGCCTCTCTTGAAGGTAAGAGGTGAACTTCTGACTGACTTTGGACAACAGGGATATGAGCAGTAGTTGTTGGGTGGGGCTACCAGAAAAGCTTAAAAAGAGGATAGACTCAGCTGGCAGGCCCTTTTGCCTCTCCCCCTTCCTCAGTCCACTGGCTGGAGCTCAGTGATCCTAAGATTAGAAGTTACACGTTATAGATGGTAGAGCAAAATGCTGGAAGAATATTGGGACACTAAAGTGGTGCAAATGGTTTATGTGTTCAGCTGCTAACCGAAAGGTTCTAGCTCACCCAGAATCACCTCTGAAGAAACCTCTGGCAATCTACTTCCAAAAAATCAGCCATTGTAAACCCTATGGAGCACAGTTCTACTCTGACATACATGGGGTTGCCCTGAGTTGGAATCAACTTGATAGCAACTGATTAATGACATATGAAGCCACCATACCAGCCTCCGAATGCCTACTATAGGTTCATTTTTGTGGAAAAATAAATACCAACCAAATGCTGGTCTTAACCATTATACCAAGTTTAGCCTTAAAAGTCTATTCTCTACCATGTTATTTTCCTCCAGATCTGCTGAGTAGCTTTTATTTCTCTGGGTTTTATCTTTCATTTCTTTGATAGAAGTTCTGATCACCAGTAATGGGGTTATGATGCCATGAACATTCTTTCACTAAGTATCTCTTGTTGCTACTATCAGACAACACAGGCAGAATAGAAAACTTGTGATATTTTTTCTATTTTTTATGTAGTTCAATACTCCATGGATTAATCTGTATTAATTTATATTTGCAAATAAGAGAAGCAAGGGCAGTTATGAAGCAGTTTAATCACCTCAATGAGGTCAAGGGGTTAGTTTATACATAAGCCAATACAAAGAGCTGCATTGCTTTCTGTAGATAAAAGACTATCATTTTTATAATCCCCAAATTAAGAGCTATCACTTTTCTGAAATTTTCCAAAAAGGAATATGTAACAGTATAAAGAAAAAAAATCACCTTTTGTCATTTTCCAGGCTTAAATACCATTTACTTAAAAAAACAATGCTTTATAAGGCCACAAAATTATCTTAATTAGTTCCCATCACGCAGTCCCTTAAGGAGAGCATGGTATATTCTCAAAGCTAGACCAAATAAACAGTCCTTGTTTTCAAACGTTTTTTCTGACTGTAAGAGTAATATATACTCACTGTAGAAAAAAAATTTAAGGCAGAAAAATATAAAAATGCAAATCACACATTCTTCCATACACAAAGATACCCAGTATTAACACTTTAGTGTATTTCTTTAGTGTATTGCCAGTATTTATGTGCATTTCTTATGTCATTAAAACTGTCTAAAACATTTTAAAAATAAAAGTTTTCATTTAAATGATACATGCTGATTATAAATATTCTGGGGGAAAAAAACAGAAAAAGAGGGAAGAAACAAGAATCTTCCATAAGTCTATCACCTACAGATAAACACTGTCAACATGCCAGTTTATCTCCCATACACATATATACACAAATGATTTTTTTGTTTTTCACAAAGTAGGGACACTTACATTCTGATTTTTTCATTTAATATATTATAAACATTCTTCATGAAAGAATATGTATGCTTTAAATCATTTGCAAGATCTAAATAATATCCCATTATATATATGTGCTCCATAACCTACTGTGGAAATAATTACTGTATTCAATTATATACTATATACATACATATAATACATGTATAGTATATATTGTGATAAATAATGTTACAATAAATATCCTGGTACATAAATATTTACCTATGTCTCTAATTAATTCTTTAGGATTCCTAGAAAAGGAATACTGGGTCAAAAGATAACTTTTGAAAGGCTCATAACATATTACCAAATTATTCTCCATATAAGTTATTTTTGTTGTTGCTGCTGTTAGCTACCGTTGAGTCAGCCCCCGACTCACAGCGACCCATGCATAAAGGAAAGAAACGCTGCCCAGTCCTCTGTCATCCCCATGATCAGTGGCAGATCGGACCATTGTGATCCATAGGGTTTTCAATGGCTGATTTTCAGAAGTAGATTGCCAGGCCTTTCTTCCTAGTCAGTCTGGAAGCTCTGCTGAAACCTGTTCAGCATCATAGCCACACGCAAGCCTCCACTGAGAGACAGGTGGTGGTTGTACGTGAGGTGCACTGGCTGTGAAACAAACTGGATCTCCCACATGGAAGGAGAGAATTCTACCACTGAACCATCACCGCCCCCTTCCATATAAGTTAGATCAATTTATATTCCAATAGCAGTGCATGAGCGATTGCATCATTCTTTATTCAAAGCAACAGGCTCACTTAACATACCTGTGTAAATGAAATCTAGAAGTATACGAAAGATTCTAGCTTCAATTCCTAGAATCTGTACAGTATCTTTTAAGGACTCTTTCATTCCTCCAGTGAACAAAGCTTCAAAGTAGGGACTACTGGCAGCCAAAACCAGCCGATGAACGTTAAAAGTTTCCTTCCCAACTTGTAGCTGCACATCACAGAAATGCTGCCCATTCCTCATTCTGTTGATCTGAGCCATGATGAATTGGGCATGTTTATCTGATGTAAAAGGACTATCCTCATTAGCCATGATGATGATATATCAGTTAAAAGAACTGTTGCCCATAATCTGCCCCACCCTGAAAAAGAAAATACAAGGAAATCAAGCAACATATTTTTGTGTTTAACATGTCTTCCATTCATACACATATGAAACATTCCCTACCCTCAAGGGAGTTTACTATCTACTCAGTGACATAAAACACTCATTAAACAAGTAAGGACTAAACTGTGTGGTACTATTTCTAATATGGTTTCAGAGAAGGGACTAAATAGTGCAGGCTAAAATCATTGGGGAAAACGTCACAGAGAAAAAAATGGGACTTGACTGGGCACTGAAAGATCAATAGTATCAAGGTATAAGGAGAGGGCATAAGCCCTTCTGGGTGGAGTAAAGAAAATGAGAAAAGACATAAAGGAAGAAAAAATGTTTTGTACATTGCAGTAAGGAAGCATATACCACAGCCAGAATGAACTTTTAAAAAGCAATTGTGTAGGTATATACCCTAAAGAATTGAAAGCAGGGACTCAAACAGATACTTGTACACTGCAGCATTATTCACAATCGCCAATAAGTAGAAACAACCCAAATGTCCATTAACAGATAAATGGATACGTTAAATGTGGTGCATACACACACTGGAATATTATTCAGCCATAAAAAGAAATGAAGTTCTGATACATGCTACAACATGGATGAACCTTTAAAACATTAAGTGAAATAAGCCAGACACAAAAGGACAAATATTATATAATCCCATATATATGGAATGAAATATCCATAATAGGCAAATGCATAGAAATAAAAGGTAGGTTAGTGTTTACCAGGGGATTGGGGGAGGGAGTTATTGCTTAATGGGTACAGAGTTTCTGTTTTGGGTGATGAAAAAGTTTTGGAAATAAACAGTGGTGATGGTTGCAAAACATAAAGTATGCATGCAAAAAAAAAAAAGGCCACTGTGATCAGTCCAGCTGTCTGCTTAAAATCCTTCAATGGCTTCCATTAGCACCCAAAGCCCTTCAAATCTCACCCCTAACTACCTATCCAGTTACATCTCCTATATTCCTCTTTGAACTTAACACTCCAGCAAAAGCTAGCAATTTGCATTTCTCTAAAAGTATCTCTTTCATCCAACCCTTCCTCACCTTTTCCATCTGAATCTTCATTACATTTTAAGACTGTTCAACTATAATTTCCTTTAGGAACCCTTTCCTGTCATTCTCTCCTCTGGATTTGGTGCTCTTCCTATGCTTACTTATAGTACCTATACTATAGCCCACATCACACTCTACCTTGTCAGACACCCTACTGCCCCACTGGCTACACATATACAGACATATGCGCGCACGCATACGCATACACACACACACACACACACACACACACACACTCTGAAACTCCTTGAAAGACAGTCTCTTAAGGACAGGGACTATCTTTCCTGTCTGTAGCAACCATACCTAACATACATTAGGTCTTCAAAAGTTTGTAAAATGAATAAGTACAGTAAGAAATTACAGTAACAGCTTAGGTTGTGTTTTTTTAAGCTGTTACCTTTTCCATATATTATGTTCATTGTAATTCTCACAATAACTAAGAGGCAGGAAGAAAAGATATTATCATAAATGGGAGATAAGGAAGCTGAAGTTTCCCCAAGGATAGTGTTACTATAATGACTGTCTCAGTATTTGAATCCAGGTCTTCTTACTCTAAATCCAGGGTTTTTTTTCCCACCATATCACACTGCATAGGAATTATTAGGCAAGCTTATAGAGAAAGGGCCTTAAAACCCAAGTACAGCAATTTGGACATGAGACTTTACAGGTTCATGACAAGTAAATATGACAACAGCCATGTTTCAGAACTGTTATGCAGGCTTTCAGGAAAATGAGCTAAGAAGTAATCAAGTCCTAGAAAACAGCCTTACAGCTTCAGTAATGAGAACCAAAAGGACAAATCCAAGTTATCTTTTGAATAAAGAAACCATGAGATTTGTAATTAGAAGACATATGGAGATGAAGCACAGGGGGACTCTAAGATGACTAAGGTTTTATACTTTAGGCATAAGGACAACTGATAGTAAGACTGACAGAAACGGTGTGGGCTGATGTTAGAAAAAAATGGCTAAGTTTATACATTCCAAGTCAAATTTATCAAAATTAAAATATATAAGCTGATTATCATGACTATCTAGGAATTAACTTATTGAAAAATTTGATTGAGAGGTTCTATAATATGTTGACATCTACTTAATGTCAACATATTACATTTAACTGGCACATTAAAGCAGAGTGTGTTTCTACATAAAAATTTGACCTGCAGCTATTATTAAACATGACATGGCTGTCAGACTTTTTTGTGTTTTAGATTTCTCCCTGTCAGCAGATTTTGGACCCCAGTGGTGACTGTTTAATTACAGCGTACCTCGTCTGTTCCCAACTTCAAGGCACCGCACCAAGCATAGCCACTGGGCTAAAATAGTGATTCCTACTACAAGAGTTTACTAAATATCCACTCTGGTAGCAGACACTCAGCAGAAATCCTAATCTGCTGAGATGCTTCTCAGTAACTGCTACTATCCCACTGCCAGTGGAGTACGTCATTCCATCGGGCCCATATTTCCAAAGGTAAAAAACCCAATTCTGAGACATCACATAGGGATGTATGGGGCCTGCCTCAAAGGATTTCAAAGGCAGATTATTAGGAAATGATAGGGACACCCAAATGAAGTAAAAAGGACATGTCTGGTGGCTGTGAACCTAGTGACGAGGAGCATCGGGAAGGTGCTTCAGCAAAGGGTGTCTGAAAGAATCCCAAGATGAACGTCAAAAGAACGAGGTTCTTTGCGCTTGAACTAGAGAGTGGACTTGGAGCGCTAGCCCTAAGCTGCTGGACACTAAACCCGTTGCCGTCCAGTCGATTCCGACTCATAGTGAGTCTACAGGACAGAGTAGAATAGGGTGCCCCATAGGGTTTCCAAGGAGCTGCTGATGGATTCGAACTGCAGACCTTTTGGTTAGGCAGCCGAACGCTTAACCACTGTGCCATCAGAGCTGCGACCCTGGGGGCGGTAAGACATACCAACGCTATCTAAACGGCGGGTCTGGCATCTCAGACAGCTGAGGGGACAACAGACAGGCCAGCGGCGCCCCCTCCGGATTCCCCAGTGGGGGCGGGCAGAGGAGATACAGGTACTGTCCGGACCAGGCGAAGCCTCCAAAAAGGCGAAAACGCTTTGAGACTAGCAAGGAAAGGCCTGAGGCGGCAGGAAGAAAGGCGGGGAGAAAACCGGCTCCAGAGGCACCTCTCACTCTCCGCGTCAGGGGTCCCGAGAGCCTGAGAGGGTCGAAGAGGAAGTTCCCAACCCCGTCGTAGACGCGCCCGGGACTCAGGCCCTTCTTACCCGCCGCTTCCCTTTCCCGCTGGCGCCGGCTCAGCCTCTGCGCGCGCAGTCGGACCAGCAGGCGCGGTGGGGGCGGGGAAGACGGGTCGGGAGGTGACTCGGCGATGCGATCCTCCGATGGAGGGCTGGAGGAGAAGCTGGGCGTGGGGAAAGATGCCTTTCGCCCTTGCGCACCACTGGCTGCTGTCTTCGACTGCGCGTGCGCAGTGTTCTCCGGTTCGCCCATAGCGGGACCTGCTGGTGACTCTTGGTGCTACATTTCTGTAGCCTAGGGCTTTTGGTTGATTCCCCACCGGCGAGCAGCCCAGCTGTAAGCCCACGCTCCTGCTTGCTGGGACGTTCCAGCTCACCGTTTCCACTCTGCCCAAACTCCCTCCATTCACGTGTCGTCCCGGAAGCCAGCGGACCTCAGTGTCGAGGAGATAACAGAGACGAGCAACGGGCACGGTGCTTCTCTGCCGTCTTTACCATTCACCCTGATCATTTTTTGAGTCTGCGTAACTGAGCCCGGCACTGTGAGTGGATGCCTATATTGAAGGGAAGGAAGAATGTGCAGTTTTTTTTTCTCTGCTGAACTTTACAATGTGTCAATGCATTAGTGGCTTTCAAACTTTTTTGATACCAGTCCACAGTGGACAAAAGCATTTTACACCAAAACCGATACCACATTCCTGTGTATATAGGTTAGTATATCTGAAACAAAATTTTCACAAAACTATGTTTACATTTACTACCAGAAATGCACTAAATTTCTATTTATTCTTTTCTTTCTCATTACCAAAAAAAAAAGAAACAAAAAAACCTTTCAGGGACCCATTGTCAGAAAAAATCATCAAAGACTTGGAAATGGGCAAAAGAAATTACTGAGCGTCCTTAAACTGTAATGCTGGGCGTTATCTAGCAGACATTCCAAGGAGTATTCGATTCTACAGGACCTTCTATTGACTAGGCTATTTTACAAGAAAACTGATAGTATTTAAAATAATTATTGTCCATTGAAATGCAAATGAATTTTACCCAATAGAGATACAATTGATTTCCACCTTGAACCTGTATCAGTCAGGGTTCTCCCCAGAAACAGAATCAATAGTGTGTGATTGTGTGTGTGTGTGTCTGAGTGTGATTTATTTTAAGGAATTGTCTCACACCATTGTGGGGGCTGGCAAGTCTGAAATCTGCAGGGCAGGCTGTTAGGCTGGAAACTTGGCAGGAGTTGACACTATAGT
Organism: Trichechus manatus latirostris; assembly: GCF_000243295.1. Classification (NCBI taxonomy): domain Eukaryota; kingdom Metazoa; phylum Chordata; class Mammalia; order Sirenia; family Trichechidae; genus Trichechus; species Trichechus manatus. Next base: position 10,561,489 of record NW_004443951.1, on the reverse strand, counting down.
CTTGAAGCAGAATTGCTGCAATCTTAAGGCAGAATTTCTTCTCTGGGATACCTTAGTTTTTGCTGTTAATGCCTTCAACTGATTGGATGAGGCCCACCCACATTATTAAGGGTAGTCTCTTTTACTTAAAGTCAACCAATTATAGATGTTAGACACATCTACAAAATACCTTCAAAGCAACACCTAGGTTAGTGTTTGGTTAAATAACTGGGTATTATAGCCTAGCCAGGAGCCTGGTGGCGCAGTGGTTAAGAGCTCAGCTGCTAACCAGAGGGTCGGCAGTTTGAATCCACCAGCTGCTCCTTGGAAACCCTATGGGGCAGTTCCACTCTATCATATAAGGTCACTAGGAGTTGGAATTGACTTGCTGGCAATGGGTTTAGTTGTTTTTTTTTTTTTAATAACATAGCTAAAAGAGCCCCGGTGATGCAGTGGTTAAGTGTTTGCTGCTAACCCGTTTGGAACCCCACCAGACCAATCAGGGAGAAAGATTTGACAGACTGCTTCTGTAAAGATTACAGCCTGGAAATCCTATGGGGCAGTTCCACTCTGTCCTATAGGGTCGCTGTGAGTTGGAATTCATTCGACTGCAATGGGTTTTGTTTTTTCTTTTTTTTTTGGAGGGGGAGCTTATAGCCTAGCCAAGTTGACACATAAGACTAACGATTACAACACCCCTTAGCAAATTCATTGTAATATTCTTGATTACATCTATTCTTCAAATTCACATTTGAACCTGTCTTAACAGATTCCCTCATTGATTCCCTCATTAATTAAAGAGTTAAAAAAATGATATGTGTTTATTTTATATTGGTATGTGTCTTAGTTATCGCTGCTAAAAGAAATACCACAAGTGGAGGGCTTTAACAAACAGAAGTTTCTTCTCTCACAGTTTAGGAGGCTAGAAGTCTGAATTCAGAGCACCAGCTCCCAGGGAAGGCTTTCTCTGCTAGCTCTGGGGGAAGGTCCTTGTCATCAATCTTCCCCCGGGTCTAGGAGTTTCTCAGCACAGGGATCCCAGGTCCAAAGGACATGCTCTGCGCCCGGCCCTTCTTTCTTGGTGGTAGGAGGTCACTCTCTCTTTCTGCTCACTTCTCTCTTTTATATCTCAAAAGAGGTTGACTCAAGATACAACATAATCCTGTAGACTGTGTCCTGCCTCATTAACATAACTGCCTCTAATCTTGCCACATTAACATTATAGAGATGAGGATTTACAACATATGGGATGACTACATCAGATTACAAAATGGGGGACAACCACAAAATACTGGAAATCATGGCGTAGCCGAGTTGACACACATTTGTGGGAATACATTTCAATCCATAACACTTTGTGATTCATGATTTTATCTTTCAGAAAATTATACTTCAGCACCAATTAAAATTTCACTATTTAACAATTATTGCTTTAGAGTGTATTTTTAGGAGAAGAATTGTTGGATCATAAGGTACGTGTATCTTCAATTTCACTAGAAAAATGCCTAATGCCATTCAAAACTGTTCCAATTTACATTCCCACCAGCAGTGAACGAGAGTGCCCTTGCACTGATTCCTAGTTAATACTCATATCACCAGCTGTTTCAATTTTGTATAATCTGGTGGGTATAAAATAGTATTTCATTTTTATTTTAATTTACATTCCCTGATTATTAATGACATTGAGCAGTAAAAAGATGTTTATAGACGAATTAATTTTCTTCTTTTTTTTTTTTTAATAAAGTGGCTGTTCGTGTGTTTTGTCCATTTTTTAAAGGAATTTTTTTCTTTTTTAATTTGTAGGAGGTTTTTTAATTACATGCGTTACCAATATTTTCTTCTAACTTGTCTATAGCTTTTATTTATTATCTCTATGGTGAACAAAAAAATTATGATTTTACTGATTTATTAGCCTTTTAGTATGTTTTTCACCTTGGTATGCTTAAGAAATTCTTCTAAAATTTTAGAAAATTTTCCAAAAGTTTCATAATTTCCCTTTTCATATTTAATTCTTTAAATAATCAGGAGTCCATTTTTATGTATGAATTGAGGTAGAATCCAATTTCTTTTTTTTTTTTATTCTATATGGATAACCAGTCATCACAACACTATTTATTGAATAATTCAGATTTCCCCAGTGATCTGCAATGCCAACTCTTTCTCATATTATGGTTGCTTTGGACTAGGATCAACTTCTTTATTAAGTTGAATTGTTTATTCAGCCATACCATACTGTTTTAATTACAATACTTGTGTAAGTCTTGATATCTGGTAGGACAAGTTTCCCCATCTAGATATTCTTCTTTAGCAGCATCTTGGTTATTCCTGGCAATCTTGATTGTTCCATGTAGATTTTAGAACTAGCATATCAAGTTTCACATACACACACATACACACAGTGAGATTTTTATTAGAATTTCAATAAATCGAGAAGACAATTTGAAGAGAATTAACATTTTTGTATAATTGAGTAGTCTTATCCATTAACAAAATTAAGTTTAAAATTTTTAAAAAGTTTTCTTTTCTTGTTTATTTTTTTAATTTTATTTTTTCCCATACAAAACTTTATACATATATTGTTATGTGACTCGAGTTGCTCTCCCCATACCTTGACAGCACACTCCTCCTTTCCACCCCTGATTCCCCATGTCCATTTAACCAGCTCCTAACCGTCTGCGCCTTCCCATCTCACCTCCGGACAGAAGCTGCCCATTTAGTCTCTTGTATCTCCTTGAGCTAAGAGGCACACTCCTCACGAGTATCACTTTATGTCCCACAGTCCATTCCAATCCCTGTCTGAAGAGCTGACCTCAGAAATTGTTTTAGTTCTGGGCTGATAGAGAATCCAGGCGCCATGCTTTCTGGGGCTCTTCTAGTCTTAGTCACACCATTAAGTCTGGTCTTCTTACTAGAATTTGAGTTCTGCACCCCATGATTCTCCTTCTCCATCCGGGACTCTCTGTTGTGTTCCCTGTAAGGGCAGTCATTGGTGGTAGCCTGGCAACATCTAGTTCTTCTGGTTTCAGGCTGATAAAGTCTCTGGTTTATATGGCCCTTTCTTTCTCTTGGGCTAATACTTTCCTTGTGTCTTTGGTGTTCTTCATTCTCCTTTACTCCAGGTGATTGGGACCAATTGATGCATCTTAGATGGCCACTTGCAAGCTTTTAAGACCCCAGACGCCACTCACCAAAGTAGGATGCAGAACATTTTCATAATAAGCTTCGTTATGCCAGTTGACCTAGATGTCCTCTGAAAGCATGGTCCCCAGACCCCTACCCCTGCAACTCTGTCCCTCAAAGTGTTTGATTGTATTCAGGAAACTTCATAGCTTTGGTTTAGTCCAGTGGTGCTGACTTCTCCTGTAGTGTATGCTGTCCTTCCCTTCACCTAAGATAATTCTTTTCTACTATCTAGTTAGTAAATAACCCTCACCCTCCCTCCCCCCCCTCGTAACCATCAAAGAATGTTTTCTGTGTTTAAACATTTTCTTGAGTTCTCATAATAGTGGTCTCATACAATATTTGTCCTTCTGTGACTGACTAAATTCACTTGGCATAATGACCTACGGCTTCCTCCATGTTATAAGATGTTTCACAGCGTCATCGTTGTTCTTTATTGTTGTGTAGTATTCCATTGTGTGGATATACTATAATTTATCAATTCGTCCATTGATGGGCACCTAGGTTGTGTCCATCTTTTTGCTATTGTGAACAGTAATGCAATGAACATGGGTGTGCGTATATCTATTCATGTGACGGCTCTTATTTCTCTAGGATATATTCCAAGGAGCGGGATAGCTGGATCATATAGTACTTCTATTTCTACCTTTTTAAGGAAGCGACAAATCGATTTCCAAAGTGGTTGTACCATTTTACATTCCCACCAACAGTGTATAAGTGGTCCAGTCTCTCCACAACCTCTCCAGCATTTATTATTTTGTGTTTTTTGGATTAATGCTAGCCTTGTTGGGGTGAGATGATATCTCATTGTAGTTTTGATCTGCATTATTCTAACGGCTAATGTTCGTGAGCATTTCTTCATGTGTCTGTTAGCCACCTGAATATCTTCTTTGCCGAAGTGCCTGTTCATAGCCTTTGCCCATTTTTTAATTGGGTTATTTGTCTTTTTGTTGTTGAGGTTTTGCAGTATCTTGTAGATGTTAGAGATCAGATGCTGATCAGGTTTGTCGTAGCCAAAAAATTTTTCCCAGTCTGTAGGTTGTCTTTTTACTCTTTTGGTGAAGTCTTTTGATGTGCATAAGTGTTTGATTTTTAGGAGCTCCCATTTATCTAGTCTCTCTTCTGGTGCTTGTGCATTGTTACTTGTGGTTCGTATTGTCTTTATGCCATGTATTAGGGCTCCTAGCGTTGTCCTTATTTTTTCTTCCATGATCTTTATCATTTTTGATTTTATGTTTAAGTCTTTGATCCATTTTGAGTTAGATTTTGTGCATGGTGTGAGATATGGGTCTTGTTTCAGTTTTTTGCAGATGGATATCCAGTTATGCCAGCACCATTTGTTAACGAGACTGTCTTTTCCCCAACTAAAAGACGTTGGGCCTTTGTCAGATATCAGCTGCTCATAGGTGGATGTATTTATGTCTGAATTCTCAATTCGGTTCCATTGTTCTATGTGTCTGTTGTTGTACCAGTACCAGGCTGTTTTGACTACCGTGGCGGTATAATAGTTTCTAAAATCAGGTAGTGTGAGGCCTCCCAGTCTGTTCTTCTCCTTGAGTGATGCTTTGCTTATTTGGAGCCTCTTCCTTTTCCATATGAAGTTGGTGATTTGTTTCTCCATCTCATTAAAAAATGCTGGTGGGATTTGGATCAGGATTGTATTGTATCTGTAGACCACTTTGGGTAGAATTGACATTTTCACAATGGTGAGTCTACCTATCCATGAGCAAGTTATGTTTTTCCACTTATGCAGGTGTCTTTTGGTTTCTTGCAGTAGTATCTTGTAGTTTTCATTGTATAGCTCTTTTATGTCTCTGGTTAGATTTATTCCTAAGTATTTTATCTTCTTGGGGGCTATTGTAAATGGTATTGATTCGGTGATTCCTCTTCGAGGTTCTGTTTATTGGTGTAAAGGAATCCAATGGATTTTTGCATGTTTATCTTGCATCCTGAAACTTCGCTGAAATCTTCTATTAGTTCCAGTAGTTTTCTTGTGGATTCTTTGGGATTTTCTGTGTATAAGATCATATCATCTGCAAATTGAGGTACTTTGACTTCTTCGCTACCAATTTGCATGCCCTTTATTTCTTTTTCTAACCTAATTGCTCTGGCTAGGAACTTCAGCACATTGTTGAATAAGAGTGGTGATAAAGGGCATCCTTGTCTGGCTCCCGTTCTCAATGGGAATGCTTTCAAAGTCTCTCCATTTAGGCTGATGTTGGCTGTTGGCTTTGTACAAATGCCCTTAATTATATTGAGGAATTTCCCTTCTATTCCTATTTTGTGGAGAGTTTGTATCATGAATGGGTGTTGAACTTTGTCAAATGCTTTTTCTGCATTGATTAATAAGATCATGTGGTTCTTGTCTTTTGTTTTATTTATGTGATGGAATACATTGATTGTTTTTCTAATGTTGAACCA
>NW_004443951.1:10552409-10554445 GCF_000243295.1 Trichechus manatus latirostris | reverse complement strand
GATTTTACTTTAAAGTCTATTTTGTCAGAGGTTAATATTGCCACTCCTGCTCTTTTTTGAGTGTTGTTTGCTTGATATATTTTTTTCCATCCTTTAAGCTTTAGTTTGTTTGTGTCTTTAAGTCTAATACGTGTCTCTAGTAGGCAGCGTATAGACAGATCATGTCTTTTTATCCAATCTGCCACCCTCTGTCTCTTTATTGGTGCATTTAGTCGATTTACATTCAGTGTAATTATTAATAGTTATGAGTTTAGTGCTGTCGTTTTGATGTCTTTTTCTATGTGTCGTTCACAATTTCTTTGTTGCACTTAATTTTCTGTGCTGAGTCGTTTTTCTTTATGTATTTTCTTTTCATCTTCATTTTTCTTTATGTGTTTTCTTTTCAACATTTCGTTGATTTTGTGTTTGCTGAGTCATTATATTTTTCTAGTTTTTTATTTTGACTTGTAGGATTGTTTGTTTCCTTTGTGGTTACCTTAATATTTACCCCTATTTTTCTAAGTTTATACCAGTCTTTTATTTCTTTATATTGCCTTGACTTCCTCTCCATATGAAAAATCTATGTCTACATTTTTTAAGTCCCTCTTTTTTGTTTTAATGTTGTCATCTTTTACATATTTACATCTGTTTCCCTATTTTCAGTGTTTTACCTTTGATTTACTTTTGTGACTTCTCTATCTGGGTTGATATCTGGTTGCTCTGTCCTGTGTTCTAGTCTTGGGTTGTTATCTGATGATATGGATTTTCTAACCAGAGGACTCCTTTTAATATTTCTTGTAATTGTGGTTTGGTTTTTGCAAATTCCCTAAATTTCTGATTATCTGGGAATGCCCTAATTTCACCATCTTATTTGGGAGACAATTTTTCTGGATATATAATTCTTGGCTGGCAGTTTTTTTCATTCAAGGCTTTATATATGTCATCCCATTGCCTTCTTGCCTGCATGGTGTCTGCTGAGTAGTCCAAGCTTATTCTTATTGACTGTCCTTTGTAGATGACTTTTCGTTTCTCTCTAGCCACTCTTAAAATTCTCTGTTTATCTTTGGTTTTGTCAAATTTGTTTATAATATGTCTTGGTGACTTTCTTTTGGGATCTACCTTATGTGGGGTTCGATGAGCATCTTGGATAGATATCTCATCATCTTTCACAATATCAGGGAAGTTTTCTGCCAACAAATCTTCAACAATTCTCTCTGTATTTTCTGTTACTCCCCCCTGTTCTGGTACTCCAATCACTTGTAGGTTATTCTTCTTGTTAGAATCCCACATAATTCTTAGGATTTCTACATTTTTTTAAATCCTTTTATCTGATTTTTCCTCAAATAAGTGGTGTCAAGTGCTTTATCTTCAATCTCACTAATTCTGACTTCCATTGCCTCAGTTCTGCTCCTATGACTTTCTATTCAGTTGGCTAATTCTGGAATTTTATTGTTAATCTTCTGGATTTCTGATTGCTGTCTCTCTATGCATTCTTGCAGGCTGTTAAATTTGTCATTATGCTCTTCTCTAATCTTTTTAAGTTCCTCTATTGCGTGTTCTGCATTTTGATTAATTTCCTTCCTAATTTCTTGAAGAGTTCTGTATGTTAATCTTTTGTATTCTGCCTCCAGTAGTTCCAAGAAATTTTCCTCCTCTGGAAAATTTCTAGATTCTTTATTTTGGGAGCTCGCTGAAGCCATCATGGATTGCCTCTTTATGTGGTTTGATATTGACTGTTGTCTCTGAGCCATCAATAAGTTATTATATTATTTATTTTATGTTTGCTTACTATGTCCTAGCTTTTTGTTTTGTTTTGGTATGCCCAAATAGGCTGCTTGTATGAGCTAGTTTGATTATTGGCATCTTTGAAGCTCTAATGTCCTGTCACCAGGTCATTAAATCTGTTACGAGGTATGTGAGCTCAGAAGTCCGCCCACTCCTCCTGCATGGACTCAGCTCAGGTGCCCAGGTAGATAGCCACCAAGTGTGTGGTGTAGGCTGTCACTTACAGTCCTAGACAGGCATGGGTGATTGGTGTAGGCACAGGCATCTGGCTG
>NW_004443951.1:10544829-10552037 GCF_000243295.1 Trichechus manatus latirostris | reverse complement strand
GTATGTACCCAGTTGTACTGTGGTAATGAGGGCCTATGCTGTTGAAATGGGCCCACACAAGTCTATGCAGGGGGAAAGGCACTCAAAGTCCATGGATCCCTTATGCTTGTGCCTAGGCAAAGGAGCTGTGCCTACCCTGGGTTCCTGGCTTAGGGGAGCCGGCAGTTTATTTTTCCTCGTTTGTTAATTTGTTCACTCTCCAAGGCAGGGTGAATGGCTCTGGGCGTGTGACAGATCCTACTTCGTCCCAGGGCACTCAGCAATTGTTGAAGTTCACCCAGGACCCAGTGCAGATCAGGAAGCAGGGAGGTAAATGGGAGAGAGTTTTTTCCCTAAGGGGGATGTTTTTGATCCACGCGGTAGGCCATACGCAATTACTTATCTTTCGCCCATGAGGGCTGCTTCTCACCGGTTTTGGGTGGCCAAGTAGATTCTCTGGTGCTGGGTCTCTCCCGGTGCGGAAAACACGCCTCCTGAGCACAGCTGCTTGCCTGCCTCACCGCTCACCCCCGAGCTGATGAGACCTGAAGGGCTCAGGCTCCAACCAGGTCAGGTCTGGCAACTCCTTGCTGCTTCCAAACCATCTCTCCCTTCTCCTGCCACTCAGTCCAGTTCCTCAACTCTGCCTTTGATATTCAGGGCTTCTGGATAGCGATATATAATCGAATCACTTGTTTTTTGGGGTCTTTGTTGTAAAATGGTGCACCAGAAGCATCTGATTACTCCGCCATCTTGTCCCCACCTCCCTAAAGTTTTAATGTTTTATAATTTTCTCCATAAGGGTCTTATACATCTTTTATTAAATATAGTCCTAAGTACCTTTATTTTTGTGTTATTATAAATTACATTTGTTTAAGAATTACACTTTGCACTTCTGTATATTGATTTTATAACCAACAGCCTTGTTTAACTCCCTTATTAATTCTAAACATTTATCTATAGGTTATACTTTGGATTGGTCTGTGTAAACAATCATAACATCTGTATATATGACAATTTTGTTTCTTTCTTTACAATTTTTATACCTTATATTCCTTTTTCTTGTCTTGCCCTGCTGGTAAGATCTCTGGTGTGAAGTTGATTGAAAAAGCAGTTTAGTGTAGGAGTTAATGCACAGATGTTGGAGTCAAATGCCTAAGTCCAACACCTGACACTACTTCTCTGAGAACCTTGGGCAAGCTGTTTAACTTTTCTTGTAACTCACATTTCTCAAATTAAACTGGGTCTAATAATTGTACTTCATATAGTTGTTTAATAATTAAATTAGTTAACATATGTAAAGCACTTAGAATACTATCTACTGACTATTAAGTACTTTTAAATTATTAATTTCACAAAAAGAATAGTAATTCAAGAATCCATCTACTGTTCCTGATTTTAAATAATATTTTACCATTAAATATAACAATTGCGGTAGTTTGTTTGTTTTTTTATAGATGCCCTTTTATCAGGTTAAAGAAGTTCCCTCCTATTCTACCTCTGCTACTAGTATTCTCCCACAGGTCTGTCAGTTTGTTGTACTGTGGGGGCTTGCGTGTTGCTGTGATGCTGGAAGCTATGCAACCGGTATTCAAATACCAGCAGGGTCATCCATTGTGGACAGGTTTCAGCTGTACTTCTAAACTAAAACAGAGTAGGAAGAAGGACCTGGTGGTCTACTTCTGAAAAGAATTAGCCAGTGAAAACCTTATGAGTAGCAGTGGAACATTGCCAGAAGATGAGCACCTCAAGTTGGAAGGCACTCAAAATATGACTGGGGAAGAACTGCCTCCTCAAAGTAGAGTCGGCCTTAATGACATAGATGGAGTCAAGCTTTTAAGACCTTCATCTGCTGATGTGACATGACATTTCAAAATGAGAAGAAACAGCTGCAAACATACATTAATAATAGGAACATGGACTGTACGAAGTATGAATCTAGGAAAATTGGAAGTAGTCAAAAATGAAATGGAACACATAAACATCAATATCCTAGGCATTACTGAGCTGAAACAGACTGGTATAGGCCTTTTTGGATCAGACAATCATATGGTCTACTATGCCAAGAATGACAAATTGAAAAGGAATGGTGTTACATTCATTGTCAAAAAGAACATTTCAAAATCTATCCTAAAGTACAATGCTGTCAGCGATAGGGTAATATTCATACTCCTACAAGGAAGACCAGTTAATACAACTATTATTCAAACTTATGCACCAACCACTAAGGCCAAAGATGAGGAAACTGAAGATTTTTACCTACTTCTGCAGTCTGAAATTGATCAAATATGCAATCAAGATGCATTGATAATTACTGGCGATTGGAATGCAAATGTTTGAAACAAAGAGGAAGGACTGGTAGTTGGAAAATATGGCCTTGGTGATAGAAACAATGCTGGAGACAGCATGATAGAGTTCTTCAAGACCAATGACATCTTCATTGTAAACACCTTTTTTCCACAACATGAACAATGACTATACACGTGGGCCTCGCCAGATGGAATACACAGGAATAAAATCGACTATATCCGTGGAAAGAGACAATGGAAAAGCTCAATATCATCAGTCAGAACAAAGCCAACTGTAGAACAGATCATGAATTGCTAGTATGCAAGTTCAAGTTGAAATTGAAGAAAATTAGAACAAGTCCACGAGAGCCAAAGTACAACCTTGAGTATATCCCACCTGAATTTAGAGACCATCTCAAGCGTAGATTTGACGCAGTGAACACTGATGACTGAAGACCAGATGAGGTGTGGAATGACATCAAGGACATCACAAATGAAGAAAGCAAGAGGACGTTAAAAAGACAGGAAAGAAAGAAAAAACCAAAATGGATGTCAGAAGAGACTCTGAAAATTGTTCTTGAACGTAGAGTAGCTAAAGCAAAAGGAAGAAATGATGAAGTAAAAGAGCTGAACAGAAGATTTCAAACGGCAGCTCGAGAAGACAAAGTAAAGTATCATAATGATATATACAAAGACCTGGAGGTAGAAAATCAAAAGGGAACATACTCGGCATTTCTCAAGTTGAAAGAACTGAAGAAAAATTCAAGCCCCAAGTTGCAATATTGAATGATTCTATGGGGAAAATACTAAATGATGCAGAAAGTATCAAAAGAATATGGAAGGAATACAGAGTCACTATACCAAAAAGAATTGGTCAACATTCAACCATTTCTGAAGGTACCATATGATCAGAAAGGACGGTACTGAAGGAGGAGGTCCAAGCTGCACTGAAGGCATTGGCAAAAAAAACAAAGCTCCAGGAGTTCTTGGAATACCAGTTGAGATGTTTTGACAAACCGATATAGTGCTGGAAGTGCTCACTAAGAAATGCTAAGAAATTTGGAAGACAGCTACCTGACCAACAGACTGGAAGAGATCCACATTTGTACCCATTCCAAAGAAAGGTGATCCAACAGAACGCAGAAATTATCAAACAATATCACACACAAGTAAAATTTTGCTGAAGATCATTCAAAAGCGGTACATCGACAGGGAGCTGCCAGAAATTCAAGATGGATTCAGAAGAGGACGTGGAACAAGGGATATCATTGATGATGTCAGATGGATCATGGTTGAAAGCAGAGAATACCAGAAAGATGTTTACCTGTGTTTTATTGACTATGCAAAGGCATTCGACTGTGTGGATCGTAACAAATTATGGATAACATTGTGAACAATGGGAATTCCAAAACACTTAATTGTGCTAATGAGGAGTCTGTGCTTAGACCAAGAGGCAGTCACTCGAACAGAACAAAGTGCTATTGTGTGGTTTAAAGTCAAGAAAAGTGTGTGTCAGAGTTGTATTCTTTCACCATTCTTACTCAGTCTGTATGCGGAGCAAGTAATTCGAGAAGCTGGACTATAAAGAACTCAGCATCAGGATTGGAGGAAGACTCATTAACAACCTGCATTATGCAGAAGACACAAACTTGCTTGCTGAAAGTGAAGAGGACTTGAAGTACTTACTGATAAAGATCAAAGACCACAACCTTCAGTATGGATTTCACCTAAACATAAAGAAAACAAAAATCCTCACAACTTGACCAATAAGCAACATCATGATAAACGGAGAAAAAATTGAAGTTGTCAAGGATTTCATTTTAGTTGGATCCACAATCAATGCCCACAGAAGTAGCGGTCAAGAAATCAAGCGATACATTGCATTGGGCAAATCTGCTGCACAAGACAATTTCAGTGTTAAAAAGTAAAGATGTCACCTTGAAGACTAAGGTGTGCTTGATCCAAGCCATGGTGTTTTCAATTGCCTCATATGCATGTGAAAGCTGAAGAATGAATAAGGAAGACCAAAGAAGAATTGATGCTTTTGAATTATGGTGTTGGTGAAGAATATTGAATATGACATGGACTGCCAAAAGAACAAACAAATCTGTCTTGGAAGAAGTACAGCCAGTATGCTCCTTAGAAGCAAGGATGATGAGACTTCATCTCACATACTTTGGGCATATTATCAGGAGGGACCAGTCCCTGGAGAAGGACATCATGTTTGGTAGAGTAGAGGGTCAGTGAAAAAGAGGAAGACCCTCAATGAGATGGATTGACACAGTGGCTGCAACAATGGGCTCAAACATAACCACAATTGTGAGGATGGTGCAGGACGGACAAGTGTTTCATTCTGTTATACATAGGGTCACTATGAGTTGGAAATGACTCAATGGCACCTAACAACAACAACAGGAACTATTATTACTAGTATCAGTACTGTTCCAACTAATAATAATGGCAATAATATCTAGCACATATAGCATTTATTATGCCTTTAACTCCTACATTTGTTGCATCTCCTAAATATTTGAAGAATGACTACTGACTTTTAGCAAACACTTCTTCTGTATGTATTGATGTAATCATATGGTTTTCAATCTTTAATCTGTTAGTGTCCGAAGTTACATTAATAACTATCCTAATGTATTCACCTACAGCAACAGAGGAATGAGAGTCAGGAATAGGAGGAGGATATGGAATGTGTGGCTAATTGCTTCCATGAACAACTGCCTCCTTTGCCATGAGACCAGAGGAACCGGCTGATGTCCTGGCTACCAGTTCTGTGCATTTTGATCAAAGATTCTGGGGAAGAATTCTGATCAAAAGAGGGAAAATGCAGATTAGAATTCAACCTCTCATGAAATCCAGACTTTCTGGAGCCTTGAAGGCTGGATGAACCCCTAAATTTATTGCCCTAAGATAAGCTTCAAATCTTAAACCAAAAATATCCCCTGAAGTCTTCTTAAAGCCAAATAATAGTTTAGCTTAACTAGTAAAGAATGTCTTCCTTGAGTACTGTGGTCTTTTAAGATCTATCTATTTGGGATCAAATGGACAACAGTAAATCAAACAATTAGATAAGACCCTTTGGGGTGCAGTGAGTTATGTTAATGAGGGAGGAACAACTCAGAAAAGGAGGGAGAGAATGGTTGCACAACTTGAAAAACAGTCAGTGTCACTGAATTGTACATGTAGAAATTGTTGAATTGGTGTATGTTCTGCTGTGTATATTCTCAACAACAACAAAAATAAAACTAATAATTAAAAGAAAAACTATCCTAATGCCCTGGTGGTGTAGTGGTTTCAGTGTTTGGCTGCTAACCAAAAGGTTGGCAGTTCAAATTCACCAGCTGCTCCTTGGAAACCCTATGGGGCAGTTCTTCTCTGTCCTGTAGGGTTGCTATGAGTCAGAATCGACCCAATGGCAACAGTTTTTTTTTTTCTTTTTAATGTTAAACCAGTTTTTGTTTCTGGTATGAATTCAACGTGGTCTTCATGTGTTTATTATTAATTTTATATTGCTGAATTTGCTTTGTTAACAATTTGCCTAGACTGTGCATTTAGATTCATCAGTGAGATTGAGTTTAATTTTTCTTTCTAATATTATTATTATAATTTTTTTAGAAACTGGAATCCTCATTCATTGCTGGTGGCATTCTAAAATGATGCAGCCATTGCAGAAAACAGTTTGGTAGCTCCTTAATAGGTTAAAAACAGAGTTACCATAGAACCGAAAAAACAGTTGCTGAGGAGTCAATTTCAACTCATCTAGAGTTCATGTGTTTCAGAATAGAATAGTGCTCCAAAGAGTTTTCAATGGCTGTGATCTTTTGGAAGTGGGTCTCCGGGCTTTTCTTCCCAAGAGTCTCTGGCTGGATTGAAACCACCAACCTTTGGTTACTAGCTGAGCGCTTAAGTGTTTGTGGCACCTAGGGACTCCAGAGTTACCATATGACCTAACAATTTCACTTCTAGGAATATACCCAAGAGGAATGAAAATATATTTCCACACAAAAACTTGTATACAAATATTCATAGCAACATTATTCATAGTAGGCACAAAGGAGAAACAGCTCAAATGCCCATTAACTGATGAATGGATAAACAAAATGTGGTATATCCATACAATGGAATAAAAGGGAAAGAAGTCTGAAGTTAGCCCGAGGTTTACCCTTCAGCCAAAGATTAGACAGGCTCGGAAAATAAAACAAGAGTAAGTGGGCTCACCAGCCCAGGGCAAGGTCTAGAAGGCAGGAGAGGACAGGAAAGCTGGTAATGGGAAACCCAAGGTCGAGAAGGTGAGAGTGTTGACATGTCGTGGGGTTGGCAACCAATGTCATAAAACAATATGTATATTAATTGTTTAATAAGAAAATAATTTACTCTGTAAACCTTCATCTAAATTACAATTAAAAAAAGAGGAATGAAGTACTGATACATGCTGTGACATGAATGAACCTTGAAAACATTATGCTAAGTGAAAGAAGCAAAATCACAGAAGGCCACATATTTTATGATTTCATTAATATGAAGTGCCCAAGATAGGCAAATCTATAGAGATAGAAATCACATTCTTAGTTACCAAGGGCTGAGGGGAGAAGTGAATGGTGGAGTGACTGCTAATAGGCATGAGTTTTTTTTTTAGGATGATAAAAATGTTATAAAGTTAGGTAGTGGTGATGGTTGCACAATTCTGTGAATATATTTAAAACCATTGAATTGGAGACTATAAAAGGGATACATTTAAAAAAAATTTTTTTTATTGTACTTTAGATGAAGGTTTACAGAACAAATAGTTTCTCATTAAACAGTTAGTACACATGTTGTTTTACGACATTGGTTAACAACCCCACGACATGTCAACACTTTCCCTTGTCAACCTTGGGTTTCCTATTACCAGCTTTCCTGTCCCCTCCTGCCTTCTAGTCCTTGTCCCTG
>NW_004443951.1:10532357-10542541 GCF_000243295.1 Trichechus manatus latirostris | reverse complement strand
GGGCTATTATAAATGGTATTGTTTTCCTGATTTCCTTTTCATTGTTCTCTTTATTGGTATATAGGAACCCAACTGATTTTTATATGTTTATCTTGTATCCTGCAACTCTGCTGAATCTTTCTACTAGTTCCAGTAGTTTTCTCATGGAGTCTTTAGGTTTTCTATGTATTGTACCATATCATCCACAAATAGGGACATTTTAACTTCTTCATTACTGATTTGGATGTCCTTTATTTCTTTTTCTTGCCTTATTGCTCTAGCTAGGGCTTCCAGCACAAGGTTAAATAGGAGTGGTGATAAAGGGCATCCTTGTCTTGTTCAAAAAGGATACATTTTATGGTATGTGAAATTATCTCAATAAAGCAGTTCTATTTAAAAAAACAAACACATAAGGTAGATCGTGTCATTCTTGTGCTCGGAACTTTCCAGTGGCTTTCGTTCTCACTTAGATCAAAAGTCTTCAAATAGCCAAAAACCCTACAGGATCTCCTTCACCATCATCCCTGCATTTGACTTCATCTATGGCTCTCTCCCACATTCACTCTGCTTTAGCCTTTTTGGCTTCCTTGCTGCTCTTCCAAGCTACAGACACACTCCTGCCTCAGGGCTTGCATTTGCCTGGATCATTTTTCCCCGGTGTATTTCCATGTCTCACTCTCTCACCCCTTCAGGTCTTTTTTCAAATTTTCCCTTCTTAGTGAGACTACCCCTGACCTTCCTACTTTAAATTATAACAGCTTCCCTAGAACTCTCTCTCTTTCTTCCCATCTATATTTTTTTCTGTGACGCTTATCACCCCCTGACATACTCATGGGGGTGACATACAATAAGTATCACCCTTTTATGTGTTTATAGGCTGTCTCCCACATTCAAACACAAACTCATGAAAGCAGGTATTTTTCTCTGTTTTGTCATGCTTGTATACCCAGCATCTAGAACAGTGGCTAGCACATGGAAGGCGCTCAATAAATATTGAATTAATGAATGAGTAACATTTTATTTCTCCATTCTCAACATGGAAGTCAGAGTTATGTTCCTGTAAGTGGGATTATGTCAGACGCTTGCTTAAAATCCTTCAGCAGTTTCTTTCCTTTTAATTTCATTTATTTAGTTGTTACTGAGAATATACACAGCAGAACATACACCAATTCAACAGTTTCTACCTGTGCAATTTTGTGACATTGATTTCATTCTTCAAGTTGTGCAACCATTCTCATCCTTCTTTTCTGAGTTGTTCCTCATTAACATAAACTCACTGCCACTCTAAGGTTCTTATCTAATCTTTTGAGTTACTCTTGTCCATTTGATCCCAAATTGATAGAACTTAAAAGATTACATTGCTCAAGGCAGACAGTCTTTACTGTTGTTGTTGTTGTTGTTGTTAGGTACCGATGAGTCAGTTCCAGCTTATAGCGACCCTATGTACAACAGAACGAAACACTGCCTGGTCCTGCGCCATCCTCACAATCATTGTTATGCTTGAGCCCAGTGTTGCAGCCACTGTGTCTATCCATCTCATTGAGGGTCTTCCTCTTTTTTGCTGACTTTCTACTTTACCAAGCATGATGTCCTTCTCTAGGGACTGGTCCCTCCTGATAACTTGTCCAAAGTATGTGAGACAGTAGCCTCACCATCCTTGCTTGTAAGGAGCATTCCCGCTGTACTTCTTCCAAGAGAGATATGTTCATTCTTTTGGCAGTCTGTGGTATATTCAATATTCTTTGCCAACTCCATAATTCAAAGGCATGAATTCTTCCTCTGTCTTCCTTATTCATTGTCCAGATTTCACATGCATATGAGGTGATTGAAAACACCATGGCTTGGGTCAGGCGCACCTTAATCTTCAAGATGACATCTTTGTTTTAACACTTTAAAGAGGTTTTGTGTATTTCCCCAATGCAACGTGTCATTTGATCTCTTGACTGCTACTTCCATGGGTGTTGATTGTGGATCCAAGTAAAATGAGATCCTTGACAACTTCAATCTTTTCTTCATTTATCATGATGTTGCTTATTGGTTCAGTTGTGAGGATTTTTATTTCCTTTATGCTGAGGTATAATCCATACTGAAGGTTGTGGTCTTTGATCTTCATCAGCAAGTGCTTCAAGTCCTCTTCACTTTCAGCAAGCAAGGTTGTGTCATCTGCATAACGCAGGTTGTTAATGAGTCTTCCTCCGATTCTGATGCCCCATTCTTCTTCATACAGTCCAGCTTCTTGGATTATTTGCTCAGCGTACAGATTGAATAAGTGTGGTGAAAGGATACAACCCTGACCCATGCCTTCTTTACTAGTTAAGCTAAACTATTGTTCAGTTTTAAGATGACTTCAAGGAATATTTTTGGTTTAAAGTTTAAAGATTATCTCAGGACAATAGTTTCAAGGGTTCATCCAGCCTCTGTGGCTCCATAAAGTCTGAATTCCAGGAGAATTTGAGATTTTATTCTGCATTTTCCCCCTTCTGATCAGGATTCTTCTACGGAATCTTTGATCAAAATTTTCAGTAATGGTAACCAGGCACCATCCAGTTCTTCTGGTCTCATGGCAAAAGAGGTAGTCATTCATGGAGGCACCTCAGCAGTTTCTTATTATCTTCAGGAAAAATATAATGAAGTATTTAAGTATACAAAGCCCATGTCAGAGAGCCTAGGTTAAAATCCTACTTTATCACTTATTAGCAGCATGCCTTTGGGCAAGTTATTTAACCTTATCAGTAAAATAGGAATAATTAGAATATCTG
Organism: Trichechus manatus latirostris; assembly: GCF_000243295.1. NCBI lineage: Eukaryota > Metazoa > Chordata > Mammalia > Sirenia > Trichechidae > Trichechus > Trichechus manatus. Next base: position 10,539,803 of record NW_004443951.1, on the reverse strand, counting down.
CCTCTTAGGGGTGTTGTGGCTATTAAATCATTTTACACATGTACAGTAGCCTAGATAATTGCCATACCCAAGGGTTGCAAAAAGTTGATTTTAAAAATTCTATCATTCATTTATTAGCAATGATTCTTCTATAAAGATTTTTTCCACATCATCTCTTTGGTTAGCCTGAAATATAGTCTGTATAGTAAAGTCAGGATAAAAGCTTAATGCTTTCCATTAATTATTAATTTTCAGAGTAATGAATTAGTCCTCATAGTCTCCAAAGGTGACCAAAAGATTTTGGTAGCATTATAAAATCATGGATTTTTAAATATTTGATTTGCTTCAACTCATTGCATTTGTTATTCTTTTTGATACTCAAGTTATCCCATCTTTGGCTAGTGTGAATTCCTTTCTAGTTCGCTCCTATATTATTTTGACACAGCACCTGTAGTCTTTTTGATAGCTCCCTTCCTTTCAATCACAAGAAGATATTTCATCCTCATCTTGACATTTCCTTTCTCAGGCCTGGAATCAGTCATTTTTCCAAGAAGCTCTAGATCTTTTTTATGGAAAATGGTATTCAGAGTCCATAATCCAGGCACTAAGAAGCCTAATTGCTACCGTTGTAGAAATACAGCATCTTAAAAATATCTGAGTTGCTACTACAGAGTTTGGCTAATAAGACTGTTTTACTTGAAAGGTTATGTTAAAAGACTAGAGAATGGAGACTTCCCAACCAAGCAATTTGTTTTCCAAAGAAATATCTGAAATGTATTAATCAAAAGCTCACTTTTAATTTGTGTTTTTCTTTTTTTCTTTCTGCTGAGAAATAATAGTTTAGGCTAGAAATGAGTAGCAGAAAAGAAAAGATGCTTTGATAAAAGAGCCTGCTTTTAGATTTGGACAGAAAACTTGCTGGAGAATTGCCAGAGGCGGAAGCAAAACAGAATTTCTGATATTAGCCAAGGGAATACATAACTCTGAAATGCAGGGGAGATAGGAAACAATGCAGTGGTTCCTTCAGGAAGAGGGTTAAGGAAGGAAAGGAGAATCAACAAATTACATGGAGTATCTATTGCTTCTTTTTGGTGCCCAGCCCAGAAATGTTCATTTTGCTGAGTCATTGTACGTACCAATTTGGCAAGCAAATCAACAGAGAATCAAAGAAAGTAAAGTAGCTTATTTATACAACAGAACAGACTGGACTCAAAGTCCACAGTCCACCATTGTCCTTACTTCCCCAATAACATGAAACTTCTTGAATCTTGGTTGAGGACCACTTTGCATTTAAAACATGAGTTAGTTTGGATATTTATCTAATACTCAAGGCTTTATTTTGGTTAAGAGGAGAGAGGTGAATGCTGGCTGGGCACCTTGTGATCTGGATTATATTTCCTCTAGGGGTTCAGTTTCAGGGCTTCCAGGAGCTGGGTTTAGCCAGAGGATCATACCCGAAACAGGATGTTTTTCCAAGTGGGCCTTTTTTCACTAAGTACTTTTCAAAGACAATTGCCTATTTCAAAGGCAGTAGTTCTCAATCCTGGCTGCCCATTAGATTCACCTGAGGAGTTTTTAAAACAATACCAGGCCTAACCCCCAGAGATGCTGATTAAATTGATTTGTGGTGGGGCACAGTCTTCTTGGGTTCTAAAAAGTCCCCAGGTGATTCTAATATGCAGCCAGCAATGAGAGCCACTGTCCTAAATCAAGTGAAAACCCCAGAGACTTTTGGGTTTCAAAAAAGAAGGCTTTTGATAACAAGGCACAAAAAATATTCACGGAGGACAGTACATTCCAAATTGATTACCAGGGTGGATTAATCAGTAAGCAAGGTATGCATGGGCTCAATTGTGTTTATTTACTAATCTATACTGCACAATTTCACTTGGGTTTTACCACATCTTGTGTACTGCAGATTAGTAAGTAAGCACAATTAAGCCTGTGTGTACCTTGCTTATTGGATAATCGTCCCTGCTACACACTCCATTAGTAAAATACTTTAGCTGCTTTACAAATATATGTACATTTATTTTCATGTGCATTATATATACACACAAAGTATAGCTTTAAAAGATGATATAAATATGACAAAAATATTTTAAAATTAGCTTTTATTTATATTAGTTTTAATGGTACAAAAAACCTTTTGCAGTGAGATTAAATAGGTTTTATTCTTTTTAAAAAATCTTGCTTTAATATTTTGTGAAACCGTGGTTTGAAAATCTACTTCGTTTGTTTTATTTCCATACTTGATTTTTTTTAATCTTTTTTTTTTTAATTGTGCTTTAGGTGAAACTTTATAGAACAAATTAGTTTCTTGTTCAACAATTTATACACAAATTGTTTTGTGGCATTGGTTGCAATCCCCGCAATGTGTCGACACTCTCCCCTTCCACACCACAATTCCTCGTTTTCATCTATCTATTTTTTCTGTCTCTTCCAGCCTTCTTGTCAGTGTTTTTGGGCAGGTGTTGCCATTTTGGCCTCGTATACATCATTAATATAACACACAAGTAAATTTTGCTGAAGATCATTAAAAAACAGTTGCAGAAGAACGACAGGGACCTGCCAGGAGCTCAAGCCAGATTCAGAAGGGGACATTGAACAAGGGATATCATTGCTGATGTCAGATGGATCTTGGCTGAAAGCAGAGAATACCAGAAAGATGTTGACCTGTGTTTTATTGACTACGCAAAGGCATTCAATTAAGTAGAAAATAAAAAGTTATGGATAACATTGCAAAGAATGGGAATTCCAGAACACTTAATTGTGCTCATGAGGAACCTGTACTTAGACCAAGAGGCAGTTGTTAGAACAGAGCAAACGGAGACTGAATGGTTTAAAATCAAGAAAGGTGTGCGTTCCTACTTCGGTGAGTGGCATCTGGAGTCTTAAAAGCTAGTGAGCAGCATCTAAGATGTATCAGTTGTTCCCAACTCATCTGGAGTAAAGGAGAATGAAGAACACCAAAGTCACGAGGAAAGTATTAGCCCAAGAGACAGAAAGGGCCACATAAACCAGAGACTTCATCAGCCTGAGACCAGAAGAACTAGATGGTGCCCGGCTACCACCAGTGACTGCCCTGACAGGGAACATAATAGAGAGGCCCTGATGGAGGAGGAGAAAGGTGGGTACAGAACTCAAATTCTAGTAAAAAGACCAGACATAATGGTCTGACTGAGACTGGAGGATCCCCAGAAAGCATGGACCCCAGACTCTCTGTCAACCCAGAACTAAAATAATTCCCAAGGCCAACTCTTAAGACAAAGATTAGACTGGACTATGGGACATAAAATGATACTCGTGAAGAGTGTGGTTCTTAGCTCAAATAGATACATGAGACTAAATTGGCAGCTTCTGTCCAGAAGTGAGATGAGAAGGCAGAGAGGGTCAGGAGCTGGTTGAATGGACATGGGAAATCAAGGGTGGAAAGGAGGAGTGTGCTGGTCACAGTATAGGGAGAGCAATAACAGTATATGTATAAATACATACACATAACATAACAGTGTTGTATAAATTTTTGTATGAGAGACTAACTTAAATTGTAAACTTTCACTTAAAGTACAACAATTAAAAAAAAAAAGGTGTGTGTTAGGGTTGTATCCTTTCACCATACTTATTCAATCTATATGCTGAGCAAATAATCCAAGAAGCTGGACTATATGAAGAAGAATGTGGCATCAGGATGGTGGAAGACTCATTAACAACCTGCAATATGTTGATGACACAACCTTGCTTGCTGAAAGTGAAGAGGACTTGAAGCACTTACTGATGAAGATCGAAGACCACAGCCTTTGTGGGGACCATGGTCTCTGGGAACATCTAGCTCAACTGGCATAACATAGTTTATAAAGAAAATGTTCTACATTCTACTTTGGTGAGCAGCGTCTGGGGTCTTAAAAGCTTGTGAGTGGCCATCTAAGATACTCCACTGGTCTCACCCCATCTGGAGCAAGGGAGAATGAAGAAAACTAAAGATACAAGGAAAAGATTAGTCCAAATGACTAATGAACTGCAAGTACTACAGCCTCCACCTGACTGAGTCCAGAACAACTAGACAGTGCCCGGCTACCACCACTGACTGCTCTGACAGGGATCACAATAGAGAGTTCTGGACAGAGCTGGAGAAAAATGTAGAACAAAATTATAACTAACAACAACAAAAAAACAGACTTACTGGTATGACAGAGACTGGAGAAACCCCAAGAGTATGGCCCCTGGACACCCTTACAGCTCAGTAATGAAGTCACTACCGAGGTTCACCCTTCAGCCAAAGATTAGACAGTCCCATAAAACAAAGCAGGACTAATGGGGCACGGCACACCAGCCCAGGGGCAAGGACTAGAAGGCAGGAGGGGACAGGAAAGCTGGTAATAGGGAACCCAAGGTCCAGAAGGGGAGAGTGTTGACATGTCATGAGGTTGGCAACAAATGTCACAAAACAATATGTGTACTAATCGTTTATTGAGAAACTAGTTTGTTCTGTAAACCTTCATCTAAAGTAAAATTAAAAAAAAAAAAAAGACCACAGCCTTCAGTATGGATTACACCTCAACATAAGAAAAACAAAAATCCTCACAACTGGACCAATAAGCAGCATCGTGATTAATGGAGAAAAGATTGACATTTACTTGGATCCACAATCAACATCCATGGAAGCAGCAGTCAGGAAATCAAATCTGCTGCAAAAGACCTCTTGAAAGTGTCAAAAAGCAAAGATGTCACCTTGAGGACTAAGGTGCGCCTGACCCAAGCAATGGTGTTTTCAATCACCTCATATGCATGTAAAAGCTGGACAATGAATAAAGAAGACCAAAGAAGAATTGACGCCTTTGAATTATGGTGTTGGTGAAGAGTACTGAATATACCATGGACTGCCAGAAGAACGAGCAAGTCTTTCTTAGAAGAAATACAGCCAGAGTGCTCTTTGAAAGTGAGGATGATGAGACTTTGTCTCACGTTTGGACATGGCAGGAGGGACCAGTCCCTGGAGAAGGACATCATGCTTGGTAAAGTAGAGTGTCAGTGAAAAAGAGGAAGACCCTCCAGGAGATAGACTGACACAGTGGCTGCAACAATGCGCTCAAACATAGCAAGGATTGTGAGGATGGTACAGCACTGTTGTTTTGTTCTGTTGCACATAGGGTTGCTATGATTTGGAACCGACTCAGCGGCACCTAACAACAACAACATACCTGATTGAACTTAGAAGCATGTTCCTCACATGTGTTGCTGTTTATTTTATAGGCCTGTCTAATCTTTGGCTGAAGGGTGAACTTTGGGAGTGGCTTCAGTTCTGAGTTAAAAGGGTGTCCAGGGGCCATAGTCTCGGGGGTTCTTCTTGTCTCTGTCATACCAGTAAGTCTCGTCTTTTTTTTGTGAATTTGAATTTTGTTCTACATTTTTCTGTAGCTTTGTCCAGGACCCTCTACTGTGATCCCTGTCAGAGTGGTGGTTGGTGGTAGCCAGGCACCATTTAGTAGTGCTGGACTCAGTCTGGTGGAGGCTGTGGTACTTGTAATCCATGAATTCTTTGGTCTAATATTTCCCTTAGTCTTTGGTTTTCTTCATTCTCCTTTGTTCCGGACGGGATGGGACCAGTAGATGTATCTTAGATGACTACTCAAAGCTTTTAAGACACCAGACGCTACTCACCAAAGTAGGGTGTAGAACATTTTCTTTATGAACTTTGTTATGCCAATTGACCTAGATGACCCCCGTGACTATGGTCCCCAGCCCTCAGCCCCAGTAACTCAGTCCCTCAGTATGTTTGGATGTGTCTATGAAGCTTCTATGACTTTGCCTTGGTCAAGTTATGCTGACTTCCCTTATATTGTTCACTGTCTTTCCCTTCACCAAGGTTAACACTTATCTACTATCTAGTTAATGATCCCCCCCCCAATTTTCCCCTCCCTCAGTTGACCGTCAAAGATTGTTTCTTTCTCTGTGTAAACCTTTTCTTGAATTTTATAATAGTGGTCTCTTACAGTATTTGTCCTTTTATGATTGACTTATTTCACTTAGCATAATGCTCTCCAGATTCACCATGTTGTGAGATATTTCCCAGATTCTTTACCATTTGTTGATTCTGTTGTGTGTATGTGCCATAATTTGTTTATCCATTCATCTGTTGATGGGCACTTAGGTTGTTTCCATCTTTTTGCTATTGTGAATAATGCTGCAATGAACACGGGTATGCATATGTCTATTCGTGTGATGGCTCTTATTTCTCTAGGATATATTCCTAAGAGTGGCATTGCTGGATCGTATGGTTCCATATTTGATTTTAATGGTTATTAAAGTTTAAAAGATAATTCTGAGAAGGACCCATGAGTCCTTTCAGTCCTAACACTGTTGTTGTTGTTAGGAATGGTGGAATCAATTTCTACTCATAGTGATCCCATGTGACAGAGTAGAACTGCCCCACAGAATTTTCTAGGCTGCAGAGAGGTTAAAGAGACTTCCGGGCAACATGGCACCATAGACAGAAGAACCACACTGTCCCTCCACAGCGAAGACCCGAAAAACTAAGTCAAACAGAGACAAACGTCAATCCTGAAACCCTAAGCATCAAATGAAGAGATAAAGAATTCAGCCAAGCACTGTATGGAATAAGAGACTGACAAAGAGCAGAGAGCGAGGAGAGATATGTGCAGAGGTCCCCTATCAGCTAAAGCAGCACGGATTCACCATCTTGGACTCCTGTCAGAGATCGGTGAACAGGGAGTACAGGAAAGCAGCTTCATGGAGCTCCCAGCAGGAGACAGAACAACTGGTAATAAGCAATATACATTTTTCCACCCCCCCACCCTTCTTCACCCCAACTTGACCTCCTCTGCTTCCTGCAGCCACAGTCTCTTGGACGGGAAGCACCCCGGTGTCGCTTGGATTCCACCTGCCCGCACTAGCCAGCTCCCTGAGTGCCATTTGTTTGTTGCTGGTGTTGCTTTTTTCTGCTTCTTTTGTTTTTTTCCATGCCTCTCACCACCTACCCCTCCTTTCTCTCGAATACCTGACTCTGTATGCCATCTTCGCTTCTTCTTGAAAGACTGTGAAGCACCACTTGATTGTGGAACTGCTTTCCGGCCTACACTGCCATGCTGGTGGGATCCCTGGGGCCTTTATTGTTTGCTCGTTTGTTTTGATTTGTTTGTTTGTTTTCTTTTTCTTTTCTTGGCTTGGGAGCCCCTTCTACCTGGGCTGTACTGTGCGGCTGGGAGCTACTTCCTCAGTACGCGCAGCTGTGTATGGTGGGATCCCTGGGGAGAGTTATTTTTTCTTTTTTTTTTGTTTTTGTTTTCTTTTCTCTCTTTTTCCTTTTTGTTGGTAGAAACCATGCAGGCAAGAAGGCAATGGGATGACATATATAAAACTTTGAAAGAAAAAAATTGCCAGCCAAGAATAATATATCCTGCAAAACTCTCATTCAAATATGATGGTGAAATTAGAACATTTCCAGATAAA
>NW_004443951.1:10515165-10527807 GCF_000243295.1 Trichechus manatus latirostris | reverse complement strand
GTTGAGATGGGTCCACACAAGTCTATACAGGGGTGGAAGGCACTCAAAGTCTGTGGACCCCTTATGCCTGTGCCTAGCAAAGGAGCTGTGCCAACCCTGAGTTCCTGGCTTAGGGGAGCCAGTAGCTTATTTGTTCCCTCTCCAAGGCCAGGAGAATGGGTCAGGGCACCTTACGGGATCTACTTCTGTCCCAGGGGACTCAGAGTCTTCAGAAGCTGGCCGGCCTGGTGCAGAGCAGGGAGGGAGGAGGTGAAAGGGAGAGAGGTTTTTCCCAAATGGGCTTTTTTTTTTTTTTTTTTTTTAAATCCTCGCAAAAGTCCTCACCGATGGACTTATCTTTAGCCACTTGGGAGCTGCTTTTCACTGGTTTGGAGTGTCCTAGCAGAATCTCTGCTGCCAGAACTCTCTTGTTGTGGAAATTGCCTCCAAAGCGCGTGCACAGAGCTGTATGCCTGCTTCACTGGGTACCTCGGAGCTGGTCGAGGCTGAAGAGCTGCGGCTCCAGCCAAGTCCAGTCTGGCAATTCTGGCTTCTTCAGAACTGTCTCCCTCTCCTCCCGCCACTCAGTCTGATTCCTCAACTTTGCCTTGTTCAAGGCTCCTAGATATTCATATACAATCAAATCACTTGTTTTTCCAGGTTTTTTGTTGTAAGAGGGATATAGGAAGCCATCTGACTACTCCGCCATCTTGGCCTCATCCATAAGCTGGATAACTGTGATCTTCTAAAAATTAAACACTTAAGCTCATCAAAAGACTTCACCAAAAGAGTAAAAAGAGAACCTACAGACTGGGAAAAAATTTTTGGACATTACAATTCAGACAAAGATCTAATCTCTAAAATCTACAAGAAAATCCAACATCTCTACAACAAAAAGACAAATAATCCAATTAAAAAATGGGCAAAGGAAATGAACAGACACTTCACCAAAGAAGACATTCAAGTGGCCAACAGACACATGAGGAAAAGCTTGTGATCACTAGCCATTGTAGAAATGCAAATCAAAACCACAATGAGATACCATCTCACCCCAACATCACTGGCACGAATCAAAAAAACAGGAAATAACAAATGTTGGAGAGCCTGCGGGGAGATTGGAACCCTTATTCACTGCTGGTGGGAATGCACAATGATGCAACCATTTTGGAAAACGACATGGCACTTCCTTAGAAAGCTAGAAATAGAAATACCATATGATCCAGCAATCCCACTCCTAGGAATATATGCTAGAGAAATAAGAGCCGTCGCACGAATAGACATATGCACACCCATGTTCATTGTAACATTGTTCACAGTAGCAAAAAGATGGAAACAACCTAGATGCCCATCAACACACAGCAGAGTATTACGCAACGATAAAGAACAATGATGAATCTGTGAAGCATCTCGTAACACGGATGAATCTGGAAGACATCATGCTGCCTGAAATAAGTCAATCACGAAAGGACAAATAGGGTACAAGACCATTACTGTAAAACCTCATGAACATGTTTCCGTGCAAAAAGAAACAATCCTTGATGGTTACAAGGGATAGATAGGGTAGGGGGGAAATACTAAATAGACAATAGATACGTGGTATCTATGGTGAAGGGTAAGACAGTACACAGTACTGGGGAAGCCAGCACAACTTGTACAAGCAAAGGTCATGGAAGCTCCATAGACACATCTAAACTCCCTGAGGGACCAAATTTCTGGGTGGAGGGCTCAGGGAATAACTACCTCAGTTGGCATACAGAGTTTATAAAGAAAATATTCTACATTCTACTTTGGTGAGTAGCGTCTGGGGTCTTAAAAGCCTGTGAGCAGCCATCTAAGATACTCCACTGGTCTCACCCCTTCCGGAGCAAGGGAGAATGAAGAAAACAAGATACAAGGGAAAGATTAGTCCAAAGGACTAATGGACCACAACTACCACAGCCTCCACCAGGCTGAGTCCAGTACAACCAGATGGTGCCTGGCTACCATCACTGACTGCTCTGACAGAGATCACAACAGAGGGTCCTGGACAGAGCTAGAGAAAAATGTAGAACAAAATTCTAACTCACAAAAAAAGACCAGGCTTACTGGCCTGACAGAGACTGGAGAAACCCCGAGAGTATGGCCCCCAGACACCCTTTTAGCCCAGTAATGAAGTCACTCCAGAGGTTCAGCCTTCAGGCAAAGATTAAACAGCCCCATAAAACAAAACAAGACTAATGAGGTGCAACAGCCCAGGGACGAGGACTAGAAGGCAGGAAGGGACAGGAAAGCTGGTAATAGGGAACACAAGTTAGAGAAGGGAGAGTGTTGACATGTCATAGTGTTGTTAACCGGTGTCATAAAATAATATGTTTACTAACTGTTTAATGAGAAACTATTTGTTCTGTAAACCTTCATCTAAAGTACAATTAAAAAAATTTAAAAAAAGAAGAATTTTCTAGGCTGTAATCTTTATAGCAACATTACGATTAATGAAGAAAAGATTGAAGTTGTCAAGGATTTCATTTTACTTGGATCCACAATCAACACCCATGGAAAAAGCAGTCAAGATATCAAATGATGCATTGCATTGGACAAATCTGCTATAGAAGACCTCTTAAAAGTGTTAAATAGCAAAGATGTCATGTTAAGGACTAAGGTGTGCCTGATTCAAGCCATGGTGTTTTCAATTGCCTCACATGCATGCAAAAGCTGGACAATGAATAAGGACTACCAAAGAAGAATTGACACCTTTGAATTATGGTGTTGGCGAAGAATATTGAATATTCCATGGACTGCCCAAACAGCAAACAAATCTGTCTTGGAAGAAGTACAGCCAGAATTCTCATTATAAGCAAGGATGGCGAGACTTCGTCTCACATACGTTGGCCATGTTATCAGAAGGGATCAGTCCCTGGAGAAGGACATCATGCTTGGTAAAGTAGAGGATCAGCGAAAAGAGGAAGACCCTCAATGAAATGGATTTACACAGTGGCTGCAACAATGGCCTCAAGCATAACAACAATAGTGAGGATGGTGTAGGACGGGGCAGTGTTTCGTTCTGTTGTACATAGGGTCACTGTGAGTTGGAATCGACTCGATGGCATCTAACAACAGCAAACAATCTTTATAGCATCAGATCATCAGCCACTGGGTGGGTTCAAAACATCAACCTTTTAGTTAGTAGCCAAGTGCTTAACTGTTGCACCACTAGGGCTTTTGGTCCTGACACTAAAAGATGTGAATAACTGATTTTGTCTCACTTTCTTCGTGTTGCTGTAACAGACATGACACTAGTGGGTACCTTTAAAGAAGAGAAATTTATTTTCTCACAGTTTAGGAGTCTAGAAATCCTAATTCAGGGCATCAGCTATGAGGGAAGTCTCTCTCTCTGTTGACTCTGGGGGAATATTCTTGTCTCTTTCAGGTTCTGTAGCCCTGGATTTCCTCAGTTCCTTGGTAATCTGCATGTGGTATCTATCTTCCCCTGTTTTTGCTTCCTTCTGTGTCTAATCTGCTCTTTTTATATCTTGAGAGTGATTAAGTTTAGGATACACTCTACACTGATATGGTCTTAGTAACATAACAACGTGCCTGTCAATTTGTTGTACTGTGGTGGCTTGCGTGTTGCTGTGATACTGGAAGCTTTGTACCTCATATTTCAAATAACAGTAGGGTCACCTTGGTAGACAGGTTTTAGCAGAGCTTCCAGCCTAAGACAGACAAGGAACAAGGACCTGGCAGTTTACTTCTGAAAAGAATTAGCCAGTGAAAAGCTTATGAATAGCAGCAGAACATTATCTGATATAATGCCAGAAGATGAGACCCTCAGGTTGGAAGGCGTTCAAAATATTACTGGGGAAGAGCTGCCTCCTCAGAGTAGTTGACCTTCATGACGTGGATGGAGTCAAGCTTTCATGACCTTCATCTGCTGATGTGGCACGACTCAAAATGAGAAGAAACAGCCACAAACATATATTAATAGGAACATGGAATGTACGAAGTATAAATCTAGGAAAATTGACAGTTGTCAAAAATGAAATGAACCACATAAACATCGATATCCTAGGCATTAGTGAGGTGAAATGGACTGGTATTGGCCATTCTGAATCAGAAAATTATATGGTCTACCATGCCAAGAATGACAAATTGAAGAGGAATGTCTTCACATTCATCGTCAGAAAGAACACTTCAAGATCTATCCTGAAGTACAACTGTCAGTGATAGGCGAATATCCATACACCTACAAGGAAGATGAGTTAATACTACTATTATTCAAATTTATGCACCAACCACGATGGCCAAAGATGAGGAAATTGAAGATTTTTACCTACTTCTGCAGTCTGAAATTGATCAAATATGCAATCAAGATGCATTGATAATTGCTGATGATTGGAATGCAAAAGTTGGAAACAAAGAGGAAGAACTGGTATTTGGAAAATAATGGCCTTGGTAATAGAAACGACACTGGAGATGCGTGATAGAATTTTGCAAGACCAACAACTTCTTTATTGTAAATACCTTTTTTCAACGACATAAACAGTGACTATATAGGTGGACCTCACCAGATGGAATACACAGGAATCAAATCGACTACATCTATAGAAAGAGATGATGGAAAAGCTCAATATCGTCAGTCAGAACAAAGATGGGGGTCAGCTGCGGAGCAGACTATCAATTGCTCATATGCAAGTTCAAGCTGAAGCCGAAGAAAATTAGAACAAGTCCACAAGAGCCAAAGTACAACCTTGAGTATATCCCACCTGAATTTAGAGACCATCTCAAGAATAGATCTGATGCATTGTACACTAATTACTGAAGACCAGACGAGTTGTGGAATGACATCAAATACATCATACATGAAGAAAGAAGAGGTCATTAAAATGACAGAAGAGAAAGAAACGACCAAAATGGATGTCAGAAGAGACTCTGAAAGTTGCCCTTGAACATAGAGTAGCTAAAGTGAAAGGAAGAAATGATGAAGTAAGAGAGCTGAGCGTAAGATTTCAAAGGGCAGCTTGCGAAGACAAAGTAAAGTATTGAAATGTGCAAAGACCTGGAGATAGAAAACCAAAAGGGAAGAACATGCTCGGCATTTCTCAAGCTGGAAGAACTGAAGAAAAAAATTCAACCTTCGAGTTGCAATAATGAAGGATTCCACGGGGAAAATATTAAATGATGCTGGAAACATCAAAAGAATATGGAAGGAATACAGAGAGTCACTATACCAAAAAGAATTGGATGACATTCAACCATTTTAGGAGGTAGCATATGATCAAGAACCGATGATACTGAAGGAAGAGGTCCAAGCTGCACTGAAGGCATTGGCGAGAAACAAGGCTCCAGGAACTGATGGAATACCAATTGAGATTTTTCAACAAACGGATGCAGTGCTGGAAGTGCTCACTCGTCTATGTCAAGAAATTTGGAAGACAGTTACCTGGCCAGCCAACTGGAAAAGATCCATATTTGTACCCATTCCAAAGAAGGATGATCCAATAGAATGTGGAAATTATCAAACAATATCATTAATATCACACAGAAGTAAAATTTTTCTGAAGATCATTCAAAAGTGGTTGCAGCAGTACATCAGCAGAGAACTGCCAGAAATTCAAGCCGGATTCAAAAGAGGATGTGAAACAAGGAACATCATTGCTGATGTCAGATGGATCATAGCTGAAAGCAGAGAATACCAGAAAGGTGTTTACCTGTGTTTTATTGACTATGCAAAGGCATTTGGCTGTGTGGATCATAACAAATTATGGATAACATTGGGAAGAATGGGAATTCCAGGACACTTAAATTGGGCTCATAAGGAACCTGTACCTAGACCAAGAAGCAGTTGTTCGAACAGAGCAAGAGGATACTGAGTGGTTTAGTTAAGAAAGGTGTATGTCAGGGTTGTATCCTTTCACCATATTTATTCAGTCTGTATGCTGAGCAAATTATCTGAGAAGGTGAACAATATGCAGAAGAACGTGGCATCAGGATTGGTTGAAGACTCATTAACAACCTGTGATATGCAGGTGACACAACCTTGCTTGCTGAAAGTGAAGAGGGCTTGAAACACTCACTGATGAGGATCAAAGACCACAACCTTCAGTATGGATTACACCTCAACATAAAGAAAACAAAAATCCTCACAACTTGACCAATAAGCAACATCATGATAAACGGAGAAAAGATTGAAGTTGTCAAGGATTTCATTTTACTTGGATTCACAATCAACACCCATGGAAGCAGCAGTCAAGAAATCAAAGGGTGTCTTGCATTAGGCAAATCTGCTGCAAAAGACCTCTCTAAAGTGCTAAAGAGCAAAGATGTCACTTTAAGGACTACGGTGCACCTGACCCAAGCCATGGTGTTTTCAATCACCTCATATGCATGTGAAACCTGGACAACAAATATGGAAGACTGAGGAAGAACTGATGTCTTTGAATTATGATTTTGGCAAAGAATATTGAACATACCATGGACGTCTAGAAGAGTGAATAAATCTGTCTTGGAAGAAGTACAGCCAGAAAGCTTATAAAAAACAAGGATGACGAGACTTCATTTCACATACTTTGGCCATGTTATCAAGAGGGACCAGTCCCTGGAGTAGGACATCATGCTTGGAAAAGCAGAGGATTAGCAAAAAAGAGGAAGACCCTCAACAAGGTGGATTGACACAGTGGCTGCAACAATGGGCTCGAGCATAACAATGATTGTGAGGATGGTGTAGGACCGGGCAGTATTTTGTTCTTTTGTACATGGGGTTGCTATGAGTTGGAACCGACTTGACCACACCTAAAACAACAACATAACAAACTATTTCCAAATGGGATTCTATCCACATGTATGTTGTTGTGTGTAGTTGAGTCAGTTCTGACTCATAGCAACCCTACAGGACAGAGTAGAACTGCTCCATAGTGTTTCCTAGGCTGTAATATTTACAGGAGCAGATGGCCAGATCCTTTCTCCTCTGAGCCACTGGGTGCTTCGAACAGCTGACCTTAAGGTTCGCAGCCAAGTGCTTAACCATTGTCCCACCAGAATTCCCTATCCACATGTATAGAGGTTAGGATTCCAACACATATTTTTAAGGGATACAATTCAATCCATAACACTAATCAACTGTATTAGTTATCTACTCCTATGTAACAACAATACCACAAACTTAATAGCTGAAAACAACACACATTTATTATGTCAAAGTCTCTGTGAGTCAGGAGTCTGGGCATGGTTTAGCTGGGTCCTCTGCTTTAGGGTCTCACAAAGCTGCAATCAGGGTGTCTGCCAGGGCAGCCGTCTCATCTGAGGCTCTACTGGATAAGGATTCACTTCTAAATTCATGTGGTTGTTGCCAGCATTCAGTTCCTTATAGGCTGCTAGACTGGAACCTTAGTTTTTTGCTGGAGGTCAGTTGGAGGCCACACTTAGCTCCCTTGCTGAGATCTCCCTTTCCATATGCAGCTTATTCCTTTCAAGCCAGCAAAGGAGAGATAGTGTCTCCTAGCAAGACAGTTACAATTTTACGTGGTGTATTCATGTACAGATAATCCCGTACATACCATTGCCATTGCTGTATTCTATTTGTTAGAAGCAAGTCACAAGTCCCATCGACACTCAAGGGAAGGGGACCAGATAAGGGAGTGAAAATACGGAGGGAGGAATTATGGGGGCCACCCTAGAGTCTATCCACCACACTCATTAGCTAAATACATAAGTGAAGGGGGGAAAAAAGAAAGCTATCGTTCACGGTAGCAGGCCAACTAATAAGTGTAGAAGGAATGATAGAGTCAGCAAACCACAATTTTGCAAACATAATAGCAATAAATAATACAAATAAGAATCATCAAAACTGAAAAACCAGACCAGTTGCTGTTGAGTCAACTCTTATAACAACCCTGTAGGACCGAGTATAACTGCCCCATAGGGTTTCCAAGGAGTGGCTGGTGGATTCAAACTGCCGACCTTTTGGTTAGCAGCCCGAGCTCTTAATCACTGTGCCACCAGGGCTCCAAGAATCATCACTAGATGATATAAATGTGTTGGAGAACAGGATATTTATATAATCTCAATGCATCTTCTCATAGACCTTACTTCCAACTACAATGAAGTCACAGAGACTAGATTTACCCTCTCACATAAAACATTGAAAAAAACTGGACAAAATATTTGAAACAACACTTTTTCAGACACTAGACAACAGGCAGTGGAAGGGAATGATCCCAGAGAGAAGGGACACAAATGAGGTGAACCCTACAATTGTCCCAGCTTACTGGTAGAGAGAATTTCCTGGCCACAGCTGAGGGAGAGAGAACCCAATGTCTGGCATTCTCCATAAGTTGAGCAGACAGAGTGGAGAATCTGAGGAGGTCAAGGTGAACAGAATTATCAGGGCAAAGTACCAGAGAGGAAAGAGAAACACAGAGAAGAGAAAACAGCACATAGAAAGTGCTTTGGAGATCTGTAGAATATTCCTTTCTCATCTTCAGTTGGGTACATTGATCAGTGCACGTGTATGAGAAAACTACTTGAGACTTGGGAAAGCAGGTGAAAAATCCCCATCTCACATAGGCTGGGAATATTTCAAGTTCCCAAGAGCCAGAGTGGGATATTGGGTACTCAAAAGGCACTTCTTCAGTAGTATTAGCAAAATTAGCTCTAGACTAAAAGCTGAGCTGGTCCCACTCCCACCTAACAAAGCCTAAAAACAAGCCTTGAAAGGATTAAACTGTTTCCCAGAACAAAGATCAACAATATTTATAGGAAAACACAAATATCTAGCACCCAACAATTCACAACTTATGGCATCCAATAAAAAATTATCAGGCATGCAAAGAAGTAAAAAATATAATCAATAATGAGGAGAAAAAATCAATTAATAGGCAACAAATTCAGAAATGAAACAAGTGATAGAATTAGTAGACAAGGACATTAAAACAATTATTATAACTATATTTCATATTGTTCAGGAAACTAGAAAAAAGTATAAGCATGTTAAAGATAAACATGGGAGATATAAAAAAAAGTCCCAAGTAAAACTTCTAGAGACAAAAAGAGAAAGTCTGAAATAAAAAATACATTGGATGGGATAAACCAACAGATTAAATCCTTCAGATCAGTAAACCTGAAAACACAGCAATAGAAGCTATCCAAAATGAAACACAGAGAAAAAAGACTGAAAAAAGAAAAGTGAACAGAAGCGTGAGTTCGAGCCCACAACGATGGACTGAAACCCACATCATTTCTCATTGCCTGGGGGTCCTGCAGAACCCTTGAACAACACTGTCAACCAACTTGACCAACTATATCCAGCATCAGCAGAACAGATATTGTTTTCAAGTGCACATAGAACATTTACTAAGATAGACTACATTCTGGCCTTTAAAACACATTTCAATAAATGTAAAAGGATTCAAATCATTCAGAATATGTTCTCTGGCCTCAAAATTAAATTAGAAATCAATGACAGAAAGAGATCTGGAAAATCTTTTAGTATTTGTTAGGTAAATAACACACTTTTAAATAACACATGGTTAAAAGAATAACTAAAAAGGGAAATTAGAAAGTAATTTGAACTGAATAAAAATGAAAACACAATATATCAAATTTGTGAGCTACAGCTAAAGCGGTCCATGAGGAAAATTTATAGCACCAGATGCCTGTATTAGTAAAGAGGATAGGTCTCAAATCAGTGACCTAAGCTTCCACTTTAAGAAACTAGAAAAACAATAGCAAATTAAACCTAAAGTAAGCAGAAGAAAATAATAAATATAAGAATAAATAATAAATAAAAATAAGAGCAGAAATAAATGAAACAGAAAAACAATGGAACTAAAGCTGGTTCTTTGAGATCAATTAAACTCATAAACCTTTATGCAAACTAATAAGGAAAAGAAAGAAAGAAAAAGAAAAAACACAAATTACCAATATCAGGAATGAGAAAAGATCCTATAGACATTAAAAACACAATAAGGGAATATTAGAAATAATTTTATGCCAATAAATTTGACAATTTAGATGAAATGGATAAATTATTTAAAATACATGAACTACCAAAGCTTACTCACAAAGAAACAGATAACCTGAATAGTTATGTATGTATTAAAGAAATTCACTATTTAGGTAAAAACCTTCCTACAAAGGAAACTCCAGTCCCAGATGGCTTTATTGATGAATTCTACCAAACATTTAAGGAAGAAATAATACCAGTTAACAAACAATACACAAATTCTTCAAGAAAATCAGTTAGGAAGAAATACTTCCCAGCTCGATCTGTGAGGCCAGCATTGCACTGATAAGCCAGACCAGTCATTACGGCAATGTCTATTATAGCTGTTTTTGTTAATCAAACCAATATCCTATCAAAGTTTATGCAAGTCTGCCACTTTTTTTCCCTCATAACATTGATTCTTTTAAGAGGCCATGCAAGAAATCTTGTGAATGTCCTATATTACAGATCTGCCTGTTCATTTCTTACTAATGTAATTTACCTCGTTCTTCTATCCCTTATAATGCCTGTAAATTGGAAGTTAAAAAAATAAGGAGCCCTGGTAGAGCAGTGGTTAGGTCTAAAACATTGATTACATTCAGATTAAACATTTAGGCAAGAGTATTTAATAGTTTTTGCTGTGAACGTCATACTGTGTCACAACATGAGACTCATTAGATTGTTCTACCAATAACACATTGCCACTGAGTCAATTCCAACTCATAGTGACCCTATACCAAAAAAAAAACAAACCTATTGCCATTGAGTCCCTATAGGACAGAGTAGAACTACCCGACACGGTTTCCGGGTAGCGCCTGATGGATTCAAACTGCCAGCCTTTTGATTAGCAGCCGTAGCTCTCAACCACTAGGCCACCAGGTTTTCCTGTAAGACAGAACAAAACTGCCCTACAGGGTTTCCAAGCCTGTAAATCTTTACAGAAGCAGACTGCCACATCTTTCTCCTGCTAAGCTGCTGGTGGGTTCTAACTGTTGACATTTCTGTTAAGAACCAAGTGCACCACCAGGGCTCCTTAAACCAAAAACGAAAAAACCAAATGCATTGCCTTGGAGTTGATTCTGACTCATAGCGACCCTATAGGACAGAGTAGAACTGCCCCATAGGGTTTTCAAGGAGTGACCGGTGGATTCCATCTGCCAACCTTTAGTTAACAGTTGAGCTCTTAACCACTGTACCACCAGGACTCCCCAGGGCTTCTTAGTGATGCTAAATTTTGATTACTTGGTTAAGGCAGTAATCTCCAGATCTCTAAATTGTAAAGACATGTTTTCACGTTTGCAATTAGCAACAAAATAGCCTGTGGTTGATGCTTTTGCATAGTGCAAATATTCTGTTCCCCAAAAGCCTTTCACCCAATGGTGTTAGCATCCAATGATTTTTCTTGCCTTAATTATTTTATGAGGAGCAGAGTAATGGTGATTTCTTAATTCCATTATTCCTTCTACATTCATTAGCTGACATTTTCCTATACTGAAGAGCTTTCCCTCATCTACTGGGGATTAACCACAGTTCCTCCTAAAAAGACAAGGTAAATGCTTATTCTTTTCCTTTAATTACCAATTTTCAGAATAAAGAATGTGTATAAAAGTTTACTTCTAATTAGTTCTCTCTCTGATCATCACTATGGACTTGTTAATATTTATTTAGTCAATGTTTTACAATCACAGCCATTAGTATTTTTGATTCTCTAATTATCCCAAATTTGGCTGATGAGAACTACTTCAAACTGGCTCCTTGCACTTTAGATATGTCTCTGTTAGTCTTTGAGATATTTCGTGTTTCTGGCACAACAAGATATTCCAGGATCACCTTATAGTTTCCCCACCTCAGGCTTTTCATTCATAAGCTATTTCTTTAAGGAGCTATGGTTCCTTTTAGTGAAAAATCATAATTAGCGATCACAGTATGGATGTACTTATTATTATTGGGGATTGTCTTCATTTGGAGTACCCTGAAAGCAGACTCCGAGGTAAGGACTTGAGTGCAGGTAGTTTATTTGGCAGATAAGCCCAGGAAATACAAATCAGGGAGTGGGGAAATGAGTCAGAGATGGGATAAAAAGCAATAAAGGGTATATTAATGGATAGATTACCATTATGGGCAAATGTGGCTCAATCCTGCTGGCAACTCTATGAGGAACTGCCTAGAATGTACCACATAACTGTCCCACCAAGGGACAGGAAAGCTGGATATTTATCCACTAACTCTCAACCCTCATTGTTTGAGAGTTATCCCTGGGTTGTTAAATCCCAGCACTTCCATCAGTTGCTTGAGCTGAGAAGCATACACTGAAACTGTCTACCTCAGCTTCAGGTGAACCTAGAGGAGGGATAAGGGGATATGGGCAGGGCATTCATAAAATCTGCTATAGATTGTCATTGCTTCCAGAAGCTTTCCAAAGACAAAGCTGGGCAATCTATATTTTTAAAAACTGAGTTCATATTGATATTTCCAATTCAAAACAAACATTACTGGGTTTTTTCTTTATTTTTAAATTTAATTTTGTATTTGTATCCCTTTTTTCTCATACTGAAAATCTTTGTACCTAATAACACTGACAATTACTTGTTTGTTTTATACTACTATATACATCATTAGATTCAAAATTGCTCTATCACTATTACTACTAGTAACAACACTATTGAATAACATTTAAGATTTCTTTGAAGATTTTTTCATCCTTA
>NW_004443951.1:10512240-10515065 GCF_000243295.1 Trichechus manatus latirostris | reverse complement strand
TATATAAAGGACTCTTACTACTCAATAATAATAAAAAAAAAAAACAAGTAACTCAATTTTTTAAATGGGCAAAAGATTCGAACAGACATTTCTCCAAGGAAGGTATACAAATGGCCAATAACAACATGAAAAAATACTCATCGGGGAAATTAAAATCAAAACCATAATGAGATATCACTTCACACTCACTAAAAAAAAAAAAAAACTAAACCCATTGGAGTCAAGTCAATTCTGACTCATAGTGTTCGCATAGGACAGAAGAGAACGGCTCCATAGGGTTTCCAAGGAGTGGCTAGTGGATTTGAACTGCCTCCCTTTTGGTTAGCAGCTGAGCTCTTAACCACTGCGCCAGCAGGGCTCCTTGAACTCACTTGATTGTTGTTAGGTGCCATCGAGTCGCTTCTGACTCATAGCAATCCTGTGCACAACAGAACAAAACACTGCCCAGTCCTGCACTATCCTCACACTTGTTGATATGCTTGAGTCCATTGTTGCAGCCAGTGTGAATCCATCTCGTTGAGGGTCTTCATCTTTTTCACTGATCCTCTACTTTACCAAGGATGATGTCCTTCTCCAGGGACTGATCCTTGCTTCTCCCCATCCTTGCTTCTAAGGAGCATTCTGGTTGTAACTTCTTCCAAGACAGATTTGTTTGTTCGTTTGGCAGTCCATGGTATACTCAATATTCTTCGCCAGCACCACAATCCAAAGGCATCAATTCTTCTTTAGTCTTCCTTATTCATTGTCCAGCTTTCCCATGCGTATGACGTAATTGAAAACACCATGGCTTGGATCAGGCTCACCTTAGTACTCAAGGTGACATCTTTGCTTTTTAACACTCTAAAGGGATCTCTTGTAGCCCATCTGCCCAATGCAATGCGTCTTTTGATTTCTTGACTGCTGCTTCCATGGGTGTTGATTGTGGATCCAAGTAAAATGAAGTCCTTGACAACTTCAAGCTTTTCTCCATTGATCATGATGTTGCTTATTGGTCCAGTTGTGAGGATTTTTGTTTTCTTTATGTTACACTCACTAGGATGGCTAAAATAAAAAAGATAGACAGTAAGAAGTGTTGGTGAGGATGTGGAGAAATTGGAGTCCTCATTCTTGCTGGTGGATTATAAAATGGTACATCCACTTTGGATGTATCCATTAAATATAGAGTTACCACATGACCCAACAATTCCACGCTAAGAGAAATGAAAGCGTATGTCCACAAAAAAAAAGTATACATGAAGGTTCATAGCAGAATTGTTCATAATAGCAACAAAGAGGAAACAATCCAAATGTCCACTAACTGATGAATGGATAAACAAAATGTAGTATATCCATTCAGTGAAATATGATTTGGCAACAACATAGATGAACATCTATAACATAGATGAAACTTGAAAACATTATGCTAAGTGAAATAAGCCAGTCATGAAAGACCATATATTTTATGGTTTCATTTATATGAAATGTCCAGAATAAGCAAATCCATAGAGACAGGAAGTAGAATCATGGTTGCCGGGAGCTGGGAAGTAGAATGGGGAGTGACTGCTACTCGGTACAGGGTTTCTTTTTAGGATTGTGATAATATTCCAAAATTAGATAGTAGTGATAGTTGCACAATTCTGTAAATATACTAAATTAACACTGAATTGTACACTTTAGAAGAGTGAATTTTATAGTATGTAAATAGTATCTCAATAAAGTTGTTATATAAAAAAAAGATATACTCACTTAAGGATGTATAAAGGACAGTGTTCAAAAGTCACCTGGAATAATTCATATCTTTAACTGATTTGTTAAACAGTTAATTCATTTGTTTTCATCTACTTTAATTTTAAGTTTGCTTAGATTTTCTCTTTTTTTGGCTTAATTTCTTTTTATTGTACTTTAAGTGAAAGTTTACAGTTCAAGTTAGTCTCTCATACAAAAATTTATACATACATTGTTATGTGATCCTAATTGCTCTCCCTATACTGTGACAGCACACCCCTCTTTTCCACCCCTGAGTTCCCGTGTCCATTCAACCAGCTCCTGACCCTCTCTGCCTTCTCATCTCACCTCTGGACAGGAGCTGCCCATTTAGTCTCATGTATCTACTTGAGCTAGGAAGCACACTCCTCATGAGTATCATTTTATGTCCCATAGTCTTTGTCGGAAGAGTTGGCCTTGGAAATGGTTTTAGTTCTGGATTGACAGAGAGTCCAGAGGCCATGACTTCTGGGGATCCTCCAGTCTCAGTCAAACCGTTAAGTCTGGTCTTCTTACTAGAATTTGAGTTCTGCACCCCACCTGTCTCCTGCTCCATCCGGGACTCTCTGTTGTGTTCCCTGTAAGGGCAGTCATTGGTGGTAGCCAGGCACCATCTAGTTCTTCTGGACTCAGGCTGATGAAGTCTCTGGTTTATGTGGCTCTTTCTGTCTCTTGGCCTAATACTTTCCTTGTGTCTTTGGTGTTCTTCATTCTTCTTTACTTCAGGTGGTTGGGAACAATTGATGCATCTTAGATGGCCACTTGCCAGCTTTTAAGACCCCAGAAGCCACACCAAAGTAGGATGCAGAAGATTTTTTTAATAAACTTTGTTATGCCAATTGACCTAGACGTCCCCTGAAAGCATGGTCCCCAGACCCCCACCGCTGCTATTCTGTCCCTCAAAGTGTTTGGTTGTATTCAGGAAACTTAGCTTTGGTTTAGTCCAGTTGTGCTGACTTCCCCTGTAGTGTGTGCTGTCCTTCCCTTCACCTAAGGTAATTCTTATCTACTATCTAGTTAGTGAATAACCCTCACTCTCCCTCCCCACCCTTGTAACCATCAAAGAATGTTTTCTTCTGTGT
>NW_004443951.1:10501435-10512140 GCF_000243295.1 Trichechus manatus latirostris | reverse complement strand
GGATTCATCGTTGTTCTTTATCATTGCGTAGTATTCCATTGTGTGAATATACCATAATTTGTTTATCCATTTGTCTGTTGATGGGCATCTAGGTTGTTTCCATCTTTTTGCTATCACGAACAGTGGTTTAATTTTTTTTAATATAAAACTTTTTCATCATTCAAAAATTCAAACTATATAAAAAGGTAAACGTACTCAGAGTCTTACTTCCATCCTTATCCCTCTTCATCCCATTTTCCTTGCTCTCCTGTAACTAACCATTTTCATTAGTTTTTGATTTATCATTTTAGTGTAAATTTTTGCAAAATTAAGTATATGTAGTATTTTTCTACCCCTTTCTAACCAAAAAGTAGCATGCTTTATTCTGTCCCTTGCTGTTTTTACTTAATATGTCATGGAGATCACATCTTAAAGTAAATAAAGCTCTTCCTCATTTTTTTTTAGAACTTCAGACTATCCCATTGTGTGAATATGTTATAATTTATTCGAGCAGTTTCCCACTGATGGATACTTTGAGTCATTTCCAGGTTTTTGCTGTTATAAATATTATCACAATGAAAATAACCTTGTACACATGTTGTACATATGTGTTTTATATTTGTGGATGCATACAGATCACTGTTGGGTCATTCATCATTCCAAGCATCCTAGTTCAGGTTCAGTTTTCTCAGACCACTCTCACACCTCCTCTAAGGGACCCAGGGTCACTTTATTGCTCGTATACCTTACTAGGATCACAAGAAACTTGGTGGGATTTTCTGTAATCTTTTACCACTTTTGTACCACTCTTGGGAGCACAGGAATCTTGCTACACTGGGGAGCAGGGATCTGTGTGAGGTAGCCTTAGACTTATTTGCCCAGTGACAACATCCAGCCCTATCCACCCTGGGGCTTACTGCCTTCCTGGCCTCTACCTAGCAAAAGATTGCAAAGGTTCATCTGGTGCTTAACTTCCCTCCAAAGCTGAAGTTTCTGTCACAACCCCACCTTATCAGTTAGAGACAGCCACAGCCCCTCCTCCATCTTCTTTGCTTTGCCTCAACTCTTCTTCCCTCCCTCTACGTCCCTGAAGCCAGTCTATGCTATAGAAAGCTTGCTCTTATATCACCTGTATCTTCAGCCTAAATTTTTAACTCTCAAAAACCAAGAAATAAGTTTTTGGTCGGCTATGTCGTTTCTTCCCAGAGGTAGAAAGTAAGGCAATAAGCTCACTGAATGGTGGAAGAACAAAAGGTACAAGGAAATGCAGAGAGACAGTCTCAATCAATTCATTCCTCCACAGATTACTAAAATCTTTTTAGCAATCCAATAATCTTCTAGAATAAAATTTCCATTTCAATATGTAGAATTAAGGGCAGCCAGGTCTCTTGCTGGGGATGAGGAGCTTGCACCCTGATTCTAAGGAAGAAACCCTGAGGCATTTCTGTCTTTCTTATCTCTGTCTGAGTTGAAACAGGCCCGGCTGCACACACTAGACAAGGTTTCTAAGACATCTGGACACCTTCTGAGACCTTCTGTTCCCAGGTTCTCTCTATTCCAGAACATGCAAAGTTCCCTGGGTGAATTTGCGGGAAGAGCAGCATGTGCCTGAACTGAGTACTCTGCTTAAGATTTATCAGGCATTTAGGCTCTAATGGGGCCCAGTGAAGGGGATCCCTACTTTTCCAGGGGACCTCTACTTGTCTTCAGGAAAGGAACATCAGGGAGACCAATTTAGAGAAGGAAACAAAAGAGAGACAGAATTTTTTGGATTTGGAGATAGACAAATCTGAATTTCAGTCCCAACTCTGTCACTAACCAGCTAGGTACCTCGGAAAAACCACTTAACCTCTAAGTTTATGTCACTTCATCTATATAATGAATATGACAAAATCCCCAAAGTTTCCAAATGAGGCTCAAATGCAATAACACTGTTAAACAGCCTCATAAACTGTCCCTGTACAAACAAATACATGGCGTTGTTATTGTGAGGATGATTGTTTCCTGAATGGCCAAAGTGGCTACTGGATTTCCGGCACATGGGGTATGCATCTGGTCAGGCTCTGGCTGACGCCCTAGGTCCCAGAGAAGCCAAGCTAAGCTTTGGCCTTTGTCCAAACAGTTTATTTTGTAACTTGGCCCTACTTCAGCTTAGCCTGGCATTGAACAGAGACCATCCAGGAAGTTCTGCCTGGCCAATCTGGGCCTTCTGAGATAAGCGGTTAGAAAATCATTATCTGGATCCTGTTCATCAGGCTTTTCAGTTCTTGGCTCTTGGCTCCAGGCTCTAAGCTCCCCCATCCCACTTCTGTCCTCACCTATCTCTGTTTCCCTTGCTTTCCATGCTCATGCTCACAAATGTGCTGTTTAGACTCTGACTCGAGCTATGCTTGGCTGGACCATCAGTTATCCATTTAGCCCACCACCCAGACTCTATGTAGCTGGACCCAAGAGTAAGGCCATCCTGAAAAATTTGTACCTCTGGTCTCTCCCAATTCCAGAATCACAGGGCAGCTTTGAAGGAGAGACCACAGGCTTGGTACAAGGAGCAGAGGAGAATAAGGTACCCCTGGCAACATTCTCCACTCCCCAAAGACTGTCACACATGCCCACAGGCATGCACACACTAACACATGCACATGGCACAGGCACATCATTGACATGCACAGAGACATGCACACTGACATGGTCACTCATACTGACCCACATATACATAACAAATACACACTGACACATATTCTGTAGGTCAGAAGGCCTAGGGAGGTAGGTCAAGTGACTGGTTCTGATTCACATTTACTCCTAAAAGTCTGAGATAGACAGGTAAGAACCTTACACCGAGAAGGACTTGGCAGTGTGAAGGGTGTGCCCTGTCTGTCTTTGATGTCCCTTTGCATTGACCAAGATCACAAAAATAAAAAAGCTGCCTTTTATTGAACATACCTCTGTGCCCAGCACTGCTTTACCCCCTTTATTTATTTTATTAATTGTTTTTATTGTACTTTAGGCGAAGGTTTACAGAACAGATAGTTTCTCATTAAACAGTCAGTACACATGTTGTTTTATGACATTGGTTAACAACTCCACGACATGTCAACACTCTCCCTTCTTGACCTTAGAGGACCTTTTTTTGGGGGGGGTGAAAATATACGTAGCCAAAGATACACCATTTCAAACATTTCTGTATGTACAATTCAGTGACATCGATTATGTTCTTCCAATTGTACTGCTATTCTCACTTTAGATGAAGGTTTACAGAACAAAATAGTTTCTCATTGAACAGTTAGTGCACATATTGCCCTGTGACAATGGTTAACAACCCCACTACATGTCAACACTGTCCTTACTCAACCTTGGGTTCCCTATCACCAGCTTTCCTCTCCCCTTCTGCCTTCTAGTCCTTGTCCGTGGACTGCTGTGCCTCATTAGTCACGTTTTGTTTTATGGGGCTGTTGCTTTAGCCCCTTTGTAATGTCTTCTCACTGAGTCTTCTTCCGCACAGCTGTGTACAACCAGAATACTCCAGGCCTCACCAGACTGTGGGTTCAAAAGAGGTTACCTTAATATTAATATTCAATCACAGTGGCACTTAGTCCCTACCTACTCATTTAAGACTTCATCCCCATGTAAACCCCCCTCATACATTCCAAGGAGTACCCAGGAATGTCTCAGAGGAATCGAGGGAAAACTGTTGATGTTTTTATGCTCCAGTCTCTTCTTCAGAATCTTCCCATTGCCTGGCACCCTGCACCAGAATTCTCCAGCAGGCACAGGCATCCTCCACTTCTGGTCATGGCACTATGGTTTGTAGTAGAGGGGGAAACAAAGAAACGATCGGCTCCCCAGCTCTGTTACTAGGGTCCGAAAGCTTCTCTAAGTGTGCCCAAGTCTCACAAAGATTTTGATGTACACCATGAGCCAGCCCGTCTGTAGCATATGCTGTTGGTGCCCTGCCCATGCCCTTTGAACTTTACCACTTAGGTGCTCACTAACAAACTTTCAGCTGCCTGTATCTGCATCTTTTTGCCTGAAGATCGCTCAGCCCCTGTGTCTGGCTGACTGGAAATACAGTGGAAGGGGTAGAAATGGAGGAAATTATACCTTCTGGGAGTAGTCTTCAACCAGTGACTAATGGGAGTTGGTGCATATATAGACCAGTTCCTCACCCTAGCATACGATAATTCTGAGGCCTGTATTCAACACCATTTCCCAGAGTTTCTCCATGGGATTAAGCTTTGACCACCTACAGTGATAGCTGGTTTGATAATTCATCCTTTCTTGACTTCCTTCCCTTTCCTTTCTCACTCTCCATTTCTCCACTGGTGCCTAAACTAAAAAAAAAAAAAAAAGTTTCTGTCAAGTCAATTCTGACTCATAGCAACCCTATAGGACAGAATAGAACTGCCTCATAGGGTTTCCAAGAAGCTGCAGGTGGGTTCTAACTGCCAACCTTCTGGTTAGCAGCCGAGCTCTTAACCACTGCATCACCAGGGCTTTCTACTGGTGCCTGCACCACCCTAATAAACTCTCAAATCCTTGCCTCAGGGTCTGCTTCTAGGGGAATTCAAATTAAGACACCCACTTTCCAAGGAGAGATCAATGCCTGTGGCATGTACAGGGACCACATCTATGACATTCCCTCCATTCATCTCATCTGCCTCTTCCTAGCAATCTCCTCATGTGGGTTAACTCACACACAAAGCACACACAGCAGTGCATTAGTTCTACCACAATCCAAACTTTGAATTCAGTTTGGGCTTAGCTGAGACATCCTGCTACACCTGTAAGAGAAGTGAGCTGAGAGTCAGAGAAGGTAAGTGACACACTTCCTTCTGGCTATGTCTGAGGCCCTAAGGCCTGGCACATCTGGGCCTTGGTCTGGAGCTAAGGGGCTATTTATAACTGCTCCTAGATAGGGGCTTTGAATATGAAAACTTAGATAGGTTACTGTTTCATGATGCTGCCCTTACTCTCAGCAGCATGGTGAAATGAGGCTGGGGCTTTAAAAAAATCTTTACTAAAAGCTCGAGGGAGACATGAGAAATGATAGACACAGAGAATTACATGATATTAGACCATATGTCTCACAAATTACAATCTGTTCTCTTCATCCAAAGACCCCCATTCCCATTCTAGCTTTGAGCTACCTCCATGTGGTGTACTGGGGATCATCTGTCCCCTCTTGACCTGCCTGAGGCTGGTCTGAAGAGTTTCTAACTCCTGGACTCAGGAATGGTTATGACTTTCCTACTGAATCACAAACTTTCAGGCCCTATCAAAATAGCTATTGACTCAATACAGCACATAATCCCAATTCATCTGTAAGCAAGAGACTTCCTAACACAAGATGAGACCTCTATCTAAGCCTCAATCACATGTCTGCTTTCCTTTTCTTGATCCAGCTTCTTTGCAGACTCTGCACACAGTGGCCCCTGGGTATCTAAGAGGCTGCATTGGCTATTCCCCATCTTGCCTGCAGGCTTCTCTCAGTTTCCCCTCATCATCACTGACCAAATGCTTATATTTTCTGAACAAAGATGCGATTGGCTCAGCATTCCTGCTTATTCTGCCTTTCTTTCACTCCAAGACTTTTGGGAAATAGAAAGATTTTGTCTTGCAACACATAAAAATTGCAGAATAATCTTTTCTACCTTTATAAGGTTTTTGACAAGTTGAAGGTTTCACCCTAGATAACTATCTTAGTTACCTAGTGCTGCCATAACAAAAAATACCACAAGTGGGTGGCTTTAAAGAACAGAAATTTATTTTCTCATGGTTCTGGAGGATGAAAGTCCAAATTAGGGTCTCAGCCATTTCAATTATTTCTGTGTGCCTCTCTTCTAGTTTCTGGTGACTCCTGGCAATCCTTGGCTTCCCTCTGCCTGCAGGGGATCCTTACATGGCATCTGTCTTCCCCGTGTGTGTGTGTGTGTGTGTGTGTGTGTGTGTCTGTGTCTGTCTGTGTCTGTGTCTGTGTCTGTGTCTGTGTCTGTGTCTGTGTCTGTGTCTGTTCTGCTCTCTTCATAAGATACTTCTGAATGATTAGGTTTAAGCCACACCCTATTGGGGTATGACCTCATTAACATAACAAAAGAAAATCCCTATTTCCAAGCAGGGTCATATTTATAGGTTCGGATGTTAGGATTTCAATACATATTTTGGGGGGACACAATGCAATCCATAACAAAAACATTGCTGCATGGTTGATCAACCAGTTCCAGTTTTACTCCAGTCACACGCAGGCTTGAGAATCTATACCAGAGAGTGATATATTCCCATTTCAAAGCACCCAAGATCTCTTAACATCAGCTGTTATTATTCAGAGAGTATTATTGCGGCCAAGGTGTGGCCTTCTCTAATCTGAGATTGAGTGTGTAACTTTCCCTGACAACAGAACAGAATAGAGACAAGGAAGTCCAGAGGGACTATTTCTTCAGCTTTAGTTAAGAAGCTATAATTCTCAGAGATACCCTTGACCAACTGGACTTGGGCCTTCAATGATATTGCTGCTGTTGCTAAGTTATAGAGAAAGAAAATTGCCAATTGCATCAACACCTGGGTGAGGTCAGAATCATCTAGCTCTGGGCCAAAGTTGTAAGTGTGAGCACATATGTGTAAAGTAAGTTCCACTTCTATAAAAGAACAGAGTCACATCTTATATAGGTGTATTTATTCATTTGTTTGACTGAAAAAAAAAAAAAGTATCCAGTATTTTTCCTGCGGCTGAGTCAGAAAAGGGATAGGCTAGGACACCTGGAAGCCACACCCAGTAAGTCACACTTGCTTTGTTCAGTGTTCTGCAGACCTGGGAGTCAGGAAGGTCTGAAGGGACTCAATCAGGCTTCATCTCATCAGACTGACATCTTCAGATTTAACCCCATGCAGGCCTTGTATTCCTAAACTATTCAAGGTGCCCAGCATAGAATGCTGTTGTTTTTAGGTGCCATTGAGTTGGTTCCGACTCATAGCGACCCTATGTACAACAGAACGAAACACTGCCCTGTCCTGTGCCATACTCACAATCATTGCTATGTTTGAGCCCATTGTTGCAGCCACTGTGTCAATCCATCTTGTTGAGGATCTTCTTTTTCGCTGACCCTCTACTTTACCAAGCACGATGTCTTTCTCCAGGAACTGATCCCTCCTGACAACATGTCCAAAGAATGTGAGAAGAAATCTCGCCATCCTTTGCTTCTAAGGAGCATTCTGGCTGTACTTCTTCCAAGGCAGATTTGTTCGTTATTTTGGCAGTCCATGGATATTCAATATTCTTCACCAGTACGATAATTCAAAGGCATCAATTCTTCTTCGGTCTTCCTTATTCATTGTCCAGCTTTCGCGTGCATATGAGGTGATTGAAAGCACTATGGCTTGGGTCAGGCACACCTTAAAGTGACATCTTTGCTTTTTAACACTTTTAAAGGTCTTTTGCAATAGATTTGCCCAATGAAATGTGTTTTTTGATTTCTTGACTGCTGCTTCCATGGGTGTTGATTGTGGATCCAAGTAAAATGAAGTCTTTGACAACTTCAGTCTTTTCTCCGTTAATCATGATGTTGCTTATTTGTCCAGTTGTGAGGATTTTTGTTTTCTTTATGTTGAAGTATAATCCATACTGAAGGCTGTAATCTTTGATCTTCAGCATAGTATAGAAGATGTTTAAAAATTATTATTATTTTAAAAAAATTTTATTGTGGTAAAATATATGTATTGTACCAAAAAGAATTCAACCATTTCAGGAGGTAGCATATGATCAAGAATCGATGGTACTGAAGGAAGAAGTCCAAGCCGCACTGAAGACGCTGGTGAAAAACAAGTCTCCAGGAACTGACAGAATACCAATTGAGATGTTTCGACAAAAGGATGCAACACTGGAAGCGCTCACTCGTCTATGCCATGAAATTTGAAGACAGCCACCTGGCCAACTGACTGAGAGAAATCCATATTTGTGCCCATTCCAAAGAAGGAGATCCAACAGAATGTGGAAATTATCGAAGAGTATCATTAATATCAAACACAAGTAAAATTTTGCTGAAGATAATTCAAAAGCAATTGCAGCAGTCCATCAACAGGGAACTGCCAGAAATTCAAGCCAGATTCAGAAGAGGACATGGAACAAGGGATATCACTGCTGATGTCAGATGGATCCTGACTGAGAGCAGAGAATATCAGAAAGAGGTTTACCTGTGTTTTATTGACTATGCAAAGGCATTTGACTGTGTGGATCATAACAAATTATGGATAACATTGAGAAGAATGGTGTCTTAGTCATCTAGTGCTGCTCTAACAGAAATACCGTGAGTGGATGGCTTTAACAAATAGAAGTTTATTCTCTCACAGTCCAGTAGGCTACAACTCCAAATTCAGGGCATCCGCTCCAGGAGAAGGCTTTCTCTCTCTGTCAGCTCTGGAGAAAAGTCCTTGTGATGCATCAGTCTTTCTTTGGTCTGGGAGCTTCTTTGCACGGGAACCTCAGGTCCAAAGGACGTGCTCCGCTCCCGGCACTGCTTTCTTGATGGTAGTAGGTTCCCATGTGTCTCTGCTAGCTTCTCTCTTTTATATCTCAAAAGAGATTGGATTAAGACCCTATCTAATCTTGTAAACTTCATCAGTATAACCTTATCACAGTGATAGAATTTACAACACATAAGGAGATCACATATAACCTCATCATAGTGGTAGAGTTTACAACACACAAGGAAATCACATCAGATTACACAATCATACAACACTGGAATCATGACCCAGCCAAGCTGACAGATATTTTTGGGGGACACAACTCAATCCATCACAAATGGGAATTCCAGAACACTTAATTGTGCTCATGAGGAACCTGTACTTAGACCAAGAGGCAGTCGTTTGAACAGAACAACGGGGTACTGCATGGTTTTAAAGTCAAGAAAGGTGTGTGCTGGGGTTGTATCCTTTCACCATACTTATTCAACCTGTATGCTGAGCAAATAATCCAAGAAGCTGGACTATATGAAGAAGAACAGGACATCAGAATTGGAGGAAGACTCATTAACAACCTGCGTTATGCAGATGACACAACCTTGCTTGCTGAAAGTGAAGAGGACTTGAAGCACTTATTGATGAAGGTCAAAGACTACAGCCTTCAGTATGGATAACACTTCTACATAAAGAAAACAAAAATCCTCACAACTGGACCAATAAGCAACATCATGATCAACGGGGAAAAGATTGAAGTTGTCAAGGATTTCCTTTTGCTTGGATCCACAATCTTTTTTTTTTTTTTTATTGGGCTTTAAGTGAAAGCTTACAATTCAAAGCAGTTTCTCATACAAAAATCTACACACACAAACTGCCATGTGACCCTAGATGCTCTCTCCACACTGTGACAGCACATTCCTCCCTTCCACCGTGGATCCCCCATGTCCATTCAACCAGCTCCGGACCATCTCTGCCCTCTCATCACATCTCCGGACAGGAGCTGCCCACCTAGTCTCGTGCATCTACCTGAACCAAGAAGCACACCCCTCATGAGCATCACTTTATGTCCCATAGTCCAGTCTAATCTCTGTCTAAGAGCTGGTCTCGAGAATGCCTTCGGCCTTGGGCCAACAGAGAGTCTGGGGGCCATGTCTTCCAGGGTCCCTCCAATCTCAGTGAAACCATCAAGTCTGGTCCTTTGACTAGAACATGAGCTCTGAACCCCCCTTCTCTCCTGCTCTGTCAGGGCGATCATTGGTGGTTTCCAGGCACCATCTAGTTCTTCTGGTCTCAGGCTGATGGAGTCTTTGGTTTATGTGGCCCTTTCTGTGTCTTGGGCTAATATTTTCCTTGTGTCTTTGGTGTTGTTCATTCTCCTTTACTCCAGGTAGGTTGGGACCAATTGATGCATCTTAGATGGCTGCTGGCTAGCTTTTAAGACCCCAGACACCACTCACCAAAGTGGGATGCAGAATATTTTCCTAACAAACTTTGTTATGCCAGTTGACCTAGATGTCCCCTGAAAGCATGGTCCCGGGACCTCCGCCCCTGCCACTCTGTCCGTCGAAGTGTTTGGTTGTATTTAGGAAACTTCTTAGCTTTTGGTTTAGTCCAGTTGTGCTGACTTCCCCTGTTGTGTGTGCTGTCCTTCCCTTCACTTAAGATAATTCTTGTCTACTATCTAGTTAGTGAATAACCTTCTCTCTCCCTCCCCACCCTCGTTACCATCAAAGAATGTTTTCTTCTGTGTTTAAACCTTTTCTTGAGTTCTTATAATAGTGGTCTTATACAATATTTGTCCTTTTGTGACTGACTAAATTCACTCAGCATAATGCCTTCCAGATTCCTCCACGTTATGTTTCACGGATTCATCGTTGTTCTTTATCATTGAGTGTTATTCCATTGTGTGAATACACCATAATTTGTTTATCCATTCTTCCTTTGATGGGCACCTAGGTTGTTTCCATCTTTTTGCTATCGTGAACAGTGCTGAAATGAACATGGGTGTGCATATGTCTATTCATGTGATGGCTCTTATTTCTCTAGGATATATTCCAAGGAGTGGGATTGCTGGATCATACGGTACTTCTATTTCTAGCTATTTAAGGAAGCAGCTAATCAATTTCCATTTTACCATTTTACATTCCCACCAACAGTGTATAAGTGTTCCAGTCTCTCCAATATTTATTATTTTGTGTTTTTTGGATTAATGCTAGCCTTGTTGGGGTGAGATGGTATCTCATTGTAGTTTTGATTTGCATTTCTCTAATGGCTAATG
>NW_004443951.1:10497071-10501335 GCF_000243295.1 Trichechus manatus latirostris | reverse complement strand
CAGTCTGTAGGTTGTCTTTTGACTCTTTTGGTGAAGTCTTTTGATGAGCATAAGTGTTTGATTTTTAGGAGCTCCCAGTTATCTAGTTTCTTTTCTGGTGTTTGTGCATTGTTACTTTAGGTTTGTATTCTGTTTATGCTGGATCCACAATCAACGCCCACGGAAGAAACAGTCAAGAAATCAGACGATGCATTGTACTGGGCAAGTCTGCTGCAAGAGATCTCTTTGAAGTGTTAAAAAGCAAAGATGTCACTTTAAGGGCTAAGGTGCGCCTGACCCAAGCCATGATGTTTTCAATCACCTCATATGCGTGTGAAAGCTGGACAATAAATAAGAAAGACCAAGAATTGATGCCTTTGAAATATGGTGTTAGCAAGGAATATTGAATATACCATAGCCTGTCAGAAGAACAAACAAATCTGCATTGGAAGAAGTACAGCCAGAATAATCATTAGAAGCAAGGATGGTGAGACTTCATCTCACAAACTTTTTTTTTTTTTTTTTAAATCACATACCTTTGGATATGTTATCAGGAAGGACCAGCCCCTGGAGAAGGACATCATGCTTGGTAAAGTAGAGGGTCAGCAAAAAAGAGGAAGGCCCTCAGCGAGATGGATTGACACAGTGGCTGTAACAACGGTCTCAAACACAGCAATGATTGTGAGGATGGTGCAGGACTGGGCAGTGTCTCTTTCTTTTGTACATAGGGTTGCTAGGAATCAGAACCAACT
The DNA here is from genome assembly GCF_000243295.1 of Trichechus manatus latirostris. Taxonomy (NCBI): domain Eukaryota; kingdom Metazoa; phylum Chordata; class Mammalia; order Sirenia; family Trichechidae; genus Trichechus; species Trichechus manatus. The sequence continues at coordinate 10,500,604 of NW_004443951.1, read as the reverse complement.
TGATGGCGTCTAACAACAACAAAATATATGTAACCAAAATTTGCATTTTAACTATATTTTAAGTGCACAATTCAGTAACATTAATTGCACGCACCATGCTGTGCAACCATCATTACTATCTATTTCAAAAAAGTTTTCATCACTCCAAATAGAAACTCAGTACACCCCAAGTGATATTCCCCATTTCCCCTCCTTCTATCCCCTGGTAATCACTAATAAATTTTTGTCTCCATGCATTTGCCTATTCATGTAAGTGGATCACACAATATTGTTCTTTTGAGTCTGAGTTATTTCACTTAGCGTAATGTTTTCAAGGTTCACCCATAAGATAGCATGTATCAGAGCTTCATTTATCTTTATGGTTGAATAATATTCCATGGTTTGTATATGCCATATTTTGCTTACTCATTCATCTATTGATGGACACTTGGATTGTGTTTTGTCTTTTGATTATTGTGAATAAATGCTGCAATAAGCATTGATGTTCAAGTATCTGTTTGAGTCCTTACTTTCAAGTCTTTTGGATATACACCTAGGAGTGGAATTGCTAGGTCATATGGTAATTCTATGTTTAACTTTTTGAGAAATCACCAAGATGTTTTCCACAAGGGCTACGACGTTTTACATTCCTACTAACATGCATGAGGGTTCCAATTCTCTACATCCTCACCAACACTTATTATTTTCTTTTTTCTGATAATAGCCATCCTAGTGGGCATGAAGTGGTATAATTATTTTTGAAGGAGTGGATGAATGAATTTCAATGGAAAGTCTCTTTAAAAAAAAGTAAGTGAAGAAAATAACTAGAGAGGGAGTGAGTTTGAAGGGTCAGGTCATCATAGTGAAGGAAGACTGGGAATGAAGTAGGTTGGATAAATGGGGCGTGACTGTGTTTTGATCTCAAAACAACCCCAGCTGCTTGGAGACTGATAAGGATTCTGCTTGGGCCTGAATCTTCCTGTCTGTCCCAATATCAGCTTGAAAACTTAGTAGTGGGAGCAGATCCACCTAGATGTGCTGACTATCCAGTTCTTGGGATTATCTCAATCAAGACCCAATATTCAAGGCTTGGCTCACAGAGCATGTTTTCTCTTGACCAGAGAGTTGAAAAGGCTTTTTATAATCTTTGAATCCACCTCCTCAAGGCACAAGAAGTCAAGACATATGTATACTGGTTAGAGTAGAGACTCCCAAGGCAGACAATGGCTCCAATACTTTCAAGCCATGGTAACTGTTGCTTTTGGCTGTCCAGCTAGTTTTCCAACCCCCTTCTTTGGATAACAAAACCTGCTGCTCTGGTCATTGGACATATACCTCAGCCATGGCCTGTCATAGTATTCCATTTCACTAGCAACAGTGACTGATCCTCACTCAGGACATGTGACCAGAGTAGAGCTAATCAGAGTCCTGTCTTGTCTGTGGGAGAGAAGCCCTCTCCTTTTTTGGTTGCATATTTTTATCTGAGATAACGTAAGCTTAGGGCTCCTGGCTACCATCCTTCTTAAAGTGCAGAGAGACTGACAGCTGTAGAAGAGAGTGAAATTATGCCAGTGAAAGAGAATTGAATAATACAAATGCCTAGAACTTAGTAGATACTTCAAAAGTGTTAGTTTCCCTTTACCATAAAATAAAAAACCAAGCCTGTGGCCGTTGACTTGATTCCGACTCATAGTGACCATACAGAACTGCCCCATAAGGTTTCCAAGGAGTGGCTGGTGGATTCGAACTGCCAAACCTTTGGTTAGGAGCCGACCTCTTAACCACTGCACCACCAGGGCTCCTCCCTTTACCATAATCCTTGTATATTCAGTCCTGAGTCAAAAATCTTCCTGTGATGGTCCACAAATTGTCCTTCTTAGGTCTTTCCTCTGCTCTACTCGTGTCTCTGTTTTTTATTCTCCCCAGCTAGGGGTCAAATGTAACAGTGTCTGAGAAAATGCTGGCAGAAAGAGGCTTGCAGAGGAGTTTCGTAGAACTGAGGACAGAGAGATAAACAGGACAGATAAACACACAGTCTCTGTCCTCAAGGAGTTGATACTTTAGAGGGTGAATGGACACAAGTGCAGAGAATGACAGCACAATATGTCAAACACAATGACAGAGCTGTGCACCAAGGCTGTGGGTTGGGTGGGTAAACCTTATGGAGAAATGGACGAGTGAGGGATGAAACTTTGGTCTGCATAGTTCTCCAGGCTGCTATTGGTTCTGGTAGCACATGTAAATGCCCAGCTTCTGTGCTGCAGTATAGACTGCTGCAGTGTTGACTCCTGCTAATGGGGACCTCTGAATTCTCTCTCCAAGTACGAACTTTCCAGAAGACAAGGTTGGGAGGCCTAGACAGCCCAAAACTTCTCTACAAATGCAGCTATGGTTCCTAGGGAGGAGGGGAGAACTGGAAGAACTGGTGGTGGAACAGGCAGGGGAATCAAGCAGCAGACAGCAGTGGCTGGAGGGCAAGTGTGGGAATCCTGGAAGAAATGCAGACACCTGCACATCAGCTCCAGGGGGCTATGCCTCCATCCATCCTGTCTGAAATCCTGGATCCTCAGCCTTGTGGGGGAGAGGTCACAGAGTCTTCACTGATGAGATGGGAAGCAACCATGCATGGCTTTGCCCTGACCATAGCCAAGTGCCAGTCCATAAATATCTGACAAAATACTCAACTTCACTATGGATCAAAGAAATGCAAATTAAAACAGCAATAAGATACCACTTTTTCCCTTTCAAATTAGCAAAACGTCAGAGCCTCCATTTCCTCAGGATTAGGAGGGTGCAGGCAGGCAGGAACTCCTAGTCACTGTAGGTTAAAGTGTAGGTTGGTGCCCTTTCTGAGAAGCAATTCACCTTAAATTACTCATGCCATTTGACTTAATGATTTCACTTTTACCTGATCATTCTAAGAAGGAAAATTAACATATGGAGGCCATAGTAGATGTCTTTTGGGGTCTCTTCTCAACTCGCAATGATCCGCCCCTCCCTGAGAACAGTGAGACTTATTCATGCCAAAAATCTCCTCACTCCACCCTCCTAAGTGGGATTCTGATGCACTGACCACTGTTGATTAAACCAGGGATAGACACACGACCAGATCAGGTCAATTATGTCTGTCTCACCTAGTTTATTTTGGGCTGATGTCTTGAAGGGAAGGAATGTAAAAATTTCAGAACTGTGTCAGGGCTCTTATCCTCCAGATGGACTGAAGAGTGGAGAAAGCCAGTTTGAAGAGAGAGGAGAATGAGGCAGAGATATGGCCAGAAGCTAAGATAAGAGATGGAGACAAAATACTCCCCAGAGCATTCCATTCCATTCCATTTCATATTCTAGTCACTGTCCGCATTCCTGTCCCCACGTTCTGTGAAACACTCCAGTATCCTTATAATAGCTTAACTTGTTGATACTGAGTCAATTCTGACTCATAGCGACCCTGTAGGACGGCACAGAACTGCCCCATAGGGTTTCCAAGGAGCGGCAAGTGGATTCAAACTGCCGAACTTCTGGTTAGCAACGAGGCTCTTAACCTGTGCCACCAGGAC
>NW_004443951.1:10492412-10496971 GCF_000243295.1 Trichechus manatus latirostris | reverse complement strand
ATGTAAATATAAATATATATGTATATATATATTTTCCCTTAAGCTAACTTGGGTGGATTTCAATTACTTGCATCCAAAAGCTTATCATAAATTTACCTATAATAAGGGAATGGTTGAATAAATAATTGTACATTATTCATACAGCTTATTATCAAAAATTTTAAGGAACTGTTTAATAATGTGGAAACCCCGGTGGCGTAGTGGTTAAGTGTCACCTGCTAACCAAAAGGTGGGTAGCTCGAATCTACCAGGCGCTCCTCAGAAACTCTATGGGGCAGTTCTACTCTGTCCTATAGGGTTGCTATGAATCGGAATCGAGTCGGTAACAGGTTTTTGGTTTATTTAATAACATGCAAAATGCTCAAAGTATAAACCAAAAAAAAACCCAAACCAAACTCATCGCCGAGCTCTTAACCACTACACCACCAGGGCTTCACTGACAGTATAACAGGAAGTAAACTCTCGGGATATACAATTTTCTGTGCATAGAAAAAAGTTTGTAACCACACAAAACTTTTAGCAAAAGTTACCCTGGTGTGGACTTGCATTTTTTTCAACTTCATACACTTTGGTGTTATTTGAATCTATATATGGAACATTACTAATGTAACTAAGGTTATATTAGAAGCATTTTCCATGGTGCTGTATGCTTTTTAATTGCCATCATTTTAATGGCTGCATAATATTGCATTTTAAGAGGATATCATAATTTATTAAAATAATCCTTACTGTTAGGTTTTTAGTAATTTTCACCATTTTAACCAATGCTGTGAAAAAATCTTAAATCTACAGAACTTTTTTTTGCCCCTTATTTTGGATTATTTGCTTAGAATCTTTTTTCAAAAGTGGAATCATTAGGGTGGAACATTTCTATAGTTCATTAATAATTTTGGCCACAATGCTTAGTCTAAGGGCTGTACCTACTTCCTCTGGCATCTGAAGCATAGGTGATTGCCCAGATTATTTCCACAGCAGCCAGCCTATTTGCTAATCTAATAGGTTGAAAAAAAAAATAGTACACTTCTTTATTTTAATTTGCATTTCTCTGGTCACTAGTAAGTTAGAACATGTTTCATGTTTGTTAACTCTTAATTTCATCCTTTGTGAAATACCTGTTCCTGCCTTCTGCTCCTTCATTCCTTGGAATCTTTGTGATTCTCATATTTAGTTTTATGGAATCTTTTCGGAACAAAGGTCAGAATCCAGTGTTTAAAACTATGTGAAGTACGTGCAGAGAGGCATCAACAGTGCTCAGACTGAGGTGCCTGCTTATAATAATTCAATTACATTCAACCATCAGCTCTTCTGTGTGTGTGGGCACGCGCATAGAGTGAAAGTTTATAGAGCAAATTAGATAGTTTGTACATAAAGTGTTCCATGGCCTTGGCTTCATTCCCCACAACGTGTCAACGCTCTTCCCATTTCCGCCCTGGGTTCCCTATTTCCTTTCACCAGGATTTTCTACACCTTCCTGCCTTCTCATCTTTGTTTTTGGACAAATATTGCCCTCTTGATATCATATAATTGACTGTTTTAGGCGGCACGTTCCTCTTGGATGTCATTGTTTATTTTATGGGCCTGGTATTGTTTGGCTGGAAAGTGGTCTCCATGAATGGCTTCAGTTCCAGGTTAGAAGGGTGTCTTAGGGCCATATTGTTAGGGGTTCCTCCAGTCTCAGACCAGTAAGTCTTATCTTTTTTGTGAATTTGATTGTTTTTGTTTTACATGTTTCTCCCATTCTGTCCAGCACCTTCTGTTGTGATCCCAGTCAGAGCAGTCGGTAGTGGTAGCTGGGCATTATCTAGTTCTTCTGGTCGTGGGGTCTAGTAGACTGTGCTTCATGTGGTCCATTAGTCCTTTGGACTAATTTTTCTCTTGAGTCTTTGGGTTGTTTTTTTTTTTAAACTCTCCTTTGCTTCAGACTGGAAGAGACCAATAGTTGTATCTTAGATGGCCGCTGGCAAACTTTTAAGACCCCAGGTGATACTCACCAAAGTAGAATGTAAAACATTGTCCTTATGAACTATGTTGTGCCAGTTGACATAAATGTCCCCCGAGTTTATGGTCCTTCGCCTTCAAGCCTAGGAACTTGATCCCATGAGGTGTTTGGTTATGTCTAAGAGGTTTCCCTGACTGTGCCACTTGGATGCTCTATTGTCTATAGTAATATATGAGGAGCACCTACAGTCATGTATTTAGAAATATCCACCACCAAACCTGCCTCTGCCAGTGGGTGTGCTACCTTACACCCTCCCACACCTCTTAGCATATGTATCTATTTATCTATGTATTCATTTGTAAATTATTGTTTGTTAACACTATTTTTGCAGGACTGTCTATGCTATACTAGTTACCATATTGTTGTTAGGTGCTGTCGAGTTGGTTCCGACTCATAACAACCCTACCTACAACAGAACGAAACACTGCCCAGTCCTGCGCCATCCTCACAATTGTTGTTCTGCCTGAACCCATTGTTGCAGCCACTGTGTCAATCCATGTCATTGAGGGTCTTCCTTTTTTTCACCTACCCTCTACTTTTTTTTAATTCTTTTTTTTTCATTGTTGTAATCAAATGAGGTCTACCCTTCAAGTCATCTCCCATACAGAATTTTTTTTTAACATACATTTCTATGAGACCTCAACCGCTCACCCCATTCTACGACAGCACACTCCTCCCCTCTGCCCCTGACTCCCCATAACATTCAACCAGCTCCCAACTCTCTCTACCCTCCCCTCTCACCTACAGACAAAAGCCGCCCCTCTGGTCTCCTATATCTATTTGTCCAGGAGGCACACTCTTCACAAGTATCACTTTATGTCCCACAGTCCAGTCCAATCCCTGTCTGAAGAGTTGGCCTTGGAAACCGTCCCAGTTCTGGGGTGATGGAGAGACCAGGGGCCATGCTTTCTGGGGCGCCCCCAGTCCCAGTCAGACCATTAACCCTGGTCTTCTTACCAGAACTTGAGCTCTGCATCCCATCATTCTACTGCTCCATCAGGGACCCTCTGCCATGTTCCCTGTCAGGACGCTCATTGGTGGCAGCCGGGCACCATCTAGTTCCTCTGGTCTCAGGCTGATGAAGTCTCCAGTCCATGTGGCCCATTCTGTCCCCTAGGCCAACACTCTCCCTGTGTCCCTGGTGCTCTTCGTTCTCCTCCACTCCAAGTGGTTGGGACCAATTCATGCATCTCAGATGGCCGCTTGCAAGCTTTCAAGACCCCAGACACCACCCACCAAAGGAGGATGAAGAACATTTTCTTAATAAGGTTTGTTATGCCAATTGACATAGACGTCCCCTGAAAGCATGGTTCCCAGACCCCACATCCCTGCTACTCTGTCTCTCAAAGTATTTGATTGTATTGAGGAAACTTCTTAGCTTTGGTTTAGTCCAGTTGTGCTGGCTTCCCCTGTAGTGTGTGCTGTCCTTCCCTTCACCTAAGATAATTCTTATCTACTATCTAGTTAGTGAATAACCCTCACCCTCCCTCCCCACCCCCGTAACCATCAAAGAATGTTTTCTTCTGTGTTTAAACCTTTTCTTGAGTTCTTATAATAGTGGTCTTATACAGTATTTGTCCTTCTGTGCCTGAATAAATTCACTCAGCATAATAAGTTCTAGCTTCCACCAAGTTATACCATGTTTCACAGCTTCATCATTGTTCTTTATCATTGTGTAATATTCCATTCTGTGGATATACCACAGTTTGCCCATCCATTCGTCCATCGATGGGCACCCAGGTTGCTTCCACTTTTGGCTATTGTGAACAGTGCTGTGAAGAACATGGGTGTGCACACATCCATCCTTGTGACGGCTCTTGTCTCTCCAGGATATATTCCAAGGAGTGGGACAGCTGGATCGCATGACACCTCTATTTCTAGCTTTCTAAGGAAAGGCCAAAGTGGTTGCACCATTCCACATTCCCACCAACAGTGCGTAAGAGTTCCAATTTCTGCACAACCTCTCTAGTGTTTGTTATTTTGTGTTTTATGGATTAATGCTAGCCCCGTTGGTGCAAAATGATATCTCATCATAGTTTTGATCTGCATCTCTCTGATGGCTAATGATCGTGAGCATTTCCCCATGTGTCTGTTAGCCACCCGAACATCCCCTTGGTGAAGTGCCTGTTCATATCATTTGCCCATCTTCCAATTGGGCCATCCGTCTTTTTGCTGTTGAGGTTTTGGAGCATCTTTGTAGATTCCAGAGATTAAACGCTGATCGGATTTGTCGTAGCCAAAAATTTTTTCCCAGTCTGTAGGCTGTCTCTTCACTCCCTTGGTGAAGTCCCCAGACGAGCACAAGTGTTTGATTTTCTGGAGCTCCCATCCATCTAGTCTCTCCTCCGGCACCCATGCACTACCACCCATGGTTTGTATTGTGTTTATGCCATGTATTAGGGCTCCTAGCATTGTCCCTATTTTTTCTTCCATGATCTTTATCATTTTTGGTTTTATATTTAAGTCTGATCCATTTTGAGTTAGTTTTTGTACATGATGTGAGATATGGGTCTTGTTTCAGTTTTTTGCAGATGGATATCCAGGTATGCCAGCACCATTT
>NW_004443951.1:10474178-10491266 GCF_000243295.1 Trichechus manatus latirostris | reverse complement strand
AATTCTATTGGCTAAAATTTGGTTGAGGATTTTTGTGTCAATGTTCATGAGGGATATCGGCTGTAATTTTCTATTTTTGTGGTGTCTTTACCTGGTTTTGGTATCAGGGTTATGCTGGCTTCCTAGAATGAGTTTGGGAGTATTCCATCCTTTTCTATACTCTGAAATACCTTTAGTAGAAGTGGTGTTATCTCTTCTCTGAAAGTTTGGTAGAATTCTCCAGTGAAGTTATCTGGGCCAGGGCTTTTTTTTGTTGGTAGTTTTTTAATAACCTTTTCAATCTCTTCTTTTGTTATGGGTTTATTTAGTTGTTCTACCTACCCTCTACTTTACCAAGCATGATATCCTTCTCCAGGGACTGATCTCTCCTGATAACATGTCCTAAGTATATGAGACATAGCCTCGCCATCCTCCTAAGGAGCATTCTGGTTGTACTTCTTTCAAGACAGATTTGTTCATTATTTTAGAAGTCCATGATATATTCAACATTCTTTGCCAACACCACAAGTCAAAGGCATCAGTTCTCCTTCCTTATTCATTGTTCAGCTTTCGCATGCATAGAAGGTGATTGAAAACACCATGACTTGGGTCAGGTGCCCCTTAGTCTTCAAGGTGACGTCTTTGCTTCTCAACACTTTAAAGAGGTCTTTTGCAGCAGATTTGCCCAATGCAAACTAGTTACCATAGTTGCCCTTTATTCCTGTGTTTCTCTCAGTGTTCTTTCTTGCCTTGGTCATGTTGTGCTGACTTCTCCCATACTGTGTATCGCCTTTTCTTTCACCAATATTAACATGTGTCTACTATGTATTTGGTCATTTTCCCTCCCTCCCCCTCCTATCCCTGGTAATAATCAATTTTTTTCTTGTGTGTAAACCTTTTGTTGTTACTTTATAATAGCAGTCTCATATAACATTTGTCCTTTTGTCATTGACTTATTTCACTCAGCATAATATCCTTCAAAATAATCCATCTTGTTAGATGTTTTACAGATTTGTCATTATTCTTTATCTTTGCGAAGTATTTCACTGTGTGTATGTACCAAAGTTTGTTAATCCATTTCTTGTTGATGGGCACTTAGGTTGTTTACACCTTTTTACTGTTGTGAATAATGCTGCAATAAACACGGGGGTGCATATGACTATTCTCATCACAGCTTTTATTTTTTTACGGTATATACCTAGGAGTGGGATTGCTGGATCTTATGGTATTTCTATTTCTAGCTTTTTGAGGAAGCGCCATATTGTTTTTCATAGTGGTTGTACCATTTTACATTCCCACCAGGAGTGTATAAGAGTTCCAATCTCCCCACAACCTTGCCAACATTTGTTATTTATTTTTTTGATTAATGCCAGTAATGTCGGCATGAGATGGTATCTCATTGTAGTTTTGATTTTCATCCCTTGAATTGGCAATGACTGCAAGCATTTCTTCATATGTTTGTTAGCAGCCTGAATGTCTTCTTTGGTGAAGTGTCTGTACATACCCTTTGCCCATTTTTTAATTGGATTGCTTGTCTTTTTATTGTTGAGGTGTTGAAGTTTTCTATAAATTTTAGAGATTAGACCCTTGTCAGGTATGTAGTAGACAAATCTTTTTTCCCCAATCTTTAGGTTCTCTTTTTACCCTTTTGGAGAAGTCTTTTGTTGTGCATAAGTGTTTAATTTTTAGGAGATCCCATTTATGTGATTCATCTTCTTCTTTGTGTGCACTTTTGGTTATGTTTGGTATTCTATTTATGCCATATATTCTATTTATGCTCCTAGCTTTGTCCCTATTTTTTCCTCCATGATCTTTATAGTTTTGGGTTTTATATTTAGGTCTTGATCCATTTTGTGTATGGTGCGAGGTATGGGTCCTGTTTCATTTTTCTACAGATAGTTATCCAGTTTCGCCAGCACCATTTATTGAAGAGACTTTCTCTTCCCCATTTAATAGACATTTGTCCTTTGTTGAAGATCAGCTGTCTGTAGGTGAATGGATTTATGTCTGGATTCTCAATTCTGTTCCATTGGTTTATGTGTCTGTTGATGTACCAGTACCAGTCTATTTTGACCACTGTGGCTGTAGAGTAGGTTCTGAGATCAGCTAGTGTGAGGCCTCCTACTTTGTTCTTCTTCTTTGATAAAGCTGTCTTAGTTATCTCGTGCTGCTATAACAGAAATACCACAACAGGATGACATTAACGAAGAGAAATTTATTCTTTCACAGTCTAGGAGGCTAGAAGTCTGAATTCAGGGCACTAGCTCCAGGGAAGTCTCTTTCTCTCTGTTGGCTCTGGGGGAAGGTCCTTGTCATCAATCTTCCCTCATCTAGGAGCTTCTAAGCATAGGGACTCTGGGTCCAAAGGATGCGCTCTGCTCCTGGCACTATTTCTTGGTGGTATGAGATCCTCATGTCTCTCTGCTTGCTTCTCTCTTTTATATCTCAAAAGAGATTGACTTAAGACACAACCTAAAGAGGCAGGTAGATTGAGTCCTGCCTCATTAACATAACTGCCGCTAATCCCACCATTAACATCATAGAGGTAGGATTTACAACACATAGGAAAGTCATATCAGATGATAAAATGGTGGGCAATCACACAATACTGGGAATCATGGCCTAGCCAAGTTGACAGATATTTTTGGGGGACACGATTCAATCCCTAACACCCTCTTCTCCTTTCTGACCCCACTACCACCCCTCTAATTCAGCCTTTATAATGATCATCTTTTGCTTTGTGTGTCAGACATCCCCCTTCTTGTGGAAACTGCCTTTCCTCCAATTCATCTATACGGTTCCTGCTGGAGATTGCATGTCATAATTTGATCTTGCCAACCTGTCTATGGTCTAGGGAGTCACCTGGTCCAAGCTGGGCCAATGAGTTTCTTCTCACATTTTTATATTTAGGATGAAAAGAAGTTAATCTTTCTCTAATGACTGTAGATGTTTAATTTAAAACACAGAAGCTGTTGTTGGCCCTATTTTCTACCATGAGGACTGAGGAGTAGAGAAAGCCAAATTAGAGGAAGAAAAGAGAATTAATCCAATATACAGACAGCAGTAGAGTAATGAGAGGAAGAGGGAAGATATATGGTACTCCAGCTCTTTCCAAGTTCATTGAATTTTAGTTCAGTTTATAGAAGCTGTGAGTTACTGTAGGATTCTTCCAATACATCCTCTGTATCGATTAAGGATATGTTCAGTTGAAAATAATTAATATGGCTTAACCGTATAGATATTTATTCTTAATCCATAAAAAGATGCTTAGAGGTAGGCATTTCAAGGTTAGAGCAGCTGTTCCAGGTGCTGTCATAAAAGACCCAGGCTTCTCTGTCTTCCTATTCCACTGTCCTTAGGGTGAGGCAAGATAGTGGCTATTACCTTCCAGGCAATAAATTTGCTTTCTCAGCAATAAGAGAGGGGAAGGACAAGGGGCCAAAGGAGAAGGCATACCATTCAAGTAACTCTGGAAGCCAAATTCTAAAATTTCCTTTTATTCTCTCATTGACCAGAACTGGGCCATATGGACAGAGGAATGGATATTAGATAGGCAACTACAATTGTCTTCCATGTTCACTTTTACTTACCTGGATTGGGTTAGGTTTTGATCACCTGCAACTAAATAAATCTTGACTAATTTAGACTAACTTAATTGATCCTGGGTGGTGCAAACAGGTGATGCACTCAGCTGTTAACCAAAGTGTTGGAGGTTGGAGCCCACCCAGAGGCACCTCGGAAGAAAAGCCTGGCAACATACTTCTGAAAAAGCAGCCATTGAAAACCCTCTGAAGCACAGTTCTACAGAACTGACTTGATGGCAATTGGTTTGTTGTTGTTGTTTTTTAATGCTGTTCTTATCATCTCTCTCCTGTACTACTACATTGGCGTCGCGCTAGTCTCCCTGCTGCTAATTTCTACCTTGCTTCAAATGATTATGCAAATGCAAACAGCCTTCCAAAGCAAATCTCTGAGTCTGGCTACTCCATTGCCTAAGACAGAGATCAGTAAACTTTTTTGTAAAGGGCCAGATAGTAAATGTTTTGGGTTTTGTGAGCTACGAGGCAAAATTAAGGATATTATTCAGATATTTATATGACAATAGAAAACACAGTTTTTCACAAAGTTTTTATTGACAAAATTAAAAATATAATAATAATTGAGTGTATTTTCAGCGTATTTTTTGGAACAAAGATCTACTAATGAGAAGAATGCAATTCTTTTTTTTTGGAAGTATAAAATTTTGCTTAACTCTAGTTCAAAATTACTGTTCTTGATCAAATAGACTGCAAATTGTTGTTGTTGTTGTTAGGTGCCGTCAAGTTTATTCCGACTCATGATGACCCTATAGGACTGAGTAGAACTGTCCCATAGCGTTTCCAAGGAGTGACTGGTGGATTTGAACTGCCCACCTTTTGGTTAGCAGCTGAGCTCTTAACCAGTATGCCACCAGGGCTACAGATTGCAAATATTCATCTGTAAAAAAAAAAAAAAAAAAAGATTGCAAATGTGCATCTGTAAAAACCACTCGTAGCTCATGGGCCTTACAAAAACAGGCAGGTGGCCAGATCTTGTCTGTGGGCCGTAGTTTGCCAATTCATGGCCCGATGCCTGAAGTTTATATTCTGAAACGATATTCAGAGGGTGCTATGAATTGAATTGTGTCCCCCCGTAAAATATGTGTTGAAATCCTAACCCCATACTTGTGAATGCAATCCTATTTGGAAACAGGGTTTTGTTTATTATGCTAACGAGGCCATATCAGTGTAATCACTTCTGAGTTAGAAGGAGCAGCATGGTCACAGAGACAAGCAAGCACAAACAGGGGAAGATAAATGCCAAGCCACATGAAGATCGCAAGGAACGAAGGAATGCTGGAAGAGACACGGCTCTTCCCCCAGAGCTGACAGAGAGAGAGCCTTCCCCTAGAGCCAGTGCCCTGAATTCAGACTTCTAGTCTTCTGAACAGTGAGAAAATAGATTTCTGTTTTTTAAACCCACCCACTTGTAGTATTTCTGTTACTGCAGCACTAGGAAACTAAAACAAAGGGTTTCCAAGATCTGAACCCAACTTACTTCTTTCCATCCATATTTTTCATTACTTCCATTCACGTACTACACTGTTGTTGTTGAGTCGGTTCCGACTCATAGTAGTTCCAACTCATAGTGACCCTATGTGCAACAGAACGAAACACTGCCCGCTCATGTGTCATCTTCACAATCATTGTTATACATGATCCCATTGTTGCAGCCACTGTGTAAATCCATTTAGTTGAGGGTCTTTCTCTTTTTCACTGATCCTCTACTTAACCAAGCATGATGTCCTTCTCCAGGGACTGATCTCTCCTGATAATACGTCCAAAGTATGTGAGATGTAGTCTCGCCATCCTTGCTTCTAAGGAGCATTCTGGCTGTACTTCTTCCATGGTAGATTTGTTTGTTCTTCCAGAAGTCCATGGTATATTCAATATTCTTCGCCAACACCATAGTTCAAAGGCATCAATTCTTCTTCGGTCTTCCTTATTCATTATCCAGCTTTGGCATGCGTATGAGGCGATTGACAACACCATGGCTTGGGTCATGAGCACCTTAGTCTTCAAGGTGACATCTTTGCTTTTTAACATTTTAAAGAGGTCTTTTGCAGCAGATTCACCCAACAGAACGTGTCATTTGATTTCTTGACTGCTGCTTCCATGGTGTTGATTGTGGATCCAAGTAAAATGAGATCCTTGACAACTTCAATCTTTCCTCCATTTATCATGATGTTGCTTATTGGTTCAGTTGTGAGGATTTTTGTTTTCTTTATGTTAAGATGCAATCCATACTGAGGGCTGTGGTTTTCGATCTTCATCAGTAAGTGCTTCAAGTCCTCTTCACTTCCAGCAAGCAAGGTTGTGTTACCTGCATAACGCAGGTTGTTAGTGGATGCTGAGCAAATAATCTGAGAAGCTGGACTATATGAAGAAGAACAGGGCATCAGGATTGGAGGAGACTCATTAACAACCTGTGTTACGCAGATGACACAACGTACTACTCTAGCCAAACTGAAATACATATCATTCTCTATAAACCACCTACATTTCCCCAAATCCACTCCTTTGTTTATGCTCCTCCATGATGCCTCAATATCAAAATAGTTCAAGGTTCTGCTCAAATCGCACCTCCTTCTCGAGGATCTTCCTGAACCTCCAGCTTGAATTGGTCCTTTCTTCCCCTGCATCTTCACAGAACAGGGGTTGCCTATTTCTGATCACTTGTACATGTTTTATTTCTTATACTAGATACTGAGATCCTTGAGGACAAATACCCTTTTTGTGCTTCCTCAGTAGACAGCATAAACAAATATTTCACAGATATTTATAGAATTCATGATTAACTATTGGGCGAGAAAGATTCATTTTAAGGAGGGTATCCCACTTTCAGATGCTCTGTAGAAAAATTGTGTGGAAAAACTCCTGTTTAACTCATTGCTCCAGGAAATCTTTTGTCTCAGTACTCTTTTTCCCTGTCCTTTGATGAATGATCCAGTGGTGTCAATTCTCATGGCTTATACTCACTACATAGATTAATGTACCTTTTCGAGTCTAGTCAGGAAAACAGAGCACATGCCAGTTTAACAGAAGAAATTTAATATTGGGAACTAGTTATAAATGGGTTGGAGGTCAAACAGGGGAAACAACCCAGAAATTAGCAACAGCAGGAAGTCAAACCAAATGAAGAGGTGGTGTTAACAGAGCCCATGAACTGGGACTACTCAGTAGGAACTGAAATCACAGAGGGAAGGACTGCCCAGTGGGAGCTGAGATAGGGAGGAAGGGACTCTGGTGGGACCTAAAATCATGGAAAAGGCACAGCCAATGACATATTTTAATTTCCTTTATTTTTGGGCCATGCTTTATTAAAATAAAGCATTTTATTTTATTTTAAAGAATTCTAATAGCCTTTTTTTCTTGTTATGAAACTTCTATCTTCTTTACCATGTCAATAAGATCTTTCATTTCATAAACATACTATCATTTGAATGAAATTTATTCCATTTTAATTTTTGACTTCTTATTCTAATTTGGAACAATCACAGCTAAATCTTGATTTTTATTTTCATTTTATAGCAGTTTAATTGTTTATTCTGATATCCTCCTTTTTGGATTTTTTAATATTTTTTGATGGAGTATACACTGGTACTCAATTATATATTTTTTTCAAAAAGAGTACATGAAGATAAATTTTCTGCATTATTATGTATCTAAAAGTGTAACCTATAAGAAGTTTGATGTTAGTCAGAGTTTGTTTTCTGAGGAAAATATCTAGTTAAAGTGGGGAGGGAGTGACTAACAAGACTTCTCCCACCCAAATACCAAAACAAGGAGAAATTTAGTGTGGGACACCACAGTGCTTCTCTAGGCAGATTCTGCCATTTATTCTCAGGGTATATTTAGAAGTAACTGAAGAGATATCAGTGGTTCCCTGTGGATAGAGAGAAAGACGCCAAGCAGGGCAGCTGTTCCGTAGACAGTTCTTCAGTTAAGTACCTTGATGTCTGCTTCCGTTCTCAGATGATCTCTGCTCCTGCTGACTCCAATTTAGAAATTCTCTCCCCCAAGAAGTCCATTTCCACGTCCATTTTAGCCTTTTCCTAGCATGTTCTGGGCTGTAGCTTTCTCAACTCTAGTTTATCCATCAATATGATCTCACCTGGGTAAAGTATTTTATTATTGTATTATGTAGTACTGGGTGTTGTATTATTCAGGCTAGGCTAGGGAGAAACAACCCTAAAATCTTGGCTTACAGCAAAGGTTTATTTCTTGCTCACTTCGAGGAAGCCAGTCTGACTGTAAAGGTCAGCTGTCCCTGTGATGACTCAACCAAGGCTGCTTTCATTATGGCTTTATTTGAGGAATCTGGCTCCTGGCTAAAAACCTGTGTGTGTGATTTTTTAAGCCTGACTATAGGCAATTACAAAGAATTTACCTGGCAGGCTTTAGGGGGAAAGCTGCCCTCTCTAATCAGACTTGGTGTACAGCCAATGCATTATAGTCTCTGAAGGGAGTAAACCAAGGATTCAGCCACCCAAATGGTGTATAAAAGTGACGTCCATCAGAGTCATGCACCATGCTATGGACATGAAGCTCACTGTTCGAAATGGACCATGAGAGTACCAAAAATTTTAGTAGCTTTGCTTCTTTATTTATTGGGGTTCCAGAAAAAGTCAGGGGGTGGACCGCGGAAGGGGACAGTCCAAGTGCAGCCTGCCACCTTTCCCTGTAACTTATAAATGAACTTTTGTTTAAGACCAGATGTGTCAGCCTGCTGTCTTGGACGAATGAGTGTGTGGGCTGACTCCCTTTTACTGGGGTGCCCTGACTCAAAACACATCCTGTAGCAGATGATGGGCTATGAGCACAACCTTTCCCTTTTGTCCTGAGCACATGTCAACATTCCCAGGAGCTGCTTAAACGTGTGTATTATATGGCACCTGACCAACCCCACTTCTACATATCTGGTGAGGAGAGAACAGAGTCCTTCTCTTCTGCAGCACAAGACGGGTAGGTGCAGAACATCACCCCTGCATCAGCTGCTGCGGGGAGAGATCCGCTGGCCATGGGGGACTGGCACACACTATCAAAGCTAACCTTGCTCTGTCTCTTCTCTGTGTGAGTAAAGTGTTGTCCCATCCCATCCACTGTCTGTGTCTAAGTTGTGCTTTTGCTGACGACCCCAGACCTCAGCTCAACAGTTTGGTACAGCAAGCTGGGTTAATGGTTGGGAGGATCAACAGACACGGGAGCCAACCTAAAGGAGCTCTCACTGGTTAAAAATGTGGCAATTTGAACATCAAAGAATAATGACGAAAATGGATTGAAACCATGAGTTCATAACTATACTTAAAAAAAAGAAGTTCATTGGTTGGAGGTAGGAGGACACTCATTATTCTGAAGCTTGGTAAATAAAGAATCTGGCACATATTTTGATTTTCTACGTAAACTGTATTTCAAGGTAACCAAATAGTTGATGAGGGCAAGTTCTTCTTTATAGAATATTCCAACTAAGAAATGCAGGCAAAATTACAGAATTAGAAAATCAGCAATCGCTATGCATGGAATAAGGAGCCCTAGTAGCACAGTGGTTAAAGCCTCAGCTGCTAACTGAAAGATCAGTGGTTCGAACTCACCAGCTGCTCCACGGAGAAAGATGTGGTGGTCTGCTCCCCCAAAGATTTATAGTCTTGGAAACCCTACAGGACAGTTCTACTCTGTCCTACAGGGTTGCTATGAGTCATAAATGACTTGATGGCAATGGGTTTTTTTTAAATGATGTAATAGATTTAGGCAACGATTTTCATTGTTTGCTAAAAGTATTAGGTGAATTGTTGGTAGGAAAATCTATAATGGATAAATCAATTTCACAGCATTTGAACTTACTGATAAATTTTTCATCACTGAAAGTAGAACCACCAGTTATTATGTGCCTCCTGATATGATGCAATAAGAAGTACAACCTTTGATGTATTCTTGCCAAGAAAAATGAACCTGAATCTCATCAAGACTTCAGGGCCAACTACCAATTTACCGGAAACACTAGGGATAGTGGAACACATTGAATGACACCACAAGGATCCAATTAACTAAATATAGAGTATAGGAAATTCTATAGGACAAATGACTTGTTATTTTTTTTTTTCAGCAAGTAAATGGCATAAAACAACTTTTGTGTATGTTTGAAAGTTTTATAATAAAAAGATTTTAAAAAATAAGATAGATGAGAGGAATTGGAGACAGTGTATTTAGACAAACCTTTCCAGAAATTTTGCTACACAGAGGAACAAAAAAATTAGGGGTAGTTTGTGGCAGAAGTGAGGGCAAGAGAAACTTTAAGTTCAAATAACAGGATGTTTGTATGCTGACAGAATGACCTGGGATAGAGGGTGTCTTAGTTATCCAGTGCTGCTATAACAGAAATACCACAAGTGGATAGCTTTAACAAACAAATTTATTTTCTCACAGTCTAGTAGGCTAGAAGTCCAAATTCAGGGCGTCAGCTCCAGGGGAAGGCTTTCTCTCTCTGTCAGCTCTGGAGGAAGGCCCTTCTCATCAGTCTTCTCCTGGACTAGGAGCTTCTCTGTGCAGGAGCCCTGGGTCCAAAGGACACACTCTGCTTGGCGCTGCTTTCTTGGTGGTATGAGGTCCCCCTCTCTGCTCTCTTCCCTTTCCTTTTACCTCTTGTAAGATAAAAGGTGGTGCAGGCCACACTCCAAGGAAACTTCCTTTACATTGGATCAGGGATGTGACCTGAGCAAGGGTGTTACATCCCACCCTAATCCTCTTTAATATAATATAATCTTGCCTCATTAACCACAAGCAGAGTTTAGGATTTATAACACATAGGAAAATTATATCAATCACAAAATGGAGGAAAACTACACAGTACTGGGAATCATGGCCTAACTAACATATTTCTGGGGGACACAATTCAATCCATGACAGAGGGGAATATGTAGGATATATAATACAGTATACTATAAGAGAAAGGGCACAGCATTGCTGGAGTGATATTCTTGGGTAGATGATAGAAAATGGAATTTAGTGCACAAGTGGAGGGATTGGCTTTGAATAGGAATATGGATAATTCATCTATGAAAACAGACAGAAAAGCAGAAGACCTTCCCTTGAATGCTATGTGGTCCCAGGAAGCATGATGGGAATGGATTAATCTAATTCTAGGTGGAATTGGCTCTGGAAGTTGGACTGATCTTCCTGGAGTAGACTTCTAAGATAGACATAAATTCTTCTCCTCCTTATTTTCACTACTCCTTGCCATATAACTTTATTCCTTCCCACAGTGACTTGATATGACAATGACTTGCTTTGTGACTTATGACTTGATTTGGCAATGGCACAGAGCCTCAAAAAATGCTTTCACATTGAAACTTCTTTCTGCTCTGGTGACCCCTGCCGCTGCTGCCACGTGAAGAAGTTTGAGTTAACCTACTGGATAATGAGAGATATGTGGCATAGTTGCTACGATCACCATGGCCAATAGCCTGCCAACTGCCAGACATGTGAAAGAGTCCATCCTAGATCATCTAGCCATCAGTCAACTCTCCAGCTGACTGCAGATGCATGAGCAAGCCTGACAATGATCAGCTGAACCGGCCCAGACCATAAGAACTATCCATCTGACGCATAGAATTGTCAGCTAAATAAATGGTGGTTTTTTAAGCCACAGATTTTTGGCTGGTTTGTTATACAAGGAGCCCTGGTGGCTAACTGAAAGGTTGGCAGTTCGAACCCACCAGCTGCTCAATGGGAGACAGATGTGGCAGTCTGCTTCCATAAAGATTCCAGCCTTGGAAACCCTGTGGGGCAGTTCTACTCTGTCCTCTAGGGTTGCTATGAATTGGAATTCATTCAATGGCAGTAGCTTTGTTGTACAATAAATAACTGCCATGATTACTTTTTAGAATATATAATAATCTTGGGGTTCTTAGATAGTTAAGGAGGAGATACTAGACTTTCTGATAATATGACATGACGGACCTGAGAGGGTAACTAGAAAAAAGAAAAGAGATATGATCACATTTATACTATTAGATTGTGGAACAGTTTATATTGGTTATATATCTCACTACTGGTGGCCTTCAGTTCTGAGCTCTAAACCCATTCAACCAATAGCTCACTGGACATCTTCACTTGGGTATCTCAGTGGCATTTCAAAGCAAACACATCTAAAATAGAATTAACCATCACCTCCTTTAAATGTCTCCTTCTCCACTGTTTCCTACCTCAGTTACCCAAGCCAAAGACCTGGAAACCATTCTCAAGTCCTCTCTATCCAGATGCAGCCAAACAGGTCTTGTTGTTTCTACTTTCTGAGTCTCTCTAGCATCCACCAGCTTTACTCCATCCCCCTGTCACTATCTTAGTACTAGTCACCATCACTTCTCTCCAATATAATTATAATACTCTCCTAATTTGTGTAGTATTATAGTGGAATGGATTTGAAGTGTGTGAGAGAGAACTCAAGGATCACTATGAGGTTTTTGGCCCAAGCAATTGAAAATATTAACTTGCCTTTTATTGAGCTGCAGAAGATAGGGGAAAGAACAGATTTGGACCTGATTTGTGTCACATGGCTATCTCTGGCTAATGGGAGACCAAGAAAGTGAGTATCTGGCTATATTATGTAGTTTTTTATTGCTGTATAATAAATTATCACAAACTTAGAAGCTTAAAACAACACACATTTAGTATCTCACAGTTTCTGTGGTCAGGAGTCTTGGCACAGCTTAGCTGGGTTCTCTGCTTCAGGATCTCACTGGGCTGACGTTCACCTGGTATTAAACAGACCGTGCTCATCTGGAGACTCAACTGGAGAAGGATCTGCTTCCAAGCTCACTCAGGAGTTGGCAGAATTCATTTCCTTGTCATTGTAGGACTGAGAGCTTCAGGTTTTTTGTTTTGTTTTGTTCTTTGCTGGCTGTTGGGCTAGAGGCTGCCCTTAGCTCCTAGAAGTCGCCTACAATTTTCTGTCATGTGGCTCTGTCCATAGGCAGTTAACAACACGGCAGCCTGATTTTTCAAGGCCATTAGGAGAGTGAGAGTGAATCTACTAGCAAGACAGAGTCTTATATGACTTAACATAATGATGAGAGTAATATTCCATCATCTTTGCTATATTCTAAATGTTAGAAACAAGTCATAGTTTCCACCAATACTTATGGAGAGGGGATTACACAAAGGCATAAACACCAGTTGGGAGAGGATCATGATGGTCATTCTTATTGTCTTTCTACTACATTGACTTTCCCAGTCTCTACAGAGGAAGATGAGAAGGAAGAAGGAGGTTGAGAATTATTGTAATGTCAGCCAAACCATAGTGTCTGCCACACTTTCCCTGTCCCAATTTCAGGCCAGAACCATAACTCAAAGTATCTGAGGGGTGTATGGTCTTCTCTTTTACTCCTCTTTGCACTCCAGCACTTTGGAATGGAGGGGAACATGGTCTTGGTGTAGGGCATCTCTTTCACTACCTTTTTCTGGAACTAGCTCTTCTAAGGGTTGGGAGCAAGGAGGAGGGATTGGAGAGGTAGAAATCTTTATGCATCTGACAGCCTGCTGGTGGGTTTTGCTCTATTTTAGTATGATCTGTTCTACTTTTGGTGGCTTCCCTGATACAGTAGCCTTCACTTGGGTGGTGTAGATAGTGTTCAGTTTCACTCTGGCCCCTTTGTCATTAATGACCCCCTAAGAGAGGGACAGGGCCCAGGTGGTATAGTAGTAAGAGCTTGGCTGCTAACCAAAAGGTTGGCAGTTTGAATCCATCAGCTGCTCCTTGGAAACCCTATCCTATAGTGTCTCTATGAGTTGGAATCGACTCGATGGCAATGGGTAAGAGAGGGACAGCTGTGTCTTTTTTTGGTTCTTGCCAGCAGTCTGTGCCTAGAATCACATTTCTGGGTAGGGCATCTTCTCACTTTAAGTTGCCTAGGCATCCATACAGTTTTGCATTTTCTCTCAATATTCCTTCAGTTTGAACCCTAAGAACAGTGGAGCCCTTTGCTGTGGAAACTGCGGTGGGCATGTTTCTTATTTTGTCTCCCTCAGGCACATTACACCATAGCCCTTTCTTGTCTTACAGGTACAGGCAATTTAGGCAAACTTCCTACCTCTACCCAAAAAACCAAACCCACTGCTGTCAAGTCGATTTTGACTCATACTGACCCTATAGGACAGAGTAGAACTGTCCCATTGGATTTCAGAGGCTGTAAATCTTTACGGAAGCAGGCTGTCACATCTTTCTCCGGCAGAGTGGCTGGTGGGTTCCAACCACTAATCTTTTGGTTAGCAGCTGAGTGCTTTAACCACTGTACCACCAGGGCTCCCTTCCCACCTCTAGAGACCTTAAAATGAGAAGCAAGCACAAGCCTCTATGTTCAAATCCACCTCCTTCTTCAAGGAACTTACGTCAGGCTTTCCCAAGAGTTCCCTCATCACCTTCTGTTCTCTAATGTGGCTCCTGAATAGAGACCTGTGGATTTTGTAGCTCATTAAGTATCCAGCCAGAGACTGAGAAATGCATCTCCCTTTCCTGTTGGTATCTCCAGTCTTTACAAATACTTCTTTTGGAGCCTCTTTAGCCTTACCTGGCTTTGAAGTTGGGGGAAAAAGCCTGTCTCTTCCCCATGGAGAAATTCACTATTCAGGGACCTCAATAATTGGGATAGGGTGCTAGAATAGGGTTCTAGTATGGAAAGTATTATAGATGAATTCCTGTTCTTATTTGTGAAAGAGTTGTCTAAATTTTTTTAGTGTGACTTTGATACTAAGAGTTTGGTAATCTCTGGAAGGATTGAGAACAGTTGTGCCTAGTTCTGAGCCATCAAGACGAGATTCTGGGTTATGGTGGTTTAGGTGAAGGGCCTTTCTAGAGAAGGCCCTGCTAGCACACATTGGCTTCCAAGAAGCCAATAATTTCATGTGTTCCCTCACCCTAATCTAACACTTGTAATCTACAAGATAACAGACCATGTGTGATTCCTCCCTGTATCCCCACAAGCATCACAGGATTTTGTTAGATATTTAAGTTATGGGTGAGAGGATGAGTAAGCGATGGATGGGCAAATAAATGAATAAATAGGTGAGTGAATAGATGACCAACTCTAATATTTTTTGTAATATAGGCAAATTTAATGCCTATATTATGTATAATTAGGAGGGCCAGGTGAATTTTTGAAACTCTATAAGGCTGTTCTGAAACTCTTATCCTATTCTTGTCTCCCCATTCTGCCCTCTTTCCACCTCTTTCCCTCAGCTTATGTCTCTCTCTTAGCACGTATGATGGGAATTTGGAAAGTTTCAAGCTTTTCTCAGGGTCACACAGCCTTGTCTTTTTCTTTTTTAAAAAATAATTGTAATGAGATATAATTCACATACCATATAAGTCACCCACTCAAAGTGTACAATTCCATGATTTTTAGTATATTCACAGAGTTGTGTAACCCTTTTGGCTCTAGGCACCCACTAATCTGCTTTCTGTCTCTGTAGGTTTGCCTACTTAGGACATTTCATATAAATGAAATCATACAATATGTGGTCTGGCTTAGAAGAATGTCATTGTAGGTGCTTAATAAATGTTTGTGGAGTTTCACAAATTAATTTCTGGTATCTAAGTTACCAAGGTTCAGTTGGTTGGATTTTCTTGCCAGAAACTATGAATCTGGAATGGAGACGCAGTTACGAAGGGAAGGTTAGAATTTCCTTGCGGGGGTGTATGGCAGCAGCACAGCACATTGTCTGCTGGTGGTGTCTGGGGGTGGTGGTGCCAGCAGTGTCCTGAGATTGTCCCTGATGTGTAGTTAGTCCCTATAGGCCCCTTTTTTCCTGCTGTTTTGCAAGCTTGCTTCTCCAATCTCTGTTCAGTTCTGTGAGCCCCCTAAATAGCCTTCCAAAAAATTTCTCCTTAGGCTTAGGATGGTCAGAGTTTGTTTCTGTTGCTTGTAACCATGAATGTGGCAGACCATGTACATGCAGAAAACTATAAACAATCAGTATAACTATAAACATTTTGCATAGTGGGAATTAATAGGAGAAGAAGAAGAAGGCAGAGAGCAGATTATGCATGGCCTCGCTGGCCATAGTAAGTTTAGACATTATCTTGAGGGCTATAGGGATTGATTTAACTGTTTTAAGTAAGGAAGTAACATGTTATACGAAGACTCTTGTGAGGGCTTTGTGGAGAATGGGTTTGAAAAGAATGGGACTGAAGTTAGGTGAATAAGTTAGAAGTCTCCCAGTGAAGTAGGTGAGAGAAGGTAAGACTTGAGCTCAGGTGGTGCCAGTGGGATGGGAAGAAGGAGACAGATTGCAGAGACAGTAAGATTACAGAAACAACAGGGCTTGTTCATTAACTGGGTGTGGGGAAGGGAGGAAAAGGAATGAGTCCAGGACTACTGACTTTCAGGTTTCTGGTTGGGGCAACTAGATGGGTAGTGCTAAGGGACTGGAGATAGGAATACAGAGCAGACCGATGATAGGCTGTAGGCCACGTTGGTTATGTGTGTAGGCTCTGATGTCTGACAGACTTCAGTTTGAGTTCTGGCTTTGCACTTATTAGCTGTGTGATTTTGAGCAAGTTACTACTTAACTTGAACCTCAGATTCCTCAACTGTAAAATGGAAATAACACAACTTACCTCTTGTTTGTGTATGTGTCTGCTGTATGGGTGAATTGAATGCACAGTGTCTGGTATACAGTAGACATTCTATAAATGTTAGCTATTATTACTCTTCAAAAAGGGCTTAGGGAGGAGGCCCAGGACAAAGGGGTCAGGTCAAAAGAGTACAAATAAAACATTGTGGCAGACCAGCTGAAGCCAAAGGAGGAGGCCAGGCAGGGCTGAGCTACAGGCACATGTTACTGAGCAGATGAATCACTGGAGGCAGCAAGCCAGACTGCCCAGGCCATAACACGCTGGACTGGGCTACAACACGATGACTTCATTGTCAGTGGGGAATCCTGGGGAACGTTCCGGAAGCCTTTTCTATTTCCCTCCCCGCAAGAAATCCATCACTTCTTCCTCTTTTATAGGGCTTTCCACACCCTGCCCTAGTGCCTGGAAGCAAAAGGAAACACTGGAAAGGAGCAGAAATGCCAGAATTTGAGCCCTGTCTAGTTCGGTTTGCTGGGTGACCTGGTGTATGTCACTTCACCTGTCTCCTCATCTGTAACACGGGAATGAGCAGACCTACCTCCCAAGTGCGATGTTAGGATTAGGTGATGGCTGCCGACAGTCAATAAAAAGGCGTGCGTTAGTGCTCTATCCATTAGTTGTATATTTTGCCTTCTTCTTGGCCCCTCTGACCCTAGTCCCTTGAGGACAGTGATTGGTCCTAACTCCAGCACTTAGCCCGGTGGGCATAGTTTCATGAATGAAGTGATGAAAGAATCAATGAGCTTTCGCAGCCAGTAACAGCGCCGAGAGCCCCGCCCCCTTCCGCTGCCCCTACCGCGCTGCTGGGCAGCCGGCGGGTATCTCGCGACCGTTCGCTGGCGCGTGCGCGGGAGACGGCGCGCGACCAAAGGTGGCGGGCGGGCTCCCCATGCGCGCGCGCGA
>NW_004443951.1:10437830-10473857 GCF_000243295.1 Trichechus manatus latirostris | reverse complement strand
CGCTGCCGCGACGGACCGCCGCCGCCGACAGCCCGCTGGGAGGATGGGGCTCAGCGGACGGCGGAGCTGCCCCAGTCCCAACCCCAGCCCCTGCCCCCGCGCCGGCGAGCGCCGCCCGGGAGGCAGCGGCCGGAGGAGCGGACTGGGCCCGCGGGGCCAGAGGGCCAGGAGCAGGTAGGGCCCGCCGGGGTCAAAAAGGATGGGGAGGGGGATACTGAATGGAAGCGGTGGGGGAGGGGATCTCAAGCGGGAGGACCCTGGCTAGGGAGTTTGAGGGATGGGAACTGAGTAGTTTGGGAGGAGGAGAGGGAGGTCTAGAGAGGCAGAAGAATCGGAGTGGAGAAATGGAAGTGGTGGCTGGGGTAGAAGGGGAAATGGGCGGGGGAGGGGGGGATAGGGGAATAAAAATGGTCCCAAGGGCGTTTGTAGTCGGGGGTTCTGGATTGGAAGAAAGGACGCTGGAATGTGGGTTGGGTGTGAGCAAGCTGCAGAGGGGTTCTGCGGAGTTACCCAGAGGAGTAAATAGTGTAAGATGGGAAAGTCAATTTGATACAGTAAATGTTATCCTATTTCCTAGAGATTCTCTTGACAGTTACGAAAATCGATGATTTATTCCTAAGCATTCCCTGATTTGGCCATCATTATATTCTTGTACGAGTGTTTGGAATCATTGTTAAGGTTTTCCTCAGTAACAGTCTGCTTCATTGGAGAGCACTTTTTAAAATATCTGCATGTGTGCAATCCCAGACCCAACTCTTGTGAGCAGAGAATTCATGAATGTAGACTGCCTTCGAGGAGTTACCATTGAAAACCCCTTGGTGGGAAAGCACGGATTGAAAGCAGTGTAAAAACATTCATCAGGTTTCTGAACGGAGAGGATGTGTTTATGTAATTTATTGGTCTAGAGTAGGTGTATTTAGGAGTAGGGGATAAAGGTTAATTTTATTAGTGAGGAGAAGCTGCCATTAGCAGCTGTAGGAAGTACAGTGAAGAGATATATGGTTCTTGATCTTCTGGGATTTGCTGAAGTATGTTCTGTAGTAATGAACTTTAGTGACAGCTTTTCTTTTGCATAGCTCTACTCCAGACCCTGAAGGAGCCCTGGTGGCACAGTGGTTATAAGTGATCTACTGCTAACCAAAAGTTCGGTGGTCAAAACCACCAGCTGCTCCGGCTCTGCGGGAGAAAGATGTGGAAATCTGCTTCTGTAGAGATTTACAGCCTTGGAAACCCTATGGTTTTTTTTTTACTCCAGACCCTAGTGACTTCATTCTTGAACCTTTCAACACTTTTTATCAGTCTCCTGCCTGTTTCCCCTCACTTAAACATTTTCCTTAGAGACATCATTCTTTATTGTGTAGTTTCAGTGATACACATGTTAGCATCTTGGATTTTTTTTACCCTTTTGTTTTTCTACTTTTTATTCTCCACTAGTCGCTACCATCTCTCCCCTTGCTTTCAGGCTGCTGAGCTTTTTGCTCTCTTGCTGTCCTCCTCCATCCCCATATTTGTCTTTTACATCTCTGCAGTACATGCTTCAAAATTTTAAAATGTATTTCAAGCCCAGAGCCCTTTTCTGCATCTATTCACTCATTCCAGTTGACCTTACTGCATGCTTCATTGAAGAGTTCAAGGTTACTTGATTTTCTCCTCTCAGAATTTCTTTGTTTACTTATCCTTTGCTTCAGGCTCGAGAAAGAAGTATGCATCTTCCTCTGTGAGCCTAGTTCCTCCAAATGCCCTTAATTTCATTCCCTCTCTTCTGCTGCTGTTGTTGTTAGCTGCCATTGTGTTGCCCCTAACTCATGGTGACCCATGCACAACGGAAGGAGATGCTGCCTGTTCCTGCGCTATATCCCATGATTGGTTTGGATAGGACTGTTGTCCCATAGGGTTTTCACTGGCTAATTTTCAGAAGTAGGTCCCCATGCCTTTCTTCCTAGTCCGTCTTAGTCTGGAAGCTCCACTGAAATCGGTTCAACATGTAGTAACATGCAAGCCTCCACTGACAGACTGGGGCGGTAGGCCCTTGAATGTTATTCTCTTTGTCTAATATCTTAAATAAAAACAAAAAACATAACTTCTGTAAATTGTGTAACCAACCCAAGCTACTTTGTTATCTCTTCTTTGCTTTCACTGTTCTTGAAAAATGAGTTTGTATTCACTGTCTCAGCTTCCTTACCTTGTATACATTCTTGAACATTATAGTTTGGCTTTTACATATACAGTGTCCCAAAATTGATCTATTCAAGGTCACCAATAACTTTTTTTGATGTTTATTTTTTTCCTGAGGTGTGACTTTTATACATTGTACAAATCAAAGGGTCAGACCACTGAGTTTTTACAGAATGAATATACACATCTAATCATTGTTTAGATCAATATGTAGAATGTACTAGCACCTTTAGAATGCTCCCTTGTGCTTTCTCCCAGTTATTACCCAACTTCAAAGGTAACCACTTTCTAAACCTCTACCACCATAGATTAGTTTTGCTTCTTGTACTTCATATAAATGAAGTCAGTTTGTACTTTTTTGTGACTAGATTCTTTCATTGATATCTTATTTGTAAGATTCATTCATGTTGTTGCTCGTAGCAATAATTTGTTGTTTTTCATTGCTATGTAGTTTTCCTTTGTGTGACTGTATCACAACTTATCCATTCTGCTGCTGATGGATACCAATAACTTCTTTTCTCAAATTAAAAATAATATATGGCTACTTGGTAAACATTTTCATTGTGTAAGATTCATACGGAGAAATATCTAGAAGTCCCAGAGGCCTTTAAATCACCAAATCTGGTAATCTCCCAAAACTCCTCATCCTCTCAGACCTTTGTGAACTATTTGTCATTGTTGACCATGTGTTCCTTTGTGACATTTTCCTCTATTTTGTTATAATATCCGTTCTACTCCTACTTCTCTTACTTTTCCTTGTGTGTCTTTTTCTGTTTCCTCCTCCTGTCACTTAAATGTTCCTTGAGGATATGTCATCGTCCTTAGCTCTTTCCTTTATTGTACTTCTGTTCTTTAGCAGGCTCACCCTGTCTTGTGGCAAGTGCTTAGGATGTGGAAGAAAGGCCTTTAGTTCTCTTTATTCATGGCATAGTGTCACAGAACTTCCTTGTAGAGTGTTCTGTGTCTCTACATCTGACCTCTTTCCTTAGTTCTACATTTCCATTTTTGTTCTTAACATTTCTACTGTAGACTCAGCATTTGTGATCTTAACATTTGTGATTTTTATTATTTGGAAGTGACCTTGAAGGTCCATAATTTGTAATAATTTATGATTTTGCAAAGACAAACGTGTGAGCTGTGAGGCTGCTTAGATTCCATTCATTTAGGTGAGAGCCTTGCTGATCAGCAAAGATTCACCTCTCAGAAATGACTTTGTTGTTTGTCACTTCACATGACACAGAGTAATGTTTGTTATACTTCATACTTAGATCTCCAGAAGGTCAGTGACTTACTGTTATTGAAATAGAACCCATTATTTCTCCTTTGAATTGTGCTTCTACCTTTATCTTTCCTTTTTCTTGTCATCAAATTGTCATTTTTTATTAGAAGAATCTGAATTAGATATTCCTTTTGTTGGTTTCCTAGCACACTTTGTGTTTTTTTTTCCATCGTAGTACACGATTATTGAAATTATCTTAATTCTCTTATTAGTATGTTCTTTGAGGCCAAGACAGTTTCATTTACTGTTGTATACCTAGGGCCCAGATGGTGCCTGAAACAGAGTATTTGTCTGAATGTTTGTTAGAAATATAGATATTTACTGGTGCTTGAAACAGATATTTGCTCAATGAATATCCTAATTGATTGTCACCAGAGAATGAACTCTTCAGAGGCTATCTTATTGTATCCCCAGCGTCTAGTGTATTAACTGGTATGGAATGGACATTCTGTAAATGTTTGCTGTTAGGTACTGTCATAAACTTATTTTAATTAATCATCGGTCTGAAAAGCTTTCTTCTCTGCCTTTGCTCATTAAAATTCTACTCAAGCTTCCAGGCCTAACTTAAATGTCACAGAAACTCTGCTGTGAAGTTTTTACATATGGGATCCCTTGAGGATCCTTGATTGGGCTTTAGGAAATCTCTGAATTTCATGAAATTGTATGCAGAATTTTTTTTTCTTTTCTTTTTTTTTATTGTACTTTAGATGAAGGTTTACAGAACTAACAGTTTCTCATTAAACAGTCAGTACGCATATTGTTTTACGACATTGGTTAACAACCCCACAACATGTCAGCACTCTCCCTTCTCGACCTTGGAGGACCTTTTTTTTTTTTGGTGAAGGTATACATAGCCAAAGTTACACCATTTCAAAAATTTCTACATGTACAATTCAGTGACATTGATTACATTCTTCCCGTTGTGCTGCTATTCTCACTAATCTTTTCCAAATTATTCCATCACTATTATCTTCAGCTCACTGTCGCCTAGGCTTCCCATCAGACCTTTTGAGTTGCTGTTGTCAGTTTGATCTCACATAGATAATTTTTTTTTTTTTTTTTTTGTACCTTAGATGAAGGTCTGCAGAACAAATAGTTTCTCATTAAACAGTTAGTACACATATTGCCCTATGACAATGGTTAACAACCCCACAACATGTCAACACTGTCCCTTCTTATCCTTGGGTTCCCTATCACCAGCTTTCCTGTCCCCTCCTGTCTTCTAGTCCTTGTCCCTGGACTGCTGTGCCTCATTAGTCCCGTTTTGTTTTATGAGGCTGTCCAGTCCCCGGCTGAACGGTGAACTTTGGGAGTGACTTCACCACTGAGCTAAAGGGTGTCCAGGGGCCATACTCTCGGGGTTTCTCCAGTCTATCAGGCCAGTAAATCTGGTCTTTTTTTTGTGAGTTAGAATTTTGTTCTACATCCTTTTCCAGCTTTGCCTGGGACCCTCTATTGTGATCCTGGTCAGGGCAATCGGTGGTAGCCGAGCACCATCTAGCTGTACTGGACTCCGTCTGGTGGAGGCCGTGGTAGCCATGGTCCATTAGTCCTTTGGATTAATCTTTTCCTTGTATCTTGTTCTCTTAATTCTCCCCTGCTCCTGAAGGGGTGAGACTAGTAGAGTATCTTAGATGGCTGCTTACAGGCTTTTAAGACCCCAGATGCTACTCACCAAGATAGAATGTAGAACATTGTCTTTATAAACTGTTATGCCAATTGAGCTAGATGTTCCCCGAGACCATGGTCCCCACAACCCTCCGCCCAGCAATTCAGTCCCTCAGGGAGTTTGGAAGTGTCTGCGGAGCTTCCATGACCTTTCCTTGTACAAATTGTGCTGGCTTCCCCAGTATTGTGTACTGTTGTACCCTTCACCAAAGTTACCACTTATCTATTGTCTGTTTAGGTCCCCCCCATGATCCATGTACAGGTTCCACATGAACACAATTAAGTGTTCTGGAATTCTTCACATTATTATCCATAATTGCTATGATCTACACAGTTGAGTGCTTTTGCATAGTTGATAAAACACAGGTAAGCATCTTTCTGGTATTCTCTGCTTTCAGCCAAGATCCATCTGACAGAGCAGGGAAACTAGAGTACCGGAAAGGGAACAAACAAAACACAAAGAGAATATCGACACTTTGTGATAAATGTAACTAATGTCACTGAACAATTTGTGTGGAGATTGTCAAATGGAAACCTAACTTGCTGTGTAAACTTTCACCAAAAATTCAATCAAATATCATTAAAAAAACAAAACTAAACAATAAAAAAAAATCCAATTAAAAAATGGCTGAAAGACATGAAGAGGCATTTTGCTTAAGAGGATATACAGGTGGCAAATAAGCATGTGAAAAGATATTCAACATCATTGGCTATTAGGGAAATGTAAACTAAACCACAATGAGATATTACTATATACCTATAAGAGTGACTAAGATAAAGAGTAGTGACAGCACCAAATGCTGGTAAGGATGCAGAGAAGCTGTGTCACTCATACATTGCTCGTGGGAATATAAAATGGTAGAGCCACTTGGGAAAGCAGTTTGGCAGTTTCATATAAAAACTAAATATGCAATCACCATATGCCCCAGCAATTGGGCATTTATCCCAGAGAAATGAAAACTTATGATCACACACAAGTGAGCCTGTATGAAAACTTGTACATGAATGTTCATAGTAGCTTTAGTAGTAATAGTCAAAAACTGGAAACAACCCAGATGTCCTCCAGTAGGGGAATGGTTATACAGACTGGTACCTTTATGCCTTGGAATACTACTTAGCAATAAAAAGGAACAAACTGTTGATACATGCAACAACTTGGATGAATATCCAGAGAATTATCCTGAGTAAAAAAAAAAAAAAAAAAAACCAATCCTAAAAGGTTGTATATACTGTATGATTTTATTTATAGAACATATTTAAAGCGATAAGTTTTAGAAATGGAGAACACATTAGTGGTTGCCAGTGGTTGGGAGCTAGGGGATTTGGGGGGCCAAAGGGAGGTGGATGTGGTTATTAAAGGGCAACATGAGGGATCCTTGTAGTGATGGAACTGTTTTATATCTTGACTGTGGTGGTGAATACATGACTCTGCACATGTGATAAAATTGTATGGAACTAAATATATACACACATAGATGAGTAAAAGTAAAACTGGGGCAAGTGGATTTTATCAGTGTCAGTATTCTGATTGTGATATTATACTGTTGTTTTGCAAGATGTTACCATTGGAGGAATATAGGTAAAGTACACACGGAATCTCTGTATTTATAACATTTGCATGTGAATCTATAATTATCTCAAAATAAAAAGTTTAATTAAAAAAAAGAAAAAGATCCATCTGATATCAGCAATGATATCCCTTGTTCCACATCTTTTTCTGATTTCTGCTTGAACTCTGGCAGTTCCTTGTCAATGTATGGCTGCAGCCATTTTGGAATTATCTTCAGCAAAATTTTGCTACCATGTGATATTAATGATATTGTTCAATAATGTCAGCATTCTGTTTGATTGCCTTTCTTTGGAATGGGCAAGAATATGGATCTCATCCAGTCGGCCAGGTAGCTGTCTTCCAAATTTCTTGATATAGACAAGTGAGCATTTCCAGCACTGCGTGTTTGTTGAAGCATCTCTATTGATATCCTGTCAATTCCTGGAGCCTTGTTTTTTGCCAGTGTTTTCAGCTAAGTATATAGTATGTGTTGAATAAATATTTGCTGAATGAATATATCAGTGTTTTAACATGTATCTTTCTGTATTTATTTTGAATTATTTCATTTATACTTTTAAGTTGTAAATTAAAGAGAGTAGAAACTATTTTGTCTACCACAATGTGTAGCAGAGGGCTTTGCTCAGAATAGATGCTAAGTGATTATTGAATGAATGAATGAATAGAAAATGATTCAGATATTTTGAATTTGAGTGATTTAAGTAATACATGGTAGAAATAGACAAGTAAAAGAAATGAGACGTATTTGTGGATGGGGGAAGATGAATTCAATTTTAGTTCCTAGAATACTCTTGGCACCATTGCAGAATTTTTGAAGTTATTTTCCTGGAAATCCACACCTCCGTTTTCCTCTGCATTACATTGTTGGTGCATTGGCAAAAGCATAAGGTGAAAAGCGTAGAGAGGGGAAGGAGCATGATGTGTTCAGGGAACTATAATCACTTTGGTATTGCTGGAGCTTGAAGTTGAAGGCATAGATGCTGAGTTAAGAGACTAAAGGAACCTATATTGTAGAAGGTCTTTAGTGCTATATAAAAGGACAAGTAAGGGAGCAATATAGTCTTAATTTTGTTTTGGCTGGATTAGTCTGGCAACTGTGTGGATGATAGAATACAGAAGGACATGGTGATTGATTCATGAGCATTTGAGAATTTTTCTGAGTTTTCAGTGCAGAAAGTTTATCAGCCTTCCTTACCTTCTTATCCAGGAGTAATGTGGGTCAGGACCAGCTGCTGAAAACCTGTGGCCTTTTGAAGATTGGGTTTCATCAAAGAGAATGGGAACTAGAGCTTGGGATGGTTGGAGCAAGTTGGCCAGTGTTCCCTGATGAGGGCAGGACACATCTGCTTACAGTTTTCCCCATCTTATTCTACTGGATGCCCCTTAGCCTAAAGATCAGCCTAGAAGCTTTTTCCACCCCCCCAGTTACTCATGGTGACCTAGGGCCAGGACTATCAGGCAACCCAGTATTGTAGTCAGTTATGTCTCCTTCTGTGCTGGTCTTAGTTGCCGTATGGTTCTCTGGTAAATCTGCC
Organism: Trichechus manatus latirostris; assembly: GCF_000243295.1. Classification (NCBI taxonomy): domain Eukaryota; kingdom Metazoa; phylum Chordata; class Mammalia; order Sirenia; family Trichechidae; genus Trichechus; species Trichechus manatus. The sequence goes on along the minus strand of NW_004443951.1, from coordinate 10,465,633 downwards.
ACCTAGCTTTGTATTTTCTTGGTGAAATCTCTATGATACCTTTGTAATGTATTACTTTTCATGGGTGAGTATTTTTTGTTTTTCATCATCAGTATACATAGTTGTGGTTCCAAAGGGGTTTGAAAACTGGGGTTGGCTTTTACATTAAATTAGATGAGAAGCCTTTCTTTTGAGCAGAGAAGTCACATGATCTAACATGTTAATCTGATCTGTTTGGCTACTGTAATTGAGAATTGACTGAATGGGGATATGGAAGCAGAGAGACCGCTTAGGTGTGTCTGTCGAATTGTGGTAATCCAGGTGAAAGAGCAGTAGTATGAAATAATTGTCTAAGAGTAGAAGAGTGTTCCTTTTTATACCAAAACTCCTTTAAAGAATTGTCTGTATTTTCTGCTTTCATTTCCACTCCCCCTGTTCTCTCTTGTACTCATTCCAGTCAGGCTTTTGTCTCCATCACAGGGTCTACTGAAACAGCTTATGTCAAGGTCATCATTGGACCTACATAGGCTGAAACCAGTAGCCAGTTCTCAGTCTTCATCTCACTTGACCTATTGATTTAGATACGGCTGATTGTTCCATCATTTGGTTTCAGGGCCCATGCTCGTTTGGTTTGCTTCCTGTCTCACTGGAAGTGCTTCGAAGTGTTTGGTCTTCAGTTTTTACGTCTACATCTACTCTGTCTCCTTATGCAATCTCGTCAGATTCTATCGCTTTACATTCCGTCTGCATGCTGATGATTTGACCTTTTTCCTGAGCTCTAGACTACTATGTTCAGTTGTCTATGTAACATCTCCACTTGAATATCGAATAGACCTCTCAAACTTAACATGCTTGAACCTGAACTCCTTTTTTTAGTTGTAGTAAAATATGTATAACACAAACGGACAGTGATGGTTCAGTGGTAGAATTCTTGCCTTCCATGCGGGAGACCTGGGTTTGATTCCTAGCCAGTGCACCTCAAGTGCAGCCAGTACCTGTCTATAAGTGATGGCTTGCATGTTGTTATGATGCTGAACAGGTTTCAGCAGAGCTTCCAGACTAAGACAGGCTAGAAAGAAAGACCTGATGATGTACTTCCAAAAATTAGTCAGCGAAAACCCTGTGGATCACAATGGTCCAATCTGCAGCAGATCATGGAGACGGTGCAGGAGTGGACAGCTTTGTTTTCTTTAGCATGGCGTCGCTGATGGGCCAACCTGAGGCAGCTAACAACAAAAACAACCATTTACTCATTTACTCAGACTAAAACTTGAAAGTCGTCCTTGATTCTTCTCAGTAACCTCACATTCTGCATTTAGTCCATCAGTAGGTCAGATTGGTGCTGCATTCAAATTAGTCACTGGAATGAGACCTTTTCACACCTCCACTGCTAGTTACCCTAGTCCTAGCCCCATCATCTTTCATCTAGATGACTGTAAAAGTCTCCTAACTGGTCGTCCCAATTCTATTTTGTACCCCTTCCGATTCTATTCTTCTTTCCTCCTCACTCCTATGATGTTTTACACATAGCAAGATCATTGTCACACTGTAAAAGCTTAAATCAGAGCTTAAATTACCACCTACTCAAACCCTGCGGTGACTTTCCATTACAATTTAGGTGAAAATCCATAGTGCTTACTTTGTCCTGTAAGATTCTACGTGATCTGTTCCTTGGCCCCTTCTAAATTCATTTCCTTCCACTCTTCCTCTTGTTCACTGAGGCTGCCTTGGTGATCCCTAAGTATAATAAGCAGCCTTCTACCTGAGGACTTTAAAAAAATTATCTGAGACCTTTTGCATTTGATAGTATTCCCTACTTGGATGTTCTTTTGGTAGATATGTATATATCCTTGACCAACTTTTCTAAAGGAACACTCTTTCTCACTCCCTTCCCCTCTTTTTTATTTATGTCCTTTATCACCTGACATTGTCACATATTTGTTATTTATTATCATTCTTTTACATTAGACTATGTGCTTTATGAGGGCAGGAATTTGGGTCTGTTTTTCTTACTGCTATATGAATAGCTCGGAGCTCTGGTGGCCCAGTGGTTAAGTGATATGACTGCTAACCAAAAGGTCGACAGTTTCAATCTACCAGCTGCTCCTTGGAAACCCAGTGGGGCAGTTCTGCTCTGTCCTGTGGGTCGCCATGAGTTGAAATCAACTCAAGGGCAGTGAATTTGGTTTTTTTGGTTTTATATGAGTAGCTGTAGAATTGTATCTTGTATATGGAAGCTATTCACTCAGTAAACACTTCTTGAGTGAATACATAGTGATTAAGAACTTGGACTCTAGAGTCAACTTGTTTAGCTTTGAATTCAAGCTCTGTCACCTGAGGCAAGTTACTCAAGGTCTATAAGCCTTAATTATCCCATATGTATAATGGAGATAATGTTATTACCTATTTCATAGGGTTATTTACTAAAATAATTCACACAAAGAATTTATTACAGAGCCTGATACCAGGAAACAATAATATTTAACTATCATTATATTTTCAAGGAATATGCCCAGAATGTGTGAATATAGAGTCCGTATTTTTTAGTGTCTTACCTGGTTTTAAAAAGAAATGTAATAGAAGATGTGTCTTGACCTTTCATTTGTTGGTGTTATTGAAGTGTTGTCTTATTTTGTTCAGCTTGAAAAGGATGCTTCAGTTTGTGCATTTTTCCCTTTAGGGAGAAGTTTATGGATTTCTTTATTAGGTAACTGTCTTAGAATATAATATAATCCCCTTAGGTTTTAGAATGTAATTAAGAACAAGTTCAGCCCAAGGGAACTACATTTTTTAATGCTATGATATCATCTTAGTTATACCAACTTTAGTGTAGCAGTACTTCCTAAGGGTAAACGTAAGTAGCAGATATATAAACCTTTAATTTGTTTGAGATTAACAAACCACACAGTTTCTCTGCCTGTATTTCAGCAAAGCAGAGGTAATGTAGTATTGTTAGGCTTTCTAATTACCATGGCTATTTGAGGCCCTAAGAATGTTTTTAAAAGCAGAGAGTTTATAAATAGTTGGTAATAATTTTTTAAAAGTCGTTAAGTTATTTCAAAGGGGTGACCCAGATGATTTTGTTCCGGTGACCCAGGAACAACCGAGTCCTGCCTTTGACTAGTAGGAGAAAGGGAACACTTCATTACCAGCTCAGGCTTTGGTCTTTCATTAAAGTAACACTAGCTGCTGTAAAGGACCCAGGCTGATGGAGGCTCTGCCATTTTCTGCACACGGTTTGCAAGGTCACCTGTAGAAAGTGGAAGCTCTTATGGGAGGCTTTGGCTGGCCAGGCCTGGTAGTGGCTTAGTCACTTCCACCCATATTATGTTGCTAGAATTCAGTCACAGGGCCACGCCTAACTGCTAGGAGGTTGGGAAATGGACATCTAGCTTGTGTCCAGGAGGAAGGTGAACCATGTTTGGTCAACATCTAGCTAGTCCCTGCCATAGGTCGCAAAGCCTAGTGTAGTCCTCAAAACTACATAAAAAAACTAACCCATTGCCATTGAGTCAATTCTGACTCATAGCAACCCTACAGGACACAGTAGAACTGCCCCATAGGGTTTCCAAGGAGCAGCTAGTGGATTAGAACTACCAACCTTTTGGTTAGCAGCTGCAGCTCTTTATCACTGTGGCACCAGGGCTCCTTAGAACTACATGGAAATTCTTTTATTTTGGTTATAGAAAGCCTACAACTGTAGTTTTCCTAATTTCTTCTAAGACCACAGAGTTTTGGGTCATAACCATTTTGCATGCAAGTAAAGGCTTTTTTCTGAGCATGGGTAGGAGATCTGGAAAAGCTTGTTTTCCTCTGCCTCTGGCAGAGCTAGTTTCAGCAACCCTCATACCCCTTCAGGCCTTGAGGGGGTAGTAAGAGCCATCCTCAGGCTTTTCTCACTTTGTTAGCCCAGCCATGTGAAAGAGGAAAACAAGGTCAGAAGGCAGCCAAAGCAAAGCCATAGAAAAGAGGTGACTGGCACTCAGCTGTTCTCATTTTAATAGACTCTTGGAAGGAAGTGTGGCCCTAGAGAGCCCACTTCCGCATGTGCTTCAACTTTTGATTTTAAATTGTGGTAAAATACATATAAAAATTACCAATAGTGACATTTACTGCAATCACAGTGTTGTGCAACCATCAGAACATTTTCATCACCCCAAAAGGAAATCCTATTTCCAGTTAAGTACTCACTCCCCTTCCCCCTCTCCCCCAGCCCTTGAAAACCACTGATCTGTTGTTGTGTCTCTGTGCATCTGGATATTTCATATAAATGGAATCATACAATATGTGGCTTTGATTTGCATTTCCCTGATGACTAACGATGTTTAGTATCTTTCCAGGTGCTTATTGGAGAAATGTCTATTCACATTCTTTGCCCATTTTTTAATTGGGTTGTTTGTCTTTTTGTTGTCGAGTTGTAAGCATTCTTTATATATTGATGGTAAAACCTTATCAGATACATGGTTACCAAATATTTTTTCCCTGCATTCTAGTACAAGGAATTGCCTAAATTCCTGAGGAATAAGAATCAGGATAAGCACAAAGCTGGTTCCTGTGAGGTAGAGGTCAGACATTCCTCCACTTTACACCTTCTTCATCATTTCTGATACCAGGTGTTCCCTCCATGACACACACACTCTACTTCTCTGCTGGGTTCGGTAATTTGTTGCAGTGGCCCCACAGAAGTCACAGACCATACTCACAGTTATGTGGTTCGTTAGGGAAGTTAACAGTCTACAATTTGGGATCAGGATCAACTTGTAAGTAATGGGAACAACTTGGGATTAGGATCAGGAGGCACAGAGGCGAGGTTTGGAAGACTCCCCCAAGGTGGAGAGCACATCCATCCCTTCTTTGGTGCAGGATAACTTCTAACCAGGACAGCTCTTTCAGTTCTTGGTTGTGCTAGCAGGCCCTTTTCCTGGCCGTGCTAGCAGGCAGGCCCTTCTCTCAGCCATGGTGCATGTCCCCTCTCGGCTGTGCACGGCCCCTCTGCCTTCGACCTCCTGCTGCTGGCCTTTCCACTGCTGACTGGCCCAGTTCATAGCCAGTATAGCAGCTTCCTTAGCTGCTGCTCTCTTAGCAGCACCTTTCGGCCGTCACTGCCGCAGGGCTCCTTCCAGGCTTCTTGCTGCGGGGTCCCTTCTGGTCTTGTCGCTGCTGGCTCTGTTATAGGGCTCCTTGCATACCAGTTACTGTCTTCAGTGTTACAGCCCTTGACCTGTATTACTGCTCCTTTAGGAGCTTCCTCACCTCTGCTCTCTGCTGCTTCTCCCTTCTCTGAAAAACCCTTGTGGGGTTGACTGGTATATAAGCAAACTGCTTGTCAATTTCAAGGCATGGCTCTCCCAGCATGACTGTGAACCAACAATCCCCTCAGTGGACTGAAAGTTAATCAGTCCTGTTGCGTGGATTTTCAAGCCACTATTTGCATAGCATATCCACCAATTTTTGCAAGGTGCATAAAATAGACCAATCACAGGGAAAACTGCAGCCCCAGGACTAGACAAAAAGTATCAAACTATCAAGTTGTTTACAGCTTACCCAGGAAATGTCAATCAACCCAGGGAATCCCCTGTAACAAACTCTCCTGGATTGAAAACTACCTGGGTGCACCTCCTCCTTCAAATTGCTTCTTCAAAGAACTAGGGCTGAGGCAACTCCTCAGGGCTTAGGGGGGAAATCTCTCAAGCTATTTTTCCAAAGAACCAAGGCAAAAGGTCATGTAAAGGAACTCATTGCCTCACATTCCCATTCTGTAGGTTGTCTCTCCACAATCTTGGTAAAATCCTTGGATGCGTAAAAATTTTTAATTTCGATGAAGTCCATTTTATCTGTTTTTTCTTTTGTTGCTCATGCTGTTGGTTGGACATCTAATAATCCTTTGTCAAAACTAGTTCCAAAGCATTACCCCTATGTTTTCTTCTAAGAGTTTTATGGTTTTAGTTGTTATATTGAAATCTTTGATCCATTTTGAGTTGATTTTTGTATATGATGTGAGGTATGAGTCCATCTTACTTCTTTTGCATGTAGAAATCAGTTGGCCCAGCACCATTTATTGAAGAGACTATTTTTTCCGTGTTGAATGGACTTGGCACCCTTGTCAAAAATCAATTGACCATAGATGTATGGGTTTATTTTTGGACTTTCAATTCTATTCCATTGGTCTCTGTACCTATTGTTATACTAGTATCAGACTGTTTTGATCGCTGTAGCTTTATAGTATATTTTGAGATCAGGATGTGTAAGTTTTCCTTCTTTGTTCTTTCAAGAATGCTTAGACTATTTGGGGCCCCTTGCAGTCCCATATAAATTTTAGGTTTGGCTTTTCCATTTCTGCAAAGAAGGCTGTTGGAATTTTGATAGGGATTACCTTTGAATCTGAAGATTACTTTGGATAGTATTGACATCTTAACAATATTAAGTCTTCCAATCTGTGAACACAGAACGTCTTTATATTTATTTAGGTCTTTTAAATTTCTCCTAGCAATGTTTTACAGTTTTCGAAGTGCAAGTCTTTCACTTCCCTGGTTATATTTATTCTTCCGTATTGTACTCTTTTAGAAGCTATTGTAAATGGAATTGTGCTATTAATTTCCTTTTCAGATTGCTCATTGCTGGTGTATAGAAACCAACTGATTTTTTCTTTGTGCTAGCCTTATACCCTGCAACTTTGCTGAATTTATTTAATAGCTCTAGTAGCTTTCATGTGGATTCTTTGAAATTTTCTACATATAGGATCATGTCATCTGCAAACAGATAATTTTACTTATTCATTTCCAATTTGGATGCCTTTTCTTTTTCTTTTTCTTGCCTAATTGCTCTGGCTAGAATTTTTAGTACTATGTTGAGTAGAATTGGTGGAAGTGGGCATCCTTGTCTTATTCTTGATCTTAGGGGAGAAGCTTTCTGTCTTTCACCACTGAGGATGATGCTGTCTGTGGTTTATTATATATGTCCTTTATGTTATTGGGGAAGTTCCAGACTATCCCTAGTTAATTCAGTGTTTTTTTTTAATCATGAAAGCTTATTGGATTTGTCAAAAGCTTTTTCTGCATCAATTAAGATGACCATGTAGATTTTTCCCTCCATTTTATTAATGTGGAGTATTCCATTGATTTATTTTCATATGTTGAACCACTCTTACATTCTTGGGAGAAATTTCACTTGGTCATAGTGTATAATCCTTTTAATATGCTGTTGAATTTTCATGCTGGTATCTTATTGAGAACTTTTCAATCTATATTCATAAGGGATATTGTCCTGTAGTTTTCTTGTCATGTGTTTATCTGGCTTTGGTATCAAAGTAATGCTGGCCTCATAAAATGAGCTAGGAAATGCTCCCTTCTGTTCTATTGTTTAGAAGAGTTTAAGAAGGATTAATGCTAGTTCCTCTAGATTTTTGTTGGAATCACCAGTGAAGCCATCTGATCCTGTACTTTGCTGTGTTGGGAGGTTTTGATTACTGATTATATCTCCTTATTTTTTATAGATTTATTCAGATTTTTATTTTTTCTTGAGGCAGTTTTGGTAGTTTGTTTCTAGGAGTTTGTCCATTTCATCTAAGTTGTATAATTTGTTGGTGTACAGTAGTTCATAGTATCCTCTTATAATCTTTTTTCATTTCTTTAAAATTGTTAGTGATATCCCTACTTTCATTTCTGATATTAGCAATTTGAGACTTTTCTCGCTCTCTTTTTTAAGTCAGTCTGTCTGGTTTATCTATTTTGTTAATCTTTTCTAAGAACCTACTTTGGTTTTTCTCTTCTTTATTTCTAATCTTTATTTACTTCCATCTGCTAGCTTTGTGTATAGTTTGCTTTTCTTTTTCTAGTTCCTTAGCTGGAATGTTAGGTTATTGTTTTGAGATCTTCTTTTTTAATGTAGGTGTTTACAGCTACAAATTTCCCTCTTATTACTGCTTTCACTGTATCTCATAAATTTTGATATGTTATGTTTTCATTTTCATTCATCTCAAGGTATTTTGTGATTTCCTGTTTGATTCTGTCCTAGTTTTCTAGTGCTACTGTAATACTGATGCCACAAATGGGTGATTTTTAAGAACATACATTTATTTTCTCACAGTTCTGACGGCTAAAAGCTCAAATCAGGGTCTTGGCCATGTCAATTCCTTACTTCTTGTTGGCTGGCCTGGGTGTTCCTTGGTTCTTTGGGGTTCAGTGACTTGTAGGTAATCCTCACATGTCCTCTGTCTTCCCCTGTGTGTGCCTGCCTCTGTGTTTAATATGCTCTTTTTAGAACTCCGAAGTGGTTAGATTTAGAACCTACTCTACTCAGGTGGAGCCCTGGTGGTGCAGTGGTTAAGAAGTCGGCTATTAACCAAAAGATCGGCAGTTTGAATCCACCAGCCACTCCTTGGAAATCCTATGGGGCAGTTCTGCTCTGTCCTATAGGGTCACTAGGAGTTGGAATCAACTCGATGGCAACGGGTTTTTTTTCCTGTGCAGGTATGATCTGATTAACGTAACAAGGAAAACCCTATTTCCAAACAAGATTACATCCACAGGTATAGGGGTTAGGATTCCAACACATATTTTTTGGGGGCACGTTTCAATCCATAACAGAACCATTGGTTGTTTAAGAAAGTGTTGTTTAATTTCCACATATGTATGAATTTTCCAGTTTTCCCTTTGTTACTGATTTCTAGTTTCTTTCCATTTTGATCAGAAAAGATACTTTGTATTATTTCAATATTTAAAATTTATTAAGACTTGTTTTGTGGCTTAACATATAGCCTATCTTGGAGAATGTTCCATATGAACTTGAAGAATGTTTATTCTGCTATAGTTCAGTGGAGTGTTCTGTATATGTCTGTTAAGTCTATTTGATTTATAGTATTGTTCAAGTCTTTCACTTCCTTATTGATCCTCTGTCTGGTTGTTCTATCTATTATTGAAAGTAGGGTATTGAAGTCTTCAACTATTATTGTGGAACTGTTTCTCCCTTCAGTTCTGTCAATTTTTGCATTGTGTATTTTGGGGCTCTGTTGTTAGGTGTATGTATGCTTATAAATGTTACGACTTTTTGCTGTATTGACAACTATATTAGTATATAATGTCCTTCTTTGATTCTTGTTGAGTTTTTGATTTAAAATTTATTTTGTCTAATACTTAGATAACCATCTCAGCTCTCTTTTGGTTTCTCTTGGCATGGAATATCTATTTCCATTCTTTTACTTTTAGCCTCTTTGTGTCTTTGTCTCTAAGGTGAATCTCTTGTAGACAATGTAGAAATGGATCAATACTTTTATCCAATTTGCCGATCTCTGCCTTTTAGTAGAGTGTAATTCATTTACATTTAAAGTAATTACTGATAAGGAAGTATATATTTTTGCCATTTAGTTGTTTGTTTTTTGTATGTCTTATATGTTTTTGTTCCTTGTTCCTCCATTACTGCCTTTGTATTTAGATAAACTTTTGTAACATACTGTGTTGATTCTCTTCTTTCTTTTTCTCTATATTTTTAGTTAGTGGTTACCTTGAGGATTATAATTAACACCTTAAACTTATAACAACCTAGTCTGAATAAACCAACTTAGTTGCAATGGTGTACGTACACTCTGCTTCTATATATTTTTGTTTTTCTTCCTTTATATTGTTACTGTCATAAATTACGTTTTTATATGTTGTGTCCACATTAAAGTAGATTATAATTGTTTTATGCATTTTCGTTTTAAATCATATATGTGAAAAAGAAGAGTTACAAACCAAAAGTGCAGTCATATTGGCTTTTATATTTGCCTATGTAGTTACCTTTGCCAGTGTTCTTTATTTCTTCTTATGGGTTCGAGTTACTATCCAGTGTCTTTTTATTTCAACCTGAAGTACTCCCTTTGGCTTTTCTTATAGGGCAGGTTCACTGGTAATAAACACTTTCTTCTTTTATTTATATGGGAACGTCTTACTTTCTTCTTCATTTTTTGAAGGACAGTTTTGCTGGATATAGAATTCTTGTTTGACAGTTTGTTTTCAGATGTGCTGCAAATGGTTTGTACTCAGCTGCTAACCTAAAGGTTGGTGGTTCAAACCCACCCATTGGTACCATGGAAGATATGCTTGGTGATCTGCTTCTGTTAAGATTAAACCCCATTGCCAGATGAGTTGATTCCCACTCATAGCAATGCTTTAGGACGGGGTAGAACTGCCTCATAGGATTTTTATGGCTGTAAATCTTTATGGAAGCGGAATGCCACATCTCTTCTGCAGAGCAGCTGGTGGGTTCAAACTGCTGACCTATCATTTAGCAGTCGAGAGCCTAACCATTGCGCTAGCAGGGAGAAAACCCTATGGAGCAGTTCTACTCTGTAACACATGGGGTCACCAACAGTTAGAATCAATTTGACAGCAACTAACAACAATACTTTAATATGTCATTTTACTGCCTTCTGGTCTGTGTGGTTTATGATGAGAAATCAACTGTTAATCTTATTGAGGATTCCTTATATGTAGCACTTCATTTCTCTTGCTGCCTTCATGATTCTCTTTTTGTCTTTGGTTTTCTACAGTTGGCTATACTGTGTTTCTGTTTGGTCTCTTTGAGTTTATTCTGCTTGGAACATGTTGAGTTTCTTGGATGTGTATATTCATGTCCTTCATCAGATATGGGAAGTTTTCAACCATTATTTCTTCAAAAAATTTTTTCTGCCCCTTTCTTTTTCTCCTTCTGGGACTGATATGATGTGTTTGTTGGTACTCTTTATGGTGTCCCATTGGTCCTTCAGCCTCTCATTTTTCTTCATTTTTTATTTCTGTTCCTCAGACTCAATAATCTCAATGGTTTTATCTTCAAGTTCACTAATCCTTTCTTCTGCCTGCTCTAGTCTGCTGTTGAACCCTTCTAGTGAATTTTTAATTTCTGTTATTGTAGTTTTGAGTTCCAGAATTTCTGTTTTCTTTTTATAATTTCTATCTCTTTATTATTATTCTTATTTTATTCATGCATTGTTTCTCTAATTTCCTTTAGTTCTTTGTCCAAAGTTACCTTTAACTCATTGAGTATGTTTTAGAAAACTGATTTAATATCTTTTATTAGTAATTCCAATGTCTGGGCTTCCTCAGGGATCATTTCTGTCAAATGCTTTTTTTTTTTCTTCTGTGCTTGGACCATACTCTCTTGTTTCTTTGTATGTTTTATAGTTTTTTGATGAGAACCAGACATTCTGTGTGTTATAATGTGGTAGCTCTGGAAATTGATTCTCCTACTCTTCAGGGATTGCTATTGTTACTTGATGAAGGCTGCAGGCATCTTTTTCTTTCATAACTCTTCCAGACTATATTTGCAGAGTAGGTATTCCAGTTGTCTGTGGTCACTGAAGTTTAATTTCCATTGTCTTTGCAGTGAGCTTATGGCCGGACAGATTTCTGTGTCTCTTTTCCACACACACACACTCACACACACGACAGACTGTCATTTTAAGCTGCTACCTGTGGAAGAAGCCATTGATGCTAGAAGTTCAAAATCATTGCAGTTGTCTGCACCAGTCTCTCAGTGCACTGCCAGAGCAGTTCAACTCTGCAAACTATGTAACCTCAAATCCTTGGAGGACATGGTCTCCACTGTACTGGTACCATCCACAGCTTTAGGAATGTGGCAGCCATTCCCTCTACTACAGTGGGGCTGAGGAATGGGAGATGGTAGCCAATTGGCACACATCGCTCACCTAGGAAAGAGCAGCAGCCTGTCCATCCCATCACTTAAGCTGATAGAAGTGTTAGGACAGGTTCTAGAGTTCACATTGCTCTTTCTAGTTTATTTGAATTGCTCTTTCAGTGCAGTTGTTGTTTTGGTAGAGGCACAGACTTCTTGAGCTTCCTACTCTACCACCTTGTGTGAGTCTCCCCTTGTCTTTTGACTTCTAACTCCTGAGACTGGTCCATTCGTTCCAGTAAGAGTGCCTTTCAGGGAGGAAGAATATCATTCCTCTGTGAGAATGGGGGTATGTGGAGACCTGTGAACTTCTTTGGGTCAGTTGTTCTTAGTATTTAGGGAACATCAGAATTATCTGGAGGGTGATTAAAACATGGATGCATGAGCGTCACATCCAGAGTTTCTTGTTCAGTAGGTCTGGTAGGGGTTCTGGGAATTTGCATTTCTAACAAATTTTCAAGTGATAATGAAGCTGATGCAGCTGGTTTGGAGACCACACTTTGAGAAAACAACTAAGAAACCAGATCCTTTTCCGTCAAGTCAATTCCTACTCATAGTGACCCTATAGAACAGAGTAGTACTACCCCATAGGGTTTTGAAGGAGCCCCTGGTGGATTCAGACTGCTGAACTTTTGGTTAGCAACCGAGCATTTAAACCACTGTGCCACCAGGGCTCCACACTTTGAGAACCACTGCTGAAATAGATTTAAAAAATAATACCTATAGCGGTTTTTTCCTTAGTTCTTTCTGTGTAAACTTTCTGTTTTACACAATAAAACAAGTGTTTCTTTTTATCTTTTTTTGTTTTTTCTTTTTCTTTTCTTGGTAAATATACATATAACAAAAAAGATTTGTCATTTTAATACTCTTCACGTGTACAATTCAATGGCATTAATTTATGTTTGTTATGTAGTCCAACCATCACCATTATCTGTTTCTTAAATTTTCTGTCACTCTTAACATAAACTCATTGTCCTCTAAACAATGAGTTTTCCTTTCCCCTCATACCAGTCCACCACTGGTAACCACTAATTAACTTTAGTCTCTATACAGTTACATATTCTAGATATTTCATGTAAATGTGAATACAGAATTTGTCCTTGTATGTCTGACTTATTTCACTCACTGTAATGTTTTCAAGGTTTATCTGTGTTGTTGCATTATTAAACTTTATTTTTCTTTGTGGCTGAGTATTATTTCAGTGTGTGTGTGTGTGTGTGTGTGTGTGTGTGTGTGTGTGTATGCACCACATTTTGTTTATCCAGCCTTTTCTTTCTTTTTCCTGCCTAATTGCTCTGGCTAGAACTTCCAGTACAATATTGAATAGCATTGATGAAAGTGGACATCCGTATTCCTGATCTTAGGAGGAAAGCTTTCAGTCTTTCACCATTGAGTATGATGTTAGTTGTGGTTTTTTCCATAATACCTTTTATCATTTTGAGGAAGTTGCTTTGTATTCCTAGTCTTCTGAGTGTTTTTATCATGAAAGGATGTTGAATTTTGTCAAGTGCTTTTTTGTGTCTGTTGAGATGATTATGAGGTCTTTTTTCTCCTTTGTTCTATCAGTAGGGTGTGTTACATTGATTGATTTTCTAATGTTGAACCACCCTTGGGATGAATCTTGGGATAAATTCCAATCTTGGGATAAATCCACTTAGTCCTGGTTTATAATCCTTTTAATGTGCTGTTGGATTTGGTTGCTGGTATTTTGTTGGGTTTGCCTCTGTATTCATAGGGGATATTGATCTGTACTTTTGTTGTATCATCGTTGTCTGGCTATGGAATTAGAGTAATTGTGGCCTTATAGAATATGTTAGGAAGTGTTCCCTCTTTTTTTTTTGAAAGAATTTGAGTAGGGTTGATGATAAGTCTTCTTTGAATGTTTGGTAGAATTCACCAGTGAAACCATCTGGTCCTGGACTTTTCTTTGTTGGGAGGTTTTTGATTACTGATTCAGCCTGTTAAAGGTCTGTTGAAATTTTCTATATTGTCTTGAATCAGTTTTGGCAATTTGTATATTTCTAGGAATTCATCCATTTCGTTTAGATTCTTTACTTTGTTGGCATACAATGTTTCAGTATTCTCTTATAATCCTTTTAATTTTTATAAGTTCACTTATTATGTCACCACTTTCATTTCTGATTTTAGTCATTTGCGTCTTCTCTCTTTTTTAGTGACTTTAATTTTTTCAACATTTCTAATGGTACAGACCATTCCTTGATAAAGTGGCCCATTCACTGTTGGACTATCTGATTATTAGACAGTTTTTCCTTATTTGAACCCACCTGTCTTTTAATTTTTATCTAATAGTTCTAATTTTGGTCTTTGTAGTAAGAAATTTACTTTCCCATAATGTAGGAGATGTTGTTGTTGTTGTTAGCTGCTGTTGAGTTGGCCCCAGATTCATGATGACTCCACGCACAATAGAAGGAAATACTGCCTGGGCCTGCACTATCCCCATGATTGGTTGTAGATAGGACTGTCGTGATCCATAGGGTTTTCATTGGTTGATTTTTGGAAATGGATTGCCAGGCCTTTTTCCCTAGCCTTTCTTAGTCTGGAAGCTTCATTGAAACTTGTTCTGTGTGATAGCAACATACAAGCCTCCACTGACAAATGGGTGGTGGCTGTGCATGAGGTGTGTTTGCCAGAAATCGAAACCAAGTCTCTCTTATGGATGATGAGAATTCTACCGCTGAACCACCAATGCTAGCTGTCTAGTTTTCTCTCTCTCAGGCTAAACATTTCTAGTTCTTGGAATAGTTGTAAAACTATTGCAATTTGTATGTTTGCTAGTATTTACTACAGGCATACCTTGGAGATATTGCGGGCTCTGTTCCAGACCACCGCAATAAAGCGAGCATTGTGATAAAGCGAGTCACATGAATTTTTTGGTTTCCCAGTGCCTATAAAAGGTATGTTTACACTGTGCTGTAGTCTGTTAGGAGCCCTGGTGGCTCAGTGGTTAAGACCTCCACTGCTAACCAAAAGGTTGGCTGTTTGAATCCACCAGCCACTTTCTTAGAAACCCTATGGGGCACTTCTACTCTGTCCTGTAGGGTCACTATGAGTCAGAATCTACTCGATGGCAATGGGTTGGGTTTGGTTTGGTAGTCTACTAAGTGCAGTAATACTATGTCTGAAAAAACAATGTACATAGCTTAATTAAACAATACTTTATTGCTAAAAAATGCTAACCATAATCTGAGCCTTCAGTGAATCGTAATCTTTTTGCTGGCAGAGGATCTTGCCTCGAGGTTGATGGCTGCTGACTGATCAGGGTGGTGGTTACTGAAGCTTGGGGTAGCTGTGGCAGTTTCTTAAAATAAGTCACCAGTGAAGTTTGCCACATTAATTGACTCTTCCTTTCACAAAAGATTTTTCTGTAGCATGTGATGATGTTTGATAGCATTTTACCCACAGTAGAACATCTTTCAAAATTGGAGTCAATCCTCTCATTTCCTGCTGCTGCTTTATCAACTAAGTTTATGTGATATTTTAAATTCTTTGTTGTCATTTCAGCAATGTTCACAGCTTCTTCACCAAGAGTAGATTCCACCTCAAGAAACCACTTTCTTTGTTCATCCATAAGAAGGAACTCCTCATCTGTTAAAGGTTTATCATGAAATTGCAGCAATTCAGTCACATCTTCAGGCTCCACTTTTAATTCTAGTTCTCTACATCTGCATTTACTTCTTCCACTGAAGTCTGAACCCCTCAAAGTCAATAAGGGTTGGAATCAACTTCTTCCAAACTCCTGTTAATGTTGATATTTTGACCTCCCAAGAATCAGAAATGCTCTTAATGGCGTCTAGAATGGTGAATCCTTTCCATAAGTTTTTCAATTTACTTTGCCCAGATCCGTCAGAGGAATCACTATCTATGGCAGCTATAGCCTTACAAAATGTATGTCTTAAATAATAAGACTTGAAAGTCTAAATTACTCATTGATCCATGGGCTGCAGAATGGATGTTGTGTTAGCAGTCATGAAAACAACATTAATCTCCTTGTACCTCTCCATCAGAGCTCTTGGGTGACCGGGTGCACTGTCAACAAGCAGTAATATTTGGGAAGGAATCTTTTTTTTCTCAAGCAGTAGGTCTCAACAATGAGCTTAAAGTATTCAATAAACCATGTTGTAAACAGATTTGCTGTCATCCAGGCTTTGTTGTTCCATTATAGAGCACAGGCAGAGTAGATTTAGCATAATTCTTAAGGGCCTTAGGATTTTCAGAATGGTAAATGAGCATTGGCTTCAATTTGAAGCCACCAGCTGCATTAGCCCCTCTGAAGCTTTGAAGCCAGGCATGGACTTCTTCTCTCTAGCTACAAAAGTCCTAGATGGCATCTTCTTCCAATATAAGGCTGTTTCATCTACACTGAAAATCTGTTGTTTAGTGTAGCCACCTTCATCAATTATCTTAGCTAGATTTCCTGAATAACTTGCTGCAGTTTCTACGTCAGCATTTGCTGCTTCACCTTGCACTTTTATGCTATGGAGACAACTTCTTTTCTTAAACCTCAGGAACCAACCTCAGCTAGTCTATCTTCTGCAGCTTCCTCACCTGTCTTAGCCTTCACAGAATTGAAGAGAGTTAGGGCCTTGCTTGGCATTAGCCTTTGGCTTAAGGGAATGTTGTGGCTGGTTTCATCTTCTATCCAGATCACTAAAACTTACTCCATATCAGCAATAAGGCTATTTCGCTTTTTTATCATTTTTGTGTTCACTGGAGTAGCACTTTTAATTTTCTTCAAGAAGTTTTCCTTTGCAATCACAACTTGGCTGTCTGTTCAGCGCGAGAGGCCTAGCTTTCAGCCTTTCTCAGCTTTCAACATACCTTCCTTACCAGGCTTAATCATTTCTAGCTTTTAATTTAAAGTGAGAGACTTGGACTCTTTCTTTCACTTGAACACTTAGAGGCCCTTGTAGGGTTATTAACTGGCCTAATTTCAGTATTTTTGGTTTTCAGGGAATAGGGAGGCCCGAGGAGAGGGAAAAAGATGAATGGCTGATCAGTGGAGCAGTCAGAACGCACGCTTTTATCGATTAAGTTCACCATCATATATGGGTGCGGTTCATGGCACCTCAAAACAATTAAAGTAGTAACATCAAAGATCAGTGATCGCAGATCACCACAAGAGATATAATAATGATGAAAAGGTTTGAAATTTACGAGAATTACCAAAATGTGACACAGAGGCACGAAGTGAGCACATGCTATTGGAAAAGTGGCACCGATAGACTTGCTTGAGGCAGGGTTGCCACAAACCCTCAATTTGTAAGAAATGCAGTATCTGTGAAGCACAGTTAAGCAAAGTGTAGCAAAACGAGGTATGCCTGTATTGCCTTAGTAGTATATTACTTGTAAATTTGTTTCTATTTTCTCTGCATCTTTAAGCATACCGCCCAAGCCAGAAACCTGGAAGTCATCCTAGGCACCTTCCCCTTCTTAACTCCTTATTTTGCTTAAGAACCACATAATTCCAGGTAATAGAAACCAATTTGATTTCATTTAGTCAAAAAAGAAGGGCTAATTATCGCTTTGAACCTGAAAGCATGCAGTTTGTTTGAATGCTATAAACCAAAAAACCAAAACCTATTGCTTTTGAATTGATTCCAACTCATAGTGACTCTGTAGGACAGAGTAGAACAGCCCCATAGGGTTTCCAAGGAGTGGCTGGTGGATTCGAACTGCTGACCTTTTGGTTAGCAGCCCAGCTGTTAACCACTATGCCACCAGGGCTCCTTGGATCTCCTGTTGTTGTTTGTTAGGTGCCATCGCATCGGTTCCACCTCATAGCGACCATATGTACAGCAGAACAAAACATTGTCTGGTCCTGCTCCATCCTCACAATCATTGTTACACTTGAGCCCATTGTTGCAGCCACTGTGTCGATCCGTCTCGTTGAGGGTCTTCCTCTTTTTCACTGACCCTTACCAAGCATGATGTCTTTCTCCTGATAACATGTCCAAAGTATGTGAGATGTCATGGTTTTGCTATCGTTGCTTCTAAGGAACGTTCTGGCTGTACTTCTTCCAAGACAGATTTGTTCGTTCTTCTGGCAGTCCATGGTATATTCAGTATTCTTTGCCAGCACCACAATTTAAAGGCATCAATTCTTCTTTGGTCTTCCTTATTCATCGTCTGGCTTTCACATGCATGTGAGGCGATTGAAAACACCATGGTTTGGGTCAGGCGCACCTTAGTCCTCAAAGTGACGTCTTTGTTTTTTAACACTTTAAGGAGGTCTTTTGCAGCAGATTTGCCCAATGCAGTGGGTCTTTTGATTTCTTGAGGGCTGCTTCCATGGGTGTTGATTGTGGATCCAAGTAAAATGAGATCCTTGACACCTTTAGCCGTTTCTCGGTTTATCATGATGTTGCTTATTTGTCCAGTTGTGAGCATTTTTGTTTTCTTTATGTTGAGGTGTAATCCATACTGAAGGCTGTGGTCTTTGATCTTCATCAGTAAGTGCTTCAAGCACTTTACTTTGAGCAAGCAAGGTTATGTCATCTTCACTTTGAGCAAGCAAGATTGTGTCATCTGCATATCACAGGCTGTTAATGAGTCTTCCTCCAATCCCGGTGCACTGTTGTTCTTCATATAGTCCAGCTTCTCGGATTATTTGCTCAGCATATAGATTGAATAAGTATGGTGAAAGGATACAACCCTGGTTGACACCTTTCCTGACTTCAAACTATGCAGTATCCCATTGTTCTGTTCTAACTACTGCCTGTTAATCTATGCACAGGTTCCTCATGAGCACAATTAATTGTTCTGGGATTCCCATGCTTCACAATGTTATCCATAATTTGTTTGAATCTCCTAAGGGACTAGAAGTGGGACCTAGGAAACGACAAGAAGTAAGTTAGTGTGGAAGTTAGTAAGGAAGTTCTACTTCCCATGTGTGGTTTCTTTCCCTGTTGGGCCATATGTATTTCTTGCTGTTTATCAACTTTGTTCTCTATCTTTTCCGTTAATGACTTCTTTGGTAAATTAAGTAATATTCTGCTCTTTAAACAGTCTAATCTAGCTGAGCAGAAGAAGAGAAACTCAGAAAAGTTGATATGGCCTAATTCCATTCATATTGTTTTGCCCTTCATATAATTATGTTCTTAAAAGCCTGGATAGTGGTTACCCTGGGATGAGGGTGGGGCAAGGTTAGTGACTAGTAGGGAGCCCAAGGGGATACTTCCTTTGTTTATGAATCCACCAGTCACAGTATATGACCTTAGAGGTGTTTTTAAGCCTTTCTTAAGGGAGGGTGGGCATTTTCCTATTTTTTTTACCTGTGGCTTTTAGGATTGTTATGGTGCCAGTTACTTATCCTTATGCTTCTTATTTTGCCTCTCCTGTCCAGATTGTTTGATGTGCTGCTTATGTGTGTTTGTTATAGCTTTCCTCATTGAAATCTAAAATATATGCCTCATTGGTCTCATTGTTTTCCAATATTTCCCATTTAATGTTGCTAACTACAGTGAAACCTGTGAGAGCTGGAACTCAACAGGACTGCCTTGTTTTTCTGGGTCTCGCCAGTTTTCTGCCTTTGAAAGGGTACAGTCTTACCACTTTTCTATTGCTTGTTTTGATGGAAAATATATGAGTTTTCCTTCTCTGATGGATTTCTGGCTTTTGTAAGTTTTACTGTAGTTGAATTTTGGCCAGGTTTGTGAAAAATGTGTAAATCTTCATGATATTGTTGGATACTGCTTACTGAGTGAGGAAAAAGAGGCATTGGGGGTGTGTGGGGAATGGATAACACTAAAATAAAGGTGGAGGGGAGGAAGTGTCAATGTTTCATATTGTCTGTATTTTCTCCATAGTCCTTGTTCTTTGGTAACATGTATCTTGCAAAGCTTTATTTTAGCGTTAATTAAATGTTAGAACTGACTTTCTGTGACAGGCAGAAGAAGGTCTATTTTATAATGACTTTTATTTTCTTAAGCTAAACTGTGCTATTAATTATTAGGTATAGGAAGAGTCCGTGAATATAAAGAGAAAAGTAAATACTTAGATAACTAAAAGTGTACTCATTATGAATAATACAATTTATTAAAATGTCTTATCATGTCGTCTTATGAGCCTCCTCTGCTGTTTTTCCTTTGGCAATTTATAATCAATATGCCATGGACTTCATTGCACATCTAAACACCTTTTAATAAGAAATACATTTCTGGCTTTAGCTGTTGCGCAAAAAATGTGAAGTGTCACTTTTTAAAATATGTTTTCCCATACAAAAATTTATACACATACATTGTTATGTGACTCTAATTGTGCTCCCCATACTGTGACAGCACACTCCTCCTTTCCACCCCCGATACCCCATGTCCATTCAACCAGCTCCTAACCCTCTCTGCCTTCCCATCTCACCTCTGGACAGAAGCTGCACATTTATCTCTTGTATCTACTTGAGCCAAGAGGCACACTCCTCAAGAGTATCACTTTATGTCCCATAGTCCAGTCCAATCCCTGTCTGAAGAGTTGGCCTCGGAAATTCTTTTAAATCTGGGCTGATAGAGAATCCAGGGGCTATGCTTTCCGGGGTTCCTCCAGTCTCAGTCAGGTCATTAAGTCTGGTCTTCTTACTAGAATTTGAGTTCTGCACCCCATCTTTCTGCTGCTCCATCTGGGACTCTCTGTTGTGTTCCCTGTCAGGATGGTGATTGATGGTAGCTGGGCACAATCTAGTTCTTCTGGTCTCAGGCTGATGAAGTCTCTGGTTTATGTGGCCCATTCTATCTCTTGGGGTAATACTTTCCTTGTGTCTTTGGTGTTCTTCATTTTCCCTTACTCCAGGTGGTTAGACCACCTGGTGCATCTTAGATGGCCGCTTGCAGGCTTTTAAGACCCCAGATGCCACTCACCAAAGTAGGATGCAGAACATTTTCTTAATAAACTTTGTTATGCCAATTGACCTAGATGTCCCCTGAAAGCATGGTCCCCAGACCCTTACCCCTGCTACTGTGTCCCTCAGAGTGTTTGACTGTACTCAGGAAACTTCTTAGCTTTGGTCCAGTTGTGCTGACTTTCCCTGTAGTGTGTGCTGTCCTTCCCTTCACCTAAGATAATTCTTGTCTACTATCTAGTTAGTAAATAACCCTCACCCTCTGTCCCCACCCTTGTAACCATCAAAGAATGTTTTCTTCTGTGTTTAAACCTTTTCTTGAGTTCTTATGATAGTGGTCTTATACAATATTTGTCCTTCTGTGACTGGCTAAATTCACTCAGCATAATGACCTACAGCTTCCCCCATGTTATAAGATGTTTCACGGCTTCATCGTTGTTCTTTATTGTTGCATAGTATTCCATTGTGTGGATATACCATAGTTGTTTATCCATTCATCCGTCAGTGGGCACCTAGGTTGTTTCCATCTTTTTGCTATTGTGAACAGTGCTGCAGTGAACATGGCATATATCTATTCGTGTGACAGCTCTTATTTCTCTAGGCTGTATTCCAAGGAGCGGGATAGCTGGATTGTATGGTATTTCTATTTCTAGCTTTTAGGAAGCGCCAAATTGATTTCCAAAGTGGTTGTACCATTTTATATTCCCACCAACAGTGTATAAGTGTTCTAGTGTCTCCACAACCTCTCCAGCATTTATTATTTTGTGTTTTTTGGATTAATGTTAGCCTTGTTGGGGTGAGATGATATCTCATTGTAGTTTTGATCTGCATTTCTCTAATGGCTAATGATCGTGCGTGTTTCTTCATGTGTCTTTTAGCCGCCTGAATATCTTCTTTGTTGAAGTGCGTCATGTCCTGTGCCCATTTTTTAATTGGGTTATTTGTCTTTTTGTTTTTGAGGTTTTGCAGTATCTTGTAGATTTTAGAGATTAGATGCTGATCGGATTCGTCGTAGCCAAAAATTTTTTCCAGTCTGTAGGTTGTCTTTTTACTCTTTTGGTGAAGTCTTTGGATGAGCATAAGTGTTTGATTTTTAGGAGCTCCCATTTATCTATTGTGCTTATCCCATGTATTAGGGCTCCTAGCATTGTCCCTGTTTTTTCTTCCATGATCTTTATCGTTTTTGATTTTGTATTTAAGTCTTTGATCTATTCTGTGTTAGTTTTTGTGCATGGTGTGAGGTATGGGTCTTGTTTCAGTTTTTTGCAGATGGATATCCAGTTATGCCAGCACCGTTTGTCAAAGAGACTGTCTTTTCCCCAATTAACGGGCTTTGGGCCTTTGTCAAATATCAGCTGCTCATAGGTGGATGAATTTATGTCTGGATTCTTAATTCTGTTCCATTGGTCTATGTATCTGTTGTTGTACCAATACCAGGCTGTTTATCTCTTGTTGTACCAGTACCAGGCTGTTTTGACTACCATGACGGTATAATAGGTTCCAAAATCAGGTAGTGTGAGGCCTCCCACGTTGTTCTTCTTCTTGAGTAATGCTTTACTTATTCGGGGCCTCTTCCCTTTCCATATGAAGTTGGTGAATTGTTTCTCCATCTCATTAAAAAATGCCGGTGGATAAAATATCACTTTTTAAGCGTAATGAATGTTGTAGAGAGGTTTAACCCTTTCAAGACCCAATTATTTTCTGCTTTGAATTTTATTTTTTTAAATACAATATGTTTTCATTAATGGAAGCACGCTGAGTCATGGAGTGTGTTTAAATTTTTCATTGGTAATAAAGATTTTGAGAAATATTATGTGGGAATATATGGTTACCACATAACTTTGGGGGTTCTTGGACATGATGGTTGGTAGGTGCCCATTTGTCCCACTGGTCATGGGTGGCAGGATGTATTGTGGTGTGCCTTCCGTTAGGTTACATGGGGAATCTCTGGTTTTCCAAATATGACACACAGACACAAATCAAAACCCACCAGGGCTCCCTAACTATCACATCATACCTGTTGCCGTCGAATCAACTCTGACTCATAGTGACCCTACAGGGCAGAGTAAAACTGCCCCATAGAGTTTCCAAGGAGTGGCTGGTGGGTTTCAACTGCCAACCTTTTGGTTAGCAGCCAAGCTCTTAACCACTGTGTGACTAGGGCTCCAGCTATCACACAGGAAACCATAAATATGCTTGCAAGGCTTATCTAGGGGTACAAAAGCCAAAAGAGACAGAAATTTTACCCAGTCATACTTCCTGGATGCACTACCTCACGTTTAAGCCTCATAACCCAATTATTTTGCTTCAATGAACATGTCTTTCACCTTTCACTATTACACAAAAGTCCCAACTGGAGGGCAGCAAATACTTTCAGCAGGAAAAGTAGATTTCCAAGAAACCTGAGACCTGGAAAAAGTGGGTGGGCAACTGTATATCCCGCGGATCCTGAAAGGTTTCAATATAGAGTTCTTGTACTTTAGAGAAGGTATTAAAGACATGTTTTACTCTTTTCTCTTTGAAGGATGTGGTAACTGGACTTAGTCCCCTGCTCTTCAGGAAGCTCAGTAATCCTGACATATTTTCATCCACCGGAAAAGCTAAACTCCAACGACAGCTTAGTCAGGATGACTGTAAGTTACGGAGAGGAAGCCTGGCCGGTTCTCTGTCAGGTAAATGTCTAATATTGTTTTTTAAGAAATGTGAGACTGCTGTTAGTATTTAAGGGCATATCATCTGACTTGGCACCTTTGACTGCTTCTTTTCTGGTGGTAGCCTTATATAGAACACTTGCTGATAAGGCTGTTGTCCTCCCTTACTACTTCCTCATGGAATCTCTGAATTCTAATCTCCTGAACCTGCTAGATAATTCTTGGTTGACCACTAATACTGGATATTCCTTTTCAGTCTGATTTTTGCCCTCTGCCTACTTTTGCACACTTTACAGTCTTTACTTTTCTTTTTTCCTTCATTCCCAAAATCTAAAGACCATAGTGCCTTCCCACCTCCTCCAAATAAAAGGCAGTTAAAAATCCAGTTGAATACCAATTTAGATGTTTCAACAAACAGATGCAGCACTGGAAGTGCTCACTTGTCTGTGCCAGGAAATTTGGAAGACAGCTACCTGGCCAACCGACTGGAGGAGATCCATATATGTGCCTATTCCAAAGAAAGATTATCCAATAGAATGCAGAAATTATTGAACAATATCATATGCAAGTAAAATTTTGCTGAAGATCATTCAAAAACGGTTGCAGCAGTACAGCGACAGGAAACTGCCAGAAATTCAAACCGGATCCAGTAGAGGACATGGAACCAGAGTTATCATTGCTGATGTCAGATGGATCTTGGCTGGAAGCAGAGAATACTAGAGAGATGTTTACCTGTGCTTTATTGACTATGCAGAGACATTCAACTGTGTGGGTTATAACAAATTATGTATAACATTTTGAAGACTAGGAATTCCAGAACACTTAATTGGGCTCATGTGGAACCTGTACATAGACCAAGAGGCAGTCGTTTGAATAGAAGAAGGGGAGACTGTGGTTTAAAATCAGGAAAGGTGTGCATCAGGGTTGTGTCTGTTCACCATATTTATTCAGTCTACACGCTGAGCAAATAATCTGGGAAACTGGACTGTGTGAAGAAGAATGTGGCATCAGGATTGGAGGAAGACTCATTAACAACCTGCAATATGCAAATGACACAACCTTGCTTGCTGAAAGCGAAGAGGACTTAAAGCACTTACTGATGAACATCAAAGGCTGCAGCCTTCAGTATGGATTACACCTCAACATAAAGAAAACAAAATCCTCACAACTGAACCAGTAAGCAACATCATGATAAATGGAGAAAAGATTGAAGTTGCCAAAGATTTCATTTTATTTGGATCCACAATCAGCACCTGTGGAAGCAGCAGTCAAGAAATCAAACAACGTATTGCATTGGCAGATCTGCTGCAAAGACCTGTTAAAAGTGTTAAAAAGCAAAGATGTCACTTTGAAGACTAAGGTGCGCCTGACCCAAACTATGGTATTTTCAATGGCTTCGTATGCATGTGAAAGCTGCCCAGTGAATAAGGAAGACCAAAGAAGAATTGATGCCTTTGAATTATGGTGTTGGTGAAGACTATTGAATATACCAAAGACTGCCAGAATGAAGAAATCTGTCTTGCAAGTACAGCCAGAATGCTCCTTAGAAGTGAGGATGGTGAGACTATTGTCTCACATACTTTGGACAGTTTATCATGAGGTACCAGTCCCTGGAGAAGGACATCATGCTTAGTAAAGTAGAGGGTCGATGAAAAAGAGGAAAATCCTCAGTGAGATGGATTGACACAGAGGCTGCAACAGTAGGCTTAGACAGCAACAGTTGTGAGGATGGCACAGGACCGGACAGTATTTTGTTCTGTTATATATAAGGTTCCTGTGAATGAGAACCAACTTGATGGCACCTAACAACAACGAAAAGTCCCAGGTGGAAAAAATTATGCAAGGAATTCATGGCCCAAATAGAAAGCAATTAAAATGTGTCATGTTTTAAAACAATCAACAGAGTATGAAATAAAGAGAATCTATCTAATAATAATAGATCAACAAGAAAATATAATCATACCATACTCTTCGACCTAGCAGTAAATAGTAAACCGTTTTCAGTTTCTTTTTCTTTTTGTCGCTTGTCAGGGCTATTTGCCTGACCTTATCTCTCTTCTTACTCTTCTTTGAAATTTCGTTTTTGACAATCATGTATCTAATCACATAGAGCCGTTTCTTCGTCTTTGTTTTTCATAACATTGTTTTATTTTAAGGATCTTTTTAATTCTCCACAAGCAAACAGTTTTTTTTTTTTTTAATTGTGCTTTAAGTGAATGTTTACAGTTCAAGTTAGTTTCTCATACAAAAATTTATACACACATTGTTATGTGACCCTAGTTGCTCTCCCTGTACTGTGACAGCACCACTACTCCTTTCCACCCCGGATTTCCTGTGTCCATTCACCCAGCTCCTGTCCCTTTCTGCCTTCTCATCTTGCCTCGGGACAGGAGCTGCCCATTTAGACTCCTGTATCTACTTGAGCTAAGAAGCACACTCTGCACAATTATCATTTTATGTCTTACAGTCCAGTCTAATCTTTGTTTGAAGAGTTGGCTTTGGGGATGGTTTTAGTTTTGGGCTAACAGATTGGGGGCCATGTCTTCCAGGGTCCCTCCAGTCTCAGTAAGACCATTAAGTCTGGTCTTTTTACTAGAATTTGAGTTCTGCACCCCTTCCTGCTCTGTCAGGAACTCTCTGTTGTGTTCCCCATCAGGGCGGTCGTTGATGGTAACCGGCACCGTTTAGTTCTTCTGGTCTCAGGCTGATGGAGTCTCTGGTTTATGTGGCCCTTTCTGTGTCTTGGGCTAATATTTTCCTTGTGTCTTTGGTGTTCTTCATTCACATTTGCTCCAGGTAGGTTGGGACCAATTGATGCATCTTAGATGGCTGCTTACTAGCTTTTAAGACCTCGGATGCCACTCACCAAAGTGGAATGCAGAACATTTTCCTAATAAACTTTGTTATGACAGTTGACCTAGATGTCCCCTGAAACCGTGGTTCCCAGATCCCTGCCCCTCCTACTCTGTCCCTCAAAGTGTTTGGTTGTGTTCAGGAAACTTCTTAGCTTTTGATTTGGTCCAGTTATGCCGACTTCCCCTGTAGTATGTGTTGTCCTTCCTTCACCTCAGATAATTCTTTTCTACTATCTAGTTAGTGAATACCTGTCTCTTTCGCTCCTCACCCTCGTAACCATCAATGAATCTTTTCTTCTGTGTTTAAACCTTTTCTTGAGTTCTTAAAATAGTGGTCTGATACAATATTTATCCTTTTGCGACTGACTAGTTTCACTCAGCATGATACCTTGCAGATACATCCATGTTATGAGACATTTCAAGGATTCATCATTGTTCTTTATCATTTGTAGTATTCCATTGTGTGACTATACCATAATTTATCCATTCGTCTGTTGATGGGCACCTAGGTTTGCTTCTGTCTTTTTGTGCTACAGTGCTACCGTGAACATGGGTGTGCGTATATCTGTTGGTGCAACGGCTCTTATTTCTCTAGGATATATTCCAAGGAGTGAGATTGCTGGATTGTATGGTACTTCTGTTTCTAGCTTTGTAAGGCAGTGCCAAATCGATTTCCAAAGTGGTTGTACCATTTTACATTCCTGCCAACAGTCCAGTCTCTCCACAACCTCTCCAACATTTATTATTTGGTGTTTTTTGGAGTAATGCTAGCCTTGTTGGGGTGAGATGGTGTCTCATCGTCGTTTTGATTTGCATTGCTCTAAATTTCCTCGTGTATCTGGTAGCCGTCTGAATGTCTTCTTTGGTGAAGTGCCTGTTCATATCCTTAGCTCATTTTTTAATTGGGTTATTTGTCTTTCTCTTGCTGAGATTTTGCAGTATCTTGTAGATTTTAGAGATTAGACACTGATTGGATTTGTTGTAGCCAAAAATTTTCTCCCAGTCTGTAGGTTGTCTTGACTCTTTTGGTGAAGTCTTTTTTAAAAAAAATTTTCTTTTTCTTCTCACTTTTTTAGTGAAGTTTTTTTTTTTTTAATTGTGCTTTAGGTGAGGGTTTACAGAACAAATAGTTCTCATTAAACAGTCAGTACACATATTGTTTTATGACATTGGTTAACAACCCCGTGACATGTCAACACTCTCCCTTCTCGACGTTTGAGGACCTTTTTTTTTTTTGGTGAAAATATACATAGGCAAAGGTACACCTTTTCATAAATTTCTACATGTACAATTCAGTGACATCGATTACGTTCTTTCAGTTGTGCTGCTATTCTCACTTTAAATGAAGGATTACAGAACAAAATACTTTCTTATTAAATGGTTAGTACACATATTGCCCTATTACAATGGTTAACAACCCCACTACATGTCAACACCGTCCTTACTCAACGTTGGGTTCCCTATCACCAGCTTTCCTCTCCCCTTCTGCCTTCTAGTCCTTGTCCCTGGACTGCTGTGTCTCATTAGTCCTGTTTTGTTTTATGGGGCTGTCCAATCCCTGGCTGAACCGTGAACCTCAGGAGTGACTTCAACACTGAGCTAAAAGCGTGTCTGGGGGCCCGTACTCTCAGAGTTTCTCTCGTCTCTGTCAGGCCAATAAATCTGGTCTTTTTTGTGAGTTAGAATTTTGTTTTACATCCTTCTCCAGCTCTGTCCAGAGCCTTCTGTTGTGATCCTGGTCAGAGCAGTCAGTGGTGGTAGCCGGGCACCATCTAGCTGTACTGGACTCAGTCTGGTGGATGC
>NW_004443951.1:10406288-10436193 GCF_000243295.1 Trichechus manatus latirostris | reverse complement strand
ATATGTTGTTGAATTCTGTTGGCTAGAATTTTGTTGAGGATTTTTGCATCTGTGTTCATGAGGGATATTGGTTGGTAATTTTCTTTTTTTGTGGTGTCTTTACCTGATTTTGGTATCAAGGTTATGCTGGCTTCATAGAATGAGTTTGGGAGTATTCCATCCTTTCCTGTGCTCTGAAATACCTTTAGTTGTAGTGTTGTTAGAGTTCTCTGAAAGTTTGGTAGAATTCCCCAGTGAAACAATCAGGGCCAGGGCATTTTTTTGTTGGGAGTCTTTAAATTACCTTTTCAATCTCTTATTTTGTTATAGGTTTATTTATTTTTTTCTACCTCTGTGTTGTGTTGGTTTAGGTAGGTAGTGTGTTTCCAGAAATTTGTCCATTTTCCCTAGGTTTTCAAATTTGTTAGAGTATAATTTTTCATAGCATTCTGTTATGATGCTTTTAATTTCATTTGGATCTGTTGTGATATCGCTCATTTCACGTCTTATTCAGGTTATTTGCTTCCCCTCCTGTTTTTCTTTTGTCAGTTTGGCCAATGGTTTATCGACTTTTTTGATCTTTTAAAGAACCAGCTTTTGGTCTTGTTGACTCTTTGAGTTGTTTTTCTATTTCATTTAATTCTGCTCTGATTTTTATTATTTGCTGTCTTCTGGCACCTGAGGGCCTCTTTTGCTGCTCTCTATTTATTTGAATTGTAGGGTTAATGTTTTAATTTTGGCCCTTTCTGCTCTTTGGATATATGCATTTATTGCTTTAAATGAACCTATGAGCACTGCATTTGCTGCGTGCCAAAGATTCTGGTAGGATGTGTTTTCACTTTCATTGGATTCTAAGAATGTCTTTATTCCATCCTTAATTTCTTATATAACCCAGTAGTTTTTGAACAAGGTTTTGTTCAGTTTCCAGGTGTTTGATTTTTTTGTTTTTCCTTGCTCTTTCTGTTACTGATTTCCACTTTTATGGCTTTATGGTCAGAAAAGATACTTTGTAATATTTTGATGGTTTGGATTCTGTTAAGGCTTGCTTTATGGCCTCATATGTGTTCTGTTTTGGAGAATGTTCCATGTGCACTGGGAAAGAAAGTATACCTGGCTTCTGTTGGGTGGAATATTATTTATATGTCTATGAGGTCATCTTGGTTGATTGTGGCATTTAGATCTTTTGTGTCTTTATTGAACTTCTTTCTGGATGTTCTGTCCTTCACCAAAAGTGGTGTTTGGAAGTCTCCTATTATTATTGTGGAGCTATCTATCCCTGTTTTCAGTGCTGTTAGAGTTTGTTTTATGTATTTTGGAGCCCTGTTGTTGGGTGCTTAAATATTTATTATAGTTATGTCCTCTTGGTGTATTGACCCTTTAATCATTATATAGCGTCCTTCGTTATCCTTTGTGGTGGTTTTTACTTTAAAGTCTATTTTGTCAGAGATTAATATTGCCACTCCTGCTCTTTTTGAATGTTGTTTGCTTGATATATTTTTTTCCATCCTTTGAGTTTTAGTTTGTGTCTTGAAGTCTAAGGTGTGTCTCTTGTAGGCAGCATATAGACAGATCGTGTTTTTTTTATCCGTTCTACCACTCTCTGTTTCTTTATTGGTACATTTAGTCCGTTTACATTCAGCAGAATTATTGATAGGTATGCGTTTAGTGCCGTCATTTTGATGTCTTTTTTGTGTATTGTTGACAGTTTCTTAGTTCCACTTAATTTTCTGTGCTGAGTCATTTTTGTTTATGTATTGTTTCTTGTCATCTTTTTCATTATTGTTGATTTTGTATTTGCTGAGTCTTTATATTTTTCTTGTTTTTTATTTTGATGTGTAGGATTGTTAGTTTTCTTTGTGGTTACCTTAATATTTACCCCTATTTTTCTAAGTTTAAACCAATCTTTTATTTCTTTAGATTGCCTTGACTTCCTCTCCATCTGAAAAATTTATGACTATAATTTTTTAGTCCCTCCTTTGTTTTAGTGTTGTCATCTTTTACATATCGACGTCTCTGTTTCCTTATTTTCAGCATTTTAGGTTTGATTTATTTTTATGATTTCCCTGTCTGAGTTTATATTTGGTTACTCTGCCCTGTGTTCTAGTCTTGGGTTGTTATCTGATGTTATTGATTTCCTAACCATAGGACTCCCTTTAGTATAACTTGTAATTTTGGTTTGGTTTTTGCAAATTCCCGAAATTTCTGTGTATTTGGAAATGCCCTGATTTCACCATTATATTTGGGAGACAGTTTTCCTGGATGTATAATTCTTGGCTTGCAGTTTTTTTCCTTCAAAACTTTATATATTTTATCCCATTGCCTTCTTGCCTGCATGGTTACTGCTGGGTAGTCCGAGCTTAGTAATATTGACTCTCCTTTGTAGATGACTTTTTATTTCTCCCTAGCCACCCTTAAAATTCTCTGTTTATGTTTGGTTTTGGCAAGTTTGAATAGAATATGCCTTGGTGACTTTCTTTTGGGATCTACCTTGT
Source organism: Trichechus manatus latirostris (assembly GCF_000243295.1). Taxonomy (NCBI): domain Eukaryota; kingdom Metazoa; phylum Chordata; class Mammalia; order Sirenia; family Trichechidae; genus Trichechus; species Trichechus manatus. The sequence continues at coordinate 10,433,722 of NW_004443951.1, read as the reverse complement.
GTGGGCTTCGATGAGCATCTTGGATGGAAATCTTCTCATCTTTGATGGTATCAGGGAAGTTTTCTGTCAACAAATGCTCAACAATTCTCTGTATTTTCTGTTATTCCTCCCTGTTTTGGTACTCCAGTCACTCGTAGGTTATTCCTCTTGATGGAGTCCCACAGAATTCTTACGATTTCTTTATTTTTTAAAAATTGTTTTATCTGATTTTTCCTCAAATAGGTCGGTGTCAGGTGCGTTATCTCCAGTCTCACTAATTCTGACCTCCATTGCCTCAATTCTGCTCTTCTGACTTTCTATTGAGTTGTCTAATTCTGAAGTTTTATTGTTAATCTTCTATGTTTCTGTTTGCTGCCTCTCTGTGGATTCCTGCAGCCTGTTGAATTTGTCACTGTGGTCTTCTAAAATCTTTTTAAGTTCCTCTGTTGCTTTGTTTGTGTGTTCCTTGGCTTGTTCTGCATTTTTATGATCTCCTTCCTGATCCTTTGAAGAGTTCTGTATATTAATCTTTCATATTCTACCTCCAGTAATTCCAAGAAGTTGTCTTCCTCCGGAAAATTGCTTGGTTCTTTGTTTTGGGAGCTTGCTGAAGCCATCATAGTGTGCTTCTTAATGTGATTTGTTATTGACTGTTGTCTCTGAGCTACCAGTAAGTTATTATATTTATTTATTTTATGTTTGCTTACTGTGTTTTGTGTTCTTGTTTTGTTTTGATATGCCCAAATAGGTTGCTTGTGTGAGCTAGTTTGATTATTGGCACCTTTGAAGCTCTAACAGCCTGTCACCAGGTGGTTAGATTTGTTGCTAGGTATGTGAGCCCAGGAGTCCATTTACTTTTCCTGTATGGATTCAGCTCAGTTGTCTAGATAGTCAGTCACCAAGTGTGTGGTACAGGCTCTCACCTATAGTCCCAGACGGGCAGGAGTAGGCACAGATATCTGGCTGGAGTAGGATGTCATGTGTTAAGCAAGGCAGTGGGCTGACGGGTGCCTGTGAATGTCTTTGAGGAAAACATGCCTATGTTCCCTAGAGTGTGTTGGTTGGTGGGTTTTGCAGCTGGACTGTGGGCATCCAGTGCTGTTGGCTGTGAGGATTGGGAGGCACCACTTATTTTTGGACCCTTGTCGCAGGTGGCTAGGTGGTGTGGGTGGAACCACCAGTCCTCAGGCCCCTGATATGTGTAGGTGAGGATCCTGCTTAATGGGCCAAGTGGCATCAAAGGTCATGAACCTACCACTCCACCATATAGCTGACACAGTGAAGTTAGGCTTCACGTATATACCCTGTTGTACTGTTGTAACGAGGGCCTGTGCTATTCATATGGATCCACACAGTCTATGCATGGGTGAAAGGCATTCAAATTCTGTGGACCCCTTATGCCTGTGCCTAGGTGAAGGAGCTGTGCCTACCCTGAGTTCCTGGCTTAGGGGAGCTGGCAGATTGTTTTTTCCTGTTTGTTAGTTTATTCCCTCTTCAAGGCCGGGAGAATGGCTCAGAGCGCATGAGGAGTCCTACTTTTGGACCAGGGGATGCGGCAGTTGCTAAAACTAGCCTGGAACCCAGTGTAGAGTGGGGAGGGAGCAGGTAAGTGGGAGAGAGGTTCTTCCCTAACAGGGTGTTTTTTTTTTTTTTTATTGTACTTCAGGTGAAGACTTACAGGACAAATAGTTTCTTGTGAAACAGTAGTACACATATTGTTTTATGACATTGGTTAACAACCCCATAACACAGGGTGTTTTTTGATCAACGCTGTTGGTTAAATGCATGTACTTATCTTTTGCTGATGGATTGCTGCTTTTCACTGGCTCTGGAGACCCAAGCAGACTCTCTGCCACTTGATCTCTTTCCTTGTGGAAAACGTGTCCCAAAGGCCACTGCTTGCCTCACCTTGCATGCCAGCCGATCTGGCCCGCAGGGCACCGGCTCCCGCCGGGTCAGCTCTGGCAGCTCCTCACTGCTTCTGAACCATCTCTGCCTCCATCTGCCACTCAGTGTGATTCCTCAACTTTGCCTTGGATGTTAAGAGTTCCTAGGTTGCCATATATTATCGATTCACTTCTTTTTTTGGGTCTTTGTTGTAAGAGGGACCACTGGAAGTGTCTGATTACTCTGCCATCTTGGCCCCACCTCAGAGTTGATTCTTTTAATTAAAAAATCATTTATTGAAAGTGTTCTTCTGTTACCTTGATCAATTCTTTTTCTTGTGAGCTCGTGACTTCCAGAATGCAGTACTTTGCTCTCAGATGGTAAGTCCCTTTTATCTTGCTGTGATTTAATTGTCTGGCTACCCAGTGGTATTTGCAAATGTGATTGTATTTTACTCTTCTCTCTGTAGCTTTTCAGTTAAGCTGATCTCAGCCTTATATCTTACCTTTTCTGTGTTATCTTGCATTTTTGCGTTCTGAGCCTATCTGGGATTTTACAGGGCAGATGGACTCCCCAGTTCAGTGTAACCTTCTCTATGCTTAGTATAGCTTATACTTTATTTACCCAGTTCCACTGGTTATGATTCACCTGTATGCTTTAGATTTTCCAAAAGTTTTGTTCACCTTTCTCATACTCTCTTCTCTTTATAGGGTTTCCGTGAGTTGGAATTGACTCGACAGCAATGGTATTTTTCCCCCCTTGTGTTATAACCTTTATTTGTTTATTTATTTTCCTTCTTTATTCTCATTTTAATGGTGTTTTCTGGTGGGCAGAAGATAAAAACACATGGTCAGTGAGCCCTCTTTAATTGGAAATTTTTTATGCAATAGCTTCTTGAATCTTTATAAGAATAGTGATTAGAATTTTTAAGAAATTTTCTTTTTTTTTCTGAGTTGTTTCATAAAGTGCTAGTTGTTCTGTTTGTTAATATTGTTTCTTCTGTTTTGTTGTTTTTTTTCCCTCAAATTCTTGGTAATCTTTAGTTGTAGAAACATGTGCTTTAAGCCTTTACTGGCATATATAGTCCAGATGGGTTTATCTGTAGTTGTGTAGGTCTGTTTCCCCAACAGGCTGTTATTTTGAAGAGAGATTGATACTAGCCTTTATATATGTGGATAAGGTAAGTTAACAAGCTAGTCTTCTTTTAGAATACATAGATGAGGAGTAGACAGGTCACCTGGAGAACATTTGCTGAAGGAAGGAAAGGAAGGCAAAGGAAAGTAGGCTCTTAGGTCTTTTGGAAGTTTTAAGTGGAGAACCATTAAAAAAAAATTTTCTTTTTGGTGAAAGATTTTATGGAAAGGTTTCCTGGTAGAGGGTATAGTATAGAGGAGACTCGAAAGATAATTGGATTTTTTTAAAAAACTTTTTTTCTGATTAAAAAAAGTACAACATGCCAGTTACAAAAAGTTTGAGTAGAAAAAAAGCATCATGTTAAGTCTTTCTTAATCTTTACTTTCTTCTATGTCTTCCCTCCTCCAAGCCATTTATGTACACTCTAATATATTTAAATATACACAGCATTCGTGTACATAAATATAGTAAATCTTTTTATCTTAAAAATAAAAATACTGGATAATATGATATATACACCCATAATGCTTTTTTTCATGTGACAAGAAATTTTGAGAATTTTTCTCTTAACCATTTCTTGAGATATGGTACATGCTTCCTTTATACTTTTTTCACTCAATGAAAAATGTTGAACACTTTTCTCAAACTACATGTTAAACTGCCTCATTATTTTTAGTGGCTTGTGTATTTCATCACGTGGAGATTACTTGTAATGAATATTCATCTTATTTCTGGTTTTTATTATGGTGAGTATTGCTAATATAGACATTTTGATCTACTGTTTTTTTCTTTATACTACATTTCTACAAGTGGAATGCTGACAAATATATGCAAATTAAAATTTCAATAAGTTTTGCTAAAATTGTCCTCCAAATACATTGTATCACATTTTGTTTATAGCAAAAGGGTATGTTGCAGCAAAAAAAAAAACCATATTTTTACAATAGTACGTATTTCCATGATGAATAGGTTTTTGCCAGGCAGAGGAAGGGTTTTCAAGTCAGTTAGGTGATCAAAGATAAAGCAGGTGAAAATGCAGGGCATAATATTGAAGTTGAGTGAGTGAATGGGTGTGGAAAACAGTAGAAGGTGATAAGACCAGGAAGATAATCTAGATTTATGGAGGACATTTTTAGTATGCTAAAGGATTGGGCTTAATTCTTTAAACCTTGGGGAACCGTCAGTTTTTTAGCAAGGGAATGACATGACCAGATTTGTTTTGGTTAGATCACTAACAACAGTGTGAAGAATGGCTTGGAGGGGGAGAAAAGGGGCTTGCATCTTGGTTAGGAGGTCATTGCAATTCTAAACACTCAGCCTTTATAAGTAACTCTCTTATAGTCTTTCAGTGAGATTAAATCTATCAGTTAACCTGGACTGAACACATAAGGAGTTTAACAGGAGCAGTATAGATGCAGTGTTTGCCCTCTGGAAGCTTAAAGACCAAATTTGCATAAGAGAAGCTCTCAGCACCGTTCACATTATGTTAAGTTGAAAGGGACTGGAAAACTCCTAGCCTTTCAGGGTAGGGGGTTAGCATGGTGGTGGATGTTACAGAAGAATTTAAAATAGTCAGTTTAGTGCAGTATTCCACTGGCAATTCTCCTCACCACAAAGACAATTGGAACTTTAAAGGGATATAGATTTTGTATATGGAGGAACTTGACTTTGTTTTGGGTTTCATGATTATGTCTATTTGATATCATTGTATTTATAGATTTTCATTCATTATCAATAAATAATTACAAGTATGTTTTCCAAACTTTGTGTTTGAAGGTAAGCAACTGCTCCCATTGTCCAGCAGTGTACATAACAGTGTGGGACAGGTGACATGGCAGTCATCAGGAGAAGCATCAAACCTGGTTCAAATGAGAAACCAGTCCCTTGGACAGTCTGCACCTTCTCTTACTGCTGGCTTGGTAAGTGTTAGTAAAGAGGTGGCTTGCCCTTTGAACACATCCTTGATTGTCATTTGTCATTGACACATCTGTTATTTTCCTTTTTATGATTTGGATACCTTAATTTCTTAAGGTAAAGTATAGAACAAAAATGGAAATTAATTGAATATATTCCCGATTGCTCTCGCATGTTGTGCCTGGTACTAACTATACAGTGAAGCCAAGGAAAGGATTTAATGTGATTGTAATTTTTACAAATGAATTTCCTGGGAAAGAAATTTCTTTTTATGGAAGTGATTCTAAATCTTGTGAAGTTGTGTTACTTTTGTGTACAGCTCTGGAGTATACATATTTAGTATGCAAGGATAGGGAACATGTTTGACACACAGTATATACCCTTACTGGATGAAAGAATGAGCCCTTTTTTTGTCTAGGCTTTTTTTGGTGTTATGTTGTTGTTTGTTAGTTTCCACTGAGTTGGCTCTAACTCATGCAACCTTATGTATAACAGAACAAAACATTTGCCTGGTCCTGGGCCATCTTCGTTAATATATTTGAGTCCATTGTTGCGGCTGTTGTGTCAGTCCATCTCATAGAGGCTTTTCCTCGTGTTTGTTAGCACTCTTCCAAATGTGATGTCCTTTTCTGGTGGTTGATCTTTCCTGATGATGTGTCCAAAGTAAGTGAGTTGAAGTCTCACCCATCCTAAACCAGTTCTTCCTTGTTTTTCCCTGCCTTGTTAAATAGCTCTATCACCCACCTGACCTGGTGGCCCAAAGCCAGAGACCTGGAAGTTTTCTTTCACTTCTCATCTGCCTTTGTCCCCTTCCCATGCAATCAGCCACTGAACCTTAACTCCCAATATCTCTGTGTGGTCTGTTTGTTTTCTCCACCACAGTCGTCACCAAGTCTAAGTCTCATTTGCAGTCTCTTACTTAGATCATCGTAGTGGCCTCCTGACTGTTTACTCTGTATTCAGTCTTCTTCCTTTCCGGGCCGTTCTGCACACTAAAGTCTATTGTTTCAAAAAAACAAAATTGATCATGTCTATTCTTACATCTTTCTTTAGTTCTTTCTTCCAGTGTTTTCATCTGATTAATATTTATCCAGCACCAGTGTTTGGGAATTCATTTGAGTAAAATCTCTCTGTATCTTCCTATAGCAGTTATTATGAAGTACAATAATAATTGTTTTGTTTTGTTTTTTTTTTTTTGATTTTTTAAAATAAGCTTTATTTTTTAGAGCAGTTTTAGGTTTACAGAAAAATTGCCCAGAAAGTACGGAGAGTTCCCGTAGACCCTTTCACCCTTGCTCATGGTTTTTCCTACTGTAACATTTTGCATACCTGTGGTATAATTGTTGAATGAATGAATTTTTTCATTGAGATTAGCAAGTGGAGAATGAGGAACTAGAGACAGGGGCCACAAGTGGAAGAGTTAAGCAGAGAGGGAAAGAAATGTTTTTTCTTTTAGACTGGACTATTGTATTCAGTATTTCTTACTGAGGTTGGCCTAATTAGTGAAATGTAGTTTAAATATTGACATTTTAATAGGACAGCTTGTAAATCCTAAGAATCTTTTTAATTGGTAGAGTTTGACAGATTCTCCAAATACACTTTTGGAACTCTTCCTTTACTTTGTTGGCAGACATTGCCTTTATAGGAATGGTCATTTGTAGGCAATGAGTCTTTCCATCGTTGTGATCTCAGTCTACATGTAGCATTGTATCTGGTAGAGTAAGCAGTGTATAATTTCCTTAATAAAGGAGTAAAGAGCTTTTTGGAAAAACATTTACTAAGTTGCATAGCTAGTTGGATTAATACTGTTTGAAGTATGATAGGCACAAACATCGTGCACACATGCACACACAAAGTTGATTTTAATGTATTTGTACTGGCCGAACATGATGTCACACAGACCTCTATTTTTAGCCTTGTCTCAATCATCGTTTTTATCAACTTCTTGGATAAAGGCATAGAAGGAATGCTTATCACATGTGCTGATTGTATACTGTTCCTCATGTTGAATAATAAATTCAGTCAGACCTTCACAAACAGAAATAATAGTACAAAAAGAACCAGTTAACTGAGATTTAGCAGAGTGAAAAGTAAACTTTGAAAAACCAAATGCCCAAAACTGGATTGAACAATGGCTTTAAGTCACTTGAGTGGAAAAGACTTGAAAGGTTTTAACTGACTTCTAAACTCCGAACTAACATAAACCAATGTTGTAATAAACTAAGACTGAATTGAGAATATTCTTAACAAGTCCAGAACAAAGGATATGATAATTTAATCGAACACTTTATCATGAGATCTCATATTGAATATGGTTTGCCATTTTAGGTGCCACTTATTGTACTTTTAATTTAATAATTTAATAATACCTCAGAACTTTATTTTGAGGTGGCATATGGTGTATGCTTTTTAAAATTTGTGCTTTAGGTGAAAGTTTACAGTGCAAATTAGTTTCTCATTCAAAAATTTATACACAAGTTGTTTTGTGACATTGGTTGCAATTCCCGCATTGTGTCAGCATTCTTCCCCCTTTCCACCCCGGATTCCCTGTATCCATTTGTCCAGTTTTCCTGTCCTTTCCTGCTTTCTTTGCTATGGGGCAGGTGTTGCCCATTTGGTCTCTTATACTTGATTGAATTAGCACGTTCCTCACCTGTGTTACTGTTTTACAGCCCTGTCTAATCTTTGGCTGAAAGGTGGACTTCAGTTCTGAGTTAAGGTGTTCGAGGGCCATAGTCTTCAGTGTTCCTCCAGTCTCTGTCAGACGAGCAAGTCTGGTCTTTTTTTTTTTTTTGTGAATTTCAATTTTGTTCCACATTTTTCTCCCGCTCTGTACGGGACCCTCTATTGTGATCCTTGTCAGAGTGGTTGTTGGTGGTAGCCGGGCATCATCTATTTCTTCTGGGCCCAGGCTAGCGGAAGCTGTGGTTCATGTGATCCATTAGTCCTTTGGACTAATATTTTCCTTGTGTCTTTGGTTTTCTTCATTCTCCTTGCTTTGGACGGGATGGGACCAATAGATGTATCTTAGATGGCCACAAACTTTTAAGACCCCAGACTCTACTCACCGAAGTAGGATGCAGAACGTTTTCTTTATGAAGTACGTTACGCCAGTTGACCTAGATGGTCCCTGAGACCGTGGTCCCCAGCCTTCAACCCCAGTAACTTGGTCCCTCAAGGTGTTTGGATGTGTCTAGGAAGCTTCTATGACTCTGCCTTGGTCAAGTTGTGCTGACTTCCCCTACATTGTGTGTTGTCTTTCCCCTGACCAAAATTAACACTTGTCTACTATCTTGTTAGTGATTTTTCCTCCCCATCCCTCCCCTCCCTTGTAACCATCAAAGATTGTTTTTTTCTGTGTATAAACTTTTCCTTGGATTTTTATAATACTGGTCTCATACAATATTTGTCTTTTGTAATTGACTTATTTTACTCAGCATAATGCCCTCCAGATTCATCCGTGTTGTGATATGTTTCACAGATTCATCGTGGTATATGCTTTTAAAGAAAATAAAAATCTATACCACTTCTTAGAACCTTTTCCCATCATTTGTAAATGTTATTGTTAGATGCCATCGAGTCGGTTCTGATTCATAGCGACCATATGTACAACAGAACAAAGCACTGCTGGGTCCTCCGCTGTCCTCATGATCCTTGTTATGCTTGAGCCCATTGTTGCAACTACTGTGTCAGTCCATCTCGTTGAGACTCTTCCTTTTTTTCACTGACCCTCTGCTTTATCAAGCATGATGTCCTTCTCTGGGAAGTGATTCCTCCTAACAACATGTCCAAAGTATATGAGATATAGTTTCGCTATCCTTGCTTCTAAGGAGCATTCTGGCTATACTTCTTCCAAGCCAGATTTGTTCTTTCTTTTCGCAGTCCATGGTATATCCAGTATTCTTCGTCAACACCACAACTCGAAGGTGTCAATTCTTCTTCTATCTTCCTTACTTATTATCCAGTTTTTGAATACATACGAGGCGATCGAAAACACCATGGCTTGGGTCAGGCACACCTTAGTCCGCAAAGTGACATCTTTGCTTTTTTTTAACACTTTAAAGAGGCCTCTGCGGCAGATTTGCCAAATGCAGTGTATCGTTTGATTTCTTGACTGCTGCTTCTGAGGGTGTTGATTGTGGATCCAAGTAAAATGAAATCCTTGAGAACTTCAATCTCTTCTCCATTTATCATGATTGCTTATTGGTCCATTTGTGAGGATTTTTGTTTTCTGTATGTTGAGGTGTAATCTACACTGAAAGTTGTAGTCTTTGATCTTCATCAGTAATTGCTTCAAGTCCTCTTCACTTTCAGCAAACAAGGTTGTGTCATCTGCATAAGGCAGGTTGTTAATGAGTCTCCCTCTAATTTTGATGCCACGTTCTTCTTCATACAGTCCAGCTTCTCGGATTATTTGCTCAGCATACAGACTGAATAAATATGGTGAAAGGATACACCCTGATGCACACCTTTCCTGACTTTAAACCACGCAGTATCCCCTTGTTCTGTTCGAATGACTGCCTCTTGATCTATGTACAGGTTCCTTATGAGCACAATTAAGTGTTCCGGAGTTCCCATTCTTTGCAGTGTTATCCATAATTTGTTATGATCCACAGTTTAGTCCCTTGGCATAGTCAATAAAACACAGGTAGACATCTTTCTGGTATTCTGTGCTTTCAGCCGTGATCCATCTGACATCAGCAATGATATCCTTCATTCCACATCCTCTTCTGAATCCAGCTTGATTTTCTGACAGTTCTCTGTCGATGTACTCCTGCAACTGCTTTTGAATGATCTTTAGCAAAATCTTACTTGTGTATGATATTAATGATATCATTCAATGCCATTACTCTTCAAGCTGTCATTCCCGGCCTCATAGACCATATGATTGTCTGATTCAAAATGGCCAATACCAGTCCATTTCAGCTCACTAATGCCTAGGATGTGGATGTTTATGCATTCCATTTTATTTTTGATGATTTTCAATTTTCCTAGATTCACGTTTTCTGATTATTAATGGATGTTTTACAGCTATTTCTTCTCATTTTGAGTCGTGCCACATCAGCAAATGAAAGTCTCAGTAGCTTGACTCCATGCATATCATTAAGGTCTACTTTACTTTGAGAAGGCAGCTCTTCCCATCATCTTTTGAGTGGCTGCCAACCTGAGGGACTCATCTGGCACTATAATGTTCTGCTGCTATTCTTAAGGTTTTCAGTGGCTAATTTTTTTTCAGAAGTAGACTGCCAGGTCCTTCTTCCTAATCTGTCTTAGTCTGGAAGGTCAGCTGAAACTTGCCCACCATGTATGACCCTGCTGGTATTTGAGTTCCGATGGCATAGCTTCCAGTATCACAGCAACACGCATTCCCCACAGTACGACAAACTGACAAACGTGTGGGGGTAAATATTATAGTACTCCTTAATTATCACATAGGACTTCAAAGAGAAAAACCTGTAGGTGTGTTTTACCTGCTTACAGTGTTACGAACAGAATCCAAACTCTGCAGCTTTCTCTTTTAGTCTTACCTTTCTGAAATCATAGCTTTCTGTTTTCTAATGTTGAGAGTTGGAAATATATATGTCTTAATCAGCCTTATTGATATATAATTTACACCCATTTTAGTTGTACAGTTTGATGTGTTGACATGTATACAGTTGTGTCATAACCACCACAATCACCATATAAAACATTTCTATTATCTCCCGAAAGTACCCTGTATTTTTTGAAGTCCATTTTCTCCCATTATCCCCAGCCCTTGGCAGCCACTGATCTGTTTCTGTCAATGTCATTTTGCCATTTCTAGAATTTTATACAAATGTAGTCATATAGTATATAGTCCTTTGTGTCTGACTTCTTTTACTTAGCATAATACTTTTGAGGTTTATCGTAGTTGTTTTGAGTATCAGTAGTTCATTTCTTTTTATTCCTAAGAAGTGTTCCATTGTATGGGTGTATCAGACTGTGTTTATCGATTCACCAGTGGATGACCATTTGAATTGTTTCTGGTTGTTGCCAGTTATGGATGAAGCTACTCTGAAAGTTTGTGTACAAGTATTTGTGTAGACATACGTTTTCATTTCTCTTGGGTAAATACCTAGAAGTGAGGTTGCTGGGATGTGTGATAAGAGTGTGTTTATCTTTATAAGAAACTGCCCAACTATTTTCCAGAGTGGCTATACCATTTTTTTATTCCCACTAGCAAGTTATAAGAGTTTCAGTTGCTGCACATGCTTGTCAGTACTAGGTATTAACATCATTTTAGTGTTAGCCATCCTAGTGGGTGTGTAGGGGTATGCTATTGTAGTTTTAATTTGCATGTCTAAAGGCTAATGAGGTTGAGCATCTTTTTATGTGCTTATTTGCTATTTAAATATATATTCAATGGTGAAGTGTCTATTTAAATCTTTTGGCAGTTAAAAATATTTGTTTTTTTGTCATCTTATTATTGAGTTTTAAGAGTTCTTTATATATTCTGGATACAAGTTTGTTTGTTTTTTTTAAATCAGATATATGCTTTGCAAATATTTTCTCCTTGCCTGTAGCTCACCTTTTCATTTTCTAATCAGTCTTATATACAAAAATATGCAGAAGTCAATTGTATTTCTCTAGACTGATAATGCACAATTGGCACCTGGAATTTAAATATCAATGATACTTATAATAAGTTAATAACATGAAATACTTAAAAGATAAACTTAAGAAAATATTTGCAAGACCACCAGTACACTGAAAACTACAAAACATTACTGAGATAAAGAAAATGTAAATGAGTGTAGAGAGAGAACGGTATTCATGGACACAATATCATTAAGACATTAATTTCCCCCATTGATCTATAGATTGAATGCAATCCCAGTCAAAATCCAGGCAATCTTTTTCAGAGAGTGACAAGATAATTTTAAATTTATGTTGAAATGCAAAGGAACTAGAATAACCAAAACAATATTGAAAAAGAAGACCAAAGTTGGAGGAACCACTCCACCTGATTTTATGACTTATTATAAACTGCAGTAATGAAGATATTTAGTATTTCTGTAAGGACAGGCATATATAGAGCACTAGAACATAGTAGAGTCCAGAAACAGAAAAATGTGCCAAGGTAATTTAATGGGGGAAAAGATAGTTTTTCAACGAATGGTACAAGAACAGTTGGACTTTCTCATGGAAAAAAAAAAAAACTTGACCCTTACCACATACTACATGCAGACATTTACTTGAGACGGTTAAATGACCAAATGTAATTGCTAAAATCATAAAACATGTAGAGGAAAACATAGCAGAAAATCTTTATGACTTTGGGTGAGGCAAAAGTTTCTTAGAACTGAAAAAGCACAAGCCATAAGAGAAAAAAAAAAAAACATTGAACTTCATCAAAGAAAAAACTTTTGCTATTAAGTACATATTTTTAATGGGATAGGGACAAACTGAAATATGTCTACAAGAGGATGGAATGGTGAGTATCTTGCAACAGTGTTAAACTGTTAAAAAGGTTTTAACATTTATCTGGATTTTAACAAATGTCACCACCTTTCACCTTTGGAGGTAGAAATCCAGAAGTCATGATGAATGATAGTTACAAAAAACTTCTATGGACTTCCCTATGGATTTACACTTTTTTCATTCCTACTCTAGAAAATGTGTTGGAATGAAGTGATTGTGAGTGATTTCTAATTTATAAAAGAAGTAAATACAAGCTTAGACTGTAGACCTGTGTTCTAAGTCCCAGTCCTGCCATTTAGTAATCATATGACCACAGGCAAGTTATTTAACCTCTTTAAGCCTCAGTTTTCTCATCTGTAAAATCAAGATAATTATAGGACTTTCACCATAGGGTTATTAGGAAAAAACAAGACAATGCATGTAAAATAACATAGTGCTAGATTTGTAGTATGAACTGAAGGTTAGTCTTTTTTTTTTTGTAAGCCTAAACCCAAAAAAGCCAAACCCATTGCCATTGATTCTGACTCACAGTGACCCTATAGGACAGAGTAGAACTGCCCCGTAGCGTTTCCAAGGAGCGGCTGATGGATTCAAACTGCTGACCTTTTGATTAGCAGCCAAGCTCTTAACCACTGTGCCACCAGGCAATTTCTTATAGCTTATGCTGCTGGTCTAGATAAATGAGAGTCAGGAAATAAGAGTGAATTCCAGTTTTATACTTCATGGGATAGAGTGATACCTGTAACTGAAATTGGGAATACAGGAGAAAGAACAGGTTTAGGGGAGGAAATTAATGAGTTTGATTGACAGAGGGTTGATGTCAGATCATTCTGATGTAGATATCTTCTTAAGAGTTATATTATAGAGGTCCAGAGTTAAGGAGAGAAGTTTAGGACTATAGATTTGGATTTGGAAGCTGTATCATTATGCAAGAGAATACAGAGAAAGAAAAGAAATGTGACGGAGCATGAAAAATTTACACACGAAGGGGCAAATAGTATAAAATAGTGAAGTATCAAACTTAGTAGCAACAATAGGCATATAGATAAGGTATATTCACTGCCTATTAACTTGAAAATTACTGTCATTTCCACTCCTGATTCATCTTTCTGTAAGAGAAACATGTTTCTAATGCCACCTAGTGTTTTTTCAAAGGTATGGGAGTAATGTTTTATAAGAGGTTTTTAAATAAAAATCAGGAGATTTCATGAGATTGAACAGGTTGTTAGCAGCCTCTTCGTTCTTGTTGTGTGCTGTCGAGTTGATCCTGACTCATAGTGACTCAATAGGCCAGAATAGAACTGCTCCATAGGGTTTCCTAGACCGTAATCTTTACGGGAGCCAGGTCTTTTCTCCTCCTGCAGAGTGGCTAGTAGATTTGAATGGCTTACCTTTCCATTAGCAGCCTAGTTGCTTACTGTCAAGAGTATCCGTAACAGAGAAGCAAAAGAAGACCGTAATTATTTTGCCTGGACAGATTTTGAAAAACATTTCATCTTGAATTGTTAAATGTGTTTTTATTATCTCTCCTGTGATAATTTGTAAAGAATTTAAGGTATACAACCTTAAAAATAGTGACCTTCCTATTTTTAAAAAGCATGTATAAAATTTTTTTTAGAGAAATTGATAGATTGAGGTGAAAGAGATACTTTTGAATTTGTTGAGAGAATATTTGTGAAAGTTTTTCATAAAGTGTTATACATGTCAAGGAGAATGGTATTAATCTATTATTTTAAACAGTTTAAAGTTATGGTTATAATTTTCTCTTTTTAAATCTTGCACTAGTCTTTTATTGGGCTTGTATTGCCATATTGCTGTGCACAAGTGTGTTTCAAAGTGCTGAGCAAAGACTGAAAAACAATGCTATTGGTACATTCTGTTATGTAAACAAAGTAGAATTTTATTAGGGAAATTTGAGTTGGGTTGTAGAATATTCCACAGCTCTGACTCATCAAAATACATGTAAATATAGCATATTACTGTACCTTCATTTTAAATTTGTATTATAAAATATAAGTTAAAGTGCTGTTTTTAAAATAAGGTATAGTAACAAATAGCAATTATCCCATAGACTTTTCATTTAAAAATTCTGTTTTCAAGCGGGAAATCCAAGTGTTTGATATGACTCACTCAGGATCTTGTGGTTTTTTTTTTTTTTTTTAAATTACGTTGAAAATATGCACAACAAAACATTTGCCCATTCAACAATTTCTACATGTATATTTCAGTGACATTGATTATATTCTTCATGTTGTACAACCAGTATTACTGTCCTTTTTCCAAATTATTCCACCACTGTTAACATAAACTCAACGCCCCCAAGCAAAAGCTCCCCTTTTCCCCCTCCCTTCCAACTCTGGTAGCCACTGATAATCTTTGGTTTCTGTATATTTGCTTACTTCGTATAAGCGAGGTCATACAGTATTTGTTGTTTTGCCCCTCACTTATTTTGCTCAGCACGATGTTTTCACGGCTCATCCATGTAGTGGCATGTATCAGGACTTCATTTCTTTTTATGGGTGACATGGGGTCACTGTGAGTCAGAATCAACTCGAGGGCACCTAACAACGACAACAATAACAATATTCCATTGTATGTATATACCACATTTTGTTTATTCATTTATCAGTTGATGGACCTTTCAGTTGTTTCCACTTTTTGGCTATTGTGAAAATTCTCATTTAGGATCTTATGTGGAGTTGCGTATGTTGTTTCTTTTGCTTAGATTGTCCTGGTCAACTTCTGTGTATCTTTTGAGGTCCAGTTCAATGATTTCTTCCTTTATGTAGCCTTCTGTGATTCCTTCATCCAGAATGGAATTGTTTCACCTTGTTTGCACCACAGTTAAACCTTATACAACCTTTATTACTATATAAAGGCAGTGAACTCTAAGAGCACGTATGAAGATAAAGAAAGAGTGCTTAACAACTACTATAGCCTCCAGCAGACTGAGTCCAATACAACTGGATGGTGCCTGGCTACCACCACTGACTACTCTGACAGGGATCATAATAGAGGATCCTGGACAGAGCTGGAGAAAATTGTAGAAGAAAATTCTAACTCAGACAAAAAGACCAGACTTACTGGCCTGACAGAGACTGGAGAAACCCTGAGAGTATGGCCCCTGGACACCCTTTTAGCCCAGTAATGAAGTCACTCTGAAGGTTCACCTTTTAGCTGACAGACTCATAGGACAAAATGAGACTAAAGGGGCACACCAGCCCAGGGGCAAGGACTAGAAGGCAGGAGGGGACAGGAAAGCTGGTAATAGGGTACCCAAGGTCAAGAAGGGAGAGTACTGACATGTCATGGGGTTGTTAACCAATGCTATAAAACAATATATGTAGTAACTGTTTAATGAGAAGCTAGTTCTGTAAACCTTCATCTAAAGTTCAGTTAAAAAAAAGTAAATAAAACTGTGTACTATTCAAATGTCAAAAAAAAAAAAAAAAGTGAGTACTTAAAAACTAATTGCCACCATTAAAAGGTAAATTGGCTCTGGGCATGTTACTTAACCTCTCTGTAACTCTTTCCGTTCTTTGTAAAATGGAAATAAAAGTATCTAAATAAGTTATTCTAGTTTTGTTTTATGAATTAAATAAATTTATATATGTAAGCTTTTAGAACAGTGCCTGGTACATAGTAAACCTTAGTAAATATTAGATGATATTATTATTATTGTACTAACATTGCTTGTGGGGCCCTGGTGGTGCAGTGGTTAAGAACTCAGCTGCTAACCAAAAGTTCTGCAGTTCAAATCCACCAGCCACTCCTTGGAAACCCTATGGGGCAGTTTCTACTCTGTCCTACATGGTTACTTTGAGTCAGAATCAACTTGATGGCAATGGGTTTCAATATTGCTTATAATTATTTGTTTACGTTTCTTCTCTCCTCTCCTCTGCTAATCTTTGAGCCTCTAGAAGGTAGGCGCTTATTCTCTTTACACGTGAATTCCAGAAGATGACACATCGCATGACTTATAGTGGGTTCTTTGTAAATATTTGAAAAATCAATTTCTGAAAACCTGTTCTTTTGTAAGGT
Organism: Trichechus manatus latirostris; assembly: GCF_000243295.1. Taxonomy (NCBI): domain Eukaryota; kingdom Metazoa; phylum Chordata; class Mammalia; order Sirenia; family Trichechidae; genus Trichechus; species Trichechus manatus. The sequence continues at coordinate 10,417,324 of NW_004443951.1, read as the reverse complement.
TATGAGGAGTGCTTTCAAAGCCCTTCTCTCCATGATAACATTTCTTTTTTCTCATAGGGTTAGCATTTGTAAGTATTTGTTATAATTCTTGGTAGAAGGCCCCATCCATCACTAGATTATAAGCTCCTTTATAGCAGGGTTTCATTTCTTATAAAATTTTTTCCTCTGAACCCTGGTGGCATAGTGGTTAAGAGCTATGGCTGCTAACCAAAAGGTCTGTAGTTCGAATCCACCAGGCGCTCCTTGGAAGCCCTATGAAGCAGTTCTACTCTGTCTTACAGGGTCGCTATGAGTCAGAATTGACTCGACGGCAAGGGATTTGGTTTTTGTTTTGGTTTACTGTACCCTGTAACAGGCATCTAAGATGGTATTCTCTATTTGTATGCAGTGGTTGAGTGAATGAAGATTATGTGAAAATAAGTTTTTCTAAGAATCATCTGCCAATGGCATATCACCTGGGTCTTCCTTTTTTTTTTTTTTTAAGCTTCTAAGTGGGTTGACAGTTTGCATTTTTACAAGGTATCTCCTCTTATCTGTAGAGTGTCTAGAATGTGAGGCTGGTTCAAGGGTGTATAGACTGGTAGCCTTAAAAGGAAGAATGTTAAGAAAGGGTAGTGTGCCCAAGAGTTTAAAAAGGCCTGCATGCAAGGTTCCCTTGACTGATATCTAGGAACTTGAATGGTGAACAGTTTCCTATGCTGATATAAGACTTTCCATAAATGATAAGAGTGACTCACTGTGTGTAGACGGTTTGTACAAACATTGTGGTTTATACTGAACACCAGCTTTTCTTCTGGGAGTCTGGAATTTTGCTACGTGCTAGGTAGAAGGCGCTTTTGTGATCAGCTTCAATAAAAACCTTGAGGGTTGAGTCTCTGAACTCAGTAGACAATGTTTCACATGTGTTGTCACAATTTGTTGCTGGAGGAGTTAAGAGCTTCCTGTATCAATCCACTGGGAGAGAACTCTTAGAAGCTTGTGCCTGGTTTCCTCTGGATTTTGCCACATGTGCCTTTTCCTTTTGCTAATTTTACTTTGTATCCTTTTGCTGTAATAAATCTTAGCTGTGTATGAGTATGTGCTGAGCCCTCTGAGAGAATCATCAAACCTTAGGGATGGCCTTGGGGACCCTGACATAGTCATGTTTTTCAGGATGAGAGGGATGTGTAATAAACAGTGCAAAGCAAAAGATGATTGTTGTGGAGGGAAAAAACTGCTGTTGAGCATTGCATCTTTGGTAGCCGTCCCATTATAGTGTTACTCAATATGATTGTTAGGTTTTTGCTCTTTTATTAAACAATGTAATCGATTTGTGTAATTTGTTATATTGCTGTGTTAAAAAAAGAAACCAATTAGTCCTTTCAACAAATTAACTGCTTTATATATGGATTGACATTGATTATAATTTTTCTATAGACTAGTAGTATTAAATGGGAAAAAAAGATGCTTGTCATCATGCATTAAATGATAATGCCCGGAGAATTAATTATAAGTAGGAAGATTTATATTGAAACATATCACATAATTACTCTCAGTGGGTGGTGAGAATTGATTTTTTTCTCCTTATTTATTTTGTAACTGTCTTAGTCATCTAGTACTGCTCTAACAGAAATACCACAAGTGGATGGCTTTAACAAAGAGAAATTTATTCTGTCAGTCTAGTAGGCTACAAGTCCAAATTCAGGGCATCAGCTCCAGGGGAGAGCTTTCTCTGCCAGCTCTGGAGGAAGGTCCTTGTCATCAATCTTCCCCTGGACTACGAGCTTCTCTGCTCAGGAACCCCGGGTCCAAGGGATACGCTCTGCTCCCGGTGCTGCTTTTTTGGTGGTATGAGGTCCCCAACTCTCTGCTTGCTTCCCTTTCCTTTTATCTCTTGTAAGATAAAAGGTGGTGCCGGCCACACCCCAGGCAAACTCCCTTCACATTGGATCAGGGATGTGACCTTAGCAAGGGTGTTACAATCCCACCCTAATCCTCTTTAAGATAAAATTATAATCACAAAATGGAGGACAACCACACAATACTGGGAATCATGGCCTAACCAAGTTGACACATGTTTTTTGGGGACACAATTCAATCCAGGACAGTTATGTTTAGCAAATATTTATTTAGTACCTCTTATCAGGTTATATGGAAACCCTGGTGGCATAGTGCTGTTAACCAAAGATTGGCAGTTCGAATCCACCAGGTGCTCCTTCGAAACTCTATGGGGCAGTTCTATTCTGTCCTATAGGTTCACTATTAGTCGGAACCTACTCGACGGCAATGGGTTTTTTTTTCTTTTATATTAATCAGGTTATATGAGGAGCCCTGGTGGTACAGTGGTTAAAGCGCTTGGCTCCTAACCGAACGGTTGGCAGTTTGAACCCACCAGGCGCTCTGCAGGAGAAAGATATGACAGTCTGCTTCCGTAAAGATTTACAGCCGTGGAAACCTTATGGGGCAGTTCTACCCTGTCCTGTAGGGTGGCTATGAGTCGGAATCAACTCGACGGCAGTGGGTTTTTTGGATTTATCAGGTTATATAGGAGTCCCTGGGTGGTGCAGATGATTAACATGTTTGACTGCTAACGGAAAGGTTGGAGGCACCCACCCAGAGATACCTTGGAAGAAAGTCTTGGAGATACGTTTCTTAAAAATCAGCCATTGAAAACCCTGTGGAGCACAGTTCTACTCTGATACATGTGGGGTCACCATGAGTTAGTATTGACTTGATGGCAACTGTTCTGGTTTTTTTGGTTTACCAGTTTATATAAGAGATGTTGAATATACAAGTGTGAAAAAACAGACATGGTTCTTGTCTTCATGGAATTTAAAGCTTCATGGGGGAGACAAATATTAACAAATTTGATTTTAATTAAAAAATCAACATTGGTATAACTTTATAGATGTAAATAGCAATAAGAGATTAAAATATGTCAACACTACCAAAGAACCATAATGTTTAAAATGCATTTTACTACAAATGACATGAATCTGGGTGTTTTGTTAACCTGGTATTACTGTACAGAATTGTGGTCCTTATTTTCCATAGAGTGACTTTTGATCTGCATTTCAGAATGCTGGGATTAGGGGCATCTTTTTGTCTAACTTTAAATTTTTTATGAGACATTTTATTGTGTACTCCATAGTCAGTTTAGGTTCCTGATTATGAATGTAAAAATAAATCACTGTATTGTGGCTATTAAAGAGATTGATGAGTGTCTTTGTCACTATGAACTAACCTAGTTCTCATGATCAGCTTATGGTGGCAGTCTGTTAGCTGCAGTGCATTAAAGAGCCTCAGATGTTTTCTCTTCAGCAGCATAATTGTTGATGTAAATTAGCAACAGGGCCCATTGGCAATTTAGAATATCAGTTTCACGGAGAAAAGAATAATACTGTACATGCATTGAACATAGGATGCAAAATCCTAAGGTGCCATATTTTTTAAAAAATTCTTTTAGATTCATACTTGGTGGTGTTCTACTTGGTACTTGCCTGCTTATATAGTGAAATCTATGAGAGCCCAGAACTCGACGAGACTGCCTTGTTTTTCCAGGTCTCACAAGTTTTCCACCTTTGACAGGGTGCTGTCTTACCGCTTTTCTATCACTCTATTAATGGAAAATTTGAGATTTCCTTCTGTGACAGGTTTCTGCCTTATACAGGTTCAGGTTTTGCAGGTTTTACTATATAAACATTCAAAGATTAGTTAAGAATAGTTATATCTTCTCTTGAAAGTAATTTATTGGAGAAATTAACTAGTATTTTCACATAAATTAATATTTTTTATAGCTTGGCCAGTTTTGAAGGGGCATTTACTGCATGACTAAAAATAATAGCATTTGATAAACAATGCTATTTGCTAGGGACTGTGCTGAGCATTTGACATGCATTAGTTTATTTAATCCTTATAGCAACCCTCTGAAATAGACATGATTACTAAACCAATGTATAAGAATTTATTTCTGGGCTCTCTTTTCTATTCTATTGGTCTGTATGTCTGTCCTTATACCAGTACCACACTGTTTTGATTGCTGTAGCTTTGTAGTAAAGATAAACTTAGTTTTGACCCGTTTCTTCATGTAATAATTATGTGAACATAAGCACACAAGACCTTTCTTTGCTTCCTTCTTTCCATTTCTTTCTTTCACTTGCATCACTTTTCTTTCCCTTTCTTCCCTTCATCCTTCCCTTTACTTTCTTTTTTTCCCTTCCTGTTCCTCATGGTATTTATTTATAAAATGGACATGATATTTGTAAAGTACCTTCCACAGTATTAGACACTTCAGTGACCAGTAAATGGTATTAGTTTACATGGTGTTATTTTAAATACACTTCACACTTAAAAAATGGTTTCATACAAACTTTCTCGTTTATTCTTCAAATATGCTGAAGCACGTATTGAATTATACTCTGTTTTATAAGTGAGGAAACTGACATAGTATGAATGTATACCCAAAGTAATATTGCTAATGAGTAGTGGAATTGGGATTCTTTTGTTTTTGATTCCTCTATTATATCACAAGTGCCTGTACAGAGTGTGCTTTTCCCTACTCCACCCATTATTTCAAGAGATTCTCAGGAAATTGCTTGGCATCAGCTGGGCCCGGCTATGTGATTGTGGTAATAATTGGCATTGGCTATTTGCTGCAATTTTGTAACTAGTTTACCTCTGTATAGGTACCTTCTTCTGCTTTTTTTTTTTTTTTTTTTTTTTACCTTTCCTGGCCTCATACAACTTTTTTTAAAATTTTTTTTATCGTGCAGTAGATGAGAGCATTTACAGCAAATCAGTTTCCCATTTGATAGTTTGTACACAAAGTGTTCCACGACATTCGTTCCATTCCGCACAATGTGCCTGCCCTCTCCCCATTTCCATCCTAGGTTCCCAATTTCCTTTTGTCCTGAATTGCTTCTGCTTCCTGACTTCTCGTCTTTGCTTTTGCGCAAATGTTGCCCTTTCGATCTCACGTAATAGATTGTGCTAAGGAATGCGTTCCTCTCAGGTGTTGTTGTTTATTTTATGGACCTGTCTATGGTTTGACTGACGGATAGTCTTCGGTAATAGCTTCAGTTCCAGCTCAGAAGGATGTCTTAGGGTCATATTTTCGGGAGTTCCTCCAGTGCCTATCAGACCAGTAAGTCTGGTCTTTTTTGTGAATTTGGTTTTCTGTTTCACAATTTTTCTTCCACTGTGTCCAGGACCCTCTGTTGTGATCCCAGTCAGAGCTGTTGCTAGTGGTAGCCAGGCACCATCTAGTTCTTCTGGTCTCAGGGTCATGTAGACTATGATTCATGTGGTCCATCAGTCCTTTGTACTTATTGCTCCTTTGTGTCTTTGTTTTTCTTAATTCTCTTTTGCTCCAGATGGTAAGAGACCGATTGTTTTATTTTAGATGGTCACTCGCAAGCTTTTAAGACCCCAGACTCTATTCACCAAAGTAGAATGCAGAACTTTGTCTTTATGAACTGTGTTGTGCCAATTGATGTAGATTTCCTGCAAGTCTGTGGTCCCTGGAGAAGGACATCATGCTTGGTAAAGTACAGGGTCAGCGAAAAAGAGGAAGATCCTCAACAAGTGACTTCAGCAATGGGCTTAAGCATAACAATGATTGTGAGGGTGGCGCAGGACTGGGCAGTGTTTTGTTCTATTGTACAAAGGGTCGTTATGAGTCGGAACCGACTCGACGGCACCTAACAACAACAACATGGTTTGTAGGGAAGTAAAGAGATGCAGAGAGATCAAATAAGAGGCCACTAGAACAGTTCAGGCTAGAGAATTGGAGACTTGTGTACTAAGGTTCTAGCAGTAAGCCTCAGGGGTAAAAAGTATACAGAGGTTCAGGGTATATTCTGTAAAGATAGCCAGGCTCTTGGAAAACTAGACAAGCTCTTGAATTGAATAGGAGAAAGTAGAAGAATAGGGTAAATAGAAGAATCAAGGATGGCACCTTGAGCCACTGGGTGGATCATGTCATCATTTACCAAGATGAGGAACGCTATAGGAGGAACAAGTCTATCATTTTGGACATGGTAAGGTTTCATTCTACTATTTCCTTCTAAAAAGGAGCCCTGGTGGCACAGTGGTTAAGTGCTTGGCTGCTAACTGAAAGGTTGGCTGTTTGAACCCACCAGCTGCTCCAAGAGAGAAAGATGTGGTAGTCTGCTTCTGTAAAGATTACAGTCTTGGAAATCCAATGGGAGCAATTCCACTCTGTCCTTTAGGGTCAGTATGAGTCAAAATCGACTTGATGGCAAGAGATTTACCTCTAAAGAGTTATAAATGGTTTCTTACATTATGTATTCAGTCCCTATAGGACAGAGTAGAAATGCCCCGTAGGGTTTCCAAGGAGCAGCTGGTGGATTTGAACTACCGACCTTTTGGTTAGCAGCCATAGCTCTTAACCACTTCACAACCAGGGCTCCATACTCAGTACTAGCAACCTTCAAATGGTGGACCTCCACCACCCTTCTTAAGAGTGTTACTTTTCTACTCTTCCGTATGTAAAACCATACAGTCTGGAGAGCCCACAGACAAAGTCAGTGTTAGATACATCTGACTGCTGAAGAGAGGGAAGTAATGCTTTGTGAGCATCCTAAGCCTCAGCACCAAGCCTGGTAGGGCAGAAAAGCTCTGAAATCTGCTTAGCAAAAACATGAAGAAGCTCTTCCCAGCACAGTGAGCTCTAATATAAACTGTATAGCCTTTTTCATTACTAAGTAAAATTACCTTCCTTTCTACTTTCAAAGAATCAAATCCACAGCAGGAACAAAAAAGTTTGCATAACTTGAATTTTACACAATATTCAGAACCCATTTGTACTTACCGTGTCATTTGGAATCTTTACCCCCATGAAATCTGACTTTTGAAAAAAACCTACTTTTTTACACTTTTCTATGATATCCTGGACTCCTGCCTAGATTCATTTCCTGATTTCTGAATGCTACCCCCAGTGAATAAAAACATTTCATTAAGACAGAAGAAGGAATGGATACATAGCTAGATAGATATGATGAGAGTTGTGGGAGGACATAAGGGAACACACCCATCTACAGATATGAGATATGGTATGGAAAATACCATAGCTTGGGTCAGGTGCACCCTAGTCCTCAGAGTGACATCTTTGCTTTTTAACACTTTAAAGAGGTCTTTTGCAGCAGATTTGCCCAATGTGGTATGTTGCTTGATTTCTTGACTGTTGCTTCCATGGGCATTCATTGTGGATCCAAGTAAAATGAAATCCTTGACAACTTCAGTATTTTCTCTGGTTATAATGGTACAGTTGTGAGGATTTTTGTTTCCTTTATGTTGAATCCGTACTGAATGCTGTGGTCTTTGATCTTCATCAGTAAGTGCTTCAAGTCCTCTTCGCTTTCAGCAAGCAAGATTGTGCAATCTGACTTCCGGGCAACATGGCACTATAGACAGAAGCATCACGCCGTCCCTCCACAGCAAAGATCCGAAAAACTAAGTTAAACAGAGACAAATGTCATTCCTGACACCCTAAGCATCAAATGAAGAGATAAAGAACTCAGCCAAGCACGGAATGGAATAAGAAGCTGACAGAGAAAAGAGAGCAAGGAGAGATACATGCAGAGGTCCCCTATTAGCTAACGCAGCACAGATCCGCCATCTTGGACTCCTATCAGAGATCAGTGAATGGGGGTACGAGAAGGCAGCTTCATGGTGCTTCCAGCAGGAGACAGAACAACTGGTAACCAGTGATATACACTGCCCCACCCTCCACCCTTCTTCACCCCGACTCGGCCTCCTCTGCTTCCTGCGGCCACAGTCTCTTAGCTGGGAAGCACTGGCTTCAACCTGGTGCCACCTGGATTCCACCCGCCCGCACTGGCCGGCTCCCTGAGTGCCATTTGTTGGCAGCTGGTGTTGTTTTTTTCCGCTTCTTTTGATTTCTTCCTTACCTCTCACCACCTCCCCCTCCTTTCTCTCAAATACCTGGCTCCGTGTGCCATCTTTGCTTTTTCTTGAAAGGCTGCGAAAGACTGCTTGACTGTGAAACTGCTTCCCGGCCTGTACCGCCACGCTGGTGGGATCCCTGGAGTTTTTTGTTTGTTTGTTCTGATTTGTACTGTTTTGATTTGTTTGTTTTCTTTTTCTTTTCTTGGCTTGGGAGCCCCTTCTAGCCAGGCAGTACAGCACAGCTTGGAAGTTACTCCCTTACTCTGCACAGACGCGCATTGGGGTCCCTGGGGGTATTTCTTTTTTCTTGTTTGTTTTTGTTTTTTTTGTTTCTTTGTTTTGTTTTCTTCTCTCTCTTTCTCCCTTTTTGTCTTTCCTCATTTCTCGATTTCTCGTCTCTCTGTACTTACCTTCCCACCTCGCGAATACTTGGCGCTGTGTGACACCTCTATCCCTTCTAGCCAGGCAGTACTTCACAGCCTGGGAGCAGCTTTCCAAATCCTCGCAGGTGCACCAGTGGGATCCCTGGGGGTTTTTTTTTTTTTTCCTAATTTTTATTTATTCCTTTTTTTCTCTTTTACCCTTTTTCGTTTTGTTTTTCTCCATTTCTCAGTCTCTCATCATTCCACTCCAGTGGCAAGCTCCCTTAGCACTCTTTTTTGTTTGTTTGTATGTTTTTGGCTCCTATTCTCTCTCCTTTCTCTCCTCTTTCCCATACCCATCTTAGCTTCACACATCACAATCTCCCTCCTCCTTCCTGCTTACTTGCACCATATGCTGAACACCACACCCCCAAGCAGCACAGGCACAGCCTACTGAAACGTGCCCTGTGCTGATTCCTGGCCCACCCTGTCGGCCCTAGTACGTTCCACAAACAACCCATCCCAGCAACTCCCTTTCAACTGGACCTGCCCTGCTGTACCATACCTGAGTGACTGACCCTACCCATTGGAGAAAGAGGCGAAAAGTATTGTGCCTACGATGAGCAAACAACAAAGAATGCACAGCTCGCCTGCTCAGGCATAACCAAATAAAACAAAAAAGCAGGACGAAACAAACAAATCTGCAGTCAATAAATGAGGAAAATAACTACTGAATGTCCTGAAGACAGCAGACAGTATCAAAACATATACAACAACAGGATAGGATGGTTCCAGTAGGTGTCCAAAATAAAACACCAGATGACTTTCCAGTAGAAGAAAAGGCACTAGAACTACCTGATAGGGAATTCAAATCTCTAATATTCAGAGCTATCCAAGAGTGGAAGCAAAAAGCAGACAAAAATGAGAAAAAAATAGACAAATTCATGGAAAAGACAAATTCATGGACGGTACAGACAAAAAAGGGATGAATTCAGGAAAATAATACAGGAAAAAAATGCTAAAATAAATTCACAACTAGAAATCATACAAAAACAATAATTAGAAATCCAAAAGATAAACAAGAAGATTTCAGAAATGGACAGTATCATAGAAGGGATGAGGAGCAGGTTTGAAATGACAGAAAACAAGATCAGTGAAATTGAAGACAAACACTTGGATACAACTCTGAGGAAAAATCAGACAAAAAAATGAAGAAAAATGAAGAAACCCTGAGAATTATGTGGGATACAATCTAAACCAAAAATGTGCAAGTGATCGGAGTTCCAAAACGGGGAGAAAACAGAAAACACAGAGAGGATCATTGAAGAACTGCTGACAGAAAACTTCCCCTGTGTCATGAAAGATGAAAAACTGACCATCCAAGAAGCCCATATAGGATAGACCCCAAAGAAAATCACCAAGGCATATCACAGTCCACACTCGCTAAAACCAAAGACAAAGAATCCTGAGAGCAGCATGAGAAAAACAAAGTCACATACAGAGGAGAAACAATAAGATTAAGCTCGGATTATTCGGCAGTAACTACGCAGGCAAGAAGGCAATGGGATGACATATATAAAACCTTGAAAGAAAAAAATTGCGAGCCAAGAATAATATATCCGACAAAACTCTCGTTCAGATATGATGGTGAAATTAGGACGTTTCCAGATAAGCAGAAATTAAGAGACTATGTAAAAACCAAACTAAACTTTCAAAAATTATTAAAGGAAGTCCTTCGATCTAAGAACAAATAACATCAGACCACAGGCTGAATCTAGGATGCAGGATCATACCAGCCAGATGCTAACCTAGAAAGTGAACTCTCAAGGACTATCCAAAACCAAAGGAATTACAACAGGGAACCCGAGAGGTTAATCTGTATATGACAACATCAGAAAAATAAAAGGGAATAAATGGTTAGGTATAGAACCTTCTAATGGAGAAGAAGGCAAGGCAATACCAAGTAATAATAGACTGGTTCCAACCTAGGAAGTTAAGGATAAATTTTAAGGTAGCCACAAGGAGAGTTAACAAACCTACTCATCGGAATAAAGGAGAAAAACATAAAGTCTCGTAAAAACAAGATCTACAAAAACAAAAGAAATCCTCAAACAAAAGGAATTCAGCACAGGAGAGTAAGAGGAATGAAGAAAATGTCAGCACCACAAAAAAAAAAAGAGCACTGCAAAATGACAACAATAAACTCATACCTATCAATAATTACACTGAATGTAAATGGCCTAAATGCACCCGTAAAGAGATGGAGAGTGACAGAAAGGATGAAAAAACAGGATCCATCAATATGTTGTCTACAAGAGACACACCTTGGAAACAAAGACATAAATTTATTAAAAATAAAAGGGTGAAAAAAAATATATTAAGCAAACAGCTACCAAAAAAGAGAGTAGTAGCAATATTAGTCTCAGATAAAACAGACTTTAAAACAAAATCTACTATAAAAGACAAAGAGGGGCATTATATCATGATTAAAGTGATCATCCGGCCTGAAGACATAACCGCAATAAACATCTATGCACCCAATGACAGGGCTCCAAAATACATAAAACAAACTCTCATGGCACTGAAAAGAGAAATTGTCAGTTCCACAATAATAATAAGAGACTTCAACACACCACGCTCGGTAAAGGACAGAACATCTAGAAAGAAACTCAACAAAGATACAGAAGACCTAAAGGGCACAATCAGCCAACTTGACCTCATAGACATATATAGAACACTCCACTCAACAACTGCAAGGTACACATT
>NW_004443951.1:10381734-10398794 GCF_000243295.1 Trichechus manatus latirostris | reverse complement strand
ATAACCCAAATAAGAAATGAAATGGGGGATATTACATCAGACCCAACTGAAATAAAAAGGATCATAACAGAGTATTATGAAAAACTATACTCCAACCAATTTGAAAACCTAGAGGAAATGGATAAATTTCTGGAAATACACTATCTACCCAAACTACCACAAAGTGATGTTGAAAATCTGAACAGACCCATAACAAGAGAAGAGATTGAACAGGTAATTAAAAAAACTCCCAACAAAAAAAAAGCCTTGACCCAGATGACTTCACTTCTACCAAACATTCAGAGAAGAGCTTATACCAGTACTACTCAAACTATTTCAGAATATAGAAAAGGCAGTGACACTCCCGAATTCATTCTATGAAGCCAGCATAACCCTGATACGAAAACCAGGAAAAGACGTGACAAAAAAAAGAAAAATACAGACCAATATCTCTCATGAATATAGATGCAGAAATTTGCAACAAAAGTCTAGCCAATAGAATTCAGCATCATATCAAGAAAATAATACACCATGACCAAGTAGGATTCATACCAGTTATGCAAGGATGGCTCAACATTAGAAAATCAATCAACATAATCCACCACATAAATAAAAGGAAAGAAAAGAATCACACGATCATCTCAATTGATGCAGAAAAGGCATTTGACAAAGTCCAACACGCATTCCTGATAAAAACTGTCAATAAAATAGGTATAGAAGGGAAATTTCTCATCATAATAAAGGGCATGTATGCAAAACTGTTGGCCAGCATCATTCTTAATGGAGAGAGGCTGAAAACATTCCCGTTGAGAACAGGAACAAGACAAGGATGCCCTTTTTCACCACTCCTATTTAACATTGTGCTGGAAGTCCTAGCTAGAGCCGTAAGGCAAGAAAAAGAAATAAAGTGCATCCAAATTGGTAATGAAGAAGTTAAACTGTCCCTGTTTGCGAATGATATAATATTATACATAGAAAACTCTAAACACTCCACGAGAAAACCACTGAAACTAATAGAAAGATTCAGCAGAGTAACAGGATACAAGATAAACATACAAAGATCAGTTGGATTCCTATACACCAATAAAGAGAACGATGAGAAGGAAATTAGGAAAATAATACCGTTTATAATAGCCCTTAAAAAAATAAAATACTTAGGAATAAATCTAACCAGGGATGTAAAAGATCTATACAAAGAAAACTACAAAATGCTACTGCAAGAAACCCAAAGAGATGTACATGAGTGGAAAAACATACCATGCTCATGGATAGGTAGACTCAACATTGTGAAAAATGACAATTCTGCCCAAAGCAGTTTACAAATACACTGGATTCCTGATCCAAATACCAACAACATTCTTTAAAGAGGTGGAAAAACTAGTCATTAACTTTATATGGAAAGGGAAGAAGCCCCGGATAAGTAAAGCACTATTGAAAAAGACGAATAAAGTAAGAGGACTCGCACTACCTGACCTCAGAACCTACAATATAGCTATGGTAGTCAGAACAGCCTGGTACTGGTACAACAACAGATACATTGACCAATGGAACAGAATTGAGAACCCAGATGTAAATCCATCCACCTGTGGTCACCTGATCTTCAACAAGGGCCCAAAGTCCATCAAATGGGGAACAGACAGTCTTTTTAACAAATGGTGCCGGCAAAACTGGATGTCCGTTTGCAAAAAAAATGAAACAGGACCCATACCTCACACCATACACAAAATCTAATTCAAAATGGATCACAGACCTAAATATAAAGCTAAAAACTATAAAGTTCATAAAATAAGATAACGCTAGAGGCCATAATACACAGCATTAAGAGGATACAAACCATAACCAACAACATGCAAACTCCAAAAGATAAAAATTAAACACTTATTGTTCATCAAAAGACTTCACCAAAAGAGTGAAAAGAGAATCTACAGACTGGGAAATAATTTTTGGACATTACAAATCAGACAAAGTTCTAATCTCTAAAATCTACAAGAAATCCAACAGCTCTACAAGAAAAAGACAAATAATCCAGTTAAAAAAATGGGCAAAGGAAATGAACAGACACTTCACCACAGATGACATTCAAGCGGCCAGCAGACACATGAGGAAATGCCCGCGATCACTAGCCATTAGAGAAATTCAAGTCAAAACCACAATGAGAGACCATGTCATCCTGACATTACTGGCACCAATAAAAAAAACTGGAAATATCAAATGTTGGAGAGGCCGCGAGGAGATCGGAACTCTTATGCACTACTGGTGGGAATGGAAAATGATGCAACCATTTTGGAAAACAACATGGTGCTTTCTTAGAAAGCTAGAAATAGAAATACCATATGATCCAGCAATCCCACTCTTAGGAATATATCCTAGAGAAATAAGAGCCGTCACACGAATAGACATATGCATACCCCTATTCATTGCAGCATTGTTCACAATAGCAAAAAAGATGGAAACAACCTAGATGCCCATCAACAGATGAATAGATAGATAAACTATGGTACATACACACAATGGAGTATTACACAACGATAAAGAACAATGATGAATCTGTGAAGTATCTCATAAAATTGATGAAAGTGGAGGACGTTATGCTGAGTGAAATGAGTCAGTCACAAAAGGACCAATATTGTATGAGACCTCTATTGTAAAAACTCATGAAAAAGTTTACACGCAAAAAGAAATAATCTTTGCTGGTTACGAGGGATGGGAGGGGTGAGGGGTAACTAAACAGACAATAGATAGGTGGTAACTTTGTAAGACAGTGTACAGTACTGGCGAAGCCAGCACTACTCGTACAAAGAAGGGTCATGGAAGCTCCATAGACACATCCAAATTCCCTTAGGGACCAAATTGCTGGGTGGAGGGCTGTGGGGACCATGGTCTCAGGGAACATCTAGCTCAATTAGTGTAACACAGTTTATAAAGAAAATGTTCTACATTCTACCTTGGTGAATGGCGTCTGTTGTCTTAAAAGCCTGTGAGCAGCCATCTGAGTTACTCTACCTGTCTCACTCCTTCAGGAGCAAGGGAGAATGAAGAAAACAAGATCAAGGAAAAGATTAGTCCAGAGGACTAATAGACCACGACTACCACAGCCTCCACCAGACTGAGTCCAGTCCAGCTAGATGGTGCCCAGCTACCACCACTGACTGCTCTGACTGGGATCACAACAGAGGGTCTCGAACAGAGCTGGAGAAAATTGTAGAACAAAATTCTAACTCACAGAAAAAGACCAGACTTACTGGCCTGACAGAGACTGGAGAAACTTTGAGAGTATGGCCCCTGGACACCCTTTAGTTTAGTAATGAAGTCATTCCCAAGGTTCACCCGTCAGCCAAAGATTAGACAGCCCCATAAAACCAAATGAGACCAATGGGGCACAGCAGTCAAGGGACAAGGACTAGAATAGGAGGGGACAGGAAAGCTGGTAATAGGGAACCCAAGGTTGAGAAGGGACAGTGTTGACATGTCATGAGGTTGTTAACTGTTGTCGTAAAACACTGTGTACTGTTTAATGAGAAACTTTTTGTTCTGTAAACCTTCATCTAAAGTACAATAAAAAAAGATTGTGCAAACTACATATGGCAGGTTGTAATGACTCTTCTCCAGTGCTAATGCTGGGTGTTTTTTCATATATCTCAGCTTCTCTGACTATTTGCTCAGCATGCAGATTGAATAAATATGGTGAAAGGATCTAACCCTGACACACATCTTTCCTGATTTTAAACCACCAAGGGGAACGGTATCCCCTTTTTCTTTCAAATGACTGCCTCTTGATCTACGTTCAGGTTCCTTATCAGTACAATTAAGTGTTCTGGAATGCTTATTCTTCCCAGTGTTACCCGTAATTTGTTATGATACACACAGTGGAATGTCTTTGCATACTCAATAAAACACAGGTAAATATTTTTCTGGTAGTCTTTGCTTTCAGCCATGATCCATCTGACATCAGCAGTGATACACCTTTTTCCATGTCCTCTTTTGAAACTGGCTTGAATTTCTGGCAGTTCCTTGTCAGTGTACTGCTGCAACTGTTTTTGCATTATCTTCAGCAAAATTTTACTTGTGTTTAATATTAATGATAATGTTCGATAATTTTCACTTTCTGTTGTGTCACCTTTCTTTGGAATGGGCACAAATAGGGATCTCTTCCAGTGGTTTGGCCAGGTAGATGTCTTCCAAATTCATTGGCATAGTCTAGAGTGAGCTTCCAGCATTGCATCCATTTGTTGAAACATCTAAATTGGTAGTCCATTAATTCCGGGTGTCTTGTTTTTCACCAGTGCCTTCAGTTTGGATTTCTTCCTTCCCTATTTTCGGTTCTTGATCATAGGCTACCTTCTGAAATGGTTGAACGTCAGCCAACACAGTGACCCTGTATTTGTTCCATCTTCTTTTGATGCTTCCTATGTTGTTCAGTATTTTGCCCATAGAATCCTTCAGTATTGCAACTCGATGCTTGAATATTTTCTTCAGTTATTTCAGCTTAAGAAATGCTGAGTGCGTTCTTCCTTTTTGGCTTTCAACTCCAGGTCTTTGCACATTTCATTATAATGCCCTACTTTGTTTTCTCGAGCCACCCTTTGAAATCTTCTGTTCAACTCTTTTACTTCATCTTTTCTTCCATTCACTTTAGCTACTCCAAGTTCAAGAGCAAGTTTCACAGTCCCTTCTGACATCCATTTTGATCTTTTCTTTCCTGTCTTTTTAATGACCTTTGCTTTCTTCATGTATGGTGTCCTTGATGTCATCCAACAACTTGCCTGGTCTTTGGTCATTAGTGTTCAATGTGTCAAATTTATTCTTGAGATGGTCTCTAAATTCAGGTGGGGAATGGTCAAGGTCATACTTCGGCTCCTGTGGCCTTTTTAAAAAATTTCTTCAGCTTCAACTTGAACTTGCATTGGAGCATTTGATGGTCTGGTCTGCAGTCAGCCCCTGGCCTTGTTCTGACTGATGATATTGAGCTTCTGCATTATCTCTTCCTCCAGATGTAGTTGATTTGATTCTTGTGTATTTCATCTGACGAGGTCCACGTGCATAGTCACTGTTTATTTTGTTGAAGAAGGTATTTGCAACAAAGAAGTTATTGGTCTTGCAAAGGTTTATCATGAGATCTCCAGCGTAGTTTCTGTCATCAAGCCCATGTTTTCCAACTATTGATCCTTCTTCGTTTCCAACTTTTGCATTTCAGTCATCAGTAATTATCAGTGCATCTTGATTGCGTATTTAATCAATTTCAGACTGCATAAGTTGGTAAAAATCTTCAATTTCTTCATCTTTGGCCTTAGGGGTTAGTACTTAAATTTGAGTATAGTCATATTAAGTGGTCTTCCTTGTAGGTGTATAGATATTATCCTATCACTGACAGCGTTGTACTTCAGGATAGATCTTGAAGTGTTCTTTTTGACGATGAATGATGCATCATTCCTCTTCAAGTTGTCATTCCCGGCATAGTAGCGCATATGACTGTCTGATTCATAATGGCCAATACCAGTCCATTTCAGCTCACTAATGCCTTGGATATTGATCTTTATGCATTCAATTTCATTTTTGACGACTTCCAGTTTTCCTAGTTTCATACTTTGTTCATTCCACGTTTGTATTATTAATGTATGTTTGCAGTTGTTCTTCTCATTTTTAATCATGCCACATCAGCAAATGTAGGTCCTGAAAGCTTGACTCCATCCACGTCATTAAGTTCTACTGTATTTTGAAGAGGCAGCTCTTCTCCACTCGTATTTTGAGTACTTTTCAACCTGAGGAGCTCGTATTTTCGCAGTATATCAGTGTTCCACTGCTATTCATAATGCTAGTTGAAGCTGCTATTCACTGGCCAAGTTTTTTTCGAAGTAGACCACCAGGGCCTTCTTGCTAGTCTGTCTTAGTCTGGAGGCTCTGATGAAACTCTCCACCGGGATGGTTCTACTGATATTCGAAATACCAGTGGCATAGCTTCCAGCATCACAGTAATACGCAATCTACCACAGTACTTCAAATTGACAGACAAGTGGTGGAAAACAGCATTTTGGTGGTGTGATTTATATACAGTAAATTGTACATGTTTAAAGTGTATAATTCAGTCTATTTTGACATATATATACATCTGTGAAACCATTAACCATAACCAAGAAAATGAATATATCTATCGTATTAAAAAGTTTCCTCTTACTTGTTTGTAATCCTTTCCTCCTTTATCCGCCCTCCCCCATACCCAGGCAACCGCTGAATAACTTTCTCTCCTGACTGTGTTTTTATTTTCTAGGTGTTTATATGAATGGAATCACACAATATGTACCGTTTTTTATCCTCCTTTGGCGTTTTTCACTCGGTAATTATTTTGGTATCCATGTTGTTATATGTGTCATTCATTCATCCCTTTTTGGCACCAGAGAACTGCCCCATTAGAGTTTCTTAGGCTGTTATATTTACAGAAGTGGATCACCAGATCTTTTCTCCCGTGCAACTGCTGGTGAACTCAAACTGCTGATCTTTTCATCAGCAGCTGAGCACTTAACCATTATGCACCAGGATTCCTTATCGTATAACTATCATTTACTTGTATGTTGACCTGTTGATAATCTGTTCTGTTGTTTTTATTTCTTGTCAAAAATAAAGATGCTGGGAACATACTTGTACTATTCTTTTATGGAGATATGCTTGGCTTTCTCTTGGATAAATACCTAAGAGTGGAATGGTTGGTTCATGTGGTGTAGTGTGGTTTAAAATTTTTAAGTAACTGCCTGTTCTAAAGCATACCGTTTTACATTCTCACCATCAGTGTGTAAGAGTTCCAGTTGTTACACATTCTTACCCACATTGGCTATGATCTATCTTTAATTTTAGCCATTCTAATAGGATTGGAGGAAGACTCATTAACAACCTGTGTTAATACAGATGACACAACCTTGCTTTCTAAAAGTGAAGAGGACTTGAAGCACCTTGCTGATGAAGATCAAAGACTACAGCCTTCAGTATGGATTACACCTCAACTTAAAGAAAACAAAAATCCTCACAACTGGACCAGTAAGCAACATCATGATAAACAGAGAAAAGATTGAAGTTGTAAAGGATTTCATTTTACTTGGAGCCACAATCAACACCCATGGAAACTTCAGTCAAGAAATCAAATGATGCATTACATTGGGCAAATCTGCTGCAAAAGACCTCTTTAAAGGGTTAAAAAGCAAAGATACCGTTTGAGGACTAAGGTGTGCCAAACCCAAGCCATGGTGTTTTCAGTCGATTCATATGTGTGCAAAAGCTGGACAATGAATGAGGAAGATCGAAGAAGAATTGATGCCTTTGAGTTATGGTGCTGGCAAAGAATGTTGAATATATCATGGATTGCCAGAACAAACAAATCTGCCTTGGAAGAAGTGCAGCCAGAATGCTCTTTACAAGTAAAGATGGAGAGACTTCGTCTCATATACTTTGGACATGTTATCAGGAGGGAGCAGTCCCTGGAGAAGGACATCATGCTTGGTAAAGGAGAGGATCAGTGAAAAAGAGGAAGACCCTCAGTGAGATGGATTTACACAGTGGCTGCAACACTGACTCAAGCATAACAATGATTATGAGAATGGCGCAGGACCGGGCGGTGTTTCATTCTGTTGTACATCGGGTCTCTGAGTCAGAAATGACTTGACGGCACCTAACGACAACAATGGGTTTATAGTGGTATCTCATTGTGGTTTTAATTTTTTATTTTACTAATGACTAAGGATGTTGAGCATCTTTTCATGTAGCTGCTTCCTGTCTAAACTTCTTCGGTGAAGTGCTTGTTCAAATCTTTTGCTCATGTTTTATATTGGTTGTTTTTCTTATTGTTGAGTTTTGAGAGCTCTTTATATATTCTAGATTCAAGTACTTCATCAGATATATGATTTACAAATATTTTCTCAACATCTATTTCTTGTCATTTCTTAAGTGTCTCTTTGAGACGTATATACACAAGTAAATAAATAATGAAGCCAAAAGCTGTATCTTTGAAAAGATGAATAAAATTGATAAACCTCTGGCCAGACTGATTAGGAAAACAAAGAAGAAACAAATTATCAATGCGAGGAATGAAAGATAAACAATTTTAAGTCAATAAATCCCATAATTTAGATGAAATGGATAAGCTCCTTGAAAGACATACTCTGCCAAAACTCCCTTAAAAAGAAAGAGAGCCTTCAAAGAGCATAAATTCCTAATTTTTTTGAAGTCTAATTTATCAATATTTTCTTTATGGATCTTGGTTTTGATGTTGTGTCCAAGAAACCTTTGCCTAGATCAAGGTCATAAAGATCTTCTCCTGTTTTCTTTTAGAATTTTTATAGTTTTAGGTTAATTTCTCTGTATGATACGGGATATACTTTTAAGTTTTTATGTTCTTCATGTGGATACAGGTGTTCCAACTCTTTAAAAGACTGGCCTTTCTTCACTAAGTTGCCTTTGTGTCTTTCTTGAAAATCATTGACCATATATGTGTGGGTCTACTTCTGGCTCCTTATTGTGTTTCATTGATCTGTGTGTTTATCTTGGTACCAGTGCCACATTGTCTTAATTATTGTAGCTTTATAATAAGTCTGGAAATCAGTTAGTTTAAATCCTCCAAATTTATTTTTCTTTTTCAAAGTTGTTTTAGCTATTCTAGGTCCTTTGCATATCCATATGAATTTTAAAATTAACCTGTCAATTTTTGCAAAAAATGTCTGCTGATGTTTTGTTGACTCTATAGATCAATTAGGGGAGAATTGACATTTTAACAATATTAAGCCTTGTGATCCATGAACGTGATCTATATTTCTCTATTTAAATTTTCTTTAATTCCTCTTAGGTATGTTTTTGTAGTTTTTGATGCTCAGGTCTTGCACATCTTTTGTCAGATTTATCCCTAAATATTTCATATTTTTTGATTCTATCGTAAAGGTTATTCTCTTTAATGTTTCAATTTCTGATTGTTGTCTTATAGAAATACAATTTAATTTCTCAATATTGATCATGTATCTTACAATTTTGCTAAACTCACTTATTAGATTGAGTAGCTTTTTTGTAGATTCTATCAGATTTTATGTAAACAATCATGTCATCTGCTAATCAAGAGAGTTTTATGTTTTTCTTTCCAATCTAGATGCAAATGCATTTGCTTTCTTTCCCTTGCTTTATTGCAATGACTAGAAGCTCCTGTGCAATGTTGAATAGAACTGGTGAGAGCAGACATCCTTGTTTTGTTCTTGATCTAAGGAGGGGAAACATTCAGTCTTTCACCATTAAGTGTGATGTTACCGCTAGGTTTTTCTTAGAAGTGGTTTTTATCAAGTGGCAGTTGCCTTCTTTTTCTAGTTTGCAGAGAGTTTTTTTAAATCAGGAAGGGATGATGTATTTTGTCAAATGCTTTCTCTGTATATTTTGAGATGATAATGATTTTCTTTACCTGGTTATTTGGTGAATTATATTGATTGCTTTTTTAAATGTTAAACCAATCTTGCATTCCTGGAATGAATCCATTTGTTTACAATATATTATCTTTTAAATGTATTATTGGATTTGATTTGATAAAAATTGCATCTATGTTCATGAGGGGTATTAATGTGCAGTTTTCTTGTAATATTTTTATCAAATGTGTTAGGAAGTATTTCCTGTTCTTCAATATTTGGGAAGAGTTTGTGTGGAACTGGTGTTTTTCTTTTTAAGTGCTTGGTAAAACTTATTAGTGAAGCCATTTAGACCTGTAGTTTTCTTAGTGGGAATGTTTTTAAACTACAAATTCAATTTCTCTATAGGGTTATTCAGATTTTCTCTTTCTTTTTGAGGGAGTTTTGGTAGAGTATGTCTTTGAAGGGATTTATCCATTTCATCAGAATTTCAGAATTTATTGGCTTAAAAGTTATCTCTCATTTCCTATAGTGGTAATTTGTTTCTTCTTTGTTTTCCTAATCAGTCTGGCCAGACGCTTAGCAATTTTATTCATCTTTTAAAAAATCCAGCTTTTGGTTTCCTTATTTATTTGTGTATGTATGTAAGCTTTTATTTCATTGATTTCTGCTGTTACCTTTATTATTTCCTTTCCTCTGCTTACAATGAGTTTTCATTTACTCTTTGTAATTTCTTAAGTCAGAAAGGGAGGTCATTGAATTTAATCCTTTCTTCATTTCTAATATAGGTGATTAGTACTATACATGTCTTTTGATCCCACAAATTTTGATTGTTTTTATTTTCGTTCAGTTCAAAATCCTTTTAATTTCTTTGATTTATGAGTTATTTATAAGTGTATTGTTTAGTTTTAAAATATTAGATAATTTTTCATATCTCTTGTTAGTTTATTTCCATTGTGGTCAGTCACACGTGTGACTTAAATTTTTAAATTTATTGATTCTTGTTTTAAGTATGGTCTATCTTGGTAAATGTTTCATATGTACTTGAAAAGAATGCATATTCTGCCGTTGTGTGTGGCATGTTCTACAAATGTCAGTTAGCACAAGTTGGTTGATAGTGGTCTTAAAGTTTTGTTTTTTTTTTTAAAGCCTTAATGATTTTCTCTTTATCCTGTGAGTTGTTAAAGAGGATTTTGGAGTCTCAGGAGAGATTGGAGGTAAATACATATGCCCTTTCCGTTATGCTTTCATTTTTTAAGTCATTGATTTTCTAGCTTTGATTTTGTAGTAACTCAGTCACTTTTGGATAGTTACCACGATGAAGCTCATTGAAATTTTAAGTCATCTAGACCTTTAAGACAAGGGAGATATACTAGGAGTTAGAATTTAATTATAGGATTTCCAGTTTCTTTAAAAGTTTTGAATTGTATGTCAATTTTGGATTGAAAGAACTCCTTTGTTTTTCTTGGCATAGTTGTTAGAATATAAGTGGGAAAAAAAAACTTACTCTATAAGCAAAATACAAAGGGATACTGAAGTGATTTTCTGCTTCTGAAAGGTTTTGGGCATTTTCCTGTTTTGATGCTGTAAAATTTACACTTTAAACAAAAGATATAACATGCTATTAATTGTGTCTTAGTCATCTAGTGCTGCTATAACAGAAATACCACAAGTGGATGGTTTTAATGAAGAACAGTTCATTTCCTCATAGTCAAAGTAGGCTAAAAGTCCAAATTCAGGGTGTCAGCTCCAGGGGAAGTCTTTCTCTCTCTCTTGGCCTTCTCATCAATGTTCCCCTGGACTAGGAGCTTCTTTGCGCAGGGACCCCGGTCCAAAGGACGTGCTCTGCTCCTGGCACTGCTTTCTTGATGGTATGAGGTCCCCCTGTCTCTCTGCTCACTTCTGTCTTTTATATCTCAAGAGATTGCCTCAGGACACAATCCAGTCTTATAGATCCAGTCCTGCCTTACTAATACGACTGCCACCCATCCTCCCTCATTAACATCATAGAGGCAGGTTTACAAGATACAGGAAAATCACACAGTACCGGGAATCATGGCCTAGCCAAATTGATACACACATTTTTTGGGGGACATAATTGAAACCATGACAAATTGATTTTCTGTTCTGTGAGTGCTTGTAACTTTTGCCTAGATTTTAAGAAATGGTAGTAATTTTTGCAGTTCCATCTCACTTCTTCTTTTTCCATTTGACCTCTTAATTTTCAGCCCCACTTGAAATGAATTACCTGAGCTGAAGGGACTAAGATTGCTTCTGGCAAAGAGAATTACTGGACTGTCTTTCTTTTCCTTTGCATCTCTCAAAGTTATTTGGCCTTATTTTCAAATCCTAAAGTGGGACATCTGGTCTGACAAAGGAGATATAAAACTCTAAATGGAAGGAGGTTCTCTCAGATGTATGGGCATCTTGGAAATAAAGAATGGCATTTTTAGGGATAAAATAAAATGAAAATGTAGGAATTAAGCATTTAGTTTAGGCTTGTTTGTTTAACTTTTTATTTTAATATAATTACAGACTCACAGGACATTGCAAAAATAGTATATAGAATCACTTGAACCCTTAAGGTGACTGCTCCCAATGGAGACATCTTATATTACTGTAGTACAATATTAAAACCAGGAAATCGACATTAGTATAAGTATTGTTAACTGGACTACAGCCCTATTCTGTTTTTACATACACTTATGGCATGTGCATGTGGGTGTGTGCATCCAGTTCTATACAATTTGATCCAATGTATAGATTTGTGTAACCACCACTACCAGAATCAAAGTACAACACTATTCCATGATTACAGAGGAACTCCCTTGTGCTACACATTTTATAGTTTCACTCCCGTCCCTGTTAATATCCCCTCACAACCACTAATCTTTTTTCCTTTTCTATAGTGTTGTCAAGGAGCCCTGGTGGCACAGTGGTTAAGTGCTTGTCTGCCAACCTACCAGCTACTCCTCGGGAGAAAGATGTGGCAGTCTACTTCTGTAAAGATTACAGCCTTGGAAACCCTGTAGGGCAGTTCTACTCTGTCCTGTAGGGTCACTGTGAGTTGGAATCAACTTGACTGTGATGGGTTTGGTTTTATAGTGTTGTCATTTTGAGACAATTATATAAATGGAATCATGCAGTAAGTAACCTTTTCTGATTGGCTTTTTTCACTAAGTGTGATGCCTTTGAGATTCATCCAAATTGTTGCATGTATCAGTAATTTCTTCCTTTTTATTGCTGAGCAGTATTCCATTGTATGGCTGTCTTAGGCTGGATTCTCTAGAGAATCAAAACCAGCAAAAAGAGAGAGAGAGAGAGAGAGTGTGTGTGTGTGTGTGTGTATTTATATCACGGAAGTGGCTCACGTGGTTTGAGAGGCTGGAACATGGGTCAGGCTGGAGGCTTCTCCTGATTCACGTAGCTGCAGGGGCTGGCAAACCCAAGATCGGCAGGTCAGACAGCAGGGCTCTGACTCACAGGCTGCAAAGACCGATGAGTACAAAGATCGCCAGGTAAGATGACAGACAGGTAAGCTGCTAGCTCAAGTCCCAAGAACTGGAGGTCAGATGAACAGGAGCCAGTCCAATGTGGACAAAAGCCTATGAGCCTTGCCAGAAAGTCCCCTTATATTAGATGCAGGCCACACCCCCAAGGAAACGCCCTTTCAGCTGACTGGCTACTCACAGCAGATCCCATCATGGAGGTGATCACATTGTATCGGATATCATCATGGAAGTGATCACATCATTATACGACTGCCAAACTACATAACTGTCAAACCACAGAGAATCATGGCCCAGGCAGTTTGACACACAGCCTTACCTGTCGCAGTGCCTGTACCACCATTTACCATTGATTGCAGTTTTTTTTTGTTTTAACTTTTGAGTTTTGAGAGTTCTTCATATTTCTAGATATAAATCCTTTGCTGGATATGTGGTTTGCAGATATCTTCTACCAGTCTGTACCTTGTCTTTTCATTCTCTTAACATGGTCTTTTGCAGAGTAAATGAATTTTGATGCAGTCCAATTTATGAATTTTTTTCTTCTATGGATTTTGCTCTTGGTGTTATGTCTAAGAACTCTTTGCCTAGCCCTAGGTCTTGAACACTTCTGCTTATGTTTTCTTATAAAATTTTATAGTTTTATATTTAAATCCATGATCCATTTTGAATTACTTTTTGCATTTAATGTGAAATTTCCAATTGAGATTCTTCTACTGTATTTTATTTTTTGGCCTATGCGTGTCCAGTTGCTCCAGCACAATTGGTGGAAAGGTCTATCCTTCCTCCATTGAACTGCTTT
This sequence comes from Trichechus manatus latirostris, assembly GCF_000243295.1. Lineage (NCBI taxonomy): Eukaryota > Metazoa > Chordata > Mammalia > Sirenia > Trichechidae > Trichechus > Trichechus manatus. The sequence continues at coordinate 10,385,145 of NW_004443951.1, read as the reverse complement.
TCACCTTTGTTAAAAATCACTTGGGCGTATTTGTGTGAGTCTCTTTCTGCTCCATCGACCCATGTGTCTGTTCTTCTGCCAATACCACACTGCCTTGATTACTGTAGCTATATAGTAAGTTTTGAGGGCAGTGGTGGTTCAGTGGTAGAATTCTTGCCCTCCATGCAGGAGACCCAGGTTTGATTAGTGGCCAGTGCACCTCAAGCACAGCACTCACCTGTCTGTGGCTGGAGGCTTGCGTGTTGCTGTGATGCTGAACAGGTTTCAGTGGAGCTTCCAGACTAAGATGGAGTAGGAAGAAAGGCCTGATGATCTACTTTAGAAAATCAGTCAGTGAAACTCTATTGATAACAACGGTCCAGTCTGTAGCTGATACTGGGGATGGTGCAGGATCAGGCAGCATTTAGTTCTGTTGTGCATGAGGTCATCATGAGTTGGGGGCCAACGCTACGGCTAACAGGAATGTATGTAGTAAGTGTCAACACTGAGTAGAGGGATTCCTTCCACTTTATTTTTCTGTTTCAAAATTGTTTTACTTCTTTTGCGTTTTTATATAGCTATTAGAATAAGCTTGTATATAGCTATAAAAAATCTTGCTGAGATTTTGATACAAATGACATTAAACCCATAAATCAATTTGGGAGATTTGACATTTTTACTGTTTAAGTCTTTCAATCCATGAGCAGCATAGTATGTGTCTCCATTTATTTATATTTTTGATTTTGTCCTTTAACATTTTGTAATGTTCACTCCTTGTGCCTGTTTTGTTAGATTTATACTTAGGTTTTTTTTTGCAATTGCAAATGGCATTTTTTATTTTAGTTTCCATGTGTTTGTTGCTAGTATATACAGATATAATTGATTTTTGAGAGTTGATTTTGTTTCCTGCTACATTGCTGAGCTCATTTATTAGTTCTAGGAGCTTTTTTGTACATTCCTTGGGGTTTTCTGCATAAGCAGTCATGTCATCTTCAAATAGGACAGTTTTTGTTTTTCCTTCCAATTTGTATGCCTTTTATATCCTTTTCTTACCTTATTGCTTCATCTAGAACTTACTTATTTTTAAACACTGAATTTTTATTCTGGTAGTGCTGACTTCATGAGCCTAGTTTGGGACTAGCAATGCTAGTATCTCTCCCCTTATTCCTTATGGTTTGGGATTTTTGACTTCTCTTGGATTTCAGAAATTTAGCTTGGATTAATTTTTATTATAATCTTATGTTTTGCCCCCTGTTGGAGAAGGGAATAGCTCTCTCTGTATCCTCAGCATGTGGCATAGGACATTATAATTATTATTAGTTCTCCTTTAATGTGAGCTTCTTGAGGGAAACAGTTCTGAGGATACAGTGCCTGGTACATAGTAAATGTCTAATTAATGTTTGTTGAGGAAATACATAAATGAATAAATGGAACCAATATGTGATTTCTCATGTAAGAAGTCTTGGGAAAACCTTTTCTGACAAGATACACCTTAACTCAAGTTGGATTGACAAATGTGAGGTCAGTTGCAATTGAACATGTTAGTTAGGCATCAGTGTTTTTGTTGATTTTCTTCTCTCCTTTTATTTGTATTTCTTCAGATTTATGTTGTCTTATCAAGATACTTTATTCTTTGAGAACTACATATGGTTTGGCTTCCTTTGCTTCTGAATGCTTAAAAAGTGTGTGTTCTGTCTTGAAAAGATGCTGTTATTAAATTGCTTTTAAGTTGGGAGAATCCTAATTTTTAGGTCAGAGTGAAATTAACTTGAAGTTATACTGAGGAGGAGCAAAGCATAATTGTATATCTAAGTGAGGAGAATTTAACCTTTAAACTTGATTCTTTATATGAGTATTATGCTTTAATGTGTATGTCTGTGTGCACTGTCATGGGGGGTGGTTTCAAGTCAGAATTGACTCAACAGCAACTGGTTTACTGGTTTACACATAGTTGGATGTAAGCTCTAAGAGGTCAGAGATTTTTATCTGCTATTAACAGTTCTACCTTTGGAACCCAAAATAGCACCTAATACACAGAAGGTGTTTAATTTGTGGAATAAATGAATGAAGGAGGATTACTTTCAAAAGACGGTGATTTCCTAGGAGATTGGAGTGAAGAATCTTAATTGTAAGCCTGTGTAAATTGTAAAATATTGTTCCAGCAGGGTATTAGGAAAATCACTGACTTTTTCCCTTCTAGAGCATATTTTTCCTCTATATAAAGGCTTTTCTATTTAGAGAGAATTTTACTCGATTAAGTTTCCATTTAAGAAAGAAACAAAAGAGAATCTTTGTTGAGAACCTACCACAGACCATAGAGATTCTAGGTTCTGTGCTCTGTGCTGAGTGCAGTGCTCGCCTAGACTGCAATTAAAAAAAGAAAAAAAAAACCCAAATCCGTTGCCATCAAGTCAATTCCAACTCATAGCTGCCCTATAGGACAGAGTAGAACTGCCCCACAGAGTTTCCAAGGAGTGCCTGGTGGATTTGAACTGCCGGCCTTTTGGTCAGCAGCTGTAGCACTTAACCACTACACCACCAGTGTTTTTTAGACTGCGATAGGCCTGGTGAAAAAGGCCCTCTTCCCTTCAGGCTGCCTTTGGGACCTAGATTTTGGAACAAAAGTTTTTTGTTTTGTTTTGTTTTGTTTTTTTCATTTTGCTCACCTTGCCTTGTTTACCATGTAAAGTTCCTTGTAGCTTTCTATATAGGGTTAGTCATAAAATACTTTATTCACTTTCTGATAACTGTAAGAATACCTTATGTTGAGAGCATACAGAGATGCAACTTACTCCAACATTTTATGTATATAATTTTATTTGTTTTTGCAGATGTTCTTCTAATTTTTACCTAGTCATTATTGAATAGTCTTATCAATACCAGATTAATGTACAGCAGAGAGAAGTTGATGAAAATGTTGTTTTATTCATCCTTCCTAGGATACGAAATGCTGCTCCATCTCTTGTATTTAGTTAAAGTTGTATATTCTAATTCCAACTGTATTATTTCTGAACAGATTACATTTCCTTTTTGGATCCTAATTTATCCATTTATAAAATAAAGGATTTCAGCTAAATTATTATTGTTGTTGGGTGCCATTGAGTTGGTTCTGGCTTATAGTGACCCTATGTACAACAGAACAAAGCACTGCCTGGTTCTGCACTGTCCTCACAATTGTTGCTAAGATTGAGCCAATTGTGCAGCCACTGTGTCAATCCATCTCCTTGAGGGTCTTCTTCTTTTTCGCTGACCTTCTGCCAACCATGATGTCCTTCTCCAGGGACTCGTCCCTCCTGATTACATGTCCAAAGTATGGAAGATGAAGTCTAGCCATCTTCACTTTTTTGTTTTTATTGTACTTCAGGTGAAGGCTTACAGAACAAATAGTTTCTCATGAAACAGTAGTACACATATTGTTTTATGACATTGGTT
>NW_004443951.1:10311855-10381468 GCF_000243295.1 Trichechus manatus latirostris | reverse complement strand
TCCAGCTCTGTCCAGAACCCTCTGTTGTGATCCTGGTCAGAACAGTCGGTGGTGGTAGCCGGGCACCATCTAGCTGTACCGGACTCAGTCCAGTTAGCCATCTTCACTTTTAAGGAGCATTCTGGCTGTACTTCTTCCAAGACAGATTTGTTCGTTCTTCTGACTGTCAATTGTATATTCAGTATTCTTCACCAATACCATAATTCAAAGGTGTTAGTTCTTTGGTCTTGCTTATTCATTGCACGCATATGAGGCAATTGAAAATACCATGACTTGGGTCAGGTGCACCTTAGTCCTCAAAGTAACATCTTTGCTTTTAACAGTTGAAAGAGGTCTTTTGCGGCAGATTTGCCCAGTGCAGTATGTCGTTTGATTTCTCGACTGCTGCTGCCATGGACGTTGATTGTGGATCCAAGTAAAATGAAATCATTGACAACTTCAATTCTTTTCTCTTTTTATCATGTTGTTGCTTATTGGTCCAGTTGTGAGGATTTTTGTTTTCTCTATATTAATGTGTAACTCATACTGAAGACTGTAATCTTTGATCTTAATCAGTAAGTGCTTCAAGTCCTCTTTATTTTGAGGAAGCAAAGTTGTGTCTTCTGCCTATTGCAGGTTGTTAATGAGTCTTCCTCCAATCCTGATGCCACATTCTTCTTCATATAGTCCAGCTTCTCAGGTTATTTGCTCAGCATGCAGATTGAATAAGTATGGTGAAAGAATACAACCCTGACATACACCTTTCCTGATTTTAAACCACCAAGGGGACCGGTATCCTCTTGTTCTGTTCAAACGACTGCCTCTTGGTCTATGTACAGGTTCCTCATGAGTACAATTAAATGTTCTGGAATTTCCATTCTTTGCAATATTATTTATAATTTGTTATGGATAACATAAGTTAAATTAGCTCATATACTTATCAGTCAGGTTTATTGAGGCAGGATTGAATATGATCATTTAGGGTAATTTTTTTTAGCAGTCCTTATTCATGTCTAAACCATTCCCTTCCTTCTGTTGTATCTACTAACTTCCTAATTATTCCTCCCCTTTCATATTAGACTGTCATCAGAGTCTTGTCATCATAAGTCTTGTTGTTGTTGTTGTTAGGTGCCATTGAGTTGGTTCCGACTCATAGGGACCCCATGTACAACAGAATGAAATGCTGCCCGGTCCCACGCCATCTTCATAATCGTTATGTTTGAGCCCATTGTTGCAGCCACTGTGTCAGTTCATCTCCTTGAGGGTCTTACCAAAGTAAGTAGAGGGTCAAAGTAATTGACACAGCAGCTGCAGCAACGGCCTCAAGCGTAAGGATGATTATAAAGATGGTGCAGGACCAGGCACTGTTTCGTTCTGTTGTACATGGGGTCCCTATGAGTCGGAACCTACTCAGTGACACCTAACAACAACAATAATTTCCTCCAGTTTTTAAATCTTATTTTCCTCCCGTTTTAGCTTAGTCTGTTAATTAACTTTTAAAGTCGTTAGTCAATGTCACAAAGCTGTGCCCCAGTTTTTGTCAAACTATCTGGTAAATACGTTGGTAAAATATTTGTATTTGTGTTATTATAGTCCACTAAAGAAAGCCACACAATGAAGCAGTCTTACTTTTTCTCTAATTAATTTTCTTGTCCTCTATATTAGCTCCTTCAACCTTTTTTGCTCTTCTCAAATCTCCAGTGTCCTTGTTCTCTGCTGGTTACCTTCTATCTTAGTCATCTAGTGTTGCTACAACAGAAATACCACAAGTGGATGGCTTTAACAAAGAGAAATTTATTTCCTTACAGTAAAGTAGGCTAAAAGTCCAAATTCAGGGTGTCAGCTCCAGGGGAAGTCTTTCTCTCTCTCTTGGCCTTCTTATCAGTGTTCCCCCGGACTAGGAGCTTCTCGGCACAGAGACGCCGGTCCAAAGGATGCGCTCTGCTCCTGGCACTGCTTTCTTGATGGTATGAGGTCCCCCTCTTCTCTCTGCTCACTTCTGTCTTTTATATCTCAAGAGATTGCCTCAGGACACAATCCACTCTTGTAGATCCAGTCCTGCCTTACTAACACAACTGCCGCCCATCCTCCCTCATTAACATCATAGAGGTAGGATTTACAACATATAGGAAAATCACAGAATACTGGGAATCATGGCCCAGCCAAACTGATACACACATTTTTTGAGGGACATAATTCAATCCATGACACCTTTCTACTTAATTCACAGAGAAAATACCTATATCTGGGGACTTCTTTAGCTTCTTTCCACTAAGCTTACAAATACTTTGTTTTCTGTACCTGCCTTTTCTTCATTTTCTTCTGTTGGAGTGTAAGAAGTGTTCCTCATACTGTCTGTATTTATGCTCTGAGTCCCATCCTTTCCTCACTTTTCAAGAATAACTTATTATTTTACAAGTTTGGCTGTAAAGAGTAAGGGAGAGTTAAATGGAAGCTGGGAGAGTGGTCTAGGTTCACCATCTTTATTTCCTCATCTTCTACTCATTCTTTAACACACTGTACAACCCACTGTAGGGCTTCTGCTTCTACCACCCATCCATCTCTGAAACTGTTCTTACAAAGGGCACCAAACCCGCTGTCATTGAGTCTATCCTGACTCGTAGCAACCCTACGAGACAGAGGAGAAATGCCCTGTAGGGTTTCCAAGGAGTAGCTGATGGATTCGAACTGCCGACCTTTTGGTTAGCCGTATCTCTTACGTACCGCACCACCAGGGCTCCACAAAGGGCACCAGTTATTTCTAAATCAGTATATTCAGTGGGCATTCTTTAGTGATGGGCCTCTAGGCAGCCTTTATTACTGTCGAGCACTCCTTGAACACTCTTCTCTTGGCCTGTTTAATAGCATTTCAGTCTTTATTTTCCTCTGACCCCTTTGGTTACTCTTCAGGCTCCTGCAATTTAATCAGTAATTACAAATATTATTTTAATATTAGACAAATGAAGATTTATTAGAGAGAAGAATGTAAAATTTGTGTGAAGTTTAAGAACAAAATACGAGGCTTTAAAGAAACTAGTTTGTAGCAGGAGATTTGGGGCACTCTGTCGTTAGAGATACTGGAAACGGTTAAGAATCATCGACATATGTTGTTTAATTTATTCCTTTCAACAACCTTATGAGCTGTATGGTTACATTCCTGTTTAACTATAGGTAAGGAAGGACAGGACGAATCCAGGAAACAGTACACTGTTCTTTTTGATAGGAACTGTAAGGTTAAGGTAAGGCAGTGCTGGAGATAAAGGAGATTGTTTCCCTGTTATGGGATGCCTTGAATGCCAAGGGCAGAAGTTTGTATTTAATTTTGTAGATAGTGAGGGCTGGTTGAACTTTTGTAAGATGTGGGGAATACTTTAGGAAAAGGAAAACTGTCTTGGCCAAGAGTTGATAATCCTATAGCATTACTTTCAATGATGGAATGGCACGTCCCTTGGAAGCCTTTTTATAGATTTTCCAATGTAAAGAATTGAGCCCTCTTCGACACTTTTGTAGCACTTTGCCAAAATGCTGATGTAGAATTTCTCACATTGTATCATAATTTCTTATTTGTATTTGCCTTCTCCACTGGATTTGAGCTCTTCCAGAATTGGAGCCCTGGTGGCGCAGTGGTTAAGGGCTCAGCTGTTAACCAAAAGGTCGGTAGTTCAAATCCATCAGCTGCTTCTTGGAAACCCCATGGGACAGTTCTACTGTGTCCTTTAGGGTTGCTATGAGTTGAAATTGACCGGATGGCCGTGGTTTTTTTTTTTTTTTTAAAGAATAGAATTATTAGTTTATGGGTAGTCTTTCCCCATGTTCATCACAGTGCTTGGAATAGTAAGTGATTCCTGAATTAGTAAATGAATGAAGAGTTTTAATTTTGATTCTCCGGGCTGTCTAGCTGATGCTTTTTGTTTGTACTGATTACAGGGTTGAATGGATTAGAGACTCGCTTCTACTTCTTGTCTGCTGATACATGTATATAATTTAGTTAATAAAACCTATTTTTATAGAGAGGTTCTGTAGCTTTAAAAGCCTGTGGCTTTACAGTCACTCATGTAGTATATGCCGCTAGTACACCCTATGCAAATCAGCTCTCTGCTCAGGTCTTGTATTTGTCTTCCCCATAGACATAATCCAGCCGTTAGTTGTTTAAAGCAGCAGATGGAAGGAGTCCATGGAGCTGTGGATTTAATAGCTCTCACAATGAAAGACCACACTGGTTGTGCTAAGGATTAGAAAATTTCTACTGAATGAAAGGGAGATAGATCCTGCTTTCTGTGCTATTTTCAGCAGTATGGCTAGCTCGTGTGACTAGAGTCAGTTGTAAGAAGACCAAAAAAGATCTTGTAAATAGACCTTCTTTCAAGCCCCAGATTGTTGGTTGCAGCTGTCATAATTTTAGGAGGAACAGCTTTTCCTCCTTGTTGGGTACAGACGAAGTCTGCCCTGTAGTTATTCTATATTTACTCCTTAGGGAGTGTAACAGCCTGATTCTGAGTGCTCTGCACATATCTTTATTTGGCAAATTAGGGAATTTAGATTAATGTCTCCTGAAATCCTCTGGAGAGGGAATACTTTTTGTAGCATGTCCTATAGTTTGAAGAACAGCGTCATTTGGAATGTATATTTAACTCTCTTCCTGAAAATACAGCACTGCCTTCCCTCACAATTTTTTTGTGACTTGTTAGAAAAATCACCAACTTGCCTGACTTTTTCCCAGTATTACTGGGATTTTGCCAATTACTATAAAATTGGAAAGTTTAAATCATTGCTTGTGGAGTATTAAAGTGACAAAATTATGAGAGATAACCTTTCACTCTTGAAATTGAAAAAATACATATATATATGTATAGATATATACTGAACCATGAATTAAGAGACAGGCTTCTTTAAACTTGACTGAAGTCCTACTTTGAAAATGGCAGCCAGTGACCAAAGAAACAATTCCGAGATTATTAAAACCTGATAAAACTAGACTGTTTCATGCTGGGCCCTTTTAGAAGTCTGATGGAATGGGGAGCGTTTCCTGTGACAGTACTATCAGTGATGAATAGATGAATAAATTCGTCCATGCTCAGAACTCACAACACGTGTACTAGCCCCTCCAGGACATAAAAGAATAGGGAAGCCGACCTTAGCGATGATCTAAGCTCCTGAAGAAAGAGGCTTTCGTGACTGTCCAAGAAGTGAAGACCCAGCGTATCTAGAGATAAAGAAACAAAAGAGGCTGTGACAGTATCGAAAAGAATCTGACATATGCTTTGTCTATACAAAGGATGAAAGGAATTTTGCCGACTTAGTCAAAACAATAACTGGTATTATATCAGTCTGAGCCTAAAATACAGGCATAAGGATAATATCTTTTTCTTTGTATTTCTGGAGAATTATTATCTCTTTATAAACGTACATGGAGTGGTTTTGTTTTTGGAAAGGAAAACGTGACATGGATTTTATAAGCTTAGCAGCTGTAGATGGAGACTGTCTTGTTTTGTTTGCCAAACCTTTTTAATAAGCAGTGAAGTCAGTGTATCAAAGATTGGAATTTTTTTTTCTGGGACCTTTGTTCTTTTCTTGGTACTTAAGATAATATGTATGGAATGTATGGAAAAGAAATATGAAGTATTTTTTCCTATTTTGGCAGTGATTCAGACGAGACATATCTGCCCCCTGTGTGAAGAAAGACATGGCTCTGCATTGAGGCAGTGATTGTGTACTATGCTGGACTGAGAGAGAAGGGGTTTTGTGGAATAGTGGGTTAGTGGGCACAGCATGGTGTGCTGGCTTAATTGTTTGCCTCCTTATCCCACAGTAAGCAAGTAGTAGTAGACACTAGTAGTTGACTGACTGGGGAGTGGCTTTTTTTGTCCGATATCTGTTATGGATGATTCCAGTATTCTGCGAAGGAGAGGGTTACAGGTGAGTAAAAGAAAGCCTTTTTATTATCTACTTCCTCTCAGTGTCTTTTGAAAAATGTTCTCAACAGATTGCGTCAATTTTATTTAATTCACTTCAGGCAGGGTGGAGTACCACTAAATTCTTCTTAATTCCTCATGTGTAGTTATAATTAGAGAATTTGTCTCAGACTTTTTACTTCTATAGAATATGCTGTCTGGGCTTACTTACATTATATTAAGTGAGTAGAGTAATTAAATGAGACCTGTACAGGATATAAGCCTATTTTTGGATATCAGACATCATTGCTGACTGTTTACAGTAAACATATTCTTCCTGACCACGTTGCTTGCTCCTTACTTCCTTAATTAAGTCACATGTATATGTAATGTGTGTTTGACTCTACACATAGTTTTAAGAACTATTCTAAATTATCAGTTTGCTTATCTATTTATCTACTGTATCTTTCTATCTATCTCTGGCACCTGTTTTGGATGCCTTCTCCTCCTTGTGTCTTTGGATAATTTGGCACATAAGGAGGTAAGTAAGGTAGAACAATGAGGAGGAAATAGAGATACTGATAGACAGCATTTAACTTAAGTTTTAATGAATGCTATCAGCACTAGAAGGATACATGCCATGCTTCATTTGATTTTTTTAAAATTTATTTTTACTTGTTTTAAGTTTGATTGTTGATTTTTTATGCTTTATAAATTATCCTGGTATACTCTTATTGTTAGAACAAACTGACTTTAGTTCATTGCTGAATGTTCTTAAGAATTGACAAAATGAAGAGTCCAGTATAAAACAATGAGCTAATCAGATCAATTTGTGAGGGCCTTGTCATGAAATGTAGCTATTTCTCATTTTTGCTTTGATTTATTTGTTTGACATTTGTAAAGCACTTTTTTTGTACAAAGTACCTATGGTCTTTTTAGTTACCATGAATTGACAAGAGTTTTAGTTTCTTTAAAATGCTCAGAGGGAAAATTTATACAATTGGCAAAATTTCAACAAATATTTGTAGTTCTTTGGTATACAGTATATTTTTAAATTGCAACTTACCTTAATATACTTCTTATTAATGGCATTATAAACATTTATAGCCCACTAGGAGCACCCACTAAATCTTCAACAGTTGTTCACTATGACTCAGGCTTTAAAGCCAATAGCACTAAAATCCAGTAAACCAAAAAAAAACCAAACCCATTGCCATCGAGTTGATTCTGACTTATAGTGACCCTACAGCACGGGGTAGAACTGCCCCGTAGGGTTTCCAAGAAGTGCTGGTGGATTTGAACTGCCAACCTTTTGGTTAGCAGCCAAACTCTTTAACTACTACGCCACCAGGGTTTCCAAATATTTTACTTTAATTTCTCCTGTTAGTACAATTGGTTGGATAAGCTTTGTCATCTGATCTCTTGGGAGTATTTTCAGAAGTATTTATAAAATAGTCAAAAGACCTCTTATAAATAGTGGTGTATGTTCAAAACCAAAACCAAAACAAACCCATTACTGTCGACCTTTTGTATATTCAGGTAACTGCTAATTCTTTTTCTCTATAAGCACATTTAATTGCATTGCCCATTTATATCTTTAATTCTCTTTCATTGCCTAGTATTATTATGGCAGGATTCAGAAAGGAAATTCATTTGTTGAATGGGGAATATTTTTCAATTACTGTGCCTGTTTTTGTGTTTAAAACACTCATCTTCTCCCGAGTGACTGAGTCAGTCTCCAGTATCTGCTACCGTGTTTGGTGATGCCTTTCGTCTTGAGTCTTTGTTTCTATCTAGCAGGAGTTCCAAACCTCAAGGTTACATAGCAATGAAGGATGTTTTCCTATAGCTTTATTTTTTTTTAAAAATTTTTATTACTTTAAACTTTATTCTCCGGAAGACTACATTGGAACATGCTGAAATAAAACGATGCTTGCAAGTAGCAGTTTAGATTATTTGTTTTAAATAGGTAAATTATAATATAAAACTTAGTAAATTTTATCCTATCACTATTGCTTCTAAGTACGTTGTTATTGTTGTTAGTTGCCGTTCAGTCACTCCCAACTCTGCTTGACTCAGATTAAAGTAATAGCACAAGGAAAGAACCAGTATTTATTATGTGCCTGCTTTGTATTCTACACTGTTAGGCTATACATTATCTCATTTAGCCATCCTACATGAACATACAAAAGCTGAAGTGTGCCCAGTGGTACAAGTGATCTACTGGGCAACCTCACATCAGATACTGAGAATCCAAATGAATGATTTGGCCTCTCATTGCTTTTTGGTGAATCAGTTAGTCTTCTTAAAAGTTTTCTAGAAAATCAGCCAAGATACAACCAACTTTGATCCTTCAACTTTCTTTGCCAGGTTCTTTTTGGAGCAAGGACTTTGTCTGTTTTGTTTGCCACTCTATCTCCAGTGGCTAGAACAAAGCCAAGTATAAACCAAATACTCTATCTTTATTGAATGAATTAGTAAAAACAAAAAATAAAAGATATCTGTTCTCACCATTATTACTTTATAAAGTTTTTAAAGTTCCGGACAGTGTAACAAATAAAAAATTTAAAAAAAGAAGCATGAATACTGGATAAGAACAAATATTTGTAGATGATATTGAGATAACTGTTTGTCTAGAAACTTGAAAGGAATCAACTAAAAATCTATTAGAATCAAAGATTTCAGAAAAATAGCCAGGTACAAGATTAGAAAACTTATAACATACTAACATACCACCAATAACTGATCAGAAAATAGAGTAGAGAAAGATTCCACTCATATTAGCAACAAAATTCCCAAAATACCAAAAATAACTTTCTTAAGAAAAACACCTGTCCAATATGAAGAAAACTGTAAAATATTTTGAGAGCTATAGAAACAAAGACGTATTATGTGGAAAGGGAAGACAATCATGGTAAAGACAACATTGTAAAGATGTAAGTTTATAGACTTAGTGGGAATAATCCTAAAAAATAGACAAAATGATTCTAAAGTTCTGAGAGGATATCTAGGACAACTTTAAAGGATAGGCTAATTTGAACCTGATTTGAAGCAAAAATAATATAATTTTGGTACAAAATAAATGTAGAAATATAGTAAATAGTAAGGTAAAAATGGGATCAGTGGTGGGTCAGTGAATATTCACTTTCCATGAGGGACACCTATGTTTGATTTCTGGCAAATGCACTTCATGCACAGGTAGCCTGCCAGCGGAGGCTTGCGTGTTGCTGCAATGCCGAACAGGTTTCAGTGGAGCTTCCAGATTAAGATGAACTAGGAAGAAAGGCCTGGCAATCTACTTCAAAAAATCAGTCAGTGAAAACCCTATGGATCACAATGGTCCGATCTATAGCCAAACATGGGGATGGTGCGGGACCCAGGCAACATTTTGTTTCCTTGTGTATGGGATCAGCATGAGTCAACAACTATAGGGTAGAAATAGACTCTAGTGTATTTCACAATTTAATATCTGCTAAAGAAGACACATCAATGGAGGCAAGAAGAATTAGTCAATATAATTGTGATGGAATTATTGGGGTGGTTACATAACCATTTGGAGGAAAAAATTAGACTTTAATATAGTGACCTCAGTTCCAGGTAAATTAAAAAAAAAAAAAAAAAAAAAATATTCATTTAATACTATTTTACAAAATCCTAAACAAGACATTTTCAGGAATGAAATCTTTAAAGTAATGATCACATAAAAAAAAAAAAAAAAAAGAGTGTTCTTCCCCATAAATAAAAAAATAAGAGCTTTCTTCCCTATGTTTGCTGCATCTCCAGTGTACCATGAAGCTTTACTGCAGTAACTTGGAGTTTGGCTAAAAATTATCCTGTTGATACTGCTTCTAAGTATGTTGTTGTTAGTTACCGACGAGTCGATTCCAATCCTACTTGACTCAGGTTAAAGTAACAGTACAGGGAAAGAACCAGTATTTATTGTGTGCCTGCTTTGTGTTCTACATTGTTAGGCTATATATTATTTCATTCAGTCATCATGACATTGATGGCAAGTAGGTATTATCTGCATGTTCAGGTGCAGATTATTTTAAAGAACAGAAAATTGGTTCAATTTATAAATCTACCATTTTATGGCTGTAGAAGTATGGTTAAATTTTAAAAGCTTTAAGTGCTTCCATTTCTGTACTCTGCTTGTATGTTGGGAATAGACTATGGTGGACAAGGACTGTAACAGGAAGACCCATTATGAAACTAAGACACTAATGGATTGAGTGGGAGTAATAGCAATAAAGTGGTGGAGGGTTTTCTGCTTTGCCTTTTCTACAGATCTGTGAAGCTCAGTAACTTCCTCAAGAACAGACAACTTTTTTTTTCCTAAGTGGCAAGGCTAGGAATATGAGTTAGGCTATGCTCAGCTGTAAGTAACAGAAAACTCTGAGTGGTTTAAATTTTAAAGAAATATATTGGCTCACAGAATGGAAGTCCAAAGGTTGGATGGATTTCAGAGTTGGGTCTTCTAGTGTCTCTTGTTGGCCTTTGTTGCACTTGTGTCTTCCTCTGTTTATTGGCTTCATTCTCAAGCTGCTTTCTGCGTGTTAGAAAAAGAGCTGTAGTGGTTTCAAACTGCACAGTCACACAACTCAACATCTCTAGAGCTTAATGGCAAAAGGACATCTGGGAGATTATGTGTTGGCATCTTTCCTTTAAACTAGAGGGGACTCAATCTGTTGTATGGGTTGACACTGTTTTATTTGAGAAGTAGTTCAGGTTTGAGTCTTTCTAATGATATAGATTGATTCTCATCCTACAGCTACTTTAGGCACATCTGCAGTGAGAGATATTTGAAGTTGTTTCTTGTGAATGTAAGAAGTTGCTTTTATATTTGTCTTATTTCCAAATCAACTTTATGGGAAGTGATTTTATTTTATCTTTGAAAGGGCAACTGAATAGCCACCATAAAAATTTTTTTACCACCGGCTCTCTTAGAGCCGTTATTTCCACATTAAGTATTTGCCTGTAAGGCAGGTACAGTCATCAGTCTTCATTGCATAGAGAGCCCAGTTTCCCAGGTTCTGAATTGAGAATATTTGTTGTCCTGTTAAAGTTATTGCCCTCTGGCAAACAGTTGTACAGTATCCTTCCCAGCCCCACCCTTTTCTGTCTTTGCTGTTCAAAAACGAGAGTACATAAAGTGCCATTGTTCAGGGGTACTTACTTATTTTGGAGGACAGATGACAGCGTAATGCACATTGAGGATCATGGATCATTCTTTTTTTTTTTCAGTAACATGATTTTTATTTATCTAGCAGAAGTGCCAAGTCCATCAAATAAAAGCAATCAGTTTCCTTCACTTCCTCGGTTTAATGATCTTATTTAATGTCTAAAAATGTTCTTTCCTGGGGTGATCAAGGTCCCTTTTTTTTGGACACTCTTACAGTTCTGACAGCCATTTCTTACATATCCGATTATCATCTTTATCTCCTATGAGGCAGGGTTAAATTTTAAGCCAGAGTTTACTAAGCTTGTGGTGGTTGGGATATTTTATTTCATTTTGGATCTTTGGTAGCTAACCCCACACATCTAATCCTAACACCCTTCAGCTACCCTGTAATCCACGAGGGCTCTGTCTTCCTTATTTCCAATCTGTCAGGATTCTTTGTCATTGTTAATATATGTTTTGTAACTCTTCTAGTATGAGTTATTTATTTTTTTAATAATATTGTTTTTGGTGAAAGTTTACACGGCAGTTTAGTTTCCCATTCAACAATTTCCACACAAATTGTTCAGTGACATTGGTTACATTCTTCACAATGTGTGAGCAGTCTCAATATTTCTGTTTTGGTTGTTTCTTTGAGAAGCATTATTCTTGACAAAGCTTTCTTGAGACAGTTTTTATTTTGAAAATTATGAATATCATAATAGATTATAATCATCCCACAAGATATGATTCAGTTTAGGTTTTAGTCCTTGAAAATGAAATTGCCAAGAACAAGGTAGATTACAAATGTTTCAGTCTTTGTTGCAGCTTATTTCACTTTAAAAAAGATGATGACATATGGACAAAAATGTAACCAATTATTTTTTTCAGATAGTCCGTGTTTCCTTGTTCTTTTCTGTGGGAAGTATAATAAAAGTAAAGTATAAATTTGTACTCACCAGTCTTCAGTAACACTAAAATAGTTTTATCAAGTCAGTAAGTTATTTCATTCTTGTCCCTCCTCTTCTCCCTGCCCTATATAGTACTATTCTGTGTTGCAGCTACACTAGTCTTTTGCATTTTTTGCGTATGGTTTTCCCATACTTAATTATCTCCTCCAGCATTTTCCCATTCTCAAGTATCATTATCTGCCTCTACCCATCAACCTCCGTTTATTGTTAGTTGCCGTCAAGTCGATTCTGACTTATGGGGACCCCATGTGTGCAGAGTACTGTGTTTTTATGCAAAACAGCAGCATGTTATACGTTTTAGCCAACCACGCAACCCCCTTGCACGTTATTTTCGTAGGTGTGCTATGTGCGTTGTATGTGTGAGTGTATTATTTGTGAAAAAATATGGTAGAGCTGCTCTGTAGGGTTTTCACACCTGTGGCCTTTCGGAAGCAGATCACCAGGCCTATCTTCCAAGGTGCCTCCTGAACCACCAACCTTTTGGCTAGTAGTCGAGCACTAAATCAATTGCATCACCCAGGAACTCCCTGTGCTTCATTTACATGTTTATTCATTTCTATTACTAGTAGTTTTGGAAATTTCTTAGCCATTATCTCTTTAAATATTGTAACTTCCCAATTTACTTTTTGTCTTCTGGGATTCAGAGTAGACCTCTGTTGAGCGCAAGTGCCAGATAGAAAAGAATATGTACTGTATATTCCATTTAAATAAAATGCCAAAACAGTAAAACTGATCTATGACATTAGGAATCAGTATAACGGTTTCCCTGGGGAGTTAGGGGTAGTAACTGAAAGAGGAGGAATGTGAGGAGACTTCTGGGGTGATGGTATTGTTCAGTTTTCTGATTTGGCTTTTTAACACAAATGTTTTCAATTTGTGAAAATGCAAGTTGCACACTTGCCTGCACTTTTGTGTATTTGTGCTGTACTTCAAGAAATAGTTTAGAAATACCTATTGACTTTTTTTCATCTAATGGAAAACTGGATGTGATGTGATGTTATCAGCAGTGGATTCTGAGCAGGCCCTAGAATGTTGTTCTCCATTCCTACCCTTACCCCAAATAGTGGTATTTGTTAGTCACACCCATGTGGTTTTTAAGTTGTGCATTAGATAAAGAGACATTTAGTCTTTCAGTGGTAGAGAATGCCCTTTTTCCCTTTCTTGATTTTAAATGTTAGTAAAGAAGTTATTTGTCTCCAAAACCGAACCCTCTATCTACTTCCAGTGGAATGGAAGATTGTGTTTTTCGGACACTGTTTCCTCCTTTGGGAAGAGGGCTGCTGCTGCAGTGGGAAAAGTGTCTGTGTGTATACGCACACATGTATATATGTATATAAACTATAATATCTCACTACAGTTGGCTAACTGGGTTACTGGAAGATCTAAAGGTGGAGTAAGAATTCAGTAAAGTGTGAGGGATACTCAGAGGGGGTGTTGCCTCAGGCAGAGACCGCTTTGACCCACAGTCATCTCTTCCATGCTGGTGACTATTGACAGAAAGGACAAACACCAGTCTTGTGACTCTTGGCTTGCATATTTACTTGTGGGGGAAGTGGTTGCTGCCTTTGGACACTTGGTCTTTGTCTTTTCTTTGAAAATATTTTGTGGGTTTAGTCATTTTGAATAATGAGTAATACATATAGAAAGTGATACCCCATGGGTCTGTGTGAATGGCACCGTCTCCTTTTTTATGTAATACCTTTAGAAGATTGCTGTGTGGAAAAGAAAAAGAGACTGAGTGATTATTTCTTTAGGATTCAGTATGTACAGCTTTCTTTGCAACTTGAGAATATACGTCAGGATCTTTTTCTCTGTTCAGTATAGTCAAGCATTACTTTCAGCTCTTTAGGGAATATCTTCTTTAGCAGTGTGTCAGTTTGAGGGATTCAGAACGTAATAATAGAATGTTAGAGGTTCTTACATGTACAATTCATTGACATGAATTACTTTTACCATGTTGTACTACCATCACCACTACCAATTTACAAATTTTTTTCATCACCCTTAACAAACTCATTGCCACGTAAGCAATGACTGTTTCCCTCACCCACCTACCTTGGTAACCACTAATAAACTTTGTGCTCTATGCATTTGCTTATTCTAGATATTTCATGTAAGTGGAATCATATAATATTTGTCCTTTCGTGTCTGGCTTATTTCACTTAGCATAATGTTTATAAGGTTCATCCATATTGTAGCATTTATCCAAACTTTATTTCTCTTTATTGCTGAATAATATTCCGTTGTATAGATATACCACATTTTGTTTATCTGTTCATCTTTTGATGGGCACTTGGATTATTTTCACCTCTTGGCTGTTGTGAATAATGCTGCAAGGAACATTGGTGTACAAGTATCTGTTTTGAGTTCCTGGTTTCAGTTCTTTTGGGAATAACCCAAGAGTGGAAATGCTTGGTCATATGGTAATTCTGTGTTTAACTTTTTTGAGGAGCTGCCAAACAAGTTTTCCACAGCAGCTGCACCATTTTACATTCCTACCAGCAATGGTCGAAGGTTCCGATTTCTCCACATCCTCTTCAACACCTGTTATTTTTTGTTTTTCTGATAATAGCCATCCTAGTGAGTATGAAGTGGTATCTCATTGTGATTTTGATTTGTATTTCCCTAATGGCTAATGACATTGGTCATCTTTTTATGTGAGCCCTGAGTTTTTTATACCACGCAGAGATGCCCTGTTAATATCATCAAGTTGTCTTTATTGTTCCTCAGACACATATGAGAACAACACATCTACCATTTGTGTTACACTTTACAAAGTACTTTCATATACATTATTTTATATGATCTTTACAGCCACTAAATCTAAGCCATAGAGGTAGGTGAAAAAATCCCCAGTCACATAGTTACATGTTATTAAGCCATGGCATGAACCTAGTTTTCTGAATTTCAAATTTTGTGCTTTTTCCTACATACCCTAATATTATTGTATAATGTAAATCTTTTTTCATGTTCTTGGGGTGACACCATGTGAATTTAGTAGAACAAGCAAATGGTCAAGAAGAGTTTTGTTAGAATTTCATAGGAGTGCAATAGCTGCATATACACTGGTTTCCCTCTTTGATCCTGACCTCAAGATCGACTCACGCTAAAATGTGAATTAAGTGGAGCTAAAACGTCATAATTCCCAGAGCAATAGTAGTGGTCTGTTAAACGAGAAAGGCATCTTTGTGCATCCCAGCAGATATATTTGCTGCCACAGCTGAGGAAGTAATTGTATTTGGGGATAATGGCCCTTTTAAGGCCAGTTAGTAAATGATATTAAAGTCGATTTCCTCCTAGGTAGTGTTTTTCTCTCTTGAAAGCATTCTTTCTGACTCTCCCTGGAGTAGCTACTAGCCAGAAGGCTCTACCAGTAAGTAATGTAAGGGATACAGTATATCCTTTACCCAGTAAAGTCTCTTTAGCTGACCTAATTGTAATTGACAGTTGTCATCAGTTCAAATCCAGGTGGGGAGAGAGGAGCCTCTTGTGAGCCTTATAATGCTGATAAAGATCATAGTAAGTACTATTTACTTACTTGATTGATTCATTGATTTATTCATCAAATATTCATTTGATGCCTACCAGGCCAGGTGTTGTGTTAGGTTTTGGGAATGTTATTGTGAGAGAGACTGGTCCCTGCTTCTCCAGAGCTAGAAGTCAGTTAGAGAAAACAGTTAATGAAACAAATAATTATAATAAGGAGTGAAGTGTATATGATGGAGGAATTAAAGGAATATTTGAAAATATATAGAAGGAGGCTAGGGAAACTAAGTGTAGGGAAAACTTCCCAGACGAAATGGGGTTTAAGCTGAGGCCCAATTGTGTGTTAAAAAAAGTAAGGAAAAGTGATCCAGGCAGAGGGAACAGTATGTGTGAAGACCTGACGATGAGAAAGAGCATGGCATGTTTAAGAGACTAAAACACCAGTAAGACTGCAGAATTGGGCAAATGATGCTGAAGAGGTAGGCAGTGCCAGCCAGGTAACACCCTGTAGCCAACAGAAAGGTTTTTAGACTTTATCCATTGAGGAGTTTTAAGTACAAACATGACCCAGTCTGGTCTGCATTTTAAAAAAGATCTTTTTGATAGCAGTGTGTGTTTTGTTAAGCTCATAAGGTATCACCCAGAAAATGGACACTAATTATATGCTATTTACCTTGATATGACATTAATAATTAAGGGAAACAAAACTAAATTGAATGACCAATTAGGAGGGTGTTATAGGATGATGGTGGCTTGGACTAAGCGACATGGCAGTGTCTCTAATGGCAGTTGGTTATACGTGTTAGGAGTTTGGGAGACAGGTCTGGGAAGGAGAGAGTTCTTCTTACAAAGTGTTGGAGAGGGAGAGTAAATTGGTACAGCCATTTTTGGGAGCAGTCTGGAGCATCTAACACCTTATGACTCAGCAGTTCCACATCTAAGTACGTGCTTCCAAGAAACTTTTTATAAACATACATGAGGAAACAAGCACAATGTTTATAGGAGCATTGTTTTAATGGATGGAGGGGGAAAAAGAAACCTGAAAACCAAATTAGATTTCCAATAACTGCAGAATGGTTAAATAAGTATTACTATTATTTAGACTGGACACTATTCTACTAAAGATTAATGAACTAAAGTAAAACACATCCACATGGATGAATCTCCCAATTATAGTTGTTGACTGAAGAAGCAAGTCACAAATGAATACATATAATATGAAACCATGTAAAACAGTACTAATAATTATTTATGAATATATATGTAATAAGATATAAAGGCATATATGGGGAAGATAAACAACAAATTCAAAATAGTTAAGTGGGGATTGGTGGGGGTGGGGGATGGGACTCGATACATTTGGAGAGCAAATCATAGAGGCCCCAACTATTATCATAAGGCTTTTTACTCCTTCCAGTGGTATGTGTATTCATCTCTTTGCTGTATTATTTTCTATATTTCTTTATATAAAGTAATTTATAATTACAAAAAAGAATCACATTTCATTCATTTCATATTCCGGACCCTAATGATACGAATCCTGTACTATTCTTCAGCAGTTAATGATTAGTCCCACCATGCCTGGATTCTGTACTGGGGAGATGGTTTCATCTAGTGGAGAAAATGTCACTAGTATTCTATGAGACATTTCTTTTGGGAAGGAAGAATAAGAGGTAGTAGTTAACCTGACTGTTCTTTATTTCACTAAAACTTAAGAGACAATGGAAAAGATTATCCTTTAGAAATATTTAGTGTTCACCATTATTAAGATAATGCTGTAATAACAACATAACTCTTAGGTTGTTTAGTGCAGACTTTTAGGACTCAGATGAGTCTTTATTTCTGTCTAAATTGTGTTTGTATTTTGTTTTTCAGAAGGAGTTGAGCCTTCCAAGAAGAGGCAGTTTGTAAGTAGACGACTATTATCATTATGAGTGTGATTATGATTATTATCGCATCTTGGGGACTCCTCTCAGCCTCACTTGGAGGAAATCCATCCAAGAGTGGTTTGGGGTTTTTTTTTTGCAGGCTCATATCTGGGCCAGGGAAGCCCACGGACCTGCTGACTTTTGCTAGGTCAGACCCTTCCTTGTCTTAATTTCTGCCTAGCATTTTCAGAACGCTTCTACTTAAATGTTCATCGGATTTGATATTTGTATTTTGGGATTTACTGAGTTTTACTAGACTTAAGCTTTTTGAACATATTGAAATTGAGACTCTTGGCATCTACATCTATTTCATAACGTGATACTAGGGAGAGCCAACTTTTCTGACAAGTTAGGGCAAGGGCAGCTATGTTTGGGAACTAGGCTGAAATAGAGTTTTCTTTCACCCATTTGTTGTATTCTGGCTTCAGGGCTAGAGGAGCTTGATGAATAATTTTTGTTCATGGATTTTAATCTCTTATGTTTTCATGGCCTGCTTTTTCTCTAAGAATTCTGTTGGGACAGTACTGCAAATTTGGCTAATCAGAATTATCTGGAACGTTTGTTAAAATATAAAGTCTGAACTTAATGAATTAGCATCTCATTTCGAGCCCAAGAACCTGTATTTTACACATATGCATCCACACCCACCATGGTTTTGCTAAGAAGCCAAATTTGGGAAACATAAGGAAATAGGACAATGATAAGACAGTGGCTTTGAGACATTTCCTTAAGGGATGTAATTAGGGAGGGGCACACAACAGTATCTATTTCTTAAATCGCCACAAGTATTCATTTTATTAATTATACTTTACATCGTGTCTGTGTGTGTGTGTGTGGGGGGGTTTAATGTATGAAACACATGGTAGTTCTTTCTGTTACTGTCATTTTAGGATCTTGTTAACATGCTGTAGATTCAGTTATCCTCTAAGATTTGTAAAGCTTTTTTGGCTGGTTTATGAAAGCTCATGGTGGTTTGGTATAAAGAAACGAGCTATGAGTCAGAAAACTCCTAGGATCTAGTCGTGGCTGTCTCACTTAACTAGCTTCCTAAACTTAGACAAATCACTCATCTCCCTAAACCTCAGATGGCTTATCTATAAAATGAAGATTGTGATACCTGCTTTTCCTTTTTCATAAAGCTAGTAGAAGGATCATTTAATATATGTAATAGTGTTTTATTAGTTGTACTTTTATTCTATAATGTATTATTTTTAGAGTTCTTGTAAACACTGGATTTATAAGAACAACACAAAATAAATGAAATTTGGTAATTTTGGAGACCCTCAATAGTTATTGATATCCTTTAGGCATTAGTGAGCTGAAATGGACCGGTATCAGCCATTTTAAATCAGAAAATCATATGATCTACTATGCCAGGAATGACAACTTAAAGAAGAATGGTGTTGCATTCATCGTCAAAAAGAACTTTACAAGATCTATCTTAAAGTACAATGCTGTCAGTGATAGATAGGATAATATCCATATGCCTACAAGGAAGACCAGTTAATATGACTATTATTCAAATTTATGCACCAACCACTAAGGTTAAAGAAGAAGAAACTGAAGATTTTTACCAACTTTTGCAGTCTGAAATTGATCAAACATGCAATCAGGATGCATTGATAGTTACTGGTGATTGGAATGTGAGAGTTGGAAACAAAGAAGGAGGATCCATAGTTGGAAAATATGGCCTTGGTGATAGAAACGACGCTGGAGATCACATGATAGAATTTTACAAGACCATCAACTTCTTCATTGCAAATACCTTTTTTCAACAACATAAATGGCGACTACTCACGTGGACCTTGCCGGATGGAATACAAGGGAATCAAATCGACTACATCTGTGGAGAGAGACTATGGAGAAGCTCAATATCATCAGTCACAGCAAGGCTGGGACTGACTGTGGAAGAGACCACCAATTGCTCATATGTGAGTTAAGTTGAAACTGAAGAAAGTTAGAACAAGTCCACCAGAGTTAAAGTATAACCTTCAGTATATCCTACCTGAATTTAGAGACCATCTCAAGAATAGATTTGATGTGTTGAACGCTAATGACCGACGGCCAGATGACTTGAGGAGTGACATCAAGGACATCATACAGGAAGAAAGCAAGAGGTCATTAAAAAGGTAAGAAAGAAAAGACCTAAATGGATATCAGAAGAGACTCTGGAACTTGCTCTTGAACATAGAGTAGCTAAAGCAAATGGAAGAAATGATGAAGTAAAAGAGCTGAACAGAAGACCTCAAAGAGTGGCTCGAGAAGACAAAGTACACCCCACTCCTCACTTACCGATGTGGTTAGGTTTCAAAGACGATGTTGTTATCGGAAAATTGACGTTATGGGAAAATGGAGGATGACTCCATCAGATCACAAAAAGGAGGTTGACTACATCAGTACATAACTACCAAATTATGTCATTGTATAAATGCCAAACCACTGAGAATCATGGCCCACCAAGTTGACACAGAACCTTAACCGTCACAGCCAGTATTACTCACACCTCCCACCTCAGTGTTTGTTACTGCCACGCGTACATTGTTAACGCAAAAAGTAGTCCAATAGTAGATTCTTTACTATTGTCAAAAATGCAAAATGTTGGATAATGAGATAGTCAATAAGTGAGGAGCAGGTGTAGAGTCCCTGATGTGTCTGTCAGTTTGTTGTACTGTGGGGACTTGTGTGTTGCTGTGATGCTGGAAGCTGTGCCACCGGTATTCAGATACCAGCAGGGTCACCCATGGTGGACAGGTTTCAGATGACCTTCCAGACTAAGACAGACTAGGAAGAAGGACCCAACAGTCTATTTCTGAAAAGAATTAGCCAGTGAAAACCTTATGAACAGCAGCAGAACATTGTCTGATATAGTGTCAGAAGATGAACCCTTCAGGTTGGAAGGCAGTCAAAAGATGACTAGGGAAGAGTTGCCTCCTCAAAGTAGAGTCAACCTTAATGACGTGGATGGAGTCAAGCTTTCAGGACTGTCCTTTGCTGATGTGGCATGACTCAAAATGAGAAGAAACAGCTGCAAACATCCATTAATAATCAGAACCTGTAATATAAACAGTATGAATCTAGGAAAATTGGAAATAATAAAAAATGAAATAGAATACATAAACAGTGATATCCTAGGCATTAGTTAGCTGAAATGAACTAGTATTGGCCATTTTGGATCAGACAGTGATATGGTCTATGGTGCCTGGAATGACAACTTGAAGAGGAATGGCATGTGCATTCATTGTCAAAAAGAACATTACAAGATCTATACTGAAGTACAACGCTTTCAGTGATAATATCCATACACCTACAAGGAAGACCAGTTAATATGACTATTAATCAAATTTACTCACCAACAATTAAGGCCAAAGATGAAGAAATTGAAGATTTTTACCAGCTTCTGCAGTTTGAAATTGATCAAACATGCAATCAGGATTCATTGATAATTACTGGTGATTGGAATGCCAAAGTCAGAAACAAAGAAGGATCAGTAGTTGGGAAATATGGCCTTGGTGACATAAATGATGCTGGAGATCCCATGATAGAATTTTGCAAGACCAATGAATTCTTCATTGCAAATACCTTTTTTCACCAACATAAACGACGTCTACACATATGGACCCTGCCAGATGGAATACAGAGAAATCAAACTGACTACATCTGTGCAAAGAGACGATGGAAAAGTTCAGTATCATCAGTCAGAACAAGGCCAGGGGCTGACTGCAGAACGGACCATCAGTTGCTCATATGCATGTTCAAGTTGAAGTTGAAGAAAATTAGAACAAGCCTTTGAGAGCCAAAGTATGACCTTGAGTATATACCACCTGAATTTAGAGACCATCTCAAGAATAGATTTGATGTGTTGAACACTAATGACCGAAGACCAGATAACTTGTGGAATGACATCAAGGACATCATACAGGAAGAAAGCAAGAGGTCATGAAAAAGACAGGAAAGAAAGAAAAGACCTAAATGGATGTTAGAAGAGACTCTGAAACTTGCTCTTGAACATTAAGTAGCTAAAGGAAAAGAAAGAAATGATGAAGTAAAAGAGCTGAACAAAAGATTTTAAAGGGCGACTTGAGGAGACAGAGTAAAGTATTATAATGACATGTGCAAAGAGCTAGAGCTAGAAAACCAAAAGAGAAGTACACGCTCAGCATTCCTCAAGCTGGAAGAACTGAAGAAGAAATTCAAGCCTGGAGTCGCAATAGTGAAGGATTCTATGGGGAAAATATTAAACGATGCAGGAAGCATCAAAAGAAGGTGGAAGGAGTACACAGAGTCATTATACCGAAAAGAATTGGTCAGCGTTCAACCATTTCAAAAGGCAGCATATGAATCAGGAACCGATGGTGCTGAGGGAAGAAGTCCAAGCTGCACTGAAGGCACTGGCGAAAAACAAGCCTCCAGGAATTGATGGAATATCAATTGAGATGTTTCAACAAACCTATGCAGCACTGAAAGTGCTCACTCATCTATGCCAAGAAATTTGGAAGACAGCTACCTGGCCAGCCAACTGGAAAAGATTCACATTTATGCCTTCCCAAGAAAGGTGATCCAACAGAATGTGGAAATTATCGAACAATATCATTAATATTACACGCAAGAAAAATTTTGCTAAAGATCATTCAAAAGCAGCTGCAGCAGTATGTTGACAGGGAACTGCCGGAAATTCAGGCCGGATTCAGAGGAGAACGTGGAACCAGGAATATCATTGCTGATGTCAGATGGATGTTGGCTGAAAGCAGAGAATACCAGAATGATGTTTACCTGTGTTTTATTGACTATGCAAAGACATTCAACTGTGACAAATTATGGATAACATTGCAAAGAATGGGAATTCCAGGACACTTAATTCTGCTCATGAGGAACCTGTACACAGATCAAGAGCCAGTTGTTCAGACAGAACAAGGGGATACTGTGTGGTTTAAAGTCAGGAAAGGTGTGTGTCAGGGTTGCATCCTTTCACCATACCTATTCAGTCTGCATGCTGAGCATATAATCTGAGAAGCTGGACTATATGAAGAAGAAACGGGCATCAGGATTGGAGGAAGACTCCTTAACAACCTGCGATATGCAGATGACACAACCTTGCTTGCTGAAAGTGAAGAGGACTTGAATCACTTACTGGTGAAGATCAAAGACCACAGCCTTCAGTATGGATTACACCTCAACATATAGAAAACAAAAGTCCTCACAACTGGACCAATAAGCAACATCATCATAAATGGAGAAAAGATCGAAGTTGTCAAAAGATTTCATTTTACTTGAATCCACAATCAACACCCATGGAAGCAGCAGTCAGGAAATCAAAAGATGCATTGCATTGGGCAAATCTGCTGCGAAAGATCTCTTCAAAGTGTTGAAAAGCAAGATATCACCTTGAAGACTAAGGTGCGCTTGACCCAAGCTATGGTATTTTTAATCACATGATATGCATGTGAAAGCTGGACAATGAATAAGGAAGACCGAAGAAAGATTGACGCCTTTGAATCGTGGTGTTGGTGAAGAATATGGAATATACCATGGACTGCTAAAAGAACGAACAAATCTGTCTTGGAAGAAGTACAACCAGAATGCTCCGTAGGAGGAAGGATGACGAGACTACGTCCTACATACTTTGGACATGTTGTCAGGAGGGATCAGTCCCTGGAGAAGGACATCATGCTTGGTAAAGTAGAGTGTCAGCGAAAAAGAGGAAGACCTTCAACGAGATGGTGTGACACAGTGGCTGCAACAGTGGGCTCAAGCATAGCAATGATTGTGACTATGGTGCAGGACCAGTGCATAGGGTCACTATAAGTCGGAACCGACTTGACGGCACCTAACAACAACAACAACAACAACAACAACAACAACAACAACGGGCAAAATATTGAACAACACAGGAAGCATCAAGGGAAGACGGAAGGAAAACATAGAGCCACAGTACCAAGAAGAATTGATTGATGTTCAGCCATTTCAGGAGTTAACGTGATCAAGAAATGATGGTATTGAAGAAAGAAGTCCATGCTACACTGAAGACATTGTTGAAAAACAAGACTCCAGGAATTGACAGAGTACCAATGGAGATATTTCAATAAACAGATTTAACACTGGAAGCTCTCACTTATCTATGCCAAGGAATTTAGGAGATAGTTACCTGCCCAACTGACTGGAAGAGATCCATATTTGTGCCCATTCCAAAGAAAGGTGATCCAACAGATTGCAGAAATTATTGAGTAAAAGTCGTTAATATCACACACAAGTAAAATTTTGCTAAAGATCATTCAAAAGCAGCTGCAGCAGTATGTCGACAGGGAACTGCCAGAAATTCAGGCCGGATTCAGAAGAGGATGTGGAACCAGGGATATCATTGCTGATGTCAGATGAATCCTGGCTGAAAGCAGAGAATACCAGAAAGATGTTTACCTGTAGTTTATTGACTATGCAAAGGCATTCGATTGTGTGGATCGTAACGAATTATGGATAACACTGCGAAGAATGGGAATTCCAGAACACTTAATTGTGCTCATGCGGAACCTGTACTCAGACCAAGAGACAGTTGTTCAAGTAGAACAAGGAGATACTACATGGTTTTCAGTCAGGAAGGGTGTGCGTTAGAGTTGTATGCTTTCACCATGCTTATTCAATCTATATTCTAAGCAAATAATGCAAGAAACTGGAGCGTATGAGGAAGAACATGGCATCAGGATTGGAAGAAGAATCATTAACAACCTGCGTTGTGCAAATGGCACAACCTTGCTTGCTGATAGTGAAGAGGACTTGAATCACTTACTGATGAAGATCAAAGACCACAGCCTTCAGTATGGATTACACCTCAACATAAAACAAAAATCCTCACATTTTGACCAATGAGCAGCAGTATAATAAATGGAGAAAAGATTGAAGTTGTCAAAGATTTCATTTTACTTGGATGCACAGTCAGCGCCAATGGAAGCATCAGTCAGGAAATCAAACGATGTATTGGATTGGGCAAATCTGCTGCAAAAGACCTCTTTAAAGTGTTAACAAGCAAAGATGTCACTTTGATGACTAAGATGCGCCTGACCCAAGCCATGGTATTTCCAGTCATCTCATATACATGCGAAAGCTGGGCAGTGAATAAGAAAGACTGAAGAAGAATTGATGTGTTTGAATTATGATGTTTGAAAGAATATAGTATCTACCATGGACTGCCGAAAGAACGAACAAATCTGTCTTGGAAGAAGTTGTTCCTTAGAAACGAGGATGGTGAGACAATCTCTCATGTACTTTGGGCATGTTATCAGAACGGACCAGTCCCTGGAGAAGTCCCATCATGCTTGATAAAGTGAGGATCAGTGTAAAAGAGGAAGCCCCTCAACTAGATGGATCGACACAGTAGCTGCAACAGTGGGCTAAAATCTAGCAACGAGGATGACGTAGGACTGCACAGTGTTTTCTTCTGTTGTACGTAGGGTCTCTAGAAGTTGGAACCAACTTGACGGCACCTAACAACAATAGTAACGATTGTTATGTTTTTCCATGTAGTATGGTAATTACTTTAAAATGGACAGGAACTGAAAAAGGAATTGCTAGGACATATGTGATAATCTAGGCATTATATGAAATACACACTCTTCCACTCAATAAGTAATTTCTCCAGTATCTTCTAATTGGTAAGTATAACACAGAAATGAAGAGTTTTGACTTGAGAGTCAGGCAGACCTGGGTTTGAGTCTTAGCAGTTCTATTTACTAGTTTTTTTTGTTTTTTGTTTTTTCTTTGGTAAGTTAAGTTACTTTATTTTTGTTCATTTGTTCAAATCTATCCATCCATCCACCCATCCATCCTTCCATCTATAGTATCCTTATTTCACTTCTGTTCTGTGCAGGCACTATTCTGGGTGCTGGAGATATAGTAGTGAAGAAAGCAGAGGAAGTTCATGCTCTCATTGAGCTCCATCCTATTCAGAGGAGACAAACAAATACGTATATGGAATGTCATATGGTATTAGGTGCTATGAAGAAAAATAAAGCCAGATAAGAGACATGAAAGTATGCCTATGTGGGGCAGAAGTTGAAATTTTAAATTGGGTTGTCCAGGAATTTCTCATTAAGGTGACATGGGAGCAGAGACTAGAAGGATGTGATGTTTATATATATTGGAGCAAGAGTATCCCAGGTAGAAGATACAATATGTGCCAAGGTCCTGAGGCAGAAACTTGCCTGGCATTTTGGATGACAGCAGGATGTCCTGGGTGGCTGTTGGTGAGTGAACAAGGATGTTGAGGTGGGGCTGGGGAGTCTGGGGTAGAGGCAGAATACGAGATGGGCTGCATTATATAGTGCCTCGTAGACCACAGAAAGGACTTTGTATTTTGTACTGAACAGGACAGAAAGTCAATCGGTAGTTTTAAACAGCAAAATAATGTAAACTGTATTTGATTGTTGTGGGTTTTTTGGGCAATTTTTTTATTGTGATTAATTCACATACCATAAAATTCACCCTTTAAAAGTATACAATTCAGTGGTTTTTAGTGTATTCGCAAGATTTTGCAGCCATCACCAGTATCTCATCCCAGAATATTTTCAGTACCCGCAGAGGACATTCTGTACCTGTTAGCAGTCACTTCCCATTCCCACTGGCCCCAGCTTCTGGCAACCACTTATCTACTTTCTGTCTCAATGGGTTTGCCTATTCTGGACATTTCATATAAATGGAATCATAACATATGTGGCCTATTATATCTGGCTTCTTTCACTTAATGTAATGTTTTCAAGATTCATCCATGTTTGTGGTGAAATGAATTCCTTTATGTGGCCTTTTGCCTTGGTTCTTTGGAAAAACATCTTGAGAGAGTTTCCCCTTAAGCCCTGAGGAGTTACCTTTGTCCTACTTTTCTACCCTAGAGGGTTCTTTGTTACTTTTGTCCTGGATGATTGACATTTCTGGGTAAGCTATAAACAACTTGATGATTTGATATTTTTTGTCTGTCCCTGGAGTGAAGCCTGCCTTTGTGATTAGTATGCATCTTGCAGGGATTGGTCACTATGCTATGCAAATAAAGTGACTGTGTTTTTGTTGCTGTTAAGTGCAATTGAATCAGTCCGACTCATAGCGACCCAGTGTACAACAGAACAAAACACTGCCCAGTCCTGCACCATCCTCACAATCGTTATGCTTGAGCCCATTGTTGCAGCCACTGTGTCAGTCCCTCTTGAGGGTCTGCCTCTTTTTCACTGGCCCTCTGCTTTACCAAGCATGATGTCCTTCTCCAGGAACTGAGCCTTCCTGATAATGTGTCCTAAGTATGTGAGGTGAAGTGTCACCATCCTTGCTTCTAAGGAGCATTCTGGTTGTACTTCCTCAAAGACAGATTTGTTCGTTCTTTTGTCAGTCCATGGTATATTCAATATTCTTCGCCAGCACCACAATTTAAAGGTGTCAATTCTTCTTTGGTCTTCCTTATTCATTGTCCAGCTTTCGCATGCATATGAGGCGATTGGAAACACCATGGCTTGGGTCAGGCGTCCTATGACGTGGAGGTCAAATATACCTCTGCCTTCCCAGTTCTCCATTATTTCACTTTCTTTTTCTCTAGTGGGTTCCATAATTCGCTGCAGTGGTCATACAGAACTCACACACTATACTCACAGTTATGTGGTTTATTAGGGTAACAACGAAGATGTAACAGAATACAATTCAGGGTTGTTGTTGTTAGTTGCTGTTGAATCAGTTCTTACTCATGATGACCCCATGTGTGCAGAGTAGAACTGCTCATAGGGCTTTCAAGGCTGTGACCTTTCAGAAGCAGATTTCCAGGCCTGTTTTCTGAGGCACCTCTGGGCAGGTTCGAATTGCCAACCTTTTGGTTAGTAGTTGAGTGCTTAATCATTTGCACCTCTCAGGGATTTCCAACTGAGGGTAAACATTAGGAAACAATCAGAGATATCCAAATTGAGTGGCATTCTGTAGAGCTAGTGGCCTGGACTCTTCCAAATTGCTATAAAGTTATGAAAGATTTTTAAAAAGGCTGAAGAGATGTTCTAGATTAAAGGAGGCAAAGAGATGTGGCAGCTAAATTCAGTGCTTGATTCTTGGTTGGATCTTGGATTTTAAAAAATCACTAAAGGATATTATTGAGACAGTTGGGGAAATTTGAATACAGACTTTTATTAGATAATATTATTGTATCAATATTAAACTTCCTTAGTGTGATAATTATGTGGTGGTTATATAGGCATGTTCCCTTGTTCTTAGACCAAGGCTGTTAACTGTAGAAGTATTAGCGGGGAGGTGTCATAATGTCTGCAGCTGACTTTGAAATAGTTCAATTGATTAACGAAAAAAGTTGATCTGTCTGTGATGGGGATGGGGATTGAGGGAAGGAGAAGAAGGGAGAGATAGAAAGCAATTGTGGCAAAATGTTAACAGTTTGTGAATCTTTGTGAAGGGTACACATGGTTTCACTTCATTATTATTGCTCCTTTTCTGAAGTTCTGGGAGTAGTGATTAAATACTATTTTTGCAAAGAGTTTTGCTGAAAAGAGAACCATAAAATGAGTTTGTTTTTTTTTTTTTGCCTCCAAATATTGAATCATGTTTGTATGCAAATGGAATAATTCAGTAGAGAAGGAAAAGTTGATGCATGAGAGAGGAGAAAACAGTTGCTGAAATGTTCTTGAGTAGGCTAAAATGGAGATCGAGGCATATGTGAAGGTGTTGGCCTTAGGAACATTGACAGTTTATCCACAGTAGCCTCAGTTACTGTCATGGATTGAATTGTGTCCCCCTAAAATATCTGTCAACTTGGCTAGGTTATGATTCCCAGTATTGTATGATTGTATACCATTTTGTCATCTGGTGTGCTTTCCCTATGTCTTGTAAGTCCTATCACTATGATGTAATGAGATGGATTATATTGATCAGATCTACAAGATTAGATAGTGTCTTAAGTCGTCTCTTTTGAGATAGAAAAGAGAGAGGTGAGCAGATGTAGGGACCTCATACCACCAAGAAAGCAGTGCCAGGAGCAGAGTGCATCCTTTGGACCCAGGGTTCCTGCACGGAGAAGCTCCTAGTCCAGGGGAAGATTGATGACAAGGACTTTCCTCCAGAGCCGACAGAGAGAGAAAGCTTTCCCCTGGAGGTGATGCCCTGAATTTGGACTTCTACCCTACTAGACTGTGAGAAAATAAATTTCTCTTTCTTGAAGCCATCTACTTTTGGTATTTCTGTTATAGCAGCTCTAGATTACTAACACCGTTACCTCATTTTATTTGTAAAAATTGTATTTGTAAAGCATATGGCATAGTGCCTACAATTAGGCACTCAGCAATTTATTATTGTTACAGAATTTAGGGAAATCCTGTTTTTAGTAAGCTTTCAATAACTGATATTTATTACTGTTTTTATTATTAGCAGGCCATAATGACCTGTTTTGATGTTCTTATTTGCCATCCAGTCGACTCTGACTCATGGTGACCTTATGTATAACAGAACAAAATGTTGCCCAGACCTGTGCCATATTCATGATCATTGGTATGTTTGAGTCCATTGTTGTGGCTATTGTGTCCATCCATCTCATTGAGGATTGCCCTCATTTTTGCTCACCCTCTACCAAATAGTGATTGGTCTTTCCTGTTGACATGTCCAAAATAAGCATAACAAAATCTCACCGTCTTCACTTCTAAGGAGCGTTCTGGCTGTACTTCCTCCAAGACTGGTTTGTTTGTTCTTCTGGCAGTCCATGGTATATTCAGTATTCTTTGCCAGCACCACGATTTGAATGCATAAATTCTTCCTCTAGTCTTCCTTTTTCATTGTCCAGCTTTGTCTTGCATGTGATGTGATTGGCTTGGGCCAGGAGCATCTTTAGTCATTAGAGTGACATCTTTGCTTTTTAACACTTTAAAGAGGTCTTTTGCAGCAGATTTGCCCAGTGCAATATGTTGTTTGATTTCTTGACTGATGCTTCCGTGGACATTGTTGATAAAAGTAGCATGAAATCGTTGACAACTTCAGTTTTTTCTCCATATATCATGATGTTATTTATCGGTTGTGAGGGGTTTTGTTATGTTCATGTTCAGGCATAATCCATACTAAAGGCTGTAGTCTTTGATCTTCATCAGTAAATGCTTAAAATTGTCTTCATTTTTGGCAAGCAAGGTTGGGTCACCTGCATAGCTTAGGTTGTTAATGACTCTTCCTTCGGTCCTGATGCTGCATTTTTCTTCATGTAGTCTGGCTTCACGGATTATTTATTCAGCATCTGGGTGGATTATCCAACAGGCAAGGTAAGTACAGTACTTACCCTGCTTACCAGACCATCTGTAGTGAAATTGTTCACTACAGATTAGTAAGTAAGCACATGTAAGCCCGTGCTTACTTTGCTTATTGGGTCATCTGCCCTTGACAGGGATTGTAAATTTGAAAAGAGGCTTTGATTCTATAGGGATGTGCTCTGGGGTTGGGAGAGAGACAGATGCCAGCCATACCTAGAAGCAGAATCTTTGATATGGTGAAAAAATATGAAATTCTTCAATACAGATGTTCTGGTAAGCCAGGTAAGCACTGTGGATAATTGCCTGTTAGATAATCTGACCCTGTTCAGCATACAGATGGAATACGTAAGATAAAACAATACAATCCTGCACACTTTTTCCAATTCGAAGCCACTTGGTATCCCCTTGTTGTATTCTAACAGTTGCCTCTTGATCCATGCAAAGGTCCACATGACAACAGTTAAAAATACAAACCAAACCCATTGGCCTTGAGTTGATTCTGTCTCAGTGCAATTCCTATTCTTCGTAATGTTATCCATAATAATAGAATACCTTCATGTAGTAGATGAAACACAGGTTAAGTATCTTTCTGGTATTCTCTGCTTTCAGCCAAGATCTCCCTTCTAACAGATAGTTTTATTCATATTTTACATATAAAATTACCTATTAGAAGGTGTAAATTTTTTTATAAAAACAGATCTGCAAGATTCTAAACCATGTTAGATTAAATGAACAATAATGTGCCTTAAAAAGCCACAGAATATTCTTGAAGTCAGCTTTGGTAGTCACCTTATGGAAGAGAGCAAAATTCTAATATGGGGAATGAGAATGAACATCATCCATGTCTATATATGTACGTGTATATGTGTATATCTATCAATATTGCTGGCCTGTATTCTTAGAGCCCTTGGGGATACAAAGTTATCCTTTTGCTCTACTGGCTTACTCATTTGGGCATTGGACTTGGACACGGGAAATTGGATGAAAGTAAATTCCAGGTGTCTGAATGATAGACAGAGGACAGGGAGGAGTTCCTAGGGCTCAAGGATGTGATGTGTCAAATTTTGGCCTTGTGAAACTGACACAGTGTCATGTACTTTTCTATTCTCATGCAACTTGATGGTATTTGCTTGGATAAATGCTTCTGGAGAATTTGCTTAAAATAGATATCACCTGCTATGCATAGTAAATAAACCCTTTGTGTGGTATCAGTGGTGTCTGATGTAGGACTTTAGTTTCTTTGTGGGTCTTTGAAAATTAGGGAGTTTCGTGGTACAAACGGTTGTGCTTGACTACTGACCTAGAGGTTTTCAGTTCACACCCACCCAGCAGTGCCATGGGAAAAGGCCTGGTAATCTTCTCTTCTAAAGATTTTAGCCAAGAAAGCCCTATGGAGCAGTTCTCCTCTGTAAAACATGGGCTTGCCATGAGTCAGAATCGACTCAACAGCAATGGGTTTGGTTTTTTGGTAAGGAGTGTGATGCTGAACAGGTTTCAGCGGAGCTTCCAGACTGAGATGGTCTAGGAAGAAATGCCTGGCATTCTGTTTCTGAAAATCAGCCACTGAAAATCCTATGAATCACAGCTGTGTGATCCGCAACCGATTGTGGGGATGATGCAGTGCCAGGAAGCATTTCGTTCCATCGTACATGGGTTACCATGAGTCGGAGGCGGACTGAACGGCAGCTAACAACAACAGGATGGAACTGTGAAGGTCGAAGTCGTAGCTTTGTGTTACATTTAAGAGCCTGTCCTTTTTATTGAGCTTTTATAGAAGATGATCTCACATAGGCAGAGTTCAGCAGGGATGAAGCAGTAGTCGTCACTAGTTTCTTCACAGGAACCATTTTGCTGTTAAAAAATGGGACATTGTTGTCATCAATTATAGTGAGTGTATACAGGACCTGAAAATCCTTGAGAGCTCATTTCTGTTACTGTTACGTTGAAAATGGCTATTGTTATGATAATAACCACTACATTCATATTTCTAGACCTCAAAACTGCCCATTCGTATCATCTGTGTGGAATGTCTCAGAGAACTCTCAACGTCAGCATTTATAAAACCGAAGTCATTGTCTTTCTCAAAAACCTGCTCCTTCTCTCTTAATCTCCTGCCTTACTAAATGGTACCACTTCCTCAAGCTAAAAAACTTAGAGTTATTTTTGTTAACTTCCTCTTCCTTACACCCATGACTAATCAACCACCACTGTCTTCTATTATGCCTGTCAAATATCTCTTAATTTCATCTACCTTTTTTTGTTTGTTTACTATGTCCGTATAGTTCAAGCCATTGTAATCTCTTGCCTCTGCTACTGTCATAACCTCCTAACTGGTCTTTTTTTGTCTGGCATTGCCCACCCCCAGTCCACCCATCCATCATACAATAACCAGAGAAAGCTTTTTAAAGTACAAATTTGATTATTAGACTTATATTTAAACCCTTCAATGAATATTTTATTGCTCTTAGTATCATACCTGAAAGTTTTGACATAATCCATAAAGCTGTCTGCATAATCTGGTTTCTGTCTTTGTCTCCATATTTTGCACAGTATATTCCCTGTGCGTGGACTGTTCTTTCCCACTTATACCTGGCTCTACCACCTGTCTGTCAGTTTGTTGTACTGTGGTGGCTTGCATGTTGCTGTGATGCTGACAGCTATGCCATCAGTATTTCAAATACCAGCAGGGTCACCCATGGTGAACAGGTTTCAGTGGGGCTTCCAGACTAAAATAGAGTAGGAAGAAAGGCTAGGTGATCTACTTCTGAAAATTAGCCAATGAAAACCATATTGTTTGATACAGTGCTGGAAGATGAGCCTCCTAGTTTGGAAGGCACTGAAAATACACAGTGGCTGAAACACTGGACTTGAGCATACCAGCGATTGTGAAGATGGTGCATGACTGGGCAGTGTTTCATTCTGTTGTACATTGGGTTACCATGAGTCAGAGCTTACTTGATGGCAACTAACAGCAACAGTAATACCTGGCTAGCTCCAATTTATCTTTCAAGCCTCTGCTTACATCTCACTTCCTTATGAAAGACTTTTCTGACCTCGCCCGTACCTTGCTATAGCTAGACTAGATTGAGTCTCCCAGAATGTGCTTTTATTAAACTCTGTATTTTTCCCTCATAGCTCTTATGGCAATTATAAATAAAGAATTATTTATCTGTCTTCTCTGGATGGTAAGATCCATGAGATCAGGACCATGCCGTGTGGTACAAAACTCTGTTTCCAGGGTCTAGCATAGAGTTTAACACATAGTATGCAATCTTTTAGGCCTGTTCTTAACATTTTTGTGGACTGACACAAAAATAAAAATCAAAGTATAAATATTAAAGAGTTTTAAATCAAGCTGGCAAACTGTAGAACAAAATATGTTCTATTCTTTTTTCTTTTTTATTGTACTTCAGGTTTACAGAACAAATAGTTTCTCATTAAACAGTCAGTACACATATTGTTTTATGACATTGGTTAACAATCCCACGACAGGTCAACCCTCTCCCTTCTCGACATTTTTTTTTTTTTTTTTTGGTAAAAATATACATAGCCGAAGATATACCATTTCAAAAATTTCTGCATGCACAGTTCAGTGACATCGATTGCCTTCTTCCAGTTGTGCTGCTATTCTCACTTTAGATGTAGGTTTACAGAACAAAATAGTTTCTCATTAAACAGTCAGTACACATGTTGCCCTATGACAATGGTTAAGAACCCCACTACGTGTCAACACTGTCCTTACTCAACCTTGGATTCCCTGTCACCAGCTTTCCTCTCCCCTTCTGCCTTCTAGTCCTTGTCCCTGGACTGCTGTGCCTCATTAGTCCTGTTTTGTTTTATGGGGGCTGTCCAGTCCCCGGCTGTACGGTGATTTCGGAAGTGACTTCACCACTGAGCTAAAAGGGTGTCTGGGGGCCATACCGTGTTCTATTCTTATACTTTGAGACATATAGTTTCATCATAATAAAATAATATCTGTAAAGTGATCATTAAAAAAATGAATGTGGGTTAAATATTTTATTTAACTCATTATTAATAAGGGAGCCAGGCAGATTGCTCAAAGAAGTAAAAGAGGTTCAAATTTATATAGAGTAAAGGAATGTTGAAATTAATTTATAAATGGTTGAAAAACTGGATTTTTTCACTTGGGAAGAGGGGAGTTGGTTGAAATTCCACCATACAGAATTTATTTGCATATCAGTGTTGTTATTGTTAGGTGCTGTCCAGTTGGTCCCGACTCTTAGCAACCCTGTGTACAACAGAACAAAACCATGCTCGGTCTTGCACCATCCTCACAATCATTGCTATGTTTGAGGCCATTGTTGCAGCCACTGTGTCAACCGATCTTGTTGAG
The DNA here is from genome assembly GCF_000243295.1 of Trichechus manatus latirostris. Lineage (NCBI taxonomy): Eukaryota > Metazoa > Chordata > Mammalia > Sirenia > Trichechidae > Trichechus > Trichechus manatus. The sequence continues at coordinate 10,347,453 of NW_004443951.1, read as the reverse complement.
GGTCTTCCTCTTTTTCGCTGACTCTCTACTTTACCAAGCATGATGTCTTTCTCCAGAGACTAGTCCTTTTTGATAACATGTCCAAAGTACGTGAGACGAAATTTCACCATCCTCGCTTCTAAGGAGCATTCTGGCTGTACTTCTTCCAAAGCAGGTTTGTTCATTCTTCCAGCAATCCGTGGCATAATATTCTTCGCAACACCGTAATTCAAAGGCATCAATTCTTCTTCTATGCATGTCTGTAGACAAGAATTATTGTGCATTGCTATCAGTTATCTACAATTTACAGAGGTATAATGTAGCTCCAAGACAATAAAAGGCTAGATTCAGAAAAACTAGAAGAGTATGCTCTGAATAGTGCATAGTTTTTCACTGGAAACACCATGAAATTGTTTTTTTTTTGTTTTTTTGCTTATTCCACGTTTCTTGCAGTCTCCCACCTTTTGATCTAAAATTATCTCTAATATTATTCTTGATCACAGAACAAACCTATTCTCATTAGGTTTGGCCTGATTACTTACATAGGTGTAGCAAGAATGTTAATTTATCTTATAGTCCTTCTTAAGTTTACTTTGGAGTGTCTGGGTATGGTGCAAATGGGTAATGTGCTTTGCTGCTCTGGTCTACCCAGAGGCACCTTGGAAGAAAGACCTGGCAAAATACTTCTGAAAAATAAGGCATCGAAAACTCTGTGGAGCATAGTTCTACTCTGTCACACGTGGGTGGCCATGTGTCAATTGAAGGCAGCTGGTACTCGTAAGTTTGCTTTACTGGAAATTTTTTTTCCAGTAAAAAGGAAAACAGATTCACACTGAAACTATTTAAGTTACTGTACTGTTATGAAAAGTAAGTAGACTCAGTAAAATTTTCTTAATTTTGGAGGATAAGTGAGAACCAGATATGATTTAGGAATGTTTCATTTTACAAAAGCAGAGGCTTCTAAATTATTGTGGGTTGTAGATAGGTTAAGAAATGTGTGAAAAGACTTTTCATATATATCCAGCAAATAGACATTAAAACAATATTTCAAACAAATAACTATAGTCATCCCTTATCAGTTCGTTCAGTCTGGTGTAATTAATTCTCATTTTACTGGATCTTGGTTTATTTAGTAGAGAGCTTCTTACTAAAAAGGGTTTTGGAAATTCTGACTCAGTCTGCTGTAATGGTCTGGAAGTTGTCCAGTTGTCCAAGTGATGCCATTAGAAGCCTGTACCCAAGAATCTATTCTTGAAGTTTCAGTAGTTTGAAATATCTACTACAGTCCTTTTCCAAAGATGATCCTTGTATTGAAGACACAAAATCTGGCCTCCAGTTGATTACAATGCCTTCAGGTCAGCAGCAGCATTAAACAAAATCTCCTTGTAGATGACAGAGACTTAAATAATTGTGGTTAACTCATTACTGAAAAATTTTAAATGTGAAAGGTTGGATGAGAATTTAAAACAAGAATAATGCAACTAACGAAGGAACTGGGTTGTTTCTGTGGCATGCAAAGCAAGAATAGTAAACCCAATCCAGAACTGTTTTAGACAAAATGACTCTTAAGGGTAGTTCTTTTCAAAGAAGACAGTGAATGCTACATCTGATTTATAAAACATGGATGAATATAATTTTTACAGAGGAAAAAAATCTTGATATATATAATAATCTTGACATAATACGCATATTATACTAAGAGCAAGAAGCCCTGGTGGCACAGTGGTTAAGTGCTTGGCTGCTAACGGAAAGGTCAGTGATTCGAACCCACCGACCGCTCCGCAGGAGGTGGTAGTCTGCTTCTTTAAAGATTTACAGCCTTGGAAACCCTATGGGGGCAGTTCTACTCTGCCCTATATAGTCGCTATGAGTAGGAATTGCCTTCAACAGAACAGGTCAGGTATACTAAAAGCATACCAAGGATATAACAAGAATATCTAGTTATGAGATTCAGTGAGTCTGGAGTAAGTACTAGATGTCTGTATTTTTATGAAACTGCATTGGCCTGGAAGATACTACATTCAAATTTTAAAAGTAAGGCTGTTATCAAATAAGCATTTTAAATAATAACTGAAATTATGACTGATAATACAATACTGTTACTGCCTAATATCTGGCAACATCATCAGGACTCATAAACAGAAATATAGAAAACAAAGGCATTGACAAATCACCAGAAACTTCCCATGAGTCATGAGATTTCTGAAATATTTATATTAATAGCATTTTACCTGTACAAATTTAAGATAGAGAATTCTGAGCATCTCTTCTGATTTGACAGCTCTTCCCATGAAACTCATCAGTATTAATACATTAAACCTAATATGCAAGTTGAAGTTAAAGCTGAAGAAAATTAAAACAAGTCTGTGAGAGCCAAAATATAACCTTGAGTATATCCCACCTGAATTTGGAGACCATCTCAGGAATAGATTTGATGCATTGAACACTAATGACTGAAGACCAGACAGGTTGTGGGATGACAAAAAGGAAATCATACATGAAGAAAGCAAAAGGTCATCAAAAAGACAGGAAAGAAAGAAAAGCCAAAATGAATGTCAGAAGGGACTCTGAAACTTGCTTTTGAACGTAGAGTAGCTAAAGTGAATGGAAGAAATGATGAAGTGAAAGAGCTGAACAGAAGATTTCAAAGAGTTGCTCAAGAAGACAAAGTAATGTATTACAATGAAATGGGCAAAGACTTGGAGTTAGAAAACCAAAAGGGAAGAACATGGTCGGCATTTCTCAAGCTCAAGAACTGAAGAACAAATTCCAGCCTCGAGTTACAATATTGAATGATTCCTTGGACAAGATGGAGCCCTGGTGGTACAGTGGTTAAGAGCTACAGTGCGCTACAGCTGCTAAGCAAAAAGGTCAGCAGTTCAAATCCACCAGCTGCTCCTGGGAAACCCTATGAGGCAATTCTACTCTGTCCTATAGGGTCGTTATGAGTTGGAATCGACCCAGTGGCAGTGGATTTGGTTTTTGGTTTTATGGGTAAGATATTGAACGACACAGGAAGCATCAAAAAACAATGGAAGGAATACACAGGGTCACTGTACCTTTCAGGATATGATCAAGAACAAATGGTATTGAAGGAAGAAGTCCAAGCTGCACTGAAGGCACTGGCAGAAAACAAGGCTCCAGGCATTAACAGAATACCAACTGAGATGTTTAAACAAACGGATGCAGTACTGGAGGTGCTCACTCATCTATGCCAAGAAATTCAGAAGAAAGACAGCTACCGGCCAACCGACTGGAAGAGATTCATATTTGTGCCCATTCCAAAGAAACATGATCCAACAGAATGCAGAAATTATAGAACAATATCATTAATATCACATACAAGTAACATTTTGCTGAAGATAATTCTAAAAAGGTTGCCAGCAGTACATCGATGGGGAACTGCCAGAAATTCAAGCCAGATTCAGAAGAGGTCATGAAACAAGAGATATCATTGCTGATGTCAGATGGATCTTGGCAGAAAGCAGAGAATACCAGAAAGATGTTAACCTGTGTTTCATTGACTACACAGAGGCATTTGACTGTGTGGATCATAACAAATTATGGATAACATTGGGAGGAATGGGAATTCCAGAACACTTAATCATGCTCATGTGGCACCTGTACATAGACCCAGAGGCAGTTGTTTGAACAGAACAAGGTGATACTGCATGGTTTAAAATCAGGAAAGGTGTGCATCAGAGTTGCATCTTTTCACCATACTTATTCAATACGTATGCTGAACAAATAATCTGAGAAACCAGACTATATGAAGAAGAACACAGCATCAGGATTAGAGGAAGTCTTATTAACAACCTGCAGTATGCAGATGACACAACCTTGCTTGCTGAAAGTGAAGAGGAGTTGAAGCACTTACTGATGAAGATCAAGGACTGTAGCCTTCAGTTTGGATTACACCTCAACATAAAGAAAACAAAAATCTTCACAACTGGACCAATAAGCAACATCATGGTAAACGGAGAAAAACTTGACGTTGTCAAGGATTTCATTTTTCTTGGATCCACAATCAACGCCCGTGGAAGCAGCGGTCAAGAAATCAAAAGACGCACTGCATTGGGGAAATCTGCTGCAAAAGACCTCTTTAAAGTGTTGAAAAACAAAGATGTCACTTTGATGACTAAGGTTCGCCTGACCCAGGCCATGGTGTTTTCAGTTGCCTCATATGCATGTGAAAGCTGGACAGTGAATAAGGAATACCAAAGGAGAACTGGTGCATTTGAATTATGGTGTTGGCAAAGAATATTGAGTATACTACAGACTGTCAGAAGAACGAACAATTTTGTCTTGGAAGAAGTACAGCCAGAACGCTTCCTAGAAGGGAGGATGGCGAGACTTCGTCTCATGTACTTTGGACATGTTACCAGGAGGGACCAGTCCCTGGAAAAGGACATCATGCTTGGTAAAGTAGAGGGTCATCAAAAAAGAGGATGACCCTCAACGAGATGGATTGACACAGTGGCTGCAACAATGGTCTCAAACATAGCAATGATTCAGAGGATGAGGCTGGACTGGGCAGTGTTTTTGTTCTGTCACACATGGGTCATTATGAGTCGGAACCGACTCGATGGCACTGAACAGCAACATGGAACATTACTCCTTGGATTACATTATTTTCTATAAGACTGTCTTGCTAGCCAACTGTGATAGTTATGTGTCAGTTAAGCTATGCCATGATTCTCAGTGGCTTGACAATTATGTAATGATGTAGTTTGGCAGTTATGTAATGATATAGTCATCCTCCATGATGTGATCAGCCAATCAGTTGCCTCGGAGGTGTGGCCTGCATCCAGTATACATATGGTTGTCCTTGCAAAGCTCATTTGCTCTCTCTGGATCCTGCATCTGGCTCATTCATCTACCCTCTGGTTCTTGGAACCTGAGCCAGTGGCCTGCTGTATTGCTTGCTGATCTTGGGATTCATCAGCCTCCTCAACCTGTGAGCAAGCAGCCTGCTGTCCTACCTGTCATTCTTGGATTCGTCATCCTCTGTAGCCTGTGACCAGCGGCCTGCCATCTGGCCTGCCAATCTTGGATTAGTGAGCCCCTCCAGCTATGTGAGTCAGGAGAGACCTCCAGCGTGATTCCTGACCCACAGCCTTGGGACTTGCCAGTCTCTCCAACCGCGTGGGCCATTTCCTTGAGATAAATCTCTCTCTTTCTCTGTTGCTGTTGTTAGGTGCCATCGAGTTGGTTCTGACTCATAGTGACTCCGTGTACAACAGAATAAAACACTGCCCGGTTCTGCGCCATCCTCACAGTCGTCGTTATGCTTGAGCCGATTGTTGTAGCCACTGTGTCAGTCCAGCTCGTTGAAGATCTTCTTCTTTTCTTTCCCAAGCATGATGTCCTTCTCCAGGGAGTGATCCCTCCTGATAACATGTCCAAAGTATATGAGACATACTCTTACCATCCTCCCTTCTAAGAAGTATTGTGGTTGTACTTCTTCCAAGACAGATTTGTTCATTCTTTTGACTGTCCATGGTATATTGAATATTCGTTGCCAACACCATAATTCAAAAGTGTTAATTCTTCTTCAGTCTTCCGTATTCATAGTCCAGCTTTTGCATGCATATGAGACAATTGAAAACACCGTGGCTTGGGTCAGGCGCACCTTAGTCCTTAAAGTGACATCTTTGCTTTTCAGTACTTTAAAGAGGTCTTTTGCAGCAGATTTCCCCAGTGCAAAACGTCTTTTGATTTCTTGACTGCTGCTTCCATGGGCGTTGATTGTGGATACAAGTAAAATGAAATCCTTGACAATGTCAATCTTTTCTCCATTTATCATGATGTTGCTCATTGCACCAGTTGTGAGGATTTTTGTTTTCCTTATGTTGAGGTGTAATCCATACCGAAGGCTGTCGTCTTTGATCTTCATCAGTAAGTTCTTCAAGTCCTCTTCACTTTCAGCAAGCAATATTGTGTCATCTGCATACTGCAGGTTGTTAATGAGTCTCCCTCCAATCCTGATGCCCCGTTCTTCTTCATATAGTCTAGCTTCTCGGATTATTTACTCAGGATACAGATTGCATAGGTATGGTGAAAGGATAGTTCATATTTATATGTATATATGGAGATCTGTCTATGTATCTATCTAGTCTGTAAGTATGTATATATACAGAGAGATTTATATATATACCCTTCACTTGTGTTGTTCCTCTAGAGAACCCAGCCTAAGACACAGACCCACCATGGAGACTTTCTGTGCTTGTTGGATGAAGTAAGCAGCCATGTTCGGAAAATCCATGTGGCAAGGAATTGTAGATGGTCTTTATGAGCTGAAAGTGGCGTCCAGCTGATAGCCAGCAAGAAGCTAGGGTCCTCAGTCCTACAGCAGCAACGAAATGAATTCTGTCAATAATTTGAGTGAGCTTAGAAATAGGTTCTTCCCAAGTCAAACCTCCATATGAGAATGCAGCCTAGTAAACACCTTGATTGAAGTTTTTTGAGACCCTAAGCGGAGAATTCACCCACCTAAGCTGTGTTGATATTCCTGACTCACAGAAACTGTGAGATAATAAATGTGTTGTTTTAAGCTGCTAAGTCTGTGGTGATTTGTTATGTAATAGAAAACTGATGGATTGTGCAAACCTATTTTTTTCATTTTCTTGCTTTAATTTCCTTATATTGTATTGCAGTGTCACTTTCGTTGTACTTGGTGCATGAAATTTCTTTTGACTTAAAAAATCGTAAAAAATCGTTGTAATCTTTTGAAAAGTGTATCTACCACACTTAGATTTTTTTGTTTGTTTTGTTTTCTGGGTCAAGTGGTAAGTGTTACGGATTGAATTGTGTTCCTCTAAAATGTGTATCAACTTGGTTAGGCCATGATTCCCAGTATCATGCGATTGTCCACCACTTTGTCATCTGATGCGATTTTTCCCATGTGTTGTAAATCCTACCTCTGTGATGTTAATGAGGTAGGATTAGCAGCAGTTATGTTAATGAGGCAAGAATCAACCTACAAAATTATGTCTTAAGTCAATCTCTTTTTTGAGATGTAAAAGAGAGAAGCCAGCAGAGAGACGGGGACCTGATACCATCCCTCCAGAGCTGACAGAGAGAGAAAGCCTTCCCCTGGAGCTGATGCCCTGAATTTGGATTTCTAGCCTACTAGACTGGGAGAGAATAAAGTCTTTGTTGAAGCCATCCATTTGTGGTATTTCTGTTAACATCAGCACTAGATAACTAAGATAGAATTTGGTACCGGAAGAATGGATGCTGCTCTGACAGATACCTAAAATGTGGAAGTAGTTCTGAAACTGTGACTGGGTAGAGGCTAGAAGAGTTTTGAAGTGCCTAATAGGAAAAGCCACTACTCTGGTGGTGTACTGGTTAAGAGCTATGGCTGCTAACCAAAAGGTCGGCAGTTCAAATCCACAGGCACTCCTTGGAAACCCTATGGGGCAGTTCTACTCTATTGTATAAGATTGCTATGAGTCAGAATTGACCCGACAGCAGTGGGTTTGTTTTTTTTTGTTTTTTTTTTGTTTTTTTGTTTTTGGTGTAATAGTAAATGCCTAGATTGCCTTGGAGAGACTGTTGGTGAAATTATGGACATCAAGGACAATTCTGGTGTGAGGACTCAGAAGGAAGTGAGGAGAACGGTTAACACCGAAGATGGCGCAAATGCCGAGAAGCAGCAGCAGAGAAATGACAGCAGCAGAACCAGGAGACTACTGTGAGACAGTGCTAGAGCCAACCCACTGAGTGAGAGCTGGGTGCCTTTGTGCAGGAGGCCTCCTGGCAGAGTGGGGTGCCTTCAGGAGCTACAGAGCTTTGAAACACTTGCCTCAGCAGGACAGATGCAGACGGTGAGGCCTGAGGGGCCGAGAGGCCAAGGAAGCAGGAAGCAGAAGCTGAAGAGACAAGGAACACAGGAAGCAGAGCTGCTTCAGTCTTAAAGTTTAGGGCCACAACTTTTGGGTTCTCAAACGGTGGAGCTGTTGCCTCTGGAGTTTCTAAGGGTGAAGTCACCACTCAAGTGGATTAGGAGAATGGGACTGCCCAAATCCAAGGGAGCAGAGTTGCCATTCCAGTTGGCCTGGAAGGCCGAGCTGAAGCCCAGGACCGAGGGGTGTCCACCCAGAATCCAGAGAATGTGACTAGTACCTAGAGCCTAGAGGGCATGGCCGTTGTTTAAATGGTTTCAGAGAACAGAGGATTATTTTCAAGGCTTGAGGGCTAGTGTAATATGTTCTACTGCCTTGCTTGGTGCCTGTTATCCCTTCTTTCCCTCCAGTTTCTCCCATTTGTATTGGAAATGTCTACATTGTACCTGTTCCACCACTGTACTTTGGAAGCAGGTAACTTGTATTCGAGATTTCACAGATGAAGAGGAATTTTTGGATTTTGGACTTGGAGTTAATTTAAGACTTTTGCTATGATATGATGGGATGAATATGTTTTACATGTGGCAAAGACATGAATTTTGGGGGACCAGAGGGTGGAACGTTATGGATTGAGTTGTGTCCCCGCAACATGTGTATCAACCTGGCTAGGCCATGATTCCTAGTACTGTGTGATTGTCTACCATTTTGTCTTCTGATGTGATTTTCCAGTGTCTTGTAAATCCTACCTCTATGATGTTAATGAGGTGGGATTAGCGGCAGTTATGTTAATGAGGCAGGACTCAGTCTGCAAAATTAGGTTGTGTCTTAAGTCAATCTCTTTTGTGATTATATTGCTGTTTAGCCATGCTCAAAATTTTTTTTGTATATTTCACTAAATATCAGATGCTGTTGTTATGTGCCATCGAGTGGATTCCAGTTCATAGATAGATAATGTTATTCTTTTGAGAACAATCACACTAGCGGTTTATATTGGCATTTACTTGTCTTTTTATTTTTTATTTTTTTTTAATACTATGGATTGTTTTCTGTTTATTCATTCTTGTTTTCAGTGCTAATTATTATATGTGTGCTTTTTGTGTACAAGTGAAGTCTATCTACTTTCATTGTTAACCTTTTGTTTTCAAATTTAAGCAGACCACCTCTTTTGTAGATTTTTCTTCTCAGCTTTTTTCCTTTTCCGAGCCCCACTTTCTTGTTTTTCTTACTCTGTCTTGATTACTACTTGTACTTATTTTGAATGCTCTATAGGATTTAAAAATAAAATGTAATTGTATTCTGATTATACTAAATTTGAATATATTTTTATCAAAAATATAACTTAAATATAAAATTTTAAGTTTTCATGTTTTCAGAAAGTTAGTTTTCTTTTTCAATATTCAGAATTATTTAAATAGGCAAATGTTTAAACTTTGAGATTGTAAATACATCTGAGTACATCTTTTTATAAAAATAAATTGTAATTCTGTCATTGTTCAACTAATTACCAGTGTGAAAAATGGTTTCATGCCTTAGACATGTTATGTCTAGAACTGCACATAAGTACATTTACTAGTAATATGAATTCTTTAATTCTGCAAAATGTTTCTCAGCTGCCATGTGCTGGTATTACGAATACTGAGCTAAATTTTAAGTACCTTCACAACCATCAATTAGAACAGAATGAAATCAAGTAAATGGGTGTTTGGTACCACTAGGAAACAATACTTTCGTTAAACAAGAAATCTATTATATTCATGCTATATGCGAGGAAGGATTTGGCAGGTTAACTTATTTGTGTTTTTGCTTACCTACCACCTGTGCTGCTAACATTTCCCTGGGACTGGTGACAGCACTCAACAATTTGCAGTACGGCAAATGAAACACCCACCACTTTTCTTAATCATTCGTACAACAACTATCTATGGACTGCACTATCACCCTTAGAACCAAGCAAGAAAGGCCTCTGTAATATTCTGTACTCTGAGACAGTGTTCTCTCTGTAAAGTTTGCAGTGGCACGGCCCATAAACCCTCCCACCATTCCGACACAGTTGCCTTTTTTTTTTAGACGTAAGAAAAATGATGTAGACAAGTATTTTCCTGGAGTTGGAACGATGTTGGTCACAGTAGTAGATTTTTAGTGTTCTACTTTGTTGTTGCTGATTTTGCTAGATCCCAAGTGGCAGAGGCAACCCCATTTCTTTAATGAATTTATTGTGTTTGTGCAATTTTGCGGGACCTCTGAAATTAGAAGCCTGTGGCAGAGGCCTTTCTTGCTTGGTTCTAAGGGTGATAGTGCAGTCCATAGATAGTTGTTGTATGAATGATTAAGAAAAGTGGTGGGTGTTTCATTTGCCGTACTGCAAATTGTTGAGTGCTGTCACCAGTCCCAGGGAAATGTTAGGCCTCCTAGTGCTGTCAAATCCCCAGGAATATTGAAACAAATGAATTCTAATGCCAATAAATTTAAAGAAAGTTCTCTTTGTGGGGATATGTTAAACCCTGGAGGTAAAAGTGATAATCTTCTTTGGTCAGAGGAAGGACATAAGATCTGAATGACTCTCATTCTCTAAAAACCAAATGAATATTTTCTGACTTCAGCATTATTTAAGGAGGCCCATGCTCTCCCTCCCTCTCTATTTATATTGCAGAGCAGGCTAGGAGAAATCCATTTGCTGTTATTGTCAGAACCTTCTACTGAAAGGTATTGTGGGACAGCAGTTGATAACATTGATTCTAGAGATTGACTGCTTGTTTCACCAACTTAATGAAAGACAGGAGTAGTTCTGCTAGTATAATTCATATGTTGGGTAACTAGGTGCAAACATATTGAGGAAAGGGTACTTTACCATTTACTACTGGGGTGATCTTAACATTCTTGAATCTTTTTTTTTTTTTTAAATATTGAGACTAATAATAGCACATTTATCATGGGACTGTGATGAGGATTATATGGGTATTACTTATAACGTGCTTAGAATAGAATCTAGTTGTCATGGACTGCATTGTGTCCCCCCAAAATAGGTGTTGTAAATCCTAACCCCTATACCTGTGGTAAGGAGCCCTGATGGCACAGTGGTTAAGCACTTGGCTGCTCACTGAAAGGTCGCTGGTTCAAACCTACCAGTGGCTTCTCGGGAGAAAGAAACCTGGTGGTCTGCTCCCATAAAGATTGTTGTTGTTGTTAGGTGCCATTGAGTCGGTTCTGACTCATTGCCTAGGAAACTATATGGGACGGTTCTACTCTGTCCTGTAGGGTCACTATGAGTCGGAATTGACTGATGGCACACAACAACAACAACATACCTGTGGTTATGATCCCATTTGGGAATGAGTTCTCTTTGTTACGTTAATGAGACAGTATTAGTGTAGGGTATGTCTTAATCTCTCTTGAGAGAGAAAAGAGATTAAAAAGCAAAAGAGCAAGCCGAGATGGGGGAATAGAGATGCTAAGCCATATGAAGATTGTACAGGAGCAGAAGCTCAGAAGAAACAAGGACCTTCCTCCAGAGTCAACAGAGAGAAGGTCTTTCCCTAGAGTTGGCACCCTGAATTTGGACTTCTGGCTTCCTAAAGTGAGAAAATAAATTTCTGTTCATAAAAGCAACCCATTTGTGGTATTTCCGTTATAGCAGCACTAGATAACTAAGACACTAGTAAATGGAAACCCTGGTGACATAGTGGTTAAGACACTAGCAAATTTTTGTTGTTGTTAGATGCCGTCGAGTTGGTTCCGATTCATAGCGACCCTGTGTATGATAGAAGGAAACACTGCCCGGTCCTGTGCCGTCCTCACAATCGTTGTTATGCTTGAGCTCATTGTTGCAGCCACCGTGTCAATCCATCTTGTTGAGGGTCTTCCTCTTTTTCGCTGACCCTCTACTTTACCAAGCATGGTATCCTTCTCCAGGGACTGATCCTCCTGATAACATGTACAAAGTATATGAGACATAGTCTTGCCATCCTTTCCTCTACGGAGCATTCTGGCTGTACTTCTTCCAAGACAGATTTCTTCATTCTTTTGGCAGTTCATGGTATGTTCAATATTCGATATTCTTCGCCAACACAATTCAAAGGGGTCAGTTCTTATTCATTGTCCAGCTTTCACACGCATATGAGGCAATTGAAAACAGTATGGCTTGGGTCAGATGCACCTTAGTCTTCAAGGTGACAGCTTTGCTTTTCAGCAGTTTAAAGAGGTCTTTTGCAGCATATTTGCCCAATGCAGTGGGTCTTTTGATTTCTTGAGGTCTGTTTCCATGGGTGTTGATTGTGGATCCAAGTAAAATGAGATCCTTGACACCTTTAGTCTTTTCTCGGTTTATCATGATGTTGCTTATTTGTCCAGTTGTGTGGATTTTTGTTTTCTTTATGTTGAGGTGTAATCCATACTGAAGGCTGTGGTCTTTGATCTTCATCAGTAAGTACTTCAAGTCCTCTTCACTTTCAGCAAGCAAGGTTGTGTCATCTGCGTACTGCAGGTTGATAATAACTCTTCCTCCAATCCTGATGCCACCTTCTTCGTTATATAGTCTAGCTTCTCGGATTATTTGCTCAGCATACAGATTGAATAGGTATGGTGAAAGGATACAACCCTGACGCACACCTTTCCTGATTTTAAACCACGCGGTATCCCCTTGTTCTGTTCGAACAACTGCCTCTTGAACTAGGTACAGGTTCCACAGGAGCACAATTAAGTGTTCTGGAATTCCCATTCTTTGCAATGTTATCCATAATTTGTTATGATCCACACAGTTGAATGCCTTTGCATAGTCAATAAAACACAGGTTAACATCTTTCTGGTATTCTCTGCTGTCAGCCAGTATCCATCTGACGTCAGCCTTTATATCCCTGGTTCCTCGTCCTCTTCTGAATCCGACTTGAATTTCTGGCAGTTCGCTATAGATGTACTGTTGCAGCTGCTTTTGAATGATCTTCAGCAAAGTTTTACTTGCATGTGATATTAATGATATTGTTCGATAATTCTCACATTCTGTTGGATCACCTTTCTTGGTAATAGGCATAAATATGGATCTCTTCCAGTTGGTTGGCCAGGTAGCTGTCTTCAGAATTTCTTGGCATAGGTGAGTGAGCGCTTCTAGCGCTACACCCGTTTTTTGAAACATCTCAACTGATATTCCTCAAATTCCTGGAACATTGTTTTTCCCCACTGCCTTCATGCAGCTTAGACTTCTTCCTTCAGCACCATCAGTTCTTGATCATATGCTACCTCCTGAAATGGTTGAATGTCGACCAGTTCTTTTTGGTACAGTGACTCTGCGTATTCCTTCCATCTTCTTTTGATGCTTCCTGCGTCATTTAGTATTTTCCCCGTAGAATTCTTCAATATTGCAACACAAAGCCTGAATTTTTTTATTTCTTTCAGCTTGAGAAATGCTGAGTGTGTTCTTCCCTTTTGGTTTTCTATGTCCAGATCTTTGCACGTCATTATAATACTTTACTTTGTCTTCTTGAGCCGCCCTTTGAAATCTTCTGTTCAACTCCTTTACTTCATCATTTCTTCCTTTTCCTTTAGCCACTCGACATTCAAGAGCAAGTTTCGGAGTGTCTTCTGACATCTATTTAGGTCTTTTCTTTCTCTCCTGTCTTTTTTTTTTTTTTGCTTCCTTTTTTTTGTTTATTGTAGTTTAAGTGAAAGTTTACATTTCAAGGTAGTCTCTTATACAAAAATTTATACATACATTGTTATGTGATCCTAATTGCTCTCCCTGTACTGTGACAGCACACTCCTCCTTTCCACCCCTGATTTCCCATGTCCATTGAACTGGCTGGTAACCCTGTCTGACTTCTTATCTCACCTCTGGACAGAAGCTGCCCATTTAAACTCATGTATCTACTTGAGCTAAGAAGCACACTCTTCATGAGTATCATTTTATGTCCCACAGTCCAGTCCAATCTTTGTCTGAAGAGTTGGCCTCGGAAATTGTTTTAGTTCTGTGCTGATAGAGAATCTGGGGACCATACTTTCCAGGGTTCCTCCAGTCTCAGACCATTAAGTCTAATCTTTTTACTAGAATTTGAGTTCTGCACCCCGCCTTTCTCCTGCTCCATCTGGGACTCTGTTGTGTTCCCTGTCAGGGCGGTCATTGGTGGTAGCCGGGATCATCTAGTTCTTCTGGTCTCAGGCTGATGAAGTCTCTGGTTTACGTGGCCCTTTCTGTCTCTTGGGCTAATATTTTCCTTGTGTCTTTGGTGTTCTTCATTCTCCTTTACTCCAAGTTGTTGGGACCAATTGTTGCATCTTAGATGGCTGCTTGCAAGCTTTTAAGAACCCAGATGCTACTCACCAAAGTAGGATGCAGAACATTTTCTTATCTCCTGTCTTTTTAATGACCTCTTGCTTTCTTCATGTGTGATGTCCTTGATGTCATTCTGTAGCTCGTCTTTAGTGTTCAGTCTTAAGTGTTCAGCGTGTCAAATCTATTCTTGAGATGGTCTCTAAATTCAGGTGGGATATACTCAAGGTTGTACTTTGGCTCTAGTGAACTGTTCTAATTTTCTTCAGTTTCAACTTGTATTTGCATATGAGCAATTGATGGTCTGTTCTGCAGTCTTGCAAAATTCTATCATGCGATCTCCGGCATTGTTTCTATCACCAAGGCCATATTTTCCAACTACCGATACTTCTTTGTTTCCAACTTTCACATTCCAGTCACCAGTAATTATCAGTGCATCCTAATTGCATGTTTGATCAATTTCAGGCTGCAGAAGTTAGTAAAAATCTTCAGTTTCTTCTTCTTTGGCCTTATTGGTTGGTGCATAAATTTGAATAATAGTCGTATTAATTGGTCTTCCTTGTAGACGTATGGATATTATCCTATCAATGACAGCGTTGTATTTCAGGATGGATCTTGAAATGTTCTTTTTGACAATGAATGCAACACGCCATTCTTCTTCAAGTTGTCATTCCCAGCATAGTAGACCATAAGGTTGTCCAGTTCAAAATGGCCAATACCAGTCCATTTCAGCTAACTAATGCCTAGGATATCAATGTTTATGCATTCTATTTCATTTTTGATGATTTCCAATTTTCCTAGATTCATACTGCTTATATTACAGGTTCCGATTATTAATGGATGTTTGCAGCTGTTTCTTCTCATTTTGAGTCATGCCACATCAGCAAAGGAAGGTCCTGAAAGCTTGACTCCTTCCACATCATTAAGGTTGACTCTACTTTGAGGAGGCAGCTCTTCCCTAGTCATCTTTTGACTGCCTTCCAACCTGAGGGGCTCATCTTCTGGCAGTATGTCAGACAGTGTTCTGCTGCTGTTCATAAGGTTTTCACTGGCTAATTCTTTTCAGAAACAGACTGTTGGGTCCTTTTTCCTTGTCTGTCTTAGTCTGGAAAGTCATCTGAAACCTGTCTGCCATGGGTGAGTCTGCTGGTATTTGAATACCACTGGCATAGCTTCCAGCATCACAGCAATATGCAAGCCCCTACAGTACGACAGATTGACAGACGCGTGGTAAATGGAAGACGCTAGTAAATGGAAACCCTGGTGGCGTAGTGGTTAAGACACTAGTAAATAGTAAGCATAAATGTTGTTGATGTTACTGTTATTATTATTGTTGTTATTCAGTAGCCTAGACTTGGGTATTAGAGAATTGGGGAATCCTGAGTAGAAACTTAGAGCCATATCTGCCGGCCTCAGCTTGGGATAGGGGTAGACCATGGCTGGTCTCTTAGCTGTGGGAGTGTGGGCTTTTGTGACTAACCCTGGCGTCATTGCAGGGCTTTCCCAAGGTGGGACCTGGTACTTGTGGACGAGGGCTAGATTTCAGAGAGTGCAGCCCAGTTACCATTAGGACTTGTAGAGATCAGAGGATTCTGAAATATGAGCTGTGAGAACTGAGTAGTTGGACTGGTGCCCAAAGTGGAAAAATGAGTGTAGCTACTGGGTGGGGTGAGTTTGCTTGGGTAATTAGAACAGTGGCTTTCAAACTTTTTAGACTGTGACCCTTAATAACAAATAGATTTTACATTGCGACTCACCACGTGTGTATGCACTTGTATATTTATATGTATTTCAGTAATAGATGTCACAAACACAAATTTCACAAAACGATTCTTACTCTTAGTATGTGAGAAGTACTCTGGTCTTTTTTTATCTATTCTATTTTGCTTTAAAAAAAAAACAAAAAATAAAAGTGTTGGTCCTGACTTCCTAGATAGATCTTATGGCCTGCTAAGGAGTTGTGACTTGCAGTTGTGACTGTCTTAGTTATCTAGTGCTGCTATAACAAAAATACCACAAGTGGGTGGCTTTAACAAACAGAAATATATTCCCTCACGGTTTAGGAGGCCACCATCTCCAGGGGAAGGCCTTCTCTCTCTGTCATCTCTGGAGAAAGTCCTTGTCATCAGTCTTCCCCTGGGTCTAGGAATTTCTCAGTTAAGGGACCCCAGGTCCAAAGGACATACTCTGCTCTGGCTCTTCTTTCTTGGTGGTAGGAGGTCCCTCTCTCTCTGCTCACTTTGAACACTACCCTAGAAACGGTTTGACATACTTCATCACCTAGATAAATGAGAGGAGTCCGTCAGAATTGGCAGGGAACCAAGACATTTGCTTCCTCTTTGGCTCCCTAGCTGCCAGGATTTAGCGCCACAGTTTACTTGATCACTTGGCTTTCTTCAAGCCAGGCTGTTTTCCTCAGATGTTTCCTGTGTGTTTAGGCTTATTTCCTCCTTTAGAGTGGGAGCTAGCTCCTGGAAGGCAAGACCTATAATAATAGTTAACACATTTATAATGCTTCCTTTGTGCCCAGCATTGTTCTGTTTTACAAACATTAATCCTCACCACAACTTATGTATTAGATGCTGTAATTATCTCCATTTTACAGGTACGGAAACTAAAGCATACAGAAGTTAAATAACTTACCCTTCAATAGAGTTCTTTTGCAGCTTACCTTAATGTCTGCCATATAAGTGATTTTATTAATAGTTATTGGATGAAATTAAACTAAATAGTTTGTGGACTTTTTTTTTTTTAACTTCCATTGTGGCTTTTTTCACAACAAGGTGATTTGAAAGCAAGCGAAATTGACTAAAAAATGATGCTGAACTTTGTCTGAAGGAGTATCACATTTACTTAATTGGCAACATTTAGAATTTGAATGATGACTCTGCTTTGATCCCTAACATTAAGGCCCTGTCATCTTCCACTAGGCCTGAGTTTGATGATGAATAATGTTGCAGAAATGCCCACATAGTCTTAGCTCATTAATTTACTGATTTGGGATCCTTACTCTACTCTTTCTTCCTATCCCCTACCCACTACAGCAGCTGTTGTAGCCTGGCCCACGCCTCCTGGGTTGATAGTATTTCTGTCACAGGGTGAGTTTTCAAGTTGGTATGTACACTTTCTGCCAGAGTCTTTTTCCCTTCTGCCAGGTCTCAGAGTTGGAAGTTGCAACTGATTTGTGGAGGAGGGAGTTGAGTGCTTGTCACTGTGGACAGAACAAGGTGCTCTCTGCAACTCTATTTGTTGAAGGCTGAGTGTGAATGATGTCAGGCAGACCAAGGGACAGCTGATTCATTTGGGATCTGCGACACCTCATTCTGCCTCACTTGTGCCTTTTGGGCTCTTAGGTCTTTTTTTTTTCGGGACGTTCTGAATATCATGTTTTTGGAGAAAAGTTGTTTAATTTTTCTTTTAAGTTTGGGAAGGCTTTGTAATTTTCCTCTGCCTGACTGCATACTCCTTGTGTGAGAAAACTTCCTGCGAAGACGCCAGTTTGAAAGAGCAAAAACTTGTGTAGCCAGGAAAATGATGAAACGGAGGAGAGAGAGACTGGGAGCACCATGCCTGCGGATTCAGTAAGGAGGCTGGGGTCTGTGATTGGAAACTGGCAGATGTCAGGAGGAGAACTAATGCCAACTAACACAGTTTCATTTGCTTGGATAAAGACTGCTTTCTAGATACATGTCAGGAAGAGAGTTGAGCTGGCTTCAGTAATTCAAGGTCAAAAAAGTGGTCCCTGGCAGGGGCACTTGGGGCTTCTAATTCTTAAAATTGAGTTAGAATTCCATTTTAGGGATTCCTAGGTACTTGGGGAACTGGGTTAACAATTAAGGTAGTTTATTTCTTGCCTTGAAAGCAAATGCTTATATAAATGCTTTGTCAAAGCTGCAAGTGTAAGCCCCGTAACGTGAGAAACAAATGGAAATGAGAAGTATCTCCTCCTTTGACTAGAGGTTTGTATCCCTGACCCTGGCTCAGCACCTCAGATCTCCCCTTACAGATATAAGCCTGGTTCCTTCAGGGTTTGATCTAATTTTATTTCTATGTTGGCCAATAAAAAAAAATGTACTTTATTAGCTAAATGAATTGATCAGCAAGTTAGGGAACCAGGGAAAGAAGGATCCTAGCACCCATTCTACCTCAATCATCTGTATTGAACTGCCTTTGTTTAACTCACAGGGTGGAGGGAGTGCACTTCAGATTTTTTCCCCCTAAGTGTTAGCTTATTCAAATAGACAGCTTTCTTCAGTGGGTTCCGCTTGGTCTCTTGGCCATCGGTTGGCCTTCAGCGTTTGTGGATGGTCATTAATTGAATTAGTGATTCTTCCAGACCTAGGAAAACGGGACTTGTTTGAAGTATATAATTGTAGGATTGCTGTACTTTAAAAAAAAAACTTTTTATTCCCATACTGAGACTCTAAAGACCATAAAGAAGCTTCATCAACTAAAATGTCTTTTAAAGTAAAGATGACTTATTGCAGAGTGGTAAAAAGAGAAATTTGGTTTTCATAGATTTTTACAACCCTAACTATCTATCAGAATGGCTAAACCTCATTTTATGTGATAAGATCTAAGACTACATGATTTTGTACAAATATTATTGTTCAAATGAACAAGCACTAAATGTCTTGTTCTATGTTGTAATTAGCTCTAGCTTTATGTATACTTAAAAAATAAATAAATAAATAAACCCATTGCCGTCGAGTCGATTCCGACTCATAGCGACCCTGTAAGGCAGAGTAGAACTGCCCCATAGGGTTTCCAAGGAATGCCTGGTGGATTCGAACTGCCGACCTTTTGGTTAGCAGGTGAACTCTTAACCACGAAACTACCAGGGTTTCCTTATGTACACTAGGGAATATATTTTGGAAATAGTTATTTAGAAAAGTGAAAATTATTTTTTTGAAAGGGAGATATTAATCCAAATTAATGCTTTTACTTTTTGTAATTTTTAAAAAATATGTTGCATTTGTGGAAATTGGGCATACCTGTAATTTTAAGTACTCATCTGCCCTCTCTTCTCCTATCCTGTTATATCCCCATATTATGCACCTACCTGAGAAATACCCAGCTAGAGGGAGAATGAGTAGAAAGGTAAAGATTCCCTCTGAATATATGCAATTAAGCACAAGTAGAATATCACCAAATCCATATTCCAAAAAATCAGCAATAACAATATATAAAACTAACATCACTGTGAAACAATAATTCAGGTACTTATGTGATATTTAGGTAATTTTTTTAAACTTGGAAATAAAATATTGTAGTTAAATGTTGCATTTGTATAGAAAACCATGCCAATATTATAGCAAATTAATGCTGTCAGCCTGTCAATTATGCTTCATCATCTATACCATATCTACCACTGATTAACAAATTAGAACTCAAAGTTCACCACCTGGTCTTTTCAGTTTAATGATCTTACTTTTTTAATAGCCTTTACTAGGTCTTAACATATCAAAAGGATTAGTTCGTTTTGAAGGGGGAAAAGTAATGTAGAAGACTAAAGTTTAAGTAAAACACAATTTGTTATACTGATTTAAGTGACATCATTTGATATACTTATTAGGCAAAAAAATGTATTATAGAAATAATCTAACAATTTATAAACAATTGAGAATGTTTTACTCTTACGGACATAGATGTATTTCTCTGAGAAGTTTTAGTTAGTCATTGAACATGAAATATTACCTATTGCTTGCTAATTGACGAGTTGTAGTATATTTGCAATGTTTGGTTTACCCAGAAGTGAGTTTTAAATACTTTGAATAGCCAGAGCTTAAGTTTTTGGTTTTAATTCTGTGAATTAAGTTTTAGTTTCTGTTTTGTCATTCTGTTCAAGCATTGGGACTGAGGTATGATATTTGAGAATGACTTTTGATCACTTTTTTTGAGCCTCTTGCCTAAAATAATCCATTTTGAATATGTTTCGTTTTGGTTGAGAAATTTATTACTGACCCTGTTTTTTTCTACCATGATACCTTGTCAGAATCTCTACTCTTTGCCGAGGATCTGAAGTAAACCAGTACATGTTTTCACCCACATCAGCTGCAGCCCTATCCCTCACTAAAGTCCCACTTAGTGCTGATTGTGCTTTGGCTACTTCTCCTCTTGTCTTTTTCCTGAACCCACAAGCTCACAGCAGTCCTGGCAGCCCCTGTTCCAGCCACCCACTGCAGTGGAGGTAAGGAAATCTGCTGTGATGTGAATGTGGGCCTTGGTGATTGCTTCTGACCTAACAGTCCTGATAGGTAAACCCCATTCCTCATTTCTTAAAAATGGGGAGAAACTAAGAGCCACGGCCCTACACAGAGAAGAATAAAAGGAATTTCACAGATCTTTGCCACATTCAGAATTTCAGGAGAAGGTAGAGTAGCATATCAGTACTTAGATAGTTGTGCGCCCATCCTGATTGTTGGACAGCCCTGTGACCACCCAGAGGAAGAAGCATAGCATGAATGACAGGATGCTAGAGTTCTTCAGAGGTTAAATAGTTCAAATTCCACATTTAGACAATCATATTTTAGAAAATATGATTCCAAATCAGGTTAAATGATTTGTTTGGGTTGGTGAAAATAGCCCTGCCCCCGTTTCTTCCTGCCATCCTTTTCATATATTTAATTATTGTTATATATTATTTGAGTACATACTATGTGGTAGACACTATTGTTGGCTTGGAAAACATAGCAGTGAACACAAAGAGATGATGTCTATGCCCTCAGGCCGCTGAGATTCTATTGGAGGGGGACAGACAAACAAGTTAATGAGTAAATATATAACAGATGGCCATAAGTGCTGCTGAGAATAAAGTAGGATAGGGAGAGTAGGGAATGTGAGGCCAAGGGTTGCCATTTATATAAAGTGGTCAAACAGGTCCTTAAGGATAAGTTGATAAATGAGCAAAGACTTGAAGGAAATCACAGAGACAGAACGGAAATATCTGGAGGAAGAGTACTCCAGGCCAACGTATAGTAAGTGCCAAGGGCCTGCTCTGTGAGATTGCCTTGTGTGTTCTTAGTGCAGCAAAGAGGCTAGTGAGGCTGGTGAGGAATCAGTTAGCTGGTAAGTGGTGGCGGATGAGGTCTGAGATGTGGGAAACCACATTAAGTAGAACTTTAAAGGCCATTATAAGGACTTTTGCTTTTATGCTGAGTGAGATCAGAAGCCACTGGATAATTTAAAGCGGAAGAATGGCTTGATTTGACCTAGATCGAAAGGATCATTCTGGCTATATAATTAGAAGGCTACCGGCATAATCTAGGTAATAAACAGTGGTTGTTTGAACCCACGGTGGTACAGGTGGTAAGAAGTAGTCAGATTTGGGGATACATTTTGAAGGTAGAATTGATAGGATTTGTTGGTGGATTAGCTGCAGGGTTTGAGAAAAAGATGAGTTGTAAATGATTTAAGATTCTGGGCTGAACAGCTAGAAAATTGGAGTTACCATTAACAGATACTGGGAAGCTACAAGAGATAGTTAATTAGACATTCAGACATTCACTAAAGATAAATAATTAGGAATTGTCAGCATATAGGTGATAATGTAAAGCCGTTCGATTTATGAGATTATTCAGTGAGTGACTATTGATAGCGAAGAGGACGTCAAAGGATTGAGCCCTGGGGCTATCTGACTTTTGGAGGTTGGGGTGTCAGTGAGGAACTAGGAGCAACCATTCTGCAAGGAGAAGAACAAGAGAGTGATATCTTAGAAACCAACTGGGGGAAAAAAAAACTCAAAAAGGAAGATGTGATTAATTAATGGGTATTTTTCAAATGTTTATTAGAAAAAGGTAACCTGAAAAACTAAAATCTAAGGAAAGGGATAGTTTATTATACAGACTTAAGTGGTATTATTTGATATGTTCTTAGGTGCCATCGAGTCAGCTCTGACTCATAGCAAATGAGTACAACAGAATGAAACTCTGCCGGTCCTGTGCCATCCTCACAGTCGTTGATATGTTTGAGCCTATTGTTGGAGCCACTGTGTCAACCCATCTTGTTGAGGGTCTTCCTTTTTTTTTGCTTACCCTCTACTTTACCAAACATGATATCCTTTTCCAGGGACTGGTCCCTCCTGATAACATGTCCAAAGTAAGTGAGATGGGTTTCAGGTGAAACAGATGACATTGTGCACTACAGACTGTAAGCACAAGTAAGCCTGTGCGTACCTTGTTTATTGGGTAATCCATCCCTGCCTCCAGGTAGTAAACTGGGGCAGTCTTGAGGCTTATCTTGTTTGTTTCCCTCCTTTCATTGTCTGAAAAATGTTGTTTCACATATTTCTTCCATTTTTTTTTTTTTTTCCAATTTTTAAGACATAAAGGTAAATCTAGTATCTGCTTCTCTTTCATGGTGGGAAGCAAAAGTCACAGTTTTCCTAATATTTTGAACCCGTGCTTCTGTTATCAGAAGTGAAGATTGCTTCATGAGATGATTGGTTGACCAATTCACATGCAAAGATAAACCTATTAAAGTAGGACAGCCTCTTTTTATTTTATTGCTTTAACTTGCTTAATCAAGAAAAGTTGAGAAATCAAACAAAAAAAAAGAATAAAAATAGGTAACATTTGCCACGCATTTACTGTGTATTAGGCATCTTTCTGGAGCCCTGGTGGCATAATGGTTAAGTGCTCAGCTGTTAACTGAAAGGTTGGCAGTTTGAACCTACCCAGCGGCTCTGCAGGAGAAAGACCTGGGGATCTGCTCCTGTAAAGATTACAGCCTAGGAAACCCTATGGGGCAGTTCTACTCTGTCCTGTAGGGTCGCTGTGAGTCATAATCAATTCAGTGACACCAACAACAGGCATTTTTCTAAATGGTTTATATGTGTTGAATTTATTTAATCTTCAAAATACCCTAATGAAGTGGATAATATAGATAAGTTCACTGTATTGATGAGATGGATAATCCAAGTAAATTTATTTTATAGATAAAGACACTGTGGCACAGAGAAATTAAGGAAGTTATTAAAAAGTGGTAGAACTGGCATTCAGCCTTATGGAATCTGACTCCAGTGTCTCTAGTCTTTAAGCCTTCTGCTGTAATGTTTCTAACGAAACATCTGCTATTGAATATTTATGTAATCAATTTAACAAACTCTGATCAAGCATTTGATAGCTCCCAGGCACTGTTCTAAGCACTTGAAAATTTGTAGGTCACTCAGTCCTCACACCAATTCTGTGAGAGAGGTATTATTATGATGCTCATTTTACAGATGAGAAAACTAAGGCAAAGAGAGATGGCATAAATTGCTCAAGATAGCACAGCTGGTAAACCACAGAACTGAGATGAAAACCCAGGCAGTCTGGTTCCAGAGATCATATTCTTAACAACTACACTGTTCTGACTCTCTGTGTAAGATACTTTTTTAATGTAATATGGTGTATTCTGAACCTAAGTAATTTTTGCAGCCCCAGGTCTTCCCTTTTCCCAAGGTAAATGTTATGGATTGAATTATATCCCCTAAAAATGTGTTGTAAATCCTAACCTCTATGCCTGTGGTCATAATTCCATTTGGGAATGGGTTGTCCTTGTTATGCAGTGAGGCAGGATATGTGTAGGGTGTATCTTGAGTCAATCTCTTTTGAAATATAAAAGCAATTACCATAAACAAGAGAGCAGAGCAAAGATGGGGAAAGAGAGACGCTAAGCCCCATGAAGATCACCCAGGAGCAGAAAGAAGCAAGGACCTTCCTCCAGAGCTGACAGAGAAAGCCTTCCTCTAGAGCCAGCACCCTGAATTCAGATTTCTAGCCTCCTAAACTGAGAAAATAAATTTCTATTTGTTAAAGCCATCCACTTGTGGTATTTCTGTTCTAGCAGCACTAGATAACTAAGACAGTAACATAGTCAAAATATCCTTTAATAAACCCCCTATATTGGAAGTAGGAATTGGTATTCTCATAGCCCACTGTCATTTCCAAGCCATTACCTTCATACCTTCTTGTAAAAACTTGTTCTTCTTTTTTAAGTTTTGTCATTCTACTTTGTTATCTTTTACCACTGCTCATAGCTGTCATCCGCTAACTTAGTTTTGTTCTCTGTATTCACATTGAGAGTCAAGGACAGAATCAGTGCTTCATGAATGCAGTGAGGAACCTTCATTCTACAAAGTCCTTACCATATACATGTACCTGTTGAACATTAGTGTTATTAAGCAAATGAACAAATACAAGTGGAAAGAAGAGAAAAATGGTTCTGGTAAATAATGTGAATGAGTGAAGAACTAAAAAGTCAGGGTTACGGCAGTAAGTTTGACCTCTGTTTGAAAATAGATGACCCAGGAGAGAGGGAACTAGGACCCACACATTGCCACCTCCCAGTGTCTGTACTGGGTCTCTTATCCCTTTTGGAGTACAGCTGTTTAAGCTTTTGACTGCATTTCCCTAAAGGGCTAGAAGACAGTGTGTCACTTTGCATAGTGGTGAGAGCTAGCCCTCCCAAACCTTTTTATTGTTTGCATCTTAGTGATGTTCTTAGTACCTCACAAGTTGTCTGTATTTTTGTTTTTGTTTTTTTTTTTTGGGCCACAATCATTTGAAGGACAACCAAGACACAGTTTTGAAATGATACCTGTTCTAACTGTATAATAGTTTCTGTTTATTTCTTGAAGAGAAGGGACGGGTCTATTAAGACAAGCCTCGATGCTATGGTTATGCTCTGTAAGTGTCTCCTATGGGTATGATCAGTCTCAAGGGGAATAATAAATATGATTGTGATGGGTTGAATTAATTAACCTTTAACCTTTAGTCAACTTGCATATCTTCTAAGAATATGATCCCAGCCTACTGGTTGCCACTCAGACATGAGTAGTGCACTATTGGCATAACCCTGTTTGAAGGACTGCTAGAGTCTGGTGCCCCTGAAGAGAGACGAGGCTATGCACAGGCCCAGCTTTAGGCCTGCTGGGGACAGAAGTTTGGTGTTGTCAACTTCCTGGACCACAGAATGTCTTACGTATAACATCAGTTTTGAATGACCATAGTTTTCATTGCAACAAGAAATCCTTATGAGAGTGATCTTTATTTCGGAAGGGCTCTGGCTGTAGCTTACTTTCTATTGTATAGGAATTTCTTCCATACACTTTTTAGCAAAAAAGCTATTCGGCTTTTGCTTGAACATCTTTAGTAACAAGTTCACTACTGAAGCCTGCAGCCTTTGGTACTGATTCAGCACTTTGGCCCCTCCGGTCTCACATGAGTGAGAGGCTTTCTGTAGACATTTATATGGCAAAAGGACAGGTGTTCCTTTGGTCTCCCTCCAAAACTAAGCAGCCTTTGAAAACCCTTTATGGTAGTGTCAAAATTATCTCCTGCCAAAGAGAAAGCACTGTTTCCATTTTACCAGCACTTGCTTTTCTTGTCTTTCTTTTTTTAAACAACTGCTTTTCAAAGTATTCCTAAAGAGGAAATTCTCCAGAACATATTCTTACCCTGTCACTGACTTCTTTCTGACTCGGTTTTCAACATCATTAAAATGGGGACAACAGTACTTCAAGGGTTGCTGTAATGATTAAATGAATCAATTCATAAAAAATTACCTAGACTACTACCCACCATACTAAAAATACTCAGTAGATTGGTTAGCTGCTGTAACAATTATTTGGCTATTGCCACTGTTGGAAAAAGGAGCCCTGGTGGCATAGTGGTTAAAGCGCTCAGCTACTAACCGAAAGGCCAGAGGTTTGAATTCACCAGCCACTCCGTGGGAGAAAGATGTGGCGTGTGCTTCAGTAAGGATTTACAGCCTTGGAAACCCTATGGGACAGCTCTGCTCTGCCCTTCTGAATCAGAATCTACTCGATGGCAACGGGTTTGGTTTCTTATTGTTGGAAAACTCACTTCCTGCTCATTCTCAGCACTCTGCTTTGCTCTCATTAGTTTTCCTTTTGCTTCATGGACAACTCTAGGTATTACTTATCATTTTCTCTTGCTCATGGAAGCTTTGTTACTGGCTAAGATAAGGCAGTGGCAGCTGGATGCCCTCCTGCTCTCTCATGCAGTTTCACTAACTGTTGCTGCTGTAAACTGGCCTGTTGGGCCTTACCAGGACATGAACTAAAACGAGAAGCACTCAATTATGTTCTTTTAAGAGGGCCATTTTTTGGCAGTGAGAAAAGTCAATCAAGACAGCTTTAAGGTATTTCATTTCTTCTTTCCTGCTTGTATAAGAGAAGAAGCAGCTTGAGAAGATCTTCAGGAGATGTGATTCTCCTGTTAGGGAAGGGAAAGTGTTTTTCTTAATGGAAAGGTTAAGTAATGAAAAATACTGGCTATGATTTTACCTCAGGAAACCTTGTATGTCAGAGAATATTCCATAGACCCTGGCATCAGGTAACTCTGTTTGGCAAGATGCTACAGGTTTTTTTCTTGGCTTAAGAGCAGGAAGCTGAAGGTTTCTAGGATATTTCTGTTTCTGGAACTAGGAAATTTTCGATTACTGAAAAACTTACTCTCTTTTTTAAACCTTTGTATTATGGAAAATCTCAAAAACATTAAAAAAATAGAAAGAGCAATATTACATCCCCCGCATCAACATTATCAATGTTGATAATGATCAATATTATCTTGTTTACATCCCCACCCATTTTTCCCATCTCCCAGTTGTTTTGAAGCGAATCCCAGACATGTCATTTCATCGATAAATACTTCAGTTTATATCTCTAAAGATGGAGATTTTCAAGAAACATAACCACAATACCATTATCACATCTAAAACAATTAATAATAATTTATTAATATCATCAAATATCTAGTGACTGTTGAAATGGTCTTTATAGTTGGTTTTATTTGTTTTGGGATCTATATCCAAACTATGCCAGCACGGTGCCTTTGGTCAATATGTCTCTAAAGTAGGATGACCATATAATTTATTACCTAAACTAGGAAATTTTTGATAATGAAGGGAGATTCTATTAATAATTATACTGGGACAGCAGGTATAAACTGTCATGGACAAATTGAGAGGTCTGGTAACTCTGCTTTTAAGTGTCTCTCCCCCCTTATCCTCCCCTTTTTTACATTCTTTTAAATTGTAAAATATACACAACATAAAATTTATCATTTACATAACAGATAAAATATAATATGACATGAAATATACATTACATAAAATTTAAACATGCTTAAGTGTAAAATTTAGTGGCATTAACTACATTGACAATGTTGTGTAACCATCACCACTGTCTATTTCCAGAACTTTTCATGATCCCAAACAGAAATTCTGTACCATTTAAACAATAACTCTCCATTCCTATCTTCGTCCAACCCCTAGTAACTTCTGTTTTACTTCTGTCTATGAATTTGCTTATTCTAGAGACCTCATTTAAGTGGAGTCATGCAGTATTTGTTCTTTTGTGTCTAACTTATTTCACTTAGTGTAGATATTTTCAAGATTCATCCATGTTGTAGCATGCATCAGTACTTTATTCTTTTTTGTGGTTGAATAATACTGCATTGTATGTATAAACACATTTTGTTTATCTGTTGATCTGTTGGTGGACACTTGGGTTGTTTTCACCTTTTGGCTGTTGTAAATAGGGCTGCTATGAACATACATATGCATATACTTGTTTGAATACCTCTTTTCAATTCTTTTGGGTATATACCTAGTGGTGGAGTTGCTGAGTCGTATGGTACTTTGCAGTGGTTAAGACTGCTTACGAAAAAGTCGGCAATTCAAATCCACTAGCTGCTCCTTGAAAACTCTCTGGGACAGTCCTATTCTGTCCATAGGGTCGTTATGAGTTGGAATTGACTCAATGGCAATGGATTTGGTTTTGGTTTTTATGGTCCTTCTATGTTTAACTTTTTCAAAAACTGCCGATTGTTTTCCACAGCAGCTGAACCATTTTGCATTCCCACCAGCAGTGTATGATGGTTCCTATTTCTCCACATCCTTGCCAACACTTGTTATTGTCCATCTTTTTGATTGCGGCTCTACTAGTGGATGTGAAGTGGTACCTCATTGTGGTTTTGGTTTGCATTTCCTTAAAGACTAATGATGTTGAGCATCTTTTCAGGTGTTTATGTATCTTCTTTGGTAAAATGTCTGTTGAAGTCCTTTGACCATTTCTCAATTAGGTCATCTTTTTTGCTGTTGAGTTGTAAGGGTTCATATATTCTGGATATGAATCCCTTACCAGATATATAGTTTGCAAATATTTTCTCCCATTCTGTGGATTGTCTTTTCACTTCCTTGGTAGTGTCCATTGATGCACAAAAGTTTTTAATTTTAATAAAGTTCACTTTATCTATTCTTCTGTTGTTTGTGCTTCTGGTGTTATATCTAAGAAAACATTACTATATCCAAGGTAGTAAAGATTTACTTCTGTGTTTTCTTTTAAGAGTTTCATAGTTTTAGCTCTTAAGTTTAGGTCTTTGATCCAAATTAACTAATTTTTGTATATGGTGTAAGGTAAGAGTTCAGCTTCATTCTTTTGCATATGGATATCCAGTTTTCCAGCACCATTTGTTGAAAAGATTGTTTTTCCCCACTGAATGGTCTTGGCACCCTTGTTGAAAATCAATCAATGATATATGTGAGGATTTATTTCTGAGCTCTGTCTTCTATTCTGTTGGTCTATATGTCTGTCATTATGCCAGTACCACAATGTTATGATTACTGTAGCTTTGTAGTAAGTTTTAAAACCAGGAAATGTGAGTCCTCCAACTTTGTTCTTCTTTTTCAAGATTGATTTGGCTATTGAGGGTCCCTTGAAATTCTTTATGAATTTTAGGGTTTTTTTTTTTTAAATTGCTGCAAAAAACACCATGGGATTGAATCTGTAGATTGCTTTAGGTAGTATTTCATCTTACCAATATTAAGTCTTTGAATCCATGAACATGGGATATCTTTCCATTTATTTAGGTCTTCTTTCCTTTTTTTCATCTGTGTTTTGTAGTTTCAGTATACAAGTCTTTACCTTTCTTCCTTTTAGGGTTGTTTTATTGCTGATGTATTGAAGCACAGCTTTTTTTTGTGTGTGTGCTTTAGGTAAAAGTTTTCAGAGCAGATTAGTTTTTCGTTAAGAAATTAATACACATATTGTTTTATAACATTGGTTGCCAACCCTGTGACATATCAACATTCTCCCCTTTTCGACCTTGGGCTCCCCATTTCCATTTGTCCAGCTTTCCTGTCCCCTCCTGCCTTTTCGTCCTTGCCCCTGGGCTGGTGTGCCCATTTAGTCTCGTATACATGGTTGAACTACGTGTGTTATTGTTTGTTTTATAGGTCTATCTAATTTTTGGCTAAAGGGTGAACCTCAGGAGTGACTTCAGTACTGAGTTAAAAGACTGTCCAGGGGCCATACTCTCAGAGTTTCTCCAGTCTCTGTCAGATCAGTAAATCTGGTCTTTTTTTGTGAGTTTGAATTTTGTTCTACATTTTTCTCCAGTTATCTCCGGCACTGTATATTGTGATCCCAGTCAGAGCAGTTGGTAGTGGTAGCTGGGCACCATCTAGTTGTACTGGATTCAGTCTGGTGGAGGCTGTGGTAGTTGTGGTCCATTAGCCCTTTGGACTAATCTTTCCCTTGTGTCTTTGGTTTTCTTTATTCTCCCTTGCTCCAGATGGGGTGGGAGAAGCACAACTGATTTTTGTTTGTTGATCTAGTAATTTGCAACTTGACTGAATTCATTTACTAGCTCTTGTACCTTTCTTATGGACTGTTTGGGGTTTTTTATATATAGGATTATGTTGTCTGCAAATAGAAGTAGTTTCACTTTCTGATTTGGATGCCTCTTATTTCTTTTCCTTGTGTAATTGCTCTGGCTAGAACTTCCAGTACAATTATGAATGGCAGTGGTGAAAGCAGGCATCCTTGTCTTATTCCCGACCTTAAGCCAACATACATATTATGGGAGACCCAGAATGTTTCAGTCTTTCACCATTGAGTATGATGTTAGCTGTGGACTTTTCATAAATGCCTTTTATCGTGTTGAGAGAGTTCCCTTGTATTCCTAGTTTTCTGAGTGTTTTTATTTTGAAGAGGTGTTAAATTTTGTCAAATGTTTCTGAATCAATTGAGAGGATCGCTTTTTTTTCCCCTTTGTTCTATTAATGTGTTTTATTACATTGATCTTACGTTGAACCACCCTTGTATTCCTGGGATAAATCCCACTTGGTCATGGTGTAGAATCCTTTTAATATGCTGCTGAATATGGTTTACTCGCATTTTATTGACAGTTTTTGCATGTATGTTCATAAGAGATACTGGTTTGTAGTTTTCTTTTTTTTGGGTCTTTATCAGGTTTTGGTATCAGGGTAATGCTGGCCTCATAGAATGAGTTAGGAAGTGTTCCTTCCTCTTCAATTTTTTGGAAGAGCTTGAGAAGATTGGTGTTAAGTCTTCTTTACATCTTTGGTAGAATTGACCAGTGAATCCACTTGGTTTTGGTCTTTTCTTTGTTGGGAAGTTTTTGAATACTGATTCAATCTCTTTACGTGCCGTGGGTCTATTCAGATTTTCTATCTCTTCTAGAGTCAACTGATGTAATCTGTGGGTTTCTTGGAATTTTTCCATTTCCTATAGGCTATCTAATTTGTTGGCATACAGTTGTTTGTAGTATTTTCTTATAATCTTTTTTATTTCTGTAAGTTCGGTAATAATGTCCCCACTCTAATTTCTGATTTTAGTAATTTGGGTCATCTCTTTTATTCTTTGTGAGTCTAGCTACAAGTTTGTTAATTTTGTTGATTTTTTTCTCAAAGAACCAACTTTTGGTTTTGTCTATTCTCTTTATTGTTTTTCTATTCTCTATTTTGCCTATCTCCGCTCTAATCCTTATTATTTCCTTCCTTTTGCTAACTTTGGGGTTAATGTGATCTTTCTGTAGTTCATTAAGGTGTAAAGTTATGTTACTGATTTGTGATCTTTCTTTCTCTTTAATTTAGGCATTTATGGCTGTAAGTTTCCATTAGCACTGCCTTTGCTGCATCCCATAAATTTTGGTATGTTGTATTTTTGTTTTCATTCATCTCTAAGTATTTTCTAACTTCCCTTGTGATTTCTTTAGTCTGTTGATTATTTGAGAGTGTGTTGTCTAATTTCCACATATTTGTGAATTTTCCAGTTTTCTATTACTGATTTCTATCTTCATTCTGTTGTGATCAGAGAAGATACTTTGTATGATTTCAGTCTTTTAAAATTTAAATTGAGACTTGTTTTGTGGCCTAACATGGTCTGTCCTGGAGAGTGTTCCATGTGCACTTGGAAAGAATGTGTATCCTGCTGTTGCTTAGAGTGTTCTGTATACATATCTTTTAGATCTAGTTGGTTTATATTATAGTTCAAGTTCTTTGTTTTCTTAATGATCTTTTGCCTAGATGTTCCATCTGTTATTGAAAGTGGTATTGAAGTCTCCAGCTATTTTTGTAGAACCGTCTATTTTTCCCTTCAAATTTGTCAATGTTTCCTTCATTTATTTGGGGCCCTGTTGTTTGTTGCACATATGTTTATAATTGCTCTACATTCTTGATTAATTGACCCTTTCTTCAATATATAATGTCCTTCTTTGTCTCCTGTAACAGTTTTTTACTTCAGCTTTATTTTGTTTGATATTAATATAGCCACCCCAGCTTTCTTTAGGTTACTGTTTGCATGGAATATATTTTTTCTTCCTTTCATTTTCAACCTATGTGTGTCTTTGGATCTAAAGTGAGTCTCTTTTAGACAACATATAGTTGGAACATGTGTTTTTAATCCATTCTGCCAGTCTCTGTCTTTTGATTGGAGAGTTTAAACCATTTACATTTAAAGTCATCACTGATAAGGAAGGACTTAACTTCTGACATTTTGCTATTTGTTTTTCCAGTATGTCTATACCTTTTTGTCCTACATTTCTTCTATTACTGCCCTCTTTTGTGTTTAGTTGATTTTTCTAGTGTTCTATTTTTATTCCCTTCTCATTTCCTTTTGTGTATATCTTTTTAGATATTTTATTAATATTTACTGTGGATATTACAGTTGACCTCCTAAATTTATAACAGTCTAGCTTGAAATAATATCAGCTTAGCTTCAGTAGCATACAAAAACTGCTCCTATATAGACAGCTCTGTCCATCTCCCTTAACAATTACAAATTACATCTTCATACATTATATGTTTAATGACGGATTTATAATTTTTTAAATACATTTTCCTTTTATGTCATGTAGGAAATAAAAAGTGGACTTACAAACCAAAAGTATGATATTACTTGTTTTTATATTTACCTGTGTAGTTACCTTTTCCAGAGGCCTTTATTTCTGCGTATGACTCAATTTGCTTTGTAAACCCAAAAAACCTACATCTGTTACCACTGAGTTGGTTCTGACTCATGGTGACTCCTGGTGTTACAGAGTAGAACCGAACTCCATAGAGTTTTCTTGGCTGTAATCATTATGGAAGTAGATTGTCAAGCCTTTCTTCTGCATCAACATTAAGTGTGTTCAAACTGCCAATCTTCGGTTAGTAGTTGAGCTCAAGCTGTTTGCACCATGCAGAGACCTTTTAAGTGACTGTCTGGTGTCCTTTAATTTCAGACTATAAACTTCCTTTAGCATGTCTTGTAGGACAGGCCTACAAGGGTAAAAACTCCCTCACCTTTTGATTATCTGGGAATGTCTTAATTTCTCCTTCATTTTTGAAGACTAGTTTTGCAAGATATAGAATTCTTGGTTAGGGGGTTTTTGTTAGTTTCAGCACATTAAATATGTCATCCAACTGCCTTCTCACCTCCATGATTTCTTATAAGAGATCAGCTGTTTATCTTATTGAGGATCTCTTATATGTGACAAGTTGA
Organism: Trichechus manatus latirostris; assembly: GCF_000243295.1. Lineage (NCBI taxonomy): Eukaryota > Metazoa > Chordata > Mammalia > Sirenia > Trichechidae > Trichechus > Trichechus manatus. The sequence continues at coordinate 10,314,578 of NW_004443951.1, read as the reverse complement.
GTTACTTAGTTTTGCTATGTTCAGGATCCTCTCTTTATCTTGTCTTTTCACAGTTTGATTGTAGTGTTTTGACAGAGATTTCCTTGAATGCCAGGAGCAACAAAACAAACAAAAAATAAAATACCTCTCCTAGTCTTTGCGTATTGGCTCTGTGCTGGGAAACTCCATCTAAAACCAAACCCACTGCTCTTGAGTTGATTCCAACTCATAGCAACCCCAGAACTGCGCCCCATAGGGTTTCCAAGGCTGTAAACTTTTGCAGAAGTAGACTGCCACATCTTTCTCCTATACAGTGGCAGGTAAGTTCGAACCCCTGACCTTTTGGTTGGCAGCTGAGCGCTTTAACCACTGCGCTACCAGGGCTCCTCTGAAACTCCTTCAGCACTTAACTAATCTTACACTGAGCCTAGAGATCATCCTGAGGTGAAAGTTTAGGGTTTTCTTGGTCTTTTCTGAGCATGTGTTTTGCTTTGGGTATGTTGTGACTTTCTAAATTCCCTCAAATACATGCGTGCTTTTGAATGCCCTTATTTCCCAAAGAAACTCTCTTCTCAGCTTTTCCTCCCAGGCCTTCAGTGGTCTATTTTATGTCTCAACCCTGCTCTACTGCCCCAGGCAGCTTAGGTTGATCACTTGCCTTACAGTGTTTTTGAGCAGTACCCACTGCTTTTCAACCCTGAGTGAGTTCCAAGATAGGAGAAACAGATACAGGTGCCTTACATTGGTCCTTCATGTAGCACCAGACATGTTAGAACAGACAAACACAATAATTTATGAATAAGGTCCACTCTGCTTCTGCCAGAACCAGGGATGGTGTCCCATGCTGGGATCATGGACTGGTGTCTTTAAGGCTGCTGCTGAGTCAGGACGGTGTGGGACACCAGCAAGTAAAAAGCCACAGAGCTTTCCTACTTTTTTTTTTTTTAATAAACTTTATTTCTTAGAGCAGTTTTAGGTTTGCAGAAAAATTGTGCAGAAAGTATAGTGAGTACCAATATGTCCCCTCCCCCTGCACATTGTTTCTCTACAAACATCCTGCATTCCTGTGATACATTTGTAAAAATTGATGAACCAGTACTGGTGTTTTATTGTTGTAATTAAATGAAGTTTACGTTTCAAGTTAGTTTCCCATACAGAAATTTTTTTTTTTACATACATTGTTATCAGACCCCAACCACTCACCCCATTCTGCGACAGCACGCTCCTCCCCTCCGCCCCTGATTCCCCATGAACATTCAACAAGATCCTAACTCTCTCTGCCTTCCCATCTCACCTCCAAACAGAAGCTGCTCATTTAGTCTCTTGTATCTACTTGACTAAGAGACACGTTCTTCACAAGTATCACTTTATGTCCCACAGTCCAGTCCAATCCCTGTCTGAGGAGTTGGCCTCAGAAATTGTTTCCATTCTGGGGTGATAGAGTCCAGGGGCCATGCTTTCTGGGGTTCCTCCAGTCTTAGACCATTAAGTCTGGTCTTCTTACTAGAATTTGAGTTCCGCATCCCATCGTTCTACTGCTCCATCAGGGACCCTCTGTTGTGTTCCCCGTCAGGATGTTCATTGGTGGTAGCCGGGCACCGTCTAGTTCTTCAGGTCTCAGGCTGATGAAGTCTCTGGTTTATGTGCCCCATTCTGTCTCTTGGGCTAATACTTTCCTTGGGTCTTTGGAGTTCTTCGTTCTCCTATACTCCAAGTGGTTGGGACCAATTGATGCATCTTAGATGGCCGCTTGCAAGCTTTTAAGACCCCAGACGCCACTCACCAAAGTAGGATGAAGAACATTTTCTTAATAAGGTTTGTTATGCCAGTTGACATAGACGTCCCCTGAAAGCATGGTCCCCGGACCCCACATCCCTGCTGCTCTGTCTCTCAAAGTATTTGATTGTATTGAGGAAACTTTTTAGCTTTGATTTAGTCTAGTTGTGCTGGCTGCCCCTGTAGTGTGTGCTGTCCTTCCCTTCACCTAAGATGATTCTTATCTACTATCTAGTTAGTGAATAACCCTCACCCTCCCTCCCCACCCCTGTAACCATCAAAGAATGTTTTCTTCTGTGTTTAAGCCTTTTCTTGAGTTCTTATACTAGTGGTCTTATACACTATTTGTCCTTCTGTGACTGACTAAATTCACTCAGCATAATAAGTTCCAGCTTCCACCATGTTATACAGTGTTTCACAGCTTCATCATTGTTCTTTATCTTTGCGTAATATTCCATTGTGTGGATATACCGTAGTTTGTTTATCCATTCGTCCATTGATGGGCACCTGGGTTGCTTCCGTCTTTTTGCTATTGTGAACAGTGCTGCGATGGACATGGGTGTGCATATATCTGTTCTTGTGATGGCGCTTGTTTCTCTAGGATATATTCCAAGGAGCGGGATAGCTGGATCGTATGGTACTTCTATTTCTAGCTTTTTGAGGAAGCGCCAAATCGATTTCCAAAGTGGTTGTACCATTTTACATTCCCAGCAACAGTGTATAAGTGTTCCAATCTCTCCACAACCTCTCCAGCGTTTGTTATTTTGTGTTTTTTGGATTAATGCTAGCCTTGTTGGGGTGAGATGATATCTCATTGTAGTTTTGACCTGCATTTCTCTGATGGTGAATGATTGTGAGCATTTCTTCATGTGTCTGTTAGCTGCCTGAATATCTTCTTTGGTGAAGTGCCTGTTCATATCCTTTGCCCATTTTTTAATTGGGTTATTTGTCTTTTTGCTGTTGAGGTT